>NC_136181.1:735727-1935727 GCF_965212315.1 Lampetra planeri
AAACCAAATCAATAACATGAGCATTGAAACTGCCCAAGTAATTAAAACGATCAAAATACTGTACATTGCGGGAGTAACTAATAAATAAAACATCAGTCAGATTTGGCATGGTACATAAAATACAGAAATTAATTTCTGGTACAAAAGATGTATTACCGAAGCTATCAACAGAAGGTGTGTACATGATTAACTGCACGTGTGGTAAATATTACGTTGGACAAACAGGACGAATGATCAGCAGGAGACTAAGAGCATCAGATAAATATTAAATCATCCTAAATACAACCGTCAGCAGTAGCAGAACATGCGTACCAACATGGACACTCGATTCATTTTAATAATGTTGAAGTTTTGTGCAAAACTAGCTACTACTAGCCAAGACCAATTAAATAATCTATCGAAATTTTTATAATTAAAAATAACTTTAACCGTTCAGATAGCTACCGCCTTAGTGATGCGTGGAAGATAATCATCAAATAATACATTATTTAAATGCATGCCTATGTAGGGGTGTTAGAGAGAGAGCCGTTATGCATGGCAGCTTATGGGAAACAAACACAGTGGGCGGGGCTACGTGAGTGCACGGGGGGGGGTGCTCTCAACGACGTCCGCACCAGGCAGCCCGGGGCCCCACCCCTCAGCGGGGGTTGAGTATAAAGGGGGATGTGTCAGAGGGTTCGGGGCAGAATGTTAAAGCTAAACCAGTGAAGACCGAAGATCGTCTAGCTAGAGCCCTGGACTCCCCTGGGACGCCGCCCTTGTCAGGGCCGCGCAGGACCGAGCCAGCGGCGTGGTCCCGAGAACCAGAGCTAGTGCTCTGGGACTCCGGGTACCGTAGCCCGACTTACCAGTGTCGGGCCAGACAGCCTCCCCTAGCCCGTTAGTGGAGGACTAGGAGGTAGGTCAGAGATAGCTAGCAGTGTATTCCCAGCTAGCCGGGTGAGGGGGCCGATACCCCCTCCAGTATTGTATGTCCACGGTTGTGACAACTGTTGCGGAATAAATACGTGTGCCTCAACCCCGGGTGTCCAAGAGTCCTCAACGGTATTACACCTACAAAGGGACAGCGTGCTTAAATAGGGATTACCGTTGGTATGGCTATTTTAATAAACACAATCGACAGGAAGGATAAGTTCAAAGGTCTTGCATAATGTACATTTCCTCAGTAATCCCCCCCCCCCCTCACATTGTGCAAGAGTGCAGAAGCATGGTCACCACATCGACGCCTCTATATAAGGAATGAAACGGTAAGACTTCTCAACTAATCTGGCTGTCGCCTAATGAAGCTAATTGTCATTACTGGCGAAACGTCGTACTCAGATTGTAAAGTTGTGGCTTGGCTCTCAAACACACTGGTATGCTGTACTTGTGACGAATTGGTATGTTCTGTTAACGTGACAGCCCTTTAATAGTTGGCTGTGGCGGGTTTAAATGACGCATATTTCCACGATCTAACCCAAAAACCTCTATTATGGAAACAAAACCCCCAACGCTTATCAATGGGCGTCGCTGATTGGCTGATGCCCGGTCAGACCACTTTGTGGTTTGCCGATTGGCCGAAATTAGCCGTTGCATACTCGTTGTAAGCCTGTCGTTGAAAGGGGAATGGTCGGTAGACGAACACACTGGGCTCTATGTAGGCCCGTCGTTAAGCGATTAGTCATGTATAGGGCTTCTCGTTAAGAGGTGTTCGACTATACACTACACTACTATATACTATACACTGCACCACGATACACTACAAATTGGGCAATATATAGGCCCGTCTAGATTTGGAGTTTTCGTGACTGCAAGGATCCATACACTTTGGTACTTTCGGTAAAGTCACAAACCATCACGTTACCACACATAGCAGGCGTTACCAAAAAGATTTCCAAAATCCTAAACAAACACAAGATCCAGGTCCGATTTACAAAATCCGTGATCTGATCCCATCTGTGAAGGATGTCATTCCTGACTTGCAGTACCCTAGAGTCTACAAACTGAGCTGCATCTGTGGTGATTGTTACATTGGTGAAACAAAACGACATATATCTGACCGCATTCGCGAGCACAAGTCAGATTTAAAACACGGTAGGACGAACTCTTCTGCCGTGGCTGACCACTGCTACAATGCGGTGGGCTCTCATGATATTGTGTTTTCCGATACCAAGTGCTCTGCAAGCCTTCTGGATACCACCAAAGATTTGTCCATGAGACCATCCAGATATACAAACATAGACATAATTTCAACCGAGAAGATGAATTCAAATTGAGCAATCATTGGAAGGATGGTATAAACCAAGTTAAACCTTAGCTGCCTTATAGCATATTCATATCCACATCTCCAGTCTTTTACTCCCAGCCTTGCACACTACCATCACTAGGAAATTTGACTTGCAGGGTCTTGATCGTACAGAGTTGTCACCCCAACCCCCCACCCAACGCACTTTGTCAGTTCCATCTTTAGGATTAGCCTCTCTAGCCCACGTCCAGCACCCCACACTCACCCTGGACTCGTTTCCTCCCCTCCCTCCTCGGCTACATAAACCCTTTTTAGGGCCATCTCTTCGGCATACCTCCGCAACTGTTTTCGCTGTGGTTGTCCCTACCTGATGATAGATGCTTGGGTTGCGCCCGAAACGTCGTGATTTAATTTAGTTTTTTCATCTTTTATTTTATACGTTTTATTCTTATTATTATTTTCACTTGCGTGACTTTACCGAAAGAACCAAAGAGTATAGGCCCGTCGTTAAGCGAAAACAATGCCCCCAACGCTTTAGTCGTTAACAGGGGTGGTCGTTAAGAGGGTTTTTACTGCACTCGATCTATGGATCGAGTGGGAATGAATGGGCACAGTGAGTAACCCTGGATGTTTAATGTTTGTTTACACCCCGTTTTGATATTAAATTGAAGACTTGTTTTCTGATGTCCGTTTTTTTATTATCTTAAACGTGATGAGTGACCGATTTTATATGAAACTTTATTTAATCGGTGCATATGTAATGTAGTAACTCGGCGGGAGACGACTTCACGGGTAACACACTCTTTATTTTACCAAACTCGTTCACAGGTGACTAACACCTACTTTGTATCTCGGGTGACAAACACCCACTTAGTATCGCGGGTGACAAACACCCACTTAGTATCTCGGGTGACAAACACCCACTTAGTATCGCGGGTGACAAACACCCACTTAGCTACCCTGGCGACTAACGCCCACTGAGCTACTCGGGTGACCAACACCCACTTAGCTACTCGGCGACTAACGCCCACTGAGCTACTCGGGTGACCAACACCCACTTAGCTACTCGGCGACTAACGCCCCTGAGCTACTCGGGTGACCAACACCCACTTAGCTACCCTGGCGACTAACGCCCACTGAGCTACTCGGGACACTCCCTGCCCGGGGTATCCGTCTTGACTGTGGGTCCCCAGCCCGACCCACGTGGGCGTCGGACCCCGGGTCCCACAGTCTCGCCTCCGAGCCACACAGGGCCCCGGTCCCTACAAGGACGGCGGGACTAGGGGTCTCGGGGCACTAGGTCTTCAGCTCCGTCTTCTGGTCTTCAACTGGGTAACTCTCCCCGAGTGCTCTCGCGCGTCTCCCTTTATACCCCACCTGCGGACGTCGCTGCGAGCACCCATCCTATTCGACCAATCACTGGGCGCTGGCTACGATCCTGTTTTCCCACATCTCAGCGTGCCTCAGCAACCACGCCGCGCCGCCCCGTCATCTGTCACTCCCGGCGCGCGTGTCCACACCACGCCCACAACGCGTGCCCAACCCCGCACCTCGCGCCGCCCCGTGATCCATCACTTTCACAGTCGGCGCACGTCAACACCACCACTACATCACCCCCTACCACATAGCTCGCAGCCGACCCGGCTGCTATAAAAATATACAAACCCCCCTGTGTGCCCCGTAACACAACACAACAACAAGAACAACAACTAACGTAACAACCCAACACAACACGAACACTACCATCCGCAACCATCAACCAATGCCACCGCGACAACAGAACAATATATACAATCCGGCGAGTGACAATAGCAATGTGTATGCAGCAAGAAAAATAAATGGAAATTTTTTTTTTTTTTCTTTCTCTCTCGACTCGTGCAGCGTCCCATTCTTTCCGAGCGTCCCTACAACGGGACATTACCCCGGCAGAGGGGAACACCGGGCGAGCTCGGTGTCGAAAAAAACGTCTTCATGAAAATTGTTGTGCCCTAGCCCGAGTCCGCCTTGCCGGTCCGTCGTACGGCACCAGACGCGGTTGAACGTCCGGTGGTGCCGGCGGTTCAGGAAGACATCGGCCAGGCATCGAGGACCCGTGCGTGCCGCGGGGTTCAGGCTCCCGACGGTCAGCAGCCGTCAAGCCCGAGGCACCTGGGGGTGGGTCAGGTGGAGACACGTGAGGATCAGCCTGCGACACCTCCCTCCCCGAGTCGACGGTCACATCACACGCCCGGTCGTTACGGCACAGAACGGGGTCACACGGTGCCGCATAGGGCTTCAGTCGGGAGGGGTGCACGTACCAACGGCGTTTTTCCCATTTAATCTGTATACTCTGGGGTCGTGCAACCCGCACAATTTCCACCGGTCCCCTCCAAGGTCTCAACAACTTGGGGGACGTAGCCAACGGTGCATGTGGACAATGCAGCCAGGCCTTATCGCCTGGTTTCCAATCATGCGTATGCACCCTCCGCCCATGCAATCTCTCATTCGCAATTTGCCGAGACCGCGAATTCAACCTCGCCGCCTCCCGCGCTTCAGTCAATTTGGCGATATTAAATTTGATGTGGTCTGCCAATTTTGATTTTGCACGTGGCTGGGAAATCCCCAGTTGGACGTCCATGGCCGGATCGGCCTCCCGCCCATACATAAGAAAAAATGGGGAAAACCCCGTCGCCGCATGATGGGCCATTCGATAGGCCGCGAGTACCCCCGGCACCTGTAAGTCCCAATCAACCTGATCGTCGCAGACCTGTTGGCACAACATAGACGTAATCGTCCTGTTCAGACGCTCAACCATCCCGTCAGTCTGCGGGTGGTAGGGGGAAGTACGCACTTTCTTTGTACCCAACAGGTCGCACACCTCGCGCAACAAAACGCTCGAAAAATTATTTCCTTGATCCGTCAGCAAGCGTTCGGGGGCGCCCTTGTCCAAAACATAGCCCTGGACGAAGGCGTCCGCCACCGCTGCAGCCGACTGGTTGGCGAGTGGCCATGCCATGGGCCATCGGGTGAAGTATTCTACGCCAACCAGCAGGAACTTATTTCCCCTTGGTGTAGCAGGAAAGGGCCCCAAGATGTCCAACGCAACTAATTCGTTTATGCGCGAAACTTGAATGGATTGCAGCGGTGGATTAGCTGCCAATGGTGGTGGTTTTCTTTTGGCGCACCCTACGCATCCCTTAAGAATATTCGCCACGTCGTTACCCATCCCCGGCCAATAATAGTCTCGCTGGATTAGGGCGAGCGTTTTGTGAAAACCCAGATGCATGAGCCGTTCATGAGCTGCCAGAACGACCCTACCCCGCATAGCAACAGGCACAACGAGCACGTGACGCCGGGACATGTTGTCTCACTTCATCAAAAGGCCCTGTCTGCACACCCAGGAACCGACCCGCGCATCCCCTACCTCGGGAGCGCCAACTTTTCGACGTAGCGTAAGTAGGGAACCGTCGGACATTTGGAGACGGCCCCACTCAATGAGGGGCAACGACAACAGCGAATCCCTCCCCGTGGGGGCGTCGACTCCCGGCGTGTCAGTGGCGGCGAGCGCAACTCCCGGGGTGCCGGCGACCGGGGGTTTGCACCGCGCCGATCCCAACAAACATGTGCAGTCCGTGCACGGTGGCAACCGCGACAAGGCGTCTGCATTTGAGTGTCGCAATCCCTTGCGGTAAATCGTCGTGAATTGGTAGTCCTGAAGGACCTCCAACCATCGGGACAATTGGCCCGATGGCTGTGCCACGCGCATAGCGTATTGTAGAGCCGCATGGTCCGTACGGACCGTAAAATGACGGCCGTAAAGATACGGCCTGAATTGCTGTGTAAAAAACACAATCGCTAACAATTCACGACGAGTTACGCAATAGCGTTGTTCGGCGGGGGAAAGAACTCTACTACCGTAGGCGACCACCTGTTCAACCCCCCCGACCACCTGTGAGAGCACCCCCCCGATACCCGTGTTGCTGGCATCTGTGTCAAGCAAAAACGGTTGTGTGAAATCGGGGTAACACAAGGGGGGAGCCTGCACCAAGGCGTCACGAAGGGAGCAGAACGCAGCCTCCTCTTCCACCCCCCAGTGAAACCGCACACCCTTAGCCGTCAAAGCGTGCAGGGGCCTGGCTATGGTGGCAAACTGCTTGACAAAACGACGGTAATAGGAGGCGAAACCAATGAAACTGCGAACCTCCGTGACCGAGGTTGGCGTTGGCCATGAGCTGACGCAGTGCGTCTTAGCAGGGTCCGTCGAGATCCCTGAACGACTCACGATATGGCCCAAATACCTGACCGATTCCCGAAGCAGAAAGCATTTAGCCGGTTTAAATTTAAGCTTAGCGGAACGCATCCTGAGGAACACCGCTCTCAGTCGCTGGAGGTGCTCCTCAAAAGTTCGACTGAAGACGATGATATCGTCGAGATAAATCAAACAGGTATCCCATTGGAGGCCCGACAAAACCAATTCCATGAGTCTCTGGAACGTGGCGGGAGCGGAATGTAAGCCCATGGGCAACCGGTTGAATTCAAATAGGCCACCAGGTGTCCGGAAAGCGGTTTTAGGTTTAGACTCGTTATCGAGTGGCAATTGCCAAAATTCGGAAAGCAGATCGAGTGTGGAAAAAAACTGTGCTCCCGCCAAGGCATCCAGTGACTCATCCATCCTGGGGAGCGGATACGCATCCGCCATCGAGATTTTGTTTAAGCTGCGGAAATCGACACAAAACCGCAAGGACCCGTCCTGTTTTTTTACTAGGACAATAGGAGCACCCCACGGACTAGAAGAGGGCGAAATGATATCGGCCGCCAACATATCATTAACCGCCGATTGCACATGCTCCTTCTCGGCTGGGCTGAGCCGGAAGGGATTCTGACGAATAGGGGCTGCGTCCCCTGTAGCTATGTGGTGGCGCAACAGGTCAGTGCAGCCGATATCGTACTTATGTTTGCTGAACACGTCAGCAAACTCGAGTAGCAAACCCCTCAATGCTCCCAATTGCACCTTGGACAAGTTAGCCGAACCGGCACACAACGAGTCCAACCACTCAGTCCCCTCATCACTTGGAGGATGCGACTCGACAGTGAAATCTGCTTGAGCCACGAGCCGTTCCTCAACGGGTAGCGGCGCGGCGTGAGCCAGCACCGTTCCCTGCGCAATTACGGCCGGCCGCGAGCCCGTATTCAAGACCATTACGAACGGCTCACTGTCCCCTCTCACCATGGTTTGAGCAACCGCTAAATCGAGGCCCCTTTTGGCCCTGTTAGACGGCCCCAACAGCACCCCCTGTGCCTCCGCACCCACTTCGAGTGGTTTCCTCAACCGAAGGGGTACCAACATTTGCGATCCCGGGGGCACCCGTACAGTGTGAGTTGCCAGCGCCTGCACCGTCGCACAAACCGTGCGTATTTTGGTAGGGCTCGTCAAGAACGCAACCCGCCGACCTGACGGAAGCTCAATGCAGGCCTGATCTATAAGAATTTTGATGGGCATTTTGAACAAAAAGTCCGTACCTAGCAAACAGGGAACGGCCAGCGATGATGATACAAAAATAGGGCCCGCCAATTTGATGTCACCAATGCAAATAGTCGCCCGAATCTGGCCGATGATCCCCAGGGATCCCCCATTCGCCGCATAAAATGGCACGTCTACTGGCAGAAGGGGTCTACTTTGGACGGGAAGAATGTTATAAATAAGGTCCGAGATGATAGTGGCCGACGCACCCGTGTCCACCAGCACCCGGACCTCAACCCCGTCAATAAACCCCGTCACCACGGACGACCCGGCCGACGCAGCCACTATCCTGTGGGCCAATTCGGACCACTCGACTGCTTGCGGGCCGTGTACGGACCCCCCTCGCCGAAGTGAACCCCCGGCACCCAGCCGCGAACCCCCCACCGCCAAGCGGCGACCCGAATGTGCCGTGTTTGTGGACCGAACGTGTGAGGTGCCGCGACTTGCCGGGTTTTGTTGGGATGACTTGTGGGCCTGGTCGTCGTCCCGACGTGGTCCTGTGGCGCGCTGACGCGGGGCCCGGCACCCGGCTGCGACGTGGCCCCGAAGGCCGCAGTTGTAGCAGACGACGAGGGACGTCGTAGGTTTCGGTTGCTCCAGCTTGCGGGATGAACGTGTGGGCGAACGACCTCCCGTTCTCCACTCCCCCGGACGCGATGCAGCGAAGGCCTGCTCCTGATCCGCAGCTGGCTGAGGTTCGGCGATCGTGGCGGCCAGTGCCGCGTTCCCCGCCCATTTGCAGACGACCCCCGGCTTGCGTTTGAGGACCTCGTACGCGTGAATGCTCGTGGCGATCGCCAGGGAGCAGATATCCATTTCGTCCGCCACATTGATGGGGACCCCCAACTCGTGGGCCAACGCCAGCAGCTGCTCCGTCAACATGGCGTCCTTCCCCTCCTTATCCATGCGGGGAAAAGCTGCGTCCGCCAAGGCGAGCAGTGCCGTGCGATAGGCGAGCGTCGTTTCTCCAGCCACCTTCCGCCGATCGTAGAACTGGTGGCGACACGTGGAGGGCGGTCCGAACACCTTCGCCATCAGGTGTAGTGCGGCCTGGAGCGTAGAGCGGGACGACCTTGCAGCAGATGTGAAGGCTGCAAGCGCGTCGTCGTCGAGCATCGCTGGCAACGCACGCAGGGCAGTGGTGTCGGACCACCCCGACATCTCCTGATGAGCGAGGAACCTTCGTTGGAAGGCTCCCCAGTCGCCCCCATCCGCCTTGAACGCCGACAGCGCGGGCAATCTTTGCTGGAGGACCCGATCATCGTCGACGTCGGAGAGATTTTCCCGCGCTCCGCTGTAGTTGTGTAAAATGTCGGCTCGGTTGTCAGGCGCAAAATGGAGAGCTCCGGCGCGCGCTGATGACGTGGGCTGCGCTGAGCGGAGGTCTCCGGCCACGTGGTGTCCGTGTTTCCCGCCAATCGATGGCGGCCCCTCAAAAACGGCGGCAACTTCCAGACTTTTGGCGCGAAGCGCCTTTTGGCGGGATCCCTCCAACGTCGCTTTCTCCACCAACCCCGCAGCCGTTTTTCCGCTCGCCGGAACAGAGATGTCCGCCAAGACAGCGGCGGCGGCGAGTAGCAACTCCGCCAACCGGGAGTGCGCGTCTTGGAGGCTGGTGTCGGAGGCGAGCGGAGCGTCGGCCATCACCGCGAAGTGCTGCATCGGCGGCAACTCCTCGTCCTCTCCTCCCGAGGTTGGTGTCCCCGGTAGGCCGTCGTCGTCCCGACCTCGCTCGTGGGTACGGGTAGTCTTCCTCGTGTCCATACTTCTTGAAGACAGGTTTACTTCTGACGCCAGTTGTAATGTAGTAACTCGGCGGGAGACGACTTCACGGGTAACACACTCTTTATTTTACCAAACTCGTTCACAGGTGACTAACACCTACTTTGTATCTCGGGTGACAAACACCCACTTAGTATCGCGGGTGACAAACACCCACTTAGTATCTCGGGTGACAAACACCCACTTAGTATCGCGGGTGACAAACACCCACTTAGCTACCCTGGCGACTAACGCCCACTGAGCTACTCGGGTGACCAACACCCACTTAGCTACTCGGCGACTAACGCCCACTGAGCTACTCGGGTGACCAACACCCACTTAGCTACTCGGCGACTAACGCCCCTGAGCTACTCGGGTGACCAACACCCACTTAGCTACCCTGGCAACTAACGCCCACTGAGCTACTCGGGACACTCCCTGCCCGGGGTATCCGTCTTGACTGTGGGTCCCCAGCCCGACCCACGTGGGCGTCGGACCCCGGGTCCCACAGTCTCGCCTCCGAGCCACACAGGGCCCCGGTCCCTACAAGGACGGCGGGACTAGGGGTCTCGGGGCACTAGGTCTTCAGCTCCGTCTTCTGGTCTTCAACTGGGTAACTCTCCCCGAGTGCTCTCGCGCGTCCCCCTTTATACCCCACCTGCGGACGTCGCTGCGAGCACCCATCCTATTCGACCAATCACTGGGCGCTGGCTACGATCCTGTTTTCCCACATCTCAGCGTGCCTCAGCACCCACGCCGCGCCGCCCCGTCATCTGTCACTCCCGGCGGGCGTGTCCACACCACGCCCACAACGCGTGCCCAACCCCGCACCTCGCGCCGCCCCGTGATCCATCACTGTCACAGTCGGCGCACGTCAACACCACCACTACACATACATTAAATTACATATTAGACTTGCACTTCGTTTGCACCATACGTAGCCAACTGTGCTCATCGGCAGTACGGTGCATATCTTTTTTTAAAACAGATGTCTTTGTTAATCTACTGCTGGATGAAGGTATCGCCTAGCCTTCCCCACCTCAAATTCACCATCAGCATAATTAGCCAGGGTCTCTCCACTGCTGGACGAATGCCTCACTCCACGAGCCTCCCCTCCCTTTCTAATTCACATGAACATCATCAGCCAGGATCTATCCACGGCTGGATGAATGCCTCACTCCGCTAGCCTTCTCCCCTCTGCTAATTCACTATCAGCACCATCAGCCATGGTCTCTCCACTGCTGAATGAAGGCCTCCCCAAGCCTTCACTAATACATTGACAAGCAGCCATTATCTATCCAATGCTGTCTATTAACCATACTTCACTACGCTGGCCGCCACTGTCACCAGTGGCCTTTGGCAACGTACGCCGGGGCTACTGTTCTTCATCACGAGATCGGCAAGTTAACAGAACCACGCCGAGCTGGCGCTCAGGAGCTGGCACCAAGGAGCTGGCGCTCAGGAGCTGGCACCAAGGAGCTCTGCCCCCGAATCGCCCTCACCCCGTTCAGCGCCAGGGATCCCTCACAGACTCTGCGCCAAGGCAAGGGGGACCCTGGTGCGTGCGCCCCGCGGACACGAAGGCTGGCACGCGGCGCTGCAGGTGAGCGGTGGTGTGGGCGATGGAGCGCTGCTCCATGGCACCACCAGCGTCTTATTTGTTGACGCAGAGCAGCACTCCGTGCCACTCGGTCAGGGAGCCGATTTCCACCTGGGGGCCACCCCACGGAGCACACGGAACCCGTGCCATGCGTCTCCAGCACCGTGCGCCGCCTTTACCACCACGACCACCAACTGTGGGTGTGCCGAGAGCCTCAGCTGCTCGGCTGCCTCAACCACTGCTCTGGGAGTTTGCTCTGTGAAGGCCCCTTGCTGTCCCCGTAGCCTTCAGGATTGAATCTTGCTCGAGAGAGTTCCTCCTCCTACTGGTGTTTGTTTTCGTCCTCCTGAATTGTCTGGAATCAGTGAAGCGGACTGCTGCTGGTCTCACACCCTGCGATCTTTGTTTTTATCCCATTGTCACTCAACCCATCAAACTCACTACTGTAATCTCATCCATCACACACAACACACCCCTATACTTTTTTAAACCATGGCACCATCCATATTGTTGACTCTTTTCCTCGAGTCTACAATATTCTTCAATTTCATACCATTGTGCGTTTCATAAGGCCACCTGTCACTTGTACCTGCACAATTACTCTTAGACATGTCTCTACTTGCCAGAAAATTACATTTTGGACTGCACTCTATTACAACATACATTGTAAAACAAACAATATTAATATTGTTGATTAGATTTGGTGTTGATACCCATATTGGTCCCATTACCACCAAATATTCTCCATTACTCACCTGTAACTCAATATATTTCAAAAGAGAGTGTAGCCAGAGGCAACTCATAGAGCGGTGTCTTGTTGAGGGAGCAGACCGGAGAGAGTAGGCAGGAGCGAAGATCCTGCCCAGGTCTCTATACTCTCACCAAGAATGCTGCCAGCTGAAGCTTGAGTGCTGGCCTCCCAGCTGAAGTTCAGTGGAGCAGATGTGCTGTGCAGTCGTGGGCTCTGAGGACTGCGTGTATCAGGATTGCATAGCACCATAGGCGTAAGTGAAGTGCTGACTTTACGTCTTATACGTGTGGCTTTGTGGTTGTATTTATCTGGGGTGTGTGTCACGATTTGAGGTGCTGCTCACAACTCCGTTTGTTGTGTTTGTCATTGTTTGGACTCACTGAATGAAGTTTAATGTAAGATTGGACACTCACAGAGTCAAGTTTAAGATGAAGAAGGTCATCGGAATACAATGGTTTTGTATGCACTCACTGAATGAAGTGTATTACAAAATATAACAGAATCAAGTTAAACATGAAGTTGGAAATCGGAATGCAATGGTCTGGTATGTAATCAATGACACTCACAGAATCAAGTTAAATATCAATAAGCATATTGTAATACACTGAATTGTAGCGATGATAAAATCAAACATGAGCATAAGATTGATTCATGAGCATAAAACGGTAATTTTTACACTGCGACTTAATATAGCAGTCTGATCGACTAGATGTTATATTTAAAAAAAGTTTAAATACCGTTGTTTTGTATGCTCCCTGAACCGCAGAATGTATAATAATTATTATCTTTTTATACATGAAAGTCTGTGCGCGCTCTTGCAAGGAATTTGGCTCTCGAACAGTGGGGTTCATGTAGAAAATAATTGACAGCCAGCATGCCCTAAGCCCCGCGGTGGAAATAGGCTATTCCTTTTTCATGTCCGTCACCTTTAAATTAGTAAAATGATCGTTTTTGGCGATCATTATTTATTTATTTATTTCCACGCCCCGCCCAAGCTGCATGGGGTTGCCCCAAGCAACGCACGCGCGTCATCGGTGGAGGGTGGGCGGGATTTCTCCTTCGCGTTCAAAATGCAACACAAAAACACGCAAACCTGATGGTAAATTCATTCAAGTGTCATCTCCCCCCCACCCCAATGTGTGCACGTACTACTCTAGGTCAGTACAAACTAATATTATAGCGCTTACATAGTTTTCCTATAGGATTATTGTAGCTCGGGCGGAGGGATGGGTAAGGGGGTGGGTAGCGGCACAGCCCCCAGCCTGCCAATGTCTTACCTCCTCCGGCTGCCCAATCTAGGCGAGTCCGTCGGCTCTGCATGGGACTAGGGCTCATCACACCAATGTAAAGTACTCAGGTTTAATGTTTACTATTATTAAACAAATAAGTTTTAAAATATTACAAACATAATGTTTGTGTGCAGATAACACCTCTGCTTCATTGTTTACTATTGTAATAAAAGACTTCGTCAGGCACTGCTAGTCTCCGTTTGTCTTTAATTTAGGTTCTTTCTCCGCACCCCGCTGGTCTCCTCTGCAGACCAGCATCGTCTCGCGCGCGCCCCGTACGCGCTCCCTCGTCAGCTCCTCCACTCTTCCTCACACCCCGCTGGTCCTGATCAGGGACCAGCGTCTCCTCTCGCGTGCCACGCACGCTCCTCCATTAGCTCCTCCACTCCCGCACTCCGCACACCGCTGGCCGACGGCGTGCTGAGGTCCTTCGGCCATGTGGCCGATGGCACGGATCTCCTCTCACCACCCAACGTGGCTCAGCCTCTTAACTTCCCCAACTGCCCCGATCTCTTCCGGGCTCCCACTTATATCCAATCCCCCCACGTAACCCTGACTCCTTCCCTTCCAGATCGTCAGATCCGGCCTTCCCATACTACCCTGCTGGCTCCACCCCCATTCACCTCGCCTCCCAATGGAGCAATAGGATCAAATAATGCGAGCAACAGCATCACAATCAGGAATCACCAGACACAACGGAGAGTATAACTACAACACAAGTAACGAAAGGGAAGGGATTTGGAACGAGGGCGGGTCGCCAGCTCGTCCTTCACGAGAGGCGGCGCCCCCAAGGGTCGCAGTCCCGACAGGGTTTTAGGAGCGGCGGAACCGGAATTATCCGCTGCTGGTGGAGGCCTGTCCATCCCAGCACCCCGTTCCCCAGAGAGGTCCGTATTCGGGGCCCTCTCTCGTCCGGCACGAAGACGGCCTTCGACGGAGTCCACCCAATGGCTTCTCCCTCCACGGTCGGGCTCCTCGTCCAGGCGGTCATCTGCGCCCAATGGCGCAAGTTGAGCTGCGCGTCGAGGCACTTGGCAGCCATCCGGGAGGTCAGCTGCTCATTGCCGCACACCGGCAGTGGAATGCCCAAATCATTGGACAGCTCCAACATCTTACCCAGTATCAAGGGCTCCAACAAGTCGGGCTCCGTCTCTGGACACGCGGCCATGGCCAGCTCAAGCACAGTGCCCCGGAAGGCCACAGGCGACTCCTCCGTTGCCCGTTGCCTCTGGACGAACCTGTGGTGCGCGTTGTCTGGAGGCTCGTACGCTGCCGCCATTTCGTCGAACGCCCCTTTCAGCATCGCCTTCTTCGCGGCCGCGATGGAGCGGAAGAATTTCAATGAATTGTCATCCAGGAACGTCGGCAGAACTTTCAAGGCCTCCGTATCCGACCACTTGGCGGATCGGACGGCCGACTCAAAACGCCATGCAAATGCGCTCCAATCTCCTCCAATTGAGAATTCTTTAATCATCATCAGGCGATGGCTGCAAGTCCCCGAGCTGCTGTCTTCCGATGCAGGCGTCCCATGTGGCGACGACAAGATGGCGGCTTCCCGCCGTGGCGGCGACAAGATGGCGGCTTCCCGCCATTCAGCCGCGACCACACCCAAGATGGCGGCGTCCTGCCGCATGTCGGGAAGGGCAGGAAGCCTCGCAGAGGCCCCAATGGCGGACGGCTCGGCCCCACCCGAAGGCTCCCCGCTTAAAGGCCCGATGCGTGGCTGTCCCGGCTTCGTCGCTGGCGCGACCAGGGTGACTAACTCCAGCAGAACGGCCCGTAAGCGAATCAAGCTGGTCTGCCACCTGTCGCCAGCCATCTTCGGCGCCCGTCGACGCAGACGGCCCAGCTGCCGCGATGACATCTTGTACTCCTGTCTTGTCGCTCGCCACCACTTCGCCCACGCCCTCCATGGTCGGGACCCCCACCGCCGGAGGAAGGTCCTCTTTGTCTTCTGAAGATGGTGCAGGTATATTCTTTTCTTGAGATGTTTTGACATCTCGAAGCACTTCTGACCCCAGTGTAATAAAAGACTTTGTCAGGCACTGCTGGTCTCCGTTTGTCTTTTATTTAGGTTCTTTCTCCGCACCACGCTGGTCTCCTCCGCAGACCAGCGTTGTCTCGCGCGCGCCCCGCACGCACTCCCTCGTCAGCTCCTCCACTCTTCCTCATACCCCGCTAGTCCTGATCAGGGACCAGCGTCTCCTCTCGTGTGCCACGCACGCTCCTCCGTTAGCTCCTCCACTCCCGACCTCCGCACACCGCTGGCCGACGGCGTGCTGAGGTCCTTCGGCCATGTGGCCGATGGCGCGGATCTCCTCTCACCACCCAACGTGGCTCAGCCTCTTAACTTCCCCAACTGCCCCGATCTCGTCCGGGCTCCCACTTATATCTATTCCCCCCACGTGACTCTGACTCCTCCCCTTCCAGATCGTCAGATCCGGCCTTCCCATACTACCCTGCTGGCTCCGCCCCCATTCACCTCACCTCTTATTGGAGCCGAGCTGAATGGTGGCCCCTCCCACATGCCCCGCAGACCAGGCTCCGCCCCCCAATGCCCCGGGCCGTGTGATTGGGCCAGAACCCAGCAACAACCCGATTTGCGCTCGCATTACACTATTATGAAACTAATAAGTTGGCAAATATTACAAGTATAATGTTTGTGTGCAGAAAACTAATTTTTCATTATTAGGTTGGTAAATATTTCCTTTTAACCGGTGCGTCTTTATGACGCAGCGACGGAGTACTGCAAGTCTGTATTGTGGACTGCTGCCTGCTGATTCGTTAATGTCAGTGCACTGCCACTCTATTATCTACACTGCTAATTTAGATTTTGCCGATTGTGAGTATATGCCAGTTTAGAATCTGTTGCCTGCTTCTTTACCTCACTCGGTGTACTGCCAGCCTTTCATGTCGACTGTATCCTGCTTTTTTCAGCTGCTGCCCGTATTGCCAGCTTTTTATTTCCACTTTAGCAATGCTTATGTCATTGAGTCGGCGTACTGCCAGTCTATAATCTACACTCTAGCCTGCTTCTCAACTTACCTGTGCGTACTGCTGCTATTTTATGTACACTTATTTCAGCTTATTTCTGTAATCAAGGTCGTTGAGACAACGTCTTGAATTCAGTATTCTTTATTAAGTTCTGTCACAGCTCTCCCTATACTCGTTACTCTTGCTCTATGGCTCCTTCACGCTGTTGGTAGACAGCGTGAGAGGGAGAGAGGGAGAGAGAGACTGCCGCGGCCCGCCATGTGGCAGGCTCCGGACCACGGCACCAGCGTGGCTTCGCCTTCGTCCCTTCCAAGCTCTGACCCCGTGCTGTCCGTCTCCACCCCTTTTAATACCTGGCCCACGTGGTGCCTCGCAGCCAATCCTCGGCCACCTCCCTGGAACCTTCCAGAGCCCATCCTCCGGCCCCAGGGCCACGCCCCTAACTCGCCTCCCCATTGGTTGCGGCTGAAGCCAGCAGAGCCAATCACCCTCTTCCAGGTGTAACCTTCGCATTACATCAGGGCCGCGCCCCTGGCTCGACTCCCCATTGGTTGTGGGCTGAGGCCGGCAGAGTCAATCATTATCATCCAGGTGTAACCAATTAATCATCCAGGTGTAACCCATTTATCATCCAGGTGTAACCTCACATTACATTTCTTATATGCATTTCTGTAGTGCTGAACTTTACGCGGATAACTTCTTCCTTTTCTGTCGTCACTTTATATTATCCAACACAGCATATTTCGCCACCATTCTCCAGCGCGTTCTCCGCTCGCTCGCCGCGCTCTGCTAGCCTCGCTTGCTCCGTTCCTCCCTCTCTCTCTCCGTCTCTCCCGACTCTCCTCTCTGCTTCTCCGTCCCACTCCAGCCATTGCTCTCTCTCGGCTTTTCCGTCTCACTCCGACTATCTCTCTCGTTCGGCTTCTGCGTATCTACTGCTACCCTACACTTCTTCTTATTTTTCCACTGCTACTCTATGTTACTTCTTCTTCTGCTCCGACCGACTCCGTCCAGCTCCCAGCACAACTTCCCGTCTCACTCTGACGCTCCCCTATTTATCCCCCTCCTCATTAATTTCCAATTAATTAACCAGTGTCCCCCCCCAACCTCCCGCGCCCGCGGCCCCCGCCGCCACCTGCTCCGAACCCAGACTTACTGGCGCTACCTTTGCCTTGACAACAACAACTGGCCAATCACTGCCCTGCATCCCTAATTGCCTAACGGGCCGTCTCCATCTCCACCGTTGTCCCCCAGCAACACCAGCCTGTCCCGGTATGACCCCACTGTTCCCAGCCCCGCACGTGTTTACAATTTTCTCCCTTGGCGTGCGTTAAACTACTACATTTCTATTGTTTAGATTGCTCACGTCCCGCTATTTACTCATACATAGTACTGCGATGCTGATAGTTGTGCCATCATCGGGGATTGCTGTGCACGTCCATGTGTGTGTTTCAGTCCATATGTGTGTGCATGTAGGTCCATGCGTTTGTGTAAGTCCATGTGTGTGTCTGTCTTTATCGAACCGACAACGCCCGGTGTATGTGTGTGTGTACGTCCATGTGTTGTGTGTCCGGCAAAAACAACCCCCTACCTTCTCGCGGTGCCGGATGGGCAACACTGTCGTGGACAGCGCTGTGGGTTGAGGGCCAATGCCCATTGGCCTCTCCCCTTCATGGCATCTGTGACCACCACAGTAGCTAAACGGGGGCTCTGGACGGGTGCGAGGGGCTGGTAACCCCTCCACCTTAAATTCATTACCACTAAACTACGAAAAAACATAAATATGTAACAAATAAGCTTGTGCCGGAGGCCCCGGGGGGACAGGCGTCTATGACGTCTCCTGGCCAAACCCCAATTGGCGGAGCCAGGAGATTGAATCTTCACCCTCGGGGCTCCTCCAGAAACAACGAAAAACCACTATGGATGGCCACGTGGAATGTACGAACGCTCAATGCGGAGGAGAGGCTGCCACTCCTTTGTCGGGAGCTGGACCGGTACCGCCTGGAACTCTGTGGCATTCAGGAAGTCTGGTGGACCGGTTCTGGCTCCTGCCGCCATGAGGGGTAGACAGTCCTCCAGTCGGGGCAGGAGACTGCCAAACAACAGGGTGTGGCTCTTCTTCTGAACAAAAGAATGAAGGGGGTGTGGGAGCGTGGCAGTGAGGTGTGGGAAGCTGTAAGCCCCAGGATACTTTGGGCTCGCCTTCCCATCAACCGGAGGCGAGGAGTGGTGGTCGTGGTTACTTATGCCCTCACCGAAGATGAGCCGATGAGTCAGAAGCCTTCTATGACCTCATGTCAAAGGTGTTGGCTAAAGTGGCCACTCGGGACAGAGTGATCTTGTTGGGTGACTTCAATGCCCGAGTTGGTCATGATGCTGGCACCTGGTCTGGAGTGATTGGAAGGCATGGGCCAGATCAGCTCAATAACAACGGTAGGAGGCTGCTAGATTTTTGTGCAGCCCATGGGCTTGTAATTACCAACACGCTCTTCCAGCATCGACACATCCACACGACATCATGGATGTATGCCGGGTCCAAGCAAGAACATCTGCTGGAATACATAGTGATGGACCAGCGGATGCGAGCCCATGTCCTTGACACCAGGACCTACCGTGGAGCTGATCTGCCCTCTGACCATCGACTAGTCATCTGTAAGATGCGCCTGCCATCCTTCCATTCCGGTGGTGGGTGTACACCCAGGACCCCATTCCAACCTAAAGTGGCCTTGTCTCAGTTAGCTGATGAAAGTTGAAAGCGAGAATTTCATCATCGCTTGCAGCTGGGGTTGGCATCGTCTCCCACTCCTCCTGATGTCGAGGGTAAATGGGCGAGGTTTAGGACTGTGACTCATGCAGCTGCAATGGCTGCTTTGGGTACGCGGTCCAGACCTCCGCAGAAACTCTGGCTGACAGAGGAGGTGTTCAGGATAGTTTAGAACAGTGGTTCTTAACCTTGTTGGAGGTACTGAACCCCACCAGTTTCATATGCGCATTCACCGAACCCTTCTTAATTGGAAAAATAAAATATGATTTTTTCAAACTCACAACATAGGTATATGTTTTACTGTTGCACAAAATGAACCATGCATTAACATCACTGTGTTCAAAGAACAAAACCAGCAAAACATGATTTTCACACAAAAACAAAAACATAATAATGAATACTTACTGCAAATCAGTGTGACTTCTGCTGTTGCCTTTCAGAGACCAGTTCAGAAATGCGCGGCTTCACCTTGGCAAGTGCCACTCTCATGTCATTTCGCAACAAAGTCTGTTCCTTTTCTTCGTTTTTATTTCCAGCATCCTCGAAAAGGATTGCTCGCAAAGATATGTTGTAACAAACGGTATGAAAATCTCCAGGGCTTTCTTAGCAATAACAGGGTACGTTACCATTTGTTGACACCAAAACGTTGAGAGCGTTGTTGTTCTGAAGAGTTGCTGTTGAACCTGGCTCTACTGAATTTCAATGATTTCGTCGAGGTATTCATCATTGACATCTGCTGTCTCAACACTAAACGTGAACGGCTGTCTCACCCATGCTGGATATGACTCTCTTGTAGGGAAGTATCTGTCGAGAAACTTTGCAAGCTCATCTAAGTGCGTGGCAATTGCTTGCTTCAGTTCCGCGGGTACAGAAATGTATCCGATTCCAGATACATCTTCGATCTTACTTACATAGTCGTCCAGCAGGGGAAAGTTTGTGAAGTTATCGTTCTCCGTTCGTCGTTTCCATAACGATAGCTTTTTTTGAAAAGCCTTCAGGTTTTCTTTCGCTTCAATGATGTTGACTCCACCGCCCTGCATCTGCTGATTGAGACGATTGAGAGCTGCGAAAATATCAGCCATGTGTAATGCGGGCGTAAACGGCCTCGCAGATATCACGTCACGGGGGGAGGGGTTAGGTCACGTGAGAAAGAGGGGTAAGGTCTTAAGGGAGAGAACTGGAAGAGACAGGAGGAGAGTTGGGAATAGAGACAAAGAGAGGCCACACAGGGCGGAGAGTGGAGAGTGGCGAGATCGCCACACGGTGAGACTTGGCACCGTCGGCCAGCGGTGACCGAGCACGGAGGAACGGGGAGCAGCGGTGGAGCTGCAGTGAGAGCAGCCGGAGGACTGCACAAAGGGAACCTGCAGCGGAGCTGCATCGGAGTGGAGAAAGGCTACGGGAGCGACGGCAGCTGTCGAGCTGCCAAGCGGGGAGGCTCTGAGCGAGGGCCGTGTGGGACAAGTGTAAAGAACCCAATAAAGGACAACGGAGACAGACCCAGTGAAAGAGTCCTTTATTACACTGGTGTCAGAAGTGAAACGGCATGTCAAAACAGCTCATAAGAAAGAATTTTCCTGCGCCATCATCTGTTACATCGTCCGACTACGACGACCTTCCTCAGGCGGTGGACCTGCCTGCGATGGAGGAGGAGATCCGTGTGGGAACGAGTACGGGTCCGGGTGTCCAAGATGTCGCCGCGTCGGTGGACCCGTCTGTGCCGGAGGACGCGGATGTACGATGGAGACAGATGGCGGCGCAGCTGGAGACCTTGAAAATCGTGCTGGCGCAATTGTGCGAGCTCGTCACGCCGAGGATGGCGTTGGGGAGGGCCGATGGTGGTCTGCAGGCCACCGCCTTGCCTGCGCCGTCGGCGCCATCCGCCACGCGGCACGAAGACGCCATCTTGGGCGTGGCAGGGGAAGAACGGCGGGAAGCCGCCATCTTGCGCTCTCCGCTGCGGGAGGCCGCCATCTTGGACACGTTGCGATGCGACGCCATTTTGAATATGCCGCGTGATGAGTCATCTGCTGAGGACGGCGCAACAAGGAGTCGCAGTCGTCATCTCACAACCGTTAAAGAATTCTCCATCGGTGGCGATTGGAGTGCTTTCGCCTGCAGATTTTTGGCGGCGGTACGCTCTGCAAGGTGGACTGACGCTGAGGCATTGGAGGTTCTACCGACTCTTCTCGATGACGAGTTGGTGAGATTCTTCCGTTCTATAAAGGCTGAGAAGAAGAAAACGTTGAGAGGAGTTTTTGACGAGATGGCAGATGCATACGAGCCACCGGATAATGCTCATCGCCAGTTTGTTCAACGCCAGCGAGCACCCGAGGAGTCGCCGGTGGCATACAGGGGTGCTGTCTTGGAGTTGGCCATGGCTGCATACCCGGAGACGGAGCCTGACCTGCTCGAACCTCTCATTTTGGGAAAAATGCTCGAGCTGTCCCGGGATTTGGGGATCCCTATGCCGGTGTGTGGCCACGAAAAGCTGACATCCCGGGTGGCCGCTAAATGTCTGGATGCCCAGTTCAACCTGCGCCGTTGGAAGCAAGTCACGGCGTGGACGGGGGGGCCCATCGTCGAAGGAGGTGCCGTGGGTTGGGATCCCAAGAAGGCGGTGTACGTTCCTGACGGGGGGGGGGGCCGCAGGAGCTGACAGCCGCCTCTGCTCAGTGGTTGGCTCGCAGTAGGTCGGGGCCGCGATCTGCGCCGCCGACACGGGAGCGTCGGGACGGTGGGCCTGCGGCGCGGCGCAACGACATCGACTGCTTCCGCTGCGGTCGTAAGGGCCATTACGCCAGGGACTGCTGGGCCCGTGTCCCAGGTCCGCCCCAGCAGGATGCCTCGACAGCGGACGTGCCGCGGAAGGATCCTCCAGGACAGACAAGCCGGCCGTGACACTGCAGGAGACAGGGGACTCTGCTCGGGGTGTGCCTACCACGACTGCGGGGACTCCGAGCCCCGCCGCCCTTCCGACCCCGCCGCAGACACAATTGCGGGACACCCCCGACTCTGGGCCTTCAGGGATACGGGACTGGGACGTTGGCGGGCCTCCAATAGCGACAGGAGGACTTCATCTTGTCGCTCTTAAAACCCCATCACGTTCCCGGTCTGCAGGAGGGCCGCCGCCCGTCCGGGACGGACCGGCGACCCGTACGCGGTCGAAGTCCCTTACATTTCGTTGATTTTTACTGTTGTGTTCTTGTTGTTATTGTTATATTTAAGGTATGCTTCGTTGTCCTTGCATGTATGATGGTTGTGTTTCGCTCGCATTACTTGTTGTTGTTGTTCAGCCGAGGTCGGCTGGAATTTTATCTATGGGGGAGGGTGGTGTAATGCGGGGGTAAACGGCCTCGCGGATATGACGTCACGGGGGGAGGGGTTAGGTCACGTGAGAGAGAGGGGTAAGGTCTTAAGGGAGAGAACCGGAAGAGACAGGAGGAGAGTTGGGAATAGAGACAAAGAGAGGCCACACAGGGCGGAGAGTGGAGAGTGGCGAGATCGCCACACGGTGAGACTTGGCACCGTTGGCCAGCGGTGACCGAGCACGGAGGAACGGGGAGCAGCGGTGGAGCTGCAGTGAGAGCAGCCGGAGGACTGCACAAAGGGAACCTGCAGCGGAGCTGCATCGGAGTGGAGAAAGGCTACGGGAGCGACGGCAGCTGTCGAGCTGCCAAGCGGGGAGGCTCTGAGCGAGGGCCGTGTGGGACAAGTGCAAAGAACCCAATAAAGGACAACGGAGACAGACCCAGTGAAAGAGTCCTTTATTACACATGTACGCTAAAATGAGAATGAACTCAGAATTTTTGAAGCAATCTGCATGACAATGTTGGTGCTCTTGCAAAAACAGGGCTAATTCCACATGCATGGCAAAAACACGATTCAGCACCTGTCCCCGGGATAACCACCGAACGTTAGAATGGTACAGAAGTACCTCGAATTCAGAGCCCATTTCTTTACACAGCTCACTCAAGATGCGGTGCCTCAGAGCACTATTTCGCACATAGTTCACGCATTCCACTACAATTTTTAATACTTCTGTCAGTTTTGGAGGCAAGGTTTTGTTGCCAACGCATGCCTGTGCAGAATACAATGCGTAACAATGATGTGTGGTGCATCGGCTTTCACTAGCGCACCAAAACCAGACTTTCTTCCCAGCATGACTGGAGCTCCGTCCGAACAAACTGCAGAAACCATATCCCACGGAACATTGTTGTCTTTGAAGAAGTCATCTTCTTCACATCGGCTGCCTTAGTTGTTATTGTAAGAGGCTTACAAAATAAAAAAAATATTCCTTTATCACGTCGTCTTTCACATAGCGCACGAATACAGCAAGCTGGCTTAGATTGGAAACGTCTGTTGTCTTGTCGAGTTGGAGGCTGAATTTTGCCGGGCTTGAAATCAGATCTGCAACTACTTGAACCAAGATGTCTTTGCTCATGTCCTCTATTCTGTCGCTGATGGTGTCATTTGAAAGAGGAATTTGGGATAACTTAACTTCAGACGCTTTTCCCAGCATGATATTCGCCATCTTCAACACAGCTGGTTTTATGAGTGTTTCACCAATGGTGTGTGGTTTGCCCTGCTTTGCGATCAGGTAAGCAACTTCGTACGATGCTGTGAGGATCGGTTTGTTGATGGGTACAAAGCCGAGAACAGGCAGAGTATCCTTTTCATCGAATCTGGCTCTCTTCACCTTGAATTCAGCGAGCGTTGTGTTCTTGTATTTTCCATCGCCATGCAGCTTAATGAAGTGTTCCCTTAGTTTTGCCGGTGCTAGACTAGAATTGCTCAACTTGGCATTGCAAATCATGCAGTTAGGACGCTGACTCCCATCACGTTCCGTTATACATGTGAATCCATATTGTACATATTCGTCCGACCACTTTCTTTTTTTGCTCGACATAGTTAGTATGAAGGGATTAAAATATTAAGAAAGAAATCACACGACGTACCATCACGACAGTCACAAGTCGACTACCGAGCGCACCAAATTCCCTGCAGCACAGATAAGCCAAGCGATGTAGCGTGATCACTTGCAGCCAATGATGGCCAAGCCGGACGTGTCATCACGAATCATATGAGTCGGGTGTGTGCCTTAACCTCCGCCGAACCCCTGAGACTGACTCACCGAACACCTGGGGTTCGATCGAACCCAGGTTAAGAACCACTGGTTTAGAAAAAGCGACAGGCCCACTCTTATCGGCAACAGCATCCCACGTCAGAGAATGAGGACGCTTACCGCAGCCTTCGCTTGTAGGTTCGGAGAGCCGTAAGGCGCTGCAAGGATGGGTGGTGGTCGCGGGTTGCTGAGGAGATGGAGTCTGCCTCAGTGGCCTGCGATCACAAATCACTATTTAACTCCATCAAAAAAGTAACCTGCAGCGCCACACCTATTACCATCATTAGGGGAAAAAACGGTGATCCAATCTCCGACCCCAGGAAAAAGTTTGCAGATTTGCTGAGCATTTAGGTGAGGTCCTGGGGGAGGGGAAATCCCTCAGCCAGGAAAACATCATGGCACAAAGTGGGGATAACCCTGCTGAGGCTGCGGTGCCTCAAATATTGGAAGAAGTCACCCCCTGTGAGTGGCTGGCTGAGGTGCCATCTGTTGAGGAAGTAGTGAAGGCGATCCGGAGTCTGAGACCAGGAAAGGCACCGGGCAGAGATAATCTCCCAAGCGAAATGCTGAGGGAGGGTGGCGTTTGTGCACAGACTGCCCTATTTGACATTATAGCAACAGTCTGGACCACTGGACGGGTTCCGCAGGATTGGAAGGATGCCCTGGTGGTCCCCCTCTTTAAGAAGGGGGACCGCACAGACTGTAACAACTACAGGGGCATCTCACTCCTCAGTGTGCCGAGAAAGGTCCTGGCAAGGATTATTCAACATCGCCTTGCTAGGCACGCTGAGGTGAGACTTGCAGAGCCCCAATACGGTTTCAGGAAAGGGCGGTCCTGCACAGATGCCATATTTTCTGTCCGTCTGCTACAGCAAAGGTGTAGAGAATTCCAACAAGACCTACATCTCTGTTTTATTGACCTGGTCAAGGTCTATGATACCATCATAGGCCTTGACCAGGTGGCCTCAAGGTGCACATGGCCTGGCACAAGCGTCGTGGTGACGTCACCGCCACTTAGTGGCGAATGGCGGTTGTTGTTGTTGTTTGTGTGTGTGTACGTCCGTGTGTGTGTGAGTTGATATGTGTGTGTAACTCCATGTGTGTCTATCTAAAGTATATGTCTGTGTGTGAGAGTCCATATGTCAATGTGTGTGTGTGTGAGTCTATGTATGTGTGTGTCAGTCCATGTGCGTGTGTGTTAGTCTCTGTGTGTGCATAGGTCCATGTTAGTCAGTGTAAGTCCATTTCTTTGCATGTCTGTAGGGAGCGGTAGTGTAGCGGTTAGCGCGCTGCGCTATGAACCTGGCGACTCGGGTTCGATTCCCACTCACGGCTAACACCAGTGATGATTATCTGAACCGGTCCTGGGCCTCCCCTAGGTCGACTCAGCCTTAAATGAGTTCCTGGTGCAGTGTGTAAACATCGCCACTAGGGAGACAAAGGCGGTCGGGCGTGGTGCTGGCCACCCACTTCCTCGTGTACCGTTCCGGCCTTCATAGGTGCTCGCTAACAGCACTTGCCCCTACAGTCTGTTAAGGCTATACGGGGGATCTTTATTCTTTGTGTGTGTGTCAGTCCATGTGCGTGTGTGTTAGTCTCTGTGTGTGCATGGCTCCATATTAATCAGTGTAAGTCAATTTCTTTGCATGTCTGTAGGTCCATGTGTGCCTGTGAGTGAATGTATTGCTTATTTGACCTGGTCAAGGCCTATGATACCATCAGTAGGCCTGGGCTCTGGGTTGCTCTTCATGCTTTCAGAGTCCCTGACCCTCTGCTCAAGGACCTTCATGATGATGAGCGGCCCGCGTCAAACTATACGTGGCCGTGAGTCAGAGCCATTCTCTCTACACCTTGGGTGCTACAGGGATGTCCTCTGGCTCCCGCATTCTTTTACATATATTTGGACCACGTAGTTCGTTAAGCCTGTGTGCGAGTCGATGTGTGTGTGCGAGTCGCTGTATGTGTGTACGTCGCTGTATGTGTATAACTCCATGTGTGTGTATCTAAAGTGGATGTCTGTGTGTGTGAGTCCATGTGTGTGCTTTTATTGACCTGCTCAAGGCCTATGATACCATCAGCAGGCCTGGCCTCTGGGTTGTTCTTCATGCTTTCGGAGTACCTCATCCTTTGCTCACGAGCCTTAAGGACCTTCATGATGGTCAGCGGGCCCGGGTAAATTACGTGCCCGGGAGTCACAGCCATCCCCTGTAGATCTTGGGGTGCCACAGGGATGTCCTCTGGCTCCCACATTATTTTACATCTATTTTGACCACGTAGTTCATGAAGCCTTCAATGGCTGTATCGTAGGAATTACCATATGGTACAGATACAATGGGAGGCTGATCGATGCCGGGGTGCGGTCAAGGGATGGCTCTCTATTGCTCAAACATGTTATGTATGGCAAATGCTCTGGTGATTGCTGCTCACTCAGAGGAGTTGGAGGCACTGCTGCTGAACCTGGAGCTTGCCACTATGAGGTGGGGCCTTACCATCAGCCCCACCAAAACTAAGCACCTGCCTGGGTATTTTGTACCATCGGACAATCCACCCCCAGAACTCACAATTGGTGATGGGCCAATTGTGGAGAGATTAGTTTCCCATACCTGCCCAGTGTGTTCATGAGGTCTCACTCCGAATCAGTCGAGCACCATTATCTTTTCATCGGCTGCATAGCGCTGTGTGGCAGATACCTGGTCTCTCGCTCCGCATGAAGTTCCAGGTCTTCTCGGCCATGGTAATTCCCTCCTTCTCTACGCTTGCAAAACGTGGACCCCCCTAATGGAACATCTTCGCCGGTTAGAAACATTTAGGCTGGCTTGCCAACGATCCATCCTGGGTTTAACCAGGCTAGATTGTGTTAGGAGCTCACAAATCTTTCAAAGATCTGGACAAAGCCACAATTGTGACCTCCTACGGCAGCCAAGGCTGCGTTGGCTGCGCCATGTAGCCCACATGGTCAGCCACCGCATGCCTAAACAGCTTTTGTTCTGCCGGATCGAGTGGGCTAAACGGGTGCGGCACGGGCTAGAGAAGAGATGGAGTGATGTAGTACAGGAAGATGTGGAGCTGAGTGGACTTGCCGATGACTGGTACCAGCGGTGTCAAAATCGGCCTCAATGGAGGAGGCTCATGAAGGACGCTACTGGCCATTTGGAGACAGTCGCTCTCCTACATCAACGGAGGGTGGAGGAGCGACGCTCAGAACAACAAGCGGAGCGCCGGGTGGCTAAAGCACAGCAAATTTCCATAGTAGGTTGCACAGGTGGTGCATCAGTCAGTCAACCCGTGCCACCTGCGTCTGCCCCGTGACCGTCCAGCGGGCGTTCGACACTTCACGTGGCCTCAAGGTACACATAGCCTGGCACAAGCGTCATGGTGACGTCAAGGACACTTAGTGCCGAATGCCGGTTGTTGTGTGTCTGTACGTACATGTCTGCGTGTGTCAGTCCATGTGTGTGCGGCTCTATGTGCGTATGTGAGTCGATGTGTGTTTGTGTGTGAGTCTATGTGTGTCGGTCGATGTGTGACAGTCCGTGTGTGTGTGTGTCGATGTGTGTGTGAGTATATCTGTGTGTGAAAGTCAATGTCTGTCTGTGTGAGTCCATATGTGTGTGTGTGCGTCTAAGTCGATGTGTTTATATGTGTGTGGGTCGATGTCTTTGTGTAAGTCCACGTGTGTATCTGCCTTTTTCGCCCGGGCAACGCCGGGTACCTACCGCTAGTACAAATTATAACAGAATCAAGTTAAACATGAAGTTGGAAATCGGAATGCAATGGTCTGGTATGTAATCACTGAATTAACTTTAATAGAAGATCTGACACTCACAGAATCAAGTTAAATATGAATAAGCATATTGTAATACACTGAATCGTAGCTATGATAAAATCATACATGAGCATAAGATTGATTCATCAGCATAAAACGGACTTTTTTTTACACTGCGACTTAATATAGCAGTCTGATCGACCAGATATTTTATTTAAAAAAAACGTCAAAATACCGTTGTTTTGTATGCTCTGTGAACCGTAGAATGTAATCTATGTATATACAGGCGATCCCAGCACCTATGATCTAATTGATTCCTGGAAAACGGTCGCAAGTCGAGCCGTTATTTCCCATAGGTGCAATGTTATAAATTGGGGTTCCGTTCCTGGAAACCCATTATATACCAAAATTAACCACGGAAATAAAATAAAATAACCCTAACAAACATTTATTGTAACTTAACATAACATTTACAAACATTTACTAAGAAAAACAAACATATTTGAAAATCTATAAGTACTTTTCTGCATGTGCATCACATCTCCTATTCTCAGATGTAGCAAAAGGCGAAACATTTTCTAAATTTGAAGAGAATTTACAAAAGTGAAGAGCGTTGATAAAGAGATGCTGTGTCACTCTTGGAGCAGCTGCAGACTGTTGGGCTATACTATACATACACATACGTCAGTATAGCAAAGCAGCGTTGGTAGCAGTCGTTAGGCGGTTACCTTGGGAGTCTTTATTACGATAAGAAATGCCGTAAAAGCAGGGGGTCGCAAGTAGAACGGACATAATTCAGGGGTCACCTGTAAATAAATATCTTAATCTCTAAGTATGTAGATCCACATTGTAAAAAATCACATCAGGTGAATTACTATATTCATTGAAAACCTTTGCCTGGCGAAAGACCCAAAGTAGAATGATAAACTAGTTTAACAATGAAACACATTTTTTTCATGAAGGCTGCCCGATCGACTTTGAGCTGGCTGGTGGATCGACTAAGGAGAATCGATCAAATTATTCTTGATTCACAGACTATATTTGGGCAAAAACGCCCCTTCAGGCATCACCACTCATACATTCTGCATATGAAATTTTAGAGTCGTAAGTTCAACCGCCGTACAATAGATGGTGGTGGCATCTACATCTGCAGAACATGAAAAACCAGTGGCATCTACATCTACAAGAGATTATATTATACAAATTTAAAAGCCATTCCACGTGTTTAGTGTACATGTCGTATAACATGTTTGGAATTAACAGGAGTAAAATTGGACTTACAAACAAATCGACTTACGAACAAACCTCTGGAACCTAACTCGTTTGTAAGTAGAGGAGTACCTGTACTTTCATATTAGTGCCTAGGTGGCACGATGTTGACGACCTCACCTGGTATGCAGGGTTTTGTGGGTTCGATCCCGACCCTGATGCCTGCTGTATATTTGAGGTTTGCATGTGCTCCCTGTGATCGTGTGGATTTCTCACCAAGTCCACCAAGTTTTAGAAACATGCATTTTGAGTGTTTGGTTGCTTTAAATCTCCACAGAATAAGCCGCTTCGCTGAGCTTTTATTTGTGATAGCCAGGTTCCTTCTGACAAAGATCTATATAACTCAGTGGACTTTACCTGATAAATAAATGTATATTTTGCCTTTATTTGTTGTTTCACTTGCATATGCACATATTCCTTAAAACCCGGCATTGACATTTTCCCTGAATTCCCCAGTGACCTCACTCATTCCATCATGCACTTTGTTCAAAGTTTCCCCAGGTTGTCCAGCACCCGCTTCACCCTCTTCTCAATTACCTCAGAGTACTTGAGCAGGTTCGTATCTTGTATCAGCTCGGAGCTACTGGGGTAGTTCCATATCTTCTTCCACGACTTGTAGTGCTGCACCACAGCCTCGTTATCCGGCACTCTCTTGATTCCATAGCCTGGCCTGAGAGCTAGGACCTGGTGGACATCTTGAAACTGGACACCCCTTGGCTGCACGATCGTCTTGCTGGCCAACTCACTGGGGGGGTAGGTCACCTTTACCACGTGATCTAGGATGTTGGTGCCTTGGGCTCGGTAGCCAGAGCGCGAGGTCCACAAAGCCGTCTCCACCGCGGGGAAGTTGTGCATGCGGAAGTAGTATGCGGATATTTTGGGCTCGTCCAATTCCTCCATCATCTGGGTCCAGTTGTACCACTTCCTGGGAACTACAATCTCATCCACGTCATGCATAGTCAAGTACCGCGCCCGATACATGTTCCTGTACATGCAGTCGTTCATGGTAGCAATCTGCCCGTAGTAGTGCAAATCGCCCGGGTCGACATTGATGTTCCAGCCAGTGGACGGTTTTAGGAAGTCAGTGATGGGCCACTGCAGCACGTCCACGAAGCCTGAGCGCATGTAATGGCGCAGCACTGCATCCATCTGTGGGCTCACACTCGAGTTGTAGACGGTGACGAAGCCGGCTCCCAGCAGCCGGTAACACTCCATGCTCTGCACAAACAGCAGCACGTTGTTAAAGCTGTTGAAGAAGGTGGGAAGGCAGACGCCGAAGTGCTGCTCAGGCAGAGCGGGCTGACGGTTCTGCACGGGCATCAGTACCGATGAGGTGGAGGTAGAGGTGTCATCGTCTTGCCCCTTGACGACTAGAGCAACATGACTCGGAGGAGTTGCTCCTTTGGGAATGCGGCACAGGAAGTTGAAGACCGCGTACTCGAAGAAGTAGTGGTTGCTCAGCATGGTGGCCTCCGCACTAACATTGGCGCACCACGGCGAAAGCTCCTCTTGCCAGTAGACCATCCTGCAGGCAACTGCCACGTGCTCGTTCAGCGTTCTTGTCGGGGCCAGGGCGAAGACGCGGATCAGGTCATGGCTGTCTTCGCGGACATCCAGGTACGCCGAGAATGCGAGAATCTTTGTGGAGCCAACCCTGTGGAATTGCACGTCTGGCATGGATTCTCGGTACGTGTCAGGAGCACACATGGGACTTTTGGGGTGAAGCTCTGGGCTGAGCTGGGTCACCTGGGGCAAGTGCAGGAAGCCAAGATGTCCAACCTGGCACGTGGTGAACAAGACTCCATAAGTTTATCATCGTCATTACACAGAAGTTTATAAACATTTTTTAGCAACTGGTGGTGGTACGGCTGAGTGGTGGAAGAATTGCCTCTTGTTTCAGATATTGTGGTTTGAACCAAGCGGTATCCCTGGTTAACACGCGATTTATTCACCAGAAGATTAGTGTGAACTTCTTAACATTGGACATGAGAGCATGACATGAGATGTCTGCATTCCTTTGATTTAAAAAAAATGGGCATATGTGGGCAATATATCTAAGCTGGTAAAGCATTCTGGTCACAACAGAAAATGCTTCTCCAATCTAGGGCGACTCTCGTAATCATTACTTAAGACGAAGGTATTACCTTTCAGGAATCAAATTATGCGTACAAGTGTCCAAGTTGGCTCGTTGCTTTGTTTTGTGCCAACAAGAAACAACTCTGTCTTGCTTGCGCTATGCTGAAGGAAGTTGGAGGTCATCTAATCATGCTGCTAAGGAGCCACTAATAGGAGCGCCCTCCCTACCAATACAGCTGCGTAATGTTGCTGTAGGAATAGTAAGGCGTTTTGATTTCAATGTAAAAGAAATCTGACTTTTCATCTCATGTAATTGATTAGGATTTGTGGTCTCATTAGTACCACAGTGGTGGAGGTCGTGGGTTCGATCCCAACTGTAATGCCTGTATATTTGTAATAAAATAATAAAAAGAAAACATAATAAAATAATTCTCACGACGTTTCGGCCAAAAGGCAGGCAGCCGTCCTCAGGTGAAGAACATGTCTGTCGATAAGACAGAGTCTGAATGTCTTATCGACAGACATGTTCTTCACCTGAGGACGGCTGCTTGCGTTGTGGCCGAAACGTCGTGAGAATTATTTTATTATGTTTTATTTTTATTATTTTATTACTTCCCTTCTACGTGACTTTACCGAAAGAACCAAGAAGATGACTCCCTGCAGTCACGAAAGCTTTACATCGAAATGTATATTTGTAGTTTGCATGTTCTCCCAGTGGTCACATGGATTTTTCTCCAGGTCCTCCGGTTTTTCCCTCCACATTTACAAACGTGCATTTAGAGTATTTGGCTGCTACTGTAATGGGTTCACCAGACGAAGATTGAGATGACACACTCTTCTTTATTTTCCACACAAGCTCGCGCTGCGTGCAACCACTCCACTCCGAATCCCACCAGGAAGCACTCCAATTACCCCGCCTCATCCGGTGACGTCACCACTTTCTCCCTGGGCGTTCCCTCTCTTTCATGCACATCATTCTCTTTCCTTTCCTTCATGACGTTATCTCAAGTGTTACCTGAGATCCCGTAGGTATTTCTACCCCTGGATTGCGTAAGTATTAGCACTACACTACGAAAATGGCTGCTACTATAAATGATTCTGACCCTGATCCTGCAGTAGATTTAGAGTATGCGTGTCTCTCTCACCCCATGGTCGCGTGGATTATCTTTTATCACGGTCCTCCGGTTTTTCTATTACAAATTTAGAATCAACAGCGTTTAAAGTATTTGCCATGTGATAAGCCATTTCCTTCAGCTATCATTTGTCGCCTGGTCGTTTCTGAAAAAGAGCTATAGTTTAGAGGGACTTACCTGGTAAAATAAAAAGCTTAGTTTAACATAATCCTGTAGAACTTTATTTGATACAAGATCAGCCTCTAAATATTGACCTCGATTACACACATTGTGTGCTCTGCCTGTCAAGTATGACTCGAATCGAGACAATGCCACGTCGTCACAGCTTATACAAGTCTTCAAACGACTGCGCATCATGCCATAATCAACCTGTCAAAAGCCACCGATCAGAGCGAAATGGACAAGAGCCTAGGCTGAGGCACAGTGACCACTGACCAGGAGGGCTAATACCAACCATAACGACTACTGTTAAACTACAGTGCCTATGTAGTGACATAAGAAGGGAGGGGCTGCTGGGGGCTCTGGGTTCCCGGGCGGGTCCAGACGCTTAAGCCTCTGGGCGCCAGGCGCTGGGTTCCCAGGGGGTCCAGACGCTTAAGCCTCTGGGCGCCAGGCGTTGGGTTCCCAGGCGCTTAAGCCTTTTGGCGCCGCCAACGGGGGGGGGGGGGGGCTGTGTGTGCTCTGTGGGATGTCTGGTGGCGCACACGGCCCCACCCCTCGTTGGACTAGGCATTAAAAGGGAGCTCCCTGGACGATCAGGGCCAGTCGTAGCTCAAGACCCAAGACCCAAGACCAGCCATCGGAGGACCCTGGGACGATGTAAGAGCCAGTGGTGGGACTCTGGAGCTCCCGACTCTACGACCTTGTGAGGGCGAGTTCCAGAGCGTAGCCAGAGTAGAGTATCTAGGCTGTGTACCTAGGCTGTGTACCTAGGCTGTAACAGAGTATCAGGACTGTTGGAGTGTTGTATTGTAATAAAGAAGTTACCTCTACAAGTGTCTCCGGAACCCGTTACACCTACACCGAATACAGATTGGCAAAGTGTCTCGAAAAAAAATCAGCCATTGCGCTTTGAGAGCCGTAATGGACATAGCCAGATACTCCAGTAACTTAGACATACAATTGTAGATTGAAATGTGTAAATGGTTTCATAAATGATCCCCAACTGCTCCAACCGTTTTCAACACAGGTCTTCTAATGACACGTTTAATCCCAGGGTGACATTGCCAAGTCTCAATGGTAAATTTTGAATGCAGGCCAAGTGGTGACTCAAGTTCAGTGCCACATTGATGGACTGTGTATCATGACTAGGAATGCAATGGACAGGTTATTGGTCGCATACCCTCTGGTATCCGTAAAACTTCCATACTATGTGTTTCGTCTTGTGTTGCATTCATGTTCATGTATATATCTGTGTTGTGGACGCTGACCTGGAAACGGGTTGTGAAACCCATGATGAAGAAGGTGATGATGATAATAAATGGCACCAACAGTTTCCACTTCCTTTTACCCTCTATGGCGTAGTGGCAAGAGCGATTATTGTTTGCCCTTCAGATTTGACAGGGTTCTGAAAAAACAACAACATGAATATAATGTTATGATTGCTATGAAATGACACTGTGGAGAAAGGTGATTTACTATAAGAGTTATTGTAAATACTGTGCTTATAAGTGTAGAACTAGGAAAAGAGTTAACCCATAAAACTACTCCTAATGAATGGCCGCTAAAATGGTATAAGCCATATTGCATAACGAGTCACAAGGAGAGAGAAGACTCAAGCAGCCATCTTGAGACACGATGTCTTTTCTCAAAGGAGAAGAATTTCAATGTTTGGGCCTGAGGACAGTTAGTTAGTTGTTACACCGGTTGTATATTAAAGAGCAAACCAGCAACATTTACAATTTGAGTACAAAGTTTCACTGGTGATTACAACCGGTGTGCTGAAGTCGTCACCAATTGGCATGTTTTGTTCAAGTGATACGCTTTATTAATGTTCTGTGTCGGGTGGAGCTGAAATTTACGACACATTTACATTTACACAATCTAAGGCAAAAAACACGTTATTATGAACAACACTCGTCGCGGAAGCCTATGTGTTAAACCTCCAGATGTCTCCCATCGTTCTCAGTACAACTTAATACGTACAGGCGTCCGTCGCATAACGCGCGACATGCATGCCTGAAAACCAGTGCGCAAGGTGAAATGGTGCTGCACGAAGTTCACTTTCCTTGAGAAATTGTGCATTTGATACGAGTGGTTGCGTTACTGAACAAAAATTAAGCATCATGCATTTTCATTGTTTTATCCCTGGATTTACACAATATGTATGAATCTAATACTTAATAATAGTAGTGCAATTAACATTACAAAAAGGAACTGAATAAGGAGTTTAACAACAATAAATATTTGTTAACACTAAACAGATTACTACATAATAATAAAGTTTTTTTTGGGTTAGATCGCGTAAGTATAAATGTGTCATAACCCTCCACCACCCGACACAGCCAGTAAGGAATGTCACGTAAACAACGCGCCAGTTAGTTACTACATCAGCCCACCGGTGTGGGAGAGTAAATCCACAACAATTACGATTTAAGTACGACGTTTCACATCAAGCACCATTGGGCAATTTGCCAGAATAGTGAAACTTATTCACCTGCCTTAAATAGAGCACGATAACGTCATTACTGTGAGCTAATCAGGTGCGGACATCAGAGGAGTCAGGGGGCGTATTGTAAATATATAAGAATAGATTGTTAATAACAGTTGATTAACATGTGTTGCTTTTACAAGTGTAATAATCCTTCTTGAGACGGCTTCGGAATCAGTCCTTTTTATTTCCACTTCCACAAAACACTTTACTCACTCACTCTCCGTTGCTGGCAGACAACGGAGAGAGGACAGACTTTACACTAAGTCCCCACCGCGCACGTGGCACCCAGAGCCCCCGTCCTCGCGTGACCCTGCTCTTATCGTTTCCCAGTCTGCTCTCGATCGTGCTCCCTCACTCTCTCTTAATTCCTTCGTCACGTGGTCCTCCCAGCCAATCCTCCATGGACAGCCTTGACCATTCTCGATGGTTCCCTGTCAATCACGGGACCACGCCTCTCATCCGGCTCCCCATTAGCTGGGGCCCCGAATGGCTAGGCCAATCACTCCTGATGACATGCCGTGAGCACGCCGGGGCCATGCTCCCTATCTCAACCCTTATTGGCTACAAAGCAGGACCGGCAAGCCAATCCCCACGTGAACCCTCTATGGCTGTTATTACATCACCCCCCCCCCCCCCCCGGTGAAAAAATTTAGCCGTCTCGGCTGGGAAAAGGGTGATGAACCAATTTCGAAACATCTTATTAGGGCACCAAGGTGCGTTTAACAATTTGAGGGTGAACCGGCGTCCCCGCGCCTAACAACATTTTAAACAGTCATCCATGAAAAATGACGACATACATTAGGGCGCCCCTGCAGCGCAGTAACGACAGGGAAATTAGCGACACGATCAAACATTAACGAAACGGAAGAGATTTCGACTGCGTACGCAACGCAGGACCCTCTCCGCTCCCAGCGCATGGTCGCTTTGCTTCCGGATGGACAGGAGGTGGTAGGCTCGAAGAAGAAGTAGGTTGTTGGTGCTTGGTCACGTCCAGGGCGGGCCCCGTTGGAGGGGTGGCAGCGGGGGCTTCCTCAGCCCTCAGAACCTGTTCATCTGCAGGAGGCACAACACAGTCCCCCCTGGGATCAACGGGCGTGTCAAGCGGCGTAGTCGGCCCGGCAGAACCCGGCAGGTCAGCTAGTGGGGATGAAGGACCGACACGCGCGTCAACATAGGGTTTAAGTCGCGAGGAATGAACATACCACCGACGTTTTCCGCACTGAACGCGGATACTTTGCGAGTTCCGAAAATCTACCAGCGTCACAGGCCCCCGCCATGGCCTGTGTAGTTTGGGGGATGTGCCCGCCGGTACGTGGGGGCAGTGGAGCCACGCCAGGTCTCCCACTGACCAAGGCATGCGAGTATGCGATCGACGCGCATACCGTTCGTTCCTTGCCTGAGCACGGGCCGTTGCACACCGGGCAGCCTCTCGCGCCTCCGTTACTCGTTCAAGCGAGTCACGCACGTGGTCAAGCAAGGAGCGGGACGGTCGTCTACTCGGCGTACCCAGTTGCACATCGATGGGTGGAACATTTTCACGGCCATACATCAAAAAAAATGGTGAGTATCCCGTGGACGTGTGCGGAACCATGCGATATGCTGCTAAGACGCCTGGTATGTGCAGGTCCCAATCGGTTTGCTTTTCACTGACCGTGTGACAAAGCATAGCCGAGAGGGTATGGTTGAATCGTTCCACCATATCATCTGTTTGTGGATGGTATGGGGAGGTGCGATCTTTCTTTGTACCTAGCGCGTCACAAACTTCCCTAAGCAATTTAGAAGAGAAATTCCGCCCTTGATCTGCGAGCAGCCTCTCAGGTGCCCCCTTGTCCATGACATACCCGTTCAAGAAAGCGTCGGTGATGGACGCAGCCGTTTGGTCGGGCAGAGGCCAGGCCATCGGCCATCGAGAAAAATATTCCACCCCGACCAGAAGGTATTTATTGCCCCTAGCCGACGGGGGAAACGGCCCCAGAATGTCGAGAGCAACTAATTCGTTGATACAGGACACTTCAATGGAACGCAACGGTGGTACATAGTGGTTCCGAGGCGGCTTCCTCTTCGCACAATCATGGCACGAGTGGACAAAGTCAATGATGTCTGCCGTCATACCGGCCCAGAAAAAATCCTTTTGCATCGCGGCCACAGTCTTTTGGACGCCGAGGTGCATCAATTTATCAGCGTGCAGAGCACGGAGCAGGTCGTAGCGAAGCGAAGTAGGCACCACCAAGCGTGGTCGGTCAGACAACCCGTCGGTACACATTAACAATCCCGACTTACCCCGGAACATCTGCCACTTCCAGCCCGCCAATTGAGATTTCTGTTTCCCTACCAATTTACGTAGCGGAGACAGCGAGGCATCGGCCTCCTGCTCGTGCAACCAGACCGCGTGCGGCAGCCGTAAGGTATCATCGGTGTCCACCGACACCTGCTGGTCCTCCTCCTTCTCTTTCGCCCCTGCGTCGTCCTCATTCGCTATCGCCCCCATAACCGGGCAGGGCGACGTGGGCGGTGCCGCGCAGCGGTGCGTGCCCGTCAGGCAAGTGCACGGAGGAACGGGCGGCAGCCTTGAGAGCGCATCAGCGTTCGCGTGACGGGCCCCCTTTCGGTATGTTATATCGAAGGAAAATTCCTGTAACGATTCCAACCACCGGGCCAATTGGCCTGACGGCTGATCCAATTTGAGGGAATATTGCAAAGCCGCATGATCAGTGCGGACCAGGAATTTCTGTCCATACAGGTACGGCCGGTACAACCGAAAAAAATGGACAATTGCCAAAAGTTCCCGCCTTGTCACGCAATATCTCGTTTCCACAGGGGATAGAACCCTGCTGCCGTACGCCATCACTCGCTCCACCCCGTCCTTGCGTTGCGACAAAACGGCCCCAATGCCGATATCACTAGCATCCGTATCAAGGATGAACGGCTGTGAGAAGTCAGGGTAATCTAGCGTAGGCGCCGTGGCGAGGTGGTCCCGAAGTGCCCTAAAGGAACTTTCTTCCTCCGCTCCCCATTTAAACCTTTGATTTTTGCCAGTGAGAACGTGTAATGGTTTTGCCAACGTCGCAAAGTTCTTAACGAAGCGGCGATAATAGGAAGCGAATCCAATAAACCGCCGAACATCACCCACCGAAGTGGGTGTGGGCCACTCACGTACACATTTCGTTTTCAGAGGGTCAGTGGATACACCGTCTGAACTGACAATATGACCCAAGTAACGGACGGAGTGTTGCAGAAGGTGGCATTTCTTAGGTTTAAACTTAATGTCAGCCGCGCGCATTCTTTGAAAAACTGTCTCCAGGCGCTGGAGGTGTTCCTCGAACGTGCGGCTAAAGACAATTATATCGTCTAGATATATGAGGCACGTTTCCCACTGTAGTCCCGCCAACACCAATTCCATGAGCCGCTGAAACGTCGCCGGAGCCACGTTCAGGCCCATAGGCAACCGATTAAATTCAAAGAGACCTTGCGGCGTGCGGAATGCCGTTTTGGCTTTAGACTCATCATCGAGGGGAAGCTGCCAGAAGCCCGAGGACAGGTCAAGGGTGGAAAAGAATTTAGCACCCAATAAAGCATCCAATGAGTCATCCATCCTCGGTAAGGGGTATGCATCCGCTACCGAAATTTTGTTCAACCGGCAGAAATCAACGCAAAATCTCGTACCACCATCTTTCTTCTTAACCAGAACGATGGGCGCGCCCCAAGGGCTGTTGGATGGCGAAATAATATCCGCCGCCAGCAATTCATCTACTGCCCCGCGCACGTGTTCCATTTCCGCCGGGCTCATGCGGTGAGGGTGCATACAGACGGGAGGCGCCGCACCGGTGTCAATATGGTGCGACAAAAGCGACGTGCGGCCGAGGTCCAAATCATTTCTGCTGAAAACATCAGCGTACCGTAGCAATAGTGAACGCAGGGCGTTCCTATGTTCATTTGACAAGGAAGAATTCTCTCCGTATAAATCTGCGATCCAGCGTTCATGTGAACGATCGTGCGGAGGCCCACCCGCGGGCATCCGAGCGCGCGGCGTTTTGTCACAAGAGGCGAAATCAGTAGTGGCGTGAGCCAGCACCGATCCCTCCGGAACTACAACGCGGTCAGGTCCCCCATTCAAAACCTGTATGAAAGGTGCCTGAAAAGGTCGCACGATCGTTTGTGCCGCCGCCAAAGAAAAAGATTTAGATACCGAATTCGCTGGGGATAATAGCACGCCCTTCGCATCCCTTCCCATTTGAAGTGGTTTTCGGTAACGTAGCGGGATGAGCATTTGCGCTCCTGACGGAACCTCTACCGTAGCAGCAACGACGGCAGTAACTGCTTTACCTGTAGGCGCATTGGCCAGCAGGGAAGGCAGAAACGCCATCCTACGACCCCCCGGCATTTCCAAACAGTCCTGGTCGACCCGTATTCTCACCGGCATCCGGCGCAGGAAATCAGTGCCCAACAAGCATGGAACAGCTAGCGAGCGAGAAATTAACACAGGTCCTACGGCGGTCATATTTCCGATAGCAACGCTCACATCTACCTGACCACAGATACCCATGCTTCCCCCATTTGCGGCAACACACGCATCATTAACCCTGCGTATCCGCGACGTAGGAATGGACAACAGATGAAAAATACATCAGAAATGATGGTAGCAGACACGCCCGTGTCTACCAAGATACGGACGTCTACGCCGTCGATGGTACCCCATACCGTTGACGAGCCCGACGCCGCAGCCACAACCTTGCGAGCCAATTTCTTCTATTGTGTAGCAGAGCGTATCAATGGAGCAGGAGAAGAAAAATTATCCTTAGGAGTGTAAGAATGAGTGCGAGTGGATGAGTGATGTGACAAGACCTGCCGGGTGTCCGATTTGTGCCGACTCGCCCGAGGTTGTTGCAGTTCCGCAGCAGGTGGAGGAGATGGAGGTCCCCTCGGCGGAAGAGGCGACAGCAGAGGTCGGCAGCGGCAGTCACGGGCGAAGTCTGCCGCACTTGAAACACGCGGCCGACGTCGGCCGGCGGTCGGACGACCCGGCCCTTGCACGCGGCCGGTTCGTGTAGTCGCCACGCTGGTTGCGCAGCCGCCGTCCCGGATTCCTATGCGGAACAGCAGCAGCCAGCATGTCGTCGTCGTCGCCCGAGTCGTCGGAGCAGTGGACCACCAGTCGCGGAGACCATCCCAGAGGCGGCCCGTTGATATCGGGTTTCCCCGTCCACGCCGCCATCTGGTCCCAACGCTTGATATTAAACTTAGCGTCCAGGCAGCGCCACCCATCGCGATGAAAGCGGTTCGTGGCCGCACACTGGTAGAGAGATGTTGAGCTCCTGAGACAACTCCAGCATACGGGAAAGGATGAGTGGATCCAAATGATCGGCCGTCGCGTCGGGGTAGGCAGCCATGGCCAGCGCCATCAACGCCCCCCGATAAGCCAACGGCAATTCTTACGGTGCTCGGCGACGCGACAAATTTTTTGGTGGCTGATGTCGGTGGGTCATAAAATTCCGCCATCTCTGTGAACGCATCCCGCAGTGTCTTCTTCTTGGATGCTGGGATGGAGCGGAAGACTCCCAGAGACACATCATCGAGCAGTGTAGGTAGTGCTCCCAGCGCTTCTTCCTCCGTCCAGTTCACAGATCTAAAAGCTGACTCGAAGCGCCACGTAAAAGCACTCCAATCACCCCCGGCGATAAATTCTTTAATTTGTGGAAGGCGATGTCCGCGGTGGCACGCGCGCACCGCGGGTGCCTCCGACTGCCGTTCCCGCTCTCCACCCGCTGCAGGCAAAATGGCGTCCGGCGGCCGCGTGGTGGTAGGCGCGCCCAAAATGGCGGCTGACGACTCCGGCGCAGCCGCCCCACCCAAGACGACGGCGTCCTCCCGCGTGGCAGGAGCAATGGCGGACTCCGATTCCTTTTCAAGACCTCTTCCCGCGGCGTCCAGCTGATCGGCGATCTGGCGACCCACGGCTGGTGAGGACGCCACCGCGGTCACCAGGCTTAGCAGAATGGCGCGTAACGACTCAATCTGCTCCGCCATCAGCCGCCATTCGTCTTTTGTTCCTGCGGTAGTCGCATCTTCCCCCGGTCGACGCTGAGAGGCGTCGAGGAGAGTGTCATGAGCAGGCGGCATAAGGGCTGTAGCTCCCAACAGCTCATCTTCATCCGTCTCGACCTCTTCCTCCGATAGAGGCACGGGCAGATTCTTTTTTCTGGGGTGTTTAGACATCTTGACGATCGTCCAAACAGTCGCAGAAGCACTTCTGACACCAGTGTAATAATCCTTCTTGAGACGGCTTCGGAATCGGTGCTTTTTATTTCCACTTCCACAATACACTTTACTCACTCACTCTCCGTTGCTGGCAGACAACGGAAAGAGGACAGACTTTACACAGTCCCCACCGCACACGTGGCACCCAGAGCCCCCGTCCGCATGTGACCCTGCTCTTATCGTTTTCCAGTCTGCTCTCGATCGTTCTCCCTCACTTTCTCTTAATACCTTCGTCACGTGGTCCTCCCAGCCAATCCTCCATGGATAGCCTTGACCATTCTCGATGGTTCCCTGTCAATCAGGGGACCACGCCTCTCATCCGGCTCCCCATTAGCTGGGGCCCCGAATGGCTAGGCCAATCACTCCAGATGACATGCCGTGAGCAAGCCGGGGCCATGCTCCCTATCTCAACCCTTATTGGCTACAAAGCAGGACCGGCAAGCCAATCCCCACGTGAACCCTCTATGGCTGTTATTACACACGGAATGCAGTTGTAAGGTGTATTACTTAAATAATGCGCTACTAGGCAGCACAAAGCATGTAGCCGTCAAAGCAGTTCAAATTATTTGTATTTCTCGAAATTTAAATAGATTCTAGAATTAGTCTTGGCCAGTAATAATTAGTTTTACACAAAACTTTAACGTTATCTAAATAAATTGAATGTTTTTGTTGGCAAGCATTTTTTGCAACTGCTGACAGATGTGTTTTGAGTATTTCGTATTTCTTTTGTGTTATTTTAGTCTTACGCAGTTACATCTTTGGGACTTGTTTCCAGTATCACTGGAATTTAGTTTTGTAACTTATCAAAGTTTGCTCTCATTTCAGGACACAAGGAAGAACACATTACTAAAAGATACTCTCTTTAATCTAGCACACTCTACAACTGCTTTAGATTAAAACAATGGACTACTGGCTTCACTTACGGTGAACAGTACATAAATATCGCTGCTCACCCTGAGCTATAAACGCTCTGATATGTGCTTTGTCTTTGTACTATTCGCCGTTTGGCGTTCTCTGTTCTAACACTGGTTGACACCAGGCCTCTCTGATTTAGACCAATCAGTGTCAAAGACGATGCATATATTACCAGAGCATAGTTTTCTAGATTTGAAGCTTTCGTGACTGCAAGGATTCATACTCTTTGGTTTTTTCGGTAAATTCACGTAGGTAAAAAATTAAAATAAATGAAAAAACTAAATTAAATCACGACGTTTCGGAGGCAACACAAGCTTCCGTCTGCAGGTGGAACCGGTACAGCCAAAGTTGCTTTACCGACGTGACTTCACCGAAAAAAACAAAGAGTAAGAGCATAGTTTTGTTTGCATGTTCATCACAAGTATATGTGTTTACTGCAGACATGATTCGTTACAGAAAGTTTCTGTTTGGTGTTTGAATATCTTAACACCTGTTTAATTTCCAGTACGTTCATACTGGCAAGAAATGTCCCATGTTGTAGTTTGTCAGTTACTCTCACAATGTATGGTATTTGAATTGTGTTAATAACAGCGTCGTTTTCAGCATTATTGCAGTTCGATCTTGGTTTGACATTCAATGCTCCGATTTAAAACTTTCGTCACAGCAGAAATTCATATTGTTTGGTTCTTTTGGTAAAGTCACGTAGATAGAAAACAACAACAAAAAACTCACGACGTTTCCATCGCAACACAAGCAGTCGTCCGCTTGTGTTGCGATCGAAACGTCGTGAGTTTTTTTTTATGGGAAAGGCTTTCCCACTTGATGACGGACGCTTGTGTTGCGCCCAAAACTTCGTAATTTATTTGATTTTATACCTACGTGACTTTACCGAAAGAACCAAAGCCCAATGTATAAGGATCTTGATGAGAGAGCATTTCTGTGTGGGGTGGTTATGTTAATCTGCATTCAGATAGGCATCAGTGTGCGTTTCCTTTCAGTAAACGCTGTGTGTTATTTTACCATTTAGGCCACGTCTGAGCAAAATATCCAGGAATGGGAGTGTGTTATCTACCTCCACTTCAATGGTGAACTTGATGGCCGGGTTCCGAACAAACCCATCCCTATGTCCGGTTGCCTGTTCGGACCGAGAGTTGTAAGTTCAACACCCCGCACAATAGATGGCAGTGGGGGCATCTACATCTGCAGAACATGAAAAACCAGTGGCATCGACATCTACAGGAGATTATACAACTTTTGAAGCCATTCCCCGTGTTTAGTGTATATGCTGTACAACATGTTTGGAATTGACGGGAGTAAAGTTGGACTTACGAACAAATCGACTTACGAACAAACCTCTGGAAACTCACTCGTTGGTAAGTGGAGGAGTGCCTGTAATGCTTATTTTCCCTGAATTTTTATAATGGAAAATAGTTTGTTTTATTTGAAAATGTAAACAAAAAATTTGAGCGTGTAACTGTAAAATGCATAGTAGCACAAGTGTGAAGTGTCCCTAAATGATTAATCATGTAACTTCGAATTCGCGCAATTGGGGGGGGGGGGGGGGCGGGGCATATTACACGAGCGACGAGAATATTCTAAACTCTCTCTCGCCTGTGAATTGCTCAACATGTTCAATGATGCATCAACCTAAGTCGTTGATATCGCTTTTCTTTTGTCCCTTGATCAAGACATCTCTTTGCTCTGCCCACAAGTGGACATTCCAGTTGTGAAGAGGGATTGAATGAAAACAAGTTTGGCAAGGTTATTCATCTCAGGTTAAGCCGAGAGGTATTGGATTGTTTCAACCTCGGACAATCGAACGCGCACGCACATTATGGAAATAACACACCAGGTACATTGGAACAGCTGCATTAGGAATCATTGGGGGCTTCGATACATGGATCACCGTGTATTCATACAGCAAAAGCTGTCATATAAATACCCCGTGGGTTTGTGTAGATATTATATGGTTTTGTATCGTGTACGATATGAATTGCATATTTGTTTAGGATAGACAAGACCTGTTTACTAGAGTTGTTCCTCATGCAAGCACAAATTAGACATCTGTGAAAAAGAGCTTCATAGCTCTTGGGGTGTAAATACATATGTTGATTCTGACGATCCTGTTCAGCTAACGAAATCGGTCAGGTTTCGGGCAATTTGGTTTCACATCTTGAAAAGTTATAGACTTTTGTATATATGTGTAAATTCCATGTCAATCCACTGTGGGCTGACGGCTTCTGTACGCCGTGTTGCTCATGTGGTTCCTGGCACCATACATCACTACGCTGGTTTACAACGGGGTTGGTGAAAGATGCTTCTTCGCTCTTATGATTCTGAAAGGACAGGGTCACACCAAACGGTTGAAAAGGCCCCAAAACGAAATGCATTCGTCAATGCGTGGGTGTACGTTGAACTTCTTTCGTACCGTACATAGCCAACTGTGCTCATCAGAGGTGCGGGACAATGACACAATGGCATTTAAAAATAAATTAATCTAAAATACTTTTTTGGCAACACCACATAGGGAGGCCAGAGTTGGAGACAGTGTGGTGCCACGGCCGCGGAGCAACTCCGCAAGCGCCGCGACTCCCCCCTGCCCGCCACCCTGAGCACACGTACACACGCAGCACACACACACATGTAGTGTCCCGGCAGGGGATCGCCTGGCACAATGGGTTTTCATCCGAAGGGCCCCTAGGTGGGAAGTCCCGCGGTTTCCCGGTGCCAGGAGATTGGCCGACCCTCCCAGGACAAATCAAATTGTGGTGCCCCTAAATTCACCGGGCCTGCCGCAATGAGTCACGCATGACATCGCCGGATTATGTAGCTTAAAAGTCAAGGGGAGTCAAGGGGATTAAAAAGGGAGCGAAAAACGGTTCAGGAGATCTGATTTTCAACAGCTTGGTCGCCAAGAATCCCCCCCCCCCCCCCGGCCATCCTGCCTCTTTGAGCCGATCGCGACATCTGTGGATGCCAGCGAGTGCTGCTACGAGGCAGTGATACGCAAGGTTTTTTCGTCATCCTCCCTCCGACACTCACAGCGTCCGTGCGACGCCGTGAGTACAAATGCGAGGTACGTAATAGGGCATGTGAGTGTTTGGGGACTTGGATAGCAGTAGGCTAGGCTCTTCTTGCAGAATATTCCCTCCGGGCAGTGCAGGGTTTGCGCCGTGAATAAACGTTAGCACAGAGCCTCGGTGTGATGTGAGTGATTTATGTGTGTAGCGGCTGTGTGGGTGAGCGCGTGTCGAGAGTGAGGGCAGAGCCGCAGCACGAACGCTCGTTGAGATTATTGCCTGCAGGTGCGCGCGTGTTCGCGCAGCCGCTTTAGCATCAGCTGTAGTGCGGGCGCGTTTTAGAATATCATCGCCAGAAGGAGCACGCGCGTTCACGCAGCTGCTTTAGCGTTATCTGTGGGGGAGTGCGTGTGTTTGCATATAATCGCCCGTAGGATCGTGCGCGTTCGCGCAGCTGTTTTAGCGTTAACTGTGGGGGATTGCGTGTGTTAGGCTATAATCGCCTGCAGGTGCGCGTGCGTCCGCACTGCCGCACCAGCGTTAGCTGTGGAGTGTGCGCGTGTTGGGTGTGTGCGTTAAATATAATCGCCTGCAGGGGTGCGCGCGTTCGCGTCGCCGTGTTAGCATTAGTGGTGGTGTACGCGGGCGTTTGTGAAATAACCGTGCGGCGGTGAGCTAGCAATTTAGCTATGTCCCTCAGAGGGGGGCTGATCACACGGTCGGCGGGGACCTGGCGGGGGCCTGGCGGGAGCCGATCAACGCGGTGAAGGAGGGAGTGGAGGGGATGGACGTCGTGCCCCAACTGCCCAACGATGGCGGTGGGGTGGACGCCGGCCCCCACAACACCACCTTACAACATGGGGCTTGGTTATAATTTTTGTAATATATATAAAAGGGAAATTTGTAAATATGTGTCTGTTTAAAATGTTTAGCGCACTTCCCGAAATTCAACAAACTTGAAATTTGCCATGTGGGTACTTTCTAGACTGTACACCATGCAAACATTTTAAAAATAGACTTTTGTATTTTTTTGGGGGGTGGGGGCGCAATAATGCATATATTTTTCACGGCAAGTGAGCTGTGATGTCACATCTGTCATGTGACCGGTATGTGGAAGCGTAACGGAGCGTGCATGCTGATGTCACCCTACCCAACCCTCCGCGGGTAAAGTGAAATACAAATGTGTTGCAGGTCTAAGGCATTCTTCGTGCACCATTGCTTTATTATTTTAGTCGTTTACTGCCGTATGCACCCTGAAAGTTGTGTGTCTGCAGCAAGCGCGTGTATGTGTACCTATGGACGCGCACGTGCGTGTGTGTGTGGGGGGAGCGGTACTGTAGTGGTTAGCGCGCTGCGCTACAAACCCGGCGACCCGAGTTTCATTCCTGCTCACGGCCACCACCGGTGACGATTTTTTGAACCAGTCCTGCGCTTCCCCTAGGTCGACTCAGCCTCAAACGAGTAACTGGTGTGGTGTGTGAACATCGCCACTGGGGAAACAAAGGCGGCCGGGCGTGGTGCTTGCCACCCACCCTCGCGTGTGCCGTGCTGGCCTTCATAGGTGCTCGATAACAGCACTTGCCCCCTACAGTCTCACAGGCTACACGGGGGATCTTTGTCTTCATCTTGTGTGTGGGCGGGGGGGCAGCGACTGCGTAGCGATTCGTATGCTGCGCTACGAACCCGGCAACCCAAGTTCGATTCCCACTCACGGCCACCTCCAGTGACGATTATTTCAACCGGTCCTGGGCCCCGCCTAGGTAGACTCAGCCTCAAACGAGTAAGTGGTGTGGTGTGTCAACATCGCCACTGGGGAGACAAAGGCGGCCGGCCATGGTGAATCCAAGTCCCGGGCGAAGCCGGGTAGTAAAGCTAGTCTATATATATAAAAGGGAAATTTGTAAATATGTGTCTGTTCAAAATTTTAGCATACTTCCCGACATGCAACAAACCTGAAATCGGGCATGTGGGTAGTTTTCAGACGGTACACAAAATTATAAAAAAAGACTTTTGTAAAAAAAAAATTGTAGGAGGGCACAATAATGCATATATTTTGCATGGAAATTGAGCGGTGACGTCATCTCTGTCATGTCACCCGCATGCGGCAGCGTTAAGCAGGGTGCCTGCTGACGTCACGCATCCCCCTCCCCCGCTCCAAACCCTCCGCGTAGGCCCTGTATCCCGCACAAATGCGTGGCTGGGGGGGGGGGGGAAATAATTGAAAAAATATACTAGGCTACACACTTTTAATTTGCCATGTGGCTAGCTCCCATACTGTACACACTGTAAAACGTATGAAAATAGACTTTTGTAGTTGGGGGGGGGGGGGGGAATGACCATTAAGTGTGTGGCGTCAACACGCATACAGGACTGGCGAGAATCGATATCTGCTGAGCGTTTGTTGTATCGATTAAACGGGAAAAGGCCGAGTCTAGTGAAATTTACAACCTTCGATTCCTTTGCTCGATTTAATGAATCGAATCTTGGCGCGCGAGTGTAAGTTTTTTTCCACCACGCGTTGGGTTTTATTTTAATTTATGACGTAATGATCAAAGTATTCATACTAATAATAGTTCATAATAAACGGGTTGTTTGGGTTTCTGAAGCTGGTGACCTTTTTCATAATGTAATGGGAGTCACCCCTGCTCATGCAATTCCCTACATCCCTGTCCAAACATTCAAAGAATTTAGTTTCCAGCCAATCCACGAAAGTAATGTTTTGAAACAACTGTGCTACCTCAAAGGGTCCTCCTCTACTGGAGCAGATAGTATTCCCGTCTTTGCTCTGCTAACTGTTGCTCACCTAATATATAAACCTATAGCCCATATTTTCAACCTGTCCATCAAAGAAGCATCAGTACCTCTAGAATGGAAACATTCCTATGTTCGTCCACTTCACAAAGGGGGCCTCAATATGATCCAAATAACTACCGACCTATCTCAATTTTGTCCCCGTTGATGAAAATTTTGGAAAAATTATTGAACTACCAAATTATCAGTTTCCTGACCGACAACAATCTATTACATCGAAACCAATCTTGGTTACGAAAAAAATACAGCACCACATCTGCTGCATTAGACTCTCTGAATCACATTTACATTAGCCTTGATAATAAGCAGTACTGCACCAGTCTTTTTTTTTACTTGTCCAAAGCCTTTGATACAGTCGACCACAACACCCTGCTTATTAAACTAAGTTGCCTGTATTCATATATGGTAAGAGGTCAAACAGTGTTTAGATAACAAAAGGGGTTCCACAGGGTTCCATCCTTGTTCCCCTCTTGTTCTCTCTTTATGTCAATGACTTGGGCACTGACCTCGATCATCCCAGGGTAAATCTGTTTGCAGATGACACGATACTGATTACTGCTGGCCGCTCGTCAGATGACGTAATTGCTAAGCTCCAGGGTGATTTTAACAAACTACAACATCAGCTAGTTGCTCTTAAACTAGTCCTGAATACCTCACCAGGACTAAAGCAGGAAGATATTTTTCCCCAATTATATTCCTTAAATAATCATCAAATAGAGCAAGTCAAGATCTATAAGTATCTTGGGGTCATCTTTGATTCAAAACTGAATTTTGAAGATCACATTGATTATGTTGGTAAAAAGACAAAATTAAAAATTGTTTTTCTGTATCGACACTGCTCCCCCCGATATTCCGCTTTGAATTGATAAAAGCTACCGTGCTGCCTCTACTTGATTAGTGACATCGTATATAAATCAGCCCCCAGTACTATACTGAATAAGCTTGACTCAATGTATCACTCGGCCTTAAGATTTGCATAGAACTGCCCATATAGGACCCACCACTGCGATCTCCACATTGGGTCAAACTTAACTTCTCTTAATAATCGACGGCTTGTGCATATCTTATTTATTCACGATGTACTTATAAAAAAATCAGCAGACTACCTGGTGGATCTCCTGACTGTTTTGAAGAACAAATGTGACCTAAGGTCTTCGCTCATTTATCAGTTTCACATTCCTTATTGCCGTACAAATACTGGAGGAAGGGCCTTTTCTATTGATGCCCCCAGGGTCTGGAATGCTATCGCCAATAAACTGGAACTTGGATCACTACCTGTGAGATCTTCACTCAAAACTGCTCTAGAGGAGTTGTACACCTCTAGCTGCGACTGCTATTCAGAATGGCCTGAAATCAAATGTATCGTTCCGGATGACCGCTGCAAAGTATGATGTTGAGTTTTGATTTATAGTGTGCTGATCTTTAAAGGTGTATTGAATTTTTTTTATTCTGCTACTGATGCTCCTGCTGTTATTGAGTGACTAATGCAGCCAGCTATGGCTGCAAAGTTTGGTCGTACATGTTATGTATGTCGTTTATTGTTAAATTTGAATCACAGTTCCTATGATCACTGTTACATTGTTTTTATAGCTTTACTAGCGGTAAGTACCCGCCGTTGCCCGAGCGAAGAAGGCAGACACACATGTAGTGACACACACACACACATAAAGTTACACACACAAATGCACTCACACATACATACATTGACGAAACAACAACAACCACTTGTACCAGGCTATGTGCACCTTGAGGCCACGTGAAGAGTCGAACGCCCACTGGCAGGTCACGGGGTAGACCCAGATGGCACAGGTCGACTGACTGAGACGACTGGATGATGCACCACCTGTGCCCCCTACTGTGGCAACTTGCTGTGCTTTAGGCACCCGGCGCTCTGCTCATTGTTGTGAGCGTCGCTGCTCCGCCCTCCGTTGTTGTTGGAGGGCGACTGCCTCCAACTGCCCTGTAGCGTCCTTCACGAGCCTCCTCCACAGAGGCCGATCTTGACACGGCTGGTACTAGTCATCGGCAAGTCGACTCAGCTCCACGTTCTTCTGTACCACATCACTCCATGTCTTCTCTAGCCCGTGCCGCGCCCATTTAGCCCCCTCGATCCGGCCGAACAAAAGCTGTTTAGGCATACGGTGGCTGGCCATGCGGGCTACACGACTCGGGCAACGCAGCCTTGCCTGCCGGAGGAGCTCACCGATGGGACTTTGTCCACATCTTTCAAGGATTTGTAAGCTCCTCACACAATGCAGCCTGGTTAAACCCAGGATGGATCGTAGGCAGGCCATCCGAAATGTTTCTAACCGGCGAAAATATTCCTTTAGGGGGGTCCAAGTTTAGCAAGCGTAGAGAAAGGAGGGAATTACTGTGGCCGAGAAGACCTGAAGCTTCGTGCGGAGTGATAGACCAGGTAGCTTTCACACAGTGTTACGCAACCAATGAAAAGATAATGTGGCTCGACTGATTCGGAGTGAGACCTCTGCTGTTAAACTGGAGCCGGTCATAAGCACACTGCCCAGGTACAAAATACCCAGGCAGGTGCTTAGTTTTGGAGAGGCTAATGGTAAGGCCCCACCTCTTGGTGGCAAGCTCCAGGTTAAGCAGCAGCACCTTGAACTCCTCCTCCGAGTGAGCAGCAGTTACCAGATCATTGGCATACATAAGGTGGTTGAGCAATAGGGAGCCATCCCTTGACTGCACCCGGGCATCGATCAGCCTCTCATTGTATCTGTAGCAGATGGTAATTCCTCCGAAGTACGTGGTAAAAATATATGTAAAATAATGTGGGAACCAGACATCCCTGTTGCACCCGAAGGTGTAAAGGGAATGTCTCTGACTCACGGCCACGTAGTTTGACACGGGGCCGCTCACCATCATAAAGGTCCTTAAGGATCGTGAGCAGAGGGTCAGGGACTCCGAAAGTACGAAGAACAACCCAGAGGCCAGGCCTACTGATGGTATCATAGGCCTTGACCAGGTCAATAATGCACACACATGGACTAAGACGCACACAAGGACCAACAGACACGCAAAGAAATGGACTTACACTAACTAACATGGAGCTACGCACACACAGCGATTAACACACATGCACATGGACTGACACACACATACACTTGACATATACACATACATGGTGTCACACACACATATCGACGTACACACATGCAGCAACTCTCACACACACACATAGACTCACACACACATACATAGACTGACACACATTGGCGTACACACACACATACACATATGGACTCTCATACACAGACATATACTTTAGATAAAGACGCATGGAGTAACACACACGTATCAAGTCACACACATGCATTGACTTACACACACACATCGAATGACACGCACACATGTATGGACTTATACACACATGTAGACTAACACACACACATATGGACTGAAACACACACGTCGACGTGCACAGCAATCCCCGATGATGGCACAGCTATCAGCATCGCAGTACTACGTATCAGTAAATTGCAGGACGTGAGCAATCGAAACAATAGAAATGCATAGTAGAAATAATCTGAAATAAGTGTATATGAAATAGCAGCAGTATGCACAGATAAATTGAGAAGCAGGCTATCATATAGATTATAGACTGGCAGTACGCCGACTCAATGACATAAGCATTGCTACAGTGGCGATAAAAAGCTGACAATACAGGCAGCAGCTGAAAAAGCAGGATACAGTCGACATGAAAGGCTGGCAGTACACTTAGTGAGGTAAAGAAGCAGGTAACAGATTATAGACTGGCATTCACTCATAATGGGTAAAAGCAAAATTAACAGTGTAGATAATAGAGTGGCAGTGCACTGACGTTAATGAATCAGCAGTCGACAGCACAGAATGGCAGTACACCGTCGCAGCGTCGTAAAAAGGCACACAAAAAGGGAAATATTTAGCAACCTAAGAATGAAAATGTAGTTTTCTGCACACAAACATTATGATTGTAATATTAGGCAACGTATTAGTTTGATTATAGTAAACAATGAAGCAGAGTTGTTCTCTGCACAAACATAATGTTTGTAATATTTGTAAACTTATTTGTTTAATAATAGTAAACAATAAACCTGAGTTATTAGCGAAAGATTCAATAAAATTGTACTTTATATTGGCGTGGTGACGCCTCGTCCCGTGCAGAGCCCGCGGCCTCGCCTAGATTGGCAAGCCGGAGGAGGTGAGACATTGCCAGGCTGTGGGCTGGGCCGCTACCCCCCCACCATCCCCCTGCCCGAGCCATAATAATACTATGTAAGCGCTTTAATAATATTAATATCTAAGGAATTTATGGCAGTAACTGCACGCATCGTGTTGGGGGGGGGGGGGGGGGGGGTTCGAAGAGGACATGTGACTGTGAAGAAAAATCCGCAGCGTGATGTGTATAGTTATTTCATGTTAAACGCGTAAAATAAAATGTCTCCTGTGAGCTCGACCGAACGCGCATCACTTGGCAGGGTCCGCCCCCCCCCCCTCCAGGCAATTGTCGTGAGTTGGTACGGTCGATGTTGTGCAATAAGTAAATAATTAAAATAAGAATTCCACAAAATCGTTAATTAAACTACTTTAAAGTTTACGGACGTGAAAACGGAATAGCCTATTCCCACCGCGGGGCTTAGGGCTTGCCGGCTGGCAATTTTTTTTGTATTTAAAACCCACCGTCCGAGAGCCAAATCCCCCGCAAGCGCGCGTGCGCGGAGACTTTTATATATAAGATTTTGGTGATTTTGAAAACGTTTTGGTTTAGCCATGTTTGTTTGTTGTAGTACAGAGTTAGACTAATAACTTTAATCTACATTGTCTTAGGGTTGTTATTATTTGATTTGCATCCCACTGGTGTGGTGGGGAGGGCCGACGGGGGTGGCCGTGGGGTGGGGAGTAGGGCGAGTAGGGTGTGGATGGGGGGAAGGGGCCAGGGGGGAGGACATTGGATGGGGGGAGGGGCGAGGGGGTTGGTCTGCTGCATGTGTGGCCGAGTCAGAATGTGTGCCAACATTATTTTTTTGCTTAATTGCTTTTGGGCGCGGTTGAGGAATGATTAATTTGTTGCTGCTTTGGAAGAGTCGCACAAGAACACGCAAACAAAAACACATCTTAAAAGTATACAACTGTCTTCTTGGTTCCTTCGGTAAAGTCACGTAGAATGGAAATAATAAAATAATAACAATAAAACATAATAAAATAATTCTCACGACGTTTCGGCCACAACGCAAGCAGCCGTCCTCGGGTGGAGAACAGGTCTGTCGAGGAGACAGAGTCTGAATGACAAGCCCCAGGCTTAGAGCGACTATTTAAGCTGGGATGGAGGGGCGAAGAGCGCCTTGACAAAATAATTTGCATATCAAGAGGAATTTAGCATATTTATGGGAAATGCAGATATGCGATTAGAAATGCGTAGGAGGTTTGGCGAGGGGTTTAAAGTCATTATGCCTGTGCATTATGCAGGATTAGCAGCATCAAAGGGAGGGGATAGGGGTAACATTAATAAAGGGAAGGAGTGTTAATAGTATGTAACTGCAGTAACTAAACCACCACGTAAACAACTAAAGTATAAACTACATAGTATCATCAGTATACTAAATATACTCTACAATAAGCTGAGTTACTAACAGTAAGTAATACATTACAATTCAACGTCGCAAAAATATAATATGCTTCCATCTAAACTTTATTCTCTTACATCACACGAGTCTACACCGTACTATATACTGCCATAGACAAACCCAACATTAAATTATATACTGTATTGCTATACACCATTGTAATATTACACTATATATTATTCTACCCACTCTAATGTATATCACACTGTTGTATATTCACTATACAATTACGATACTATATATTACTTTGTACATTGTATTAAGCATTACAATTGTATACTATTTATTATTATACAATCCGCTATACACTGTACCATTGACCGTCGTGTGAAAGATACTAAGAGGAAGCAACGAAATATGTCAATGGGAGAGTAGTGAAAGGAGACTTGCAGCGGAGCAAAGAATCCATTCCCTGCGGAGAATACAATGCCAGTGAGTGGAACGCGGTCTGAAAGTCACCGTAAACGTGAACACAATCAGTTAAGATCCGAAATGGTTTATTACGTCCTTCCAATGATTGCTGAGCCAGAATCCATCTTCTCGGTTGAAATTGTCTCTGTGTTTGTATATGTGGATCGCCTCATGAACGAATCTCTCATGGTAGTCAGATGGCTTGCAGATAACCTCTGTCTTGGAGAAGTCAATATCATGTGAGCCCACTGAATTGTAACAGTGATCTGCCACGGCTGAGGTGTTTGTCCTACCGTGTTTCAAGTCTGCTTTATGTTCATGCCGTTTGGTTTTTCAAATGTAACTGCTACCACAGAGGCAACTTAGTTTGTAGACGCCAGGGTACTGTATGTCTGGAACCACATATTTTACAGACGGGACCAGATCACGGATTTTATGTACTTTGTTGAATCGGACCTGGATCTTGTGTTTTATCAGGATTTTGGAGATCGTCACTTCAAGCCTGGGGCTTGTCATTCTGACTCTGTCTCCTCGACAGACCTGTTCTCCACCTGAGGACGGCTGCTTGCGTTGTGGTCGAAACGTCGTGAGAATTATTTTATAATGTTTTATTTTTATTATTTTATTATTTCCATTCTACGTGACTTTACCGAAAGAACCAAGAAGATGAATCCCTGCAGTCACGAAAGCTTTAAATCTAAAGTATTCAACTGATTGGCGACGTTTCAGGCAATCGACCTTCATAGCACATACTTAATACTATTACTGCAGTTAATTTTGGGTATATAACTATCCGTTTACCTATTTTATGTTAACTACTTCGCCTGGTATACAGGAGGCCATAGGTTCGATCCCGACCCTGACGCCTGATGTATATGTGAATTTTGCATCTCTCTCTTTCTCCGTGGTCGCGTGGATTTTTCTCCGGGCCCTCCGGTGTTTCCCTCCACATTTAGAATCAACGCTTCTGAAAATTAGCAACATACAGTAAAACCTTGGATTGCGAGTAACTTGGTCTGCGAGTGTTTTGCAAGACGAGCAATTTTTTTAAATAAATATTGATTTGATAAACGAGCGACGTCTTGCAATACGAGTAGTACGCCTATACGCTTTGTCTGCCGAGCGTCATGTGATCACAACTGATATACAAGTGCTTTGATATACGAGTGCTTTGGATTACAAACACGTTTCCGGAACGAATTATGCTCGCAATCCAAGGTTTTACTGTATATTAGCTCAGTGGACCTTACCTGGTAACATAAAAGTTGTAGTTTAGTGTGGTGGGGAGCGGTCGTGCGCTGTGCTACGAATCAAGTTCGATCCCCGCTCACGGGTCAACACCAGTGGTGAACATCTGAATCATTCCTGGGACTCCCCTACGTCGACTCGAAATGAATACCAGGCGTGGTGTCGTGGCCACCCACGCCGTCTTGTTCCGTGTCGCTGCCTCCGCCCCCCTCTGTCTATTTAAGGACACCCCACAGAGACGATCACCCCTCTCTGTACCTGTGTTGCTCGCTCTATGTATCTTGGTGATATCTGTCTGCTTATATGTCTGTCTATAGTTTTCTGGTTAGATTTTATGTCGCTATTTCATTATACCTGATGATGATTGCTTGTGTTGCGATCGAAACGTCGTATGCTATTATTTAATTTATTATTTTATCTTTATACGTGACTTTACCGAAAGAACCAAAGAATAATTCCTGCAGTCACGAAAGCTCCAAAATTAAGATTGGGTAGACAGGATTATTCGCGTCAACAAAAGCAAACAAAGATCCCCCGTGTAGCCTTAACGGACTGTTGGGGCAAGTGCTGTTAGCGAGCACCTATGAAGGCCGGCACGGCACACGAGGGGGTGGGTGGTCAGCAACCACGCCCGGCCGCCTTTTTCTCCCCAGTGGCGATGTTAACGCACCGCACCAGGTGCTCATTTGAGGCTGAGGGGAGCCGTGAGCGGGAATTCACCTCGTTTCGCCAGGTTGGTAGAGGTGGCATAGCGCTCACCGCTGCGCTACCGCTGCGCTACCGCTGCGCTACCGCTGCGCTACCGCTCCCTAATTCGGCTGATTCGCAGCCATTCGTGGCGTTGGGTGGAGACCGGTTCAACAGACCTCACGGCTCCCATCACGCGAAGGGGGGGGGGTGGAGGAGGCCCTCATCCAGCAGTGGATTGACCGATGGCATTGATTTGTATTTTTCTGAAAATAATAAGTTCATACCTTTGTTTACCTGGTAATATAAAAAATTACGTCGGTTCATTTGAATATTTTAAGTGACTTGTTTACCTGTCCTATACTTTGCACTCATATCGTGTTTGTGTATATTTGTGTTTGTTATTGTAACGCTCTGACCCTGTGTCCATACTGGACATCTGTGAAAAAAGAGCTTCACAGCAAATCCGATTTCTCCTCCAGTAAAAAATAAAGATTCTGATTCCTACGATTTGAATCACGCGCAACCCGTGTTACGCTACCCCACGTGCAGACAATGCACCATGCAAACCACACACAGGTGCAGATCACCCATTCACCACTATAGGCCGTAATGGTCAGTGGTGTAGGCGAGCACTCATTTTAAATCATCATCTTCACAGCGCACGAGACAAAGATCCTCCTATAGCCTTAAATCGACTGTTGAGACAAGTGCTGTTAGCGAGCAGCACATATGAAGGTCATGCGCTTAACCTTAATCAATGTGAATTCAACCCCCGATTAAGCTTGGAGAGCTGAATGGAGTTCTAAATAACTCAAACAAACACCGCCTTGTTGGGAAAGACCCAACGCAGACGATCCCTGGGGTGAATCTTCCACGAAGCTCACGGTCCACCCTAAACCCCATCCACTGCACAAACCATGGCAGCAGATGCGGATTTACTTCCGTTTAACTGATGCACAAATGGGAAAAAAAACTCTCCAGCAGTAGTTTGCGAATGTGATCCATGAATACGAAGGAGACATCACAGCGATGATGATGATGATGATACACAACTCCGCTGCTGCTCCTGACGCGGTTGTTATATATCTGGCTTGACCACCTGAATGTGAAATTGTAGCTGCTGTTCCGCATCCACATCAGCAGCCGTACGAGAGAAGAGCTATGATGGCCGACACGGAACAAGACGGCGTGGGTGGCCACGACACCACGCCTGGTACTTATTTCGGGCAGAGTCGACGTAGGGGAGTCCCAGGAATGGTTCAAATGTTCACCACTGGTGTTGTCCCGTGAGCGGGGATCGAACTTGGTTCGTAGCACAGCGCACGACCACTCCCCACCACACTGAATTACAACCTTTTATTTAACCAGTTAATGCCCCACTGAGCTCTGTAGCTCTTTTTCAGAAGCGACCTGGCCACAAATGAGAGCTCATCGAATGCTATCATCCTGTGGGTATTTATAGCAGCAGCCAAATCATCTCTATGAGCGACGTCGATTCTAAACGTGGAGGGGAAAAAACCGGAGAACCCAGATAGAAAAATCCACGCACGCACACTTAGGAGAGGCACGCAAACTCCAAATATACAGCAGCAGACGGCGAGGTTGGGATCGAACCCACGCCCTCCTGTATACCAGGCGAGGCAGTTAACATCTTACCACCGCGGCGCCCTTCACGCAAACACTCTAAACACCACGCAAACGGTACACGGACATTATAGGAGTGCGAAGTGTAGGAAAGTTAAGCAATTCGCTAAATAAAAATAATGTATATGAGTACATCTTCTTGGTTCTTTCGGCAAAGTCACGTAGAAGGGAAGAAATAAAATAATTAAAATAAAACATAATAAAATAAAATAATTCTCACGACGCCCCCCGCCCACCTCCTACCCCCCCGCCCACCTCCTACGCATTTCCCATGAATATGCTAAATTCCTCTTGATATGCACATTCTTTTGTTAAAGCGCTCCTCTTCCACCTCCTACCCAGCTTATATATAAGCTCCTAGCTTGGCATTGTCTCATTCTTCACCTGAAGTCGGCTGCTTGCGTTGTAGCCGAAACGTCGTGAGAATTATTAAATTTTATTATGTTTTATTTTTATTATTTTATTACTTCCCTTCTACGTGACTTTACCGAAATAACCAAGAAGATGAATCCCTGCAGTCACGAAAACTTTAAATCGAAATTTATATGAGTACAATTTGTATAAATTCTGGGCATCAATTCCTGCCAATGTTGGAAAAACCGAATGCCAGCTTGGGGCTTCTGCTTTCAGGTGCGCTTCTGCAGCCGTCTGGAACGTTCTTCCCTTCCGATATTCGGAAGTCACTGGAGCTATGCACGTTTAAATCTACTAAATTGACAAACGAATGTATTACTGTTGTGTTTAGTTTGTTGTCGTTCCCGCCGCACCTCCGATTAGCACGATTAGCTACTTATGGTGCAAAATAATGTCAACGTACATACAACTATATACAACAATACACACTAGACACTACACAAACTACGCTATACACTATACTACTGCATACCAAACTACTATACGCTACACTACTATACTAAATTAAAAACTATTTATTTTTTAAACTGCTTATTGTGTTTAGTTCAACACGTAGGCTTTCGCGACCATTATCATCCATAAGAGGTTTTTTGGAGTTAGATCGCGTATATACAGGGTGTTTAAAAAGATGGACCCAATTTCAAAGCAGTATATTTCACGAAGGCAACATGTTACAATTACACAAAAAGTTACATACCGTTTAATGAGTTATCAAGTTTTACTAACCATTTTATAAATGCTCTACCAGCTGTACGGACAACATCGAGATGATATTTGAATTCGTCCCAAACGCCTCTCTTCTCACGTTTTCCTCTGAGGTGCGTGGTTGCCCTGTGCTCATCCCCTTACATAAACAGCCTGATGACTCAAATTGTCGGTACTAACGACGAATGCTCTTTGACATTGGCGGATCAATGCCAAAACGCCGTTGAAACGCACGCTGCATCGCAATTACGGATTCAGTCTTGCTGAATTGCAGAACGCAAAACGCCTTGTGTTGCGGGGTCACCATGTTGCAAATGACTGAGGCTCGGGGCTGTTTCTGCGCTGAGAGAGGCATCAAGCGGTAATTATTTTAAACTCTATTCCCCGACCTTTCAAGTGGTAAGCGTTTAATTCGTGGGAGGTTCGTGGTTGCAGAAATATAGCGGTTTCAAATCGGGTCCTTCTTTTTAAAACACCCTGTATATAAATGTGTCGTTAAAACCCGCCAACACCCGACACAGCCAACGAGTAAGGTTTTTCACGTAAACAGAACATGCCAATTCATCACAAGTACGGCACTAACCGGTGTGATCAATAAAAACACATTGCACCTGCGGAACCTGAGCATAATAACATAAATACGCCAGTTACAAGCGGATTTCAACAAAGAAAGACCTCTAAAGCAGTCATCGCGGCCCCTCCAGATGTCCGTAAATCCTTTGCAATTACGCCCGCCTGCTCACGCCATGAACGGCACACCATCACCACCCACTCGTCACCTACTTAGCGTATCTATTATTCTATGTAACGACCACGTGCTGGTCGTTAGGCGCCGCCCATAAATGACGTCATGCACCTAGGGGGGGGGGGTCAGACATTTGTGACGATTTGTGACGGGGGGGGGGGGGGATGAAAAATGTGCAACTTCAAATAAATATAGGCAACACGTTCTACTTAATTAGATAGACTTTTTATATAAATGTTTTCTCCTACAACATCACAGTGCAGCGCTACATTAAATACGCACTACAATGACAATATTTAAAGCGATTTGAAGCATGTTTTATATATATTTTTTGGGGGGGCAGAGCTTTGTGACGTCATATTTGAGAGGGGGTCTGACTTTTGTGACACCGTGTGACGAGGGGGGGGGGGGGTCAAAATCGTCCAAAATCGCGTGACGTCATTTATGGACGGCCCCTTAACATGATTCAGTCTAGAATTACACCGACTCCAGCTACAACCTCGTAATCTCCATTACAATTACGACTTTAGTACGTACATTTAACTTTTTTCGCAACGACACGTAGCCAAATCGTTGCCAAATCGAGTGGGGGACGAAAAGGGTCAATGCAGCGAGCTGAAGTCTCCACAATGCTCAACGCACCGTTGACTTGACAAATCTACTCACCGGCCCGTCTATATGTATGGCACGATCAACGATAATAATATTCATAATATTATTGTTTTCCCAATTTTTTTTTTTAAACTAACGATTCAGGTACACATAGAGAGCGTGCATGGGAACTGACACCTGCAGTAGAGACAACAATGCAAAGTGCAGTGGTTATTGTGTAATGGGTTCCGGAGACACTTGTAGAGGTAACTTCTTTATTACAATACAACACTCCAACAGTCCTAATACTCTTTTACAGGCTAGGTACACAGCCTAGTTACACAGCCTAGATACACTGCTCTGGCTACGCTCTGGGGTCCTCCGGCTACAATTACCCTATGGGAGGCTAATTGACCCGACCCAGCCAAGGTGCGGGTCTGGACTCTGGCTTCCACGGAACTCGCCCTTACAAGGACTTAGAGCCGGGAGTCCCAGAGTCCCACCACTGGCCAGTCGCACACTCCCCTAGCCTCTCTACTGCTAGCCTGCTCTCTCTCTTACCTGCCTAACAAGTGCCATGAACTCGCCAACTTCGCCTGCGCTCAGGCGAAGATGGCGGTGTACAGAACGAGAAAAAAAGATGCTGGAAGGTGACACTGACGGCTGCTCTGTGCTTCCAGTGTTCAGAGGCCTGCTTAAGGCGCGGCTCCGTCTGGAGCACGCATACCACACACATTTCGGTGATGTGCACGTCTTCTTCGAACGCTGGGGAGCCGGAAAAGCCCTCTTTACCAACGTTGACGGCACCCTCATGTGCACCTTCTGAAGCGCTCGCTCGTCATCGTGGCGTGCGCGATGACCACCACAACCACGTGACATTTATTTTGTGTTGTGCGCCATACATCAAATAGAAGGGTGACTACCCAGTCGAAGCGTGTGGGGCCAATCTGTAGGCGGCCAGCACGCTCGGGATGTGCAATTCCCAAATGGTTTATGCCGCATTAACTTGTTGACGCAACATAGATGTCATGTAAGCACTCAATCATCCTGTCTGTTTGTGGGTGGTACGGGGAAGTCCGATTCTTTTTAGTGCCGAGGGAATCACACACTTCCTTTAACAACTTCGATAATTTTTATTTACCCTGGTCAGTGAGCAACTGCTCTGGTGCACCCTTGTCCAGCACGTTTCCCTTCAGGAAGGCTTCGGTTATGGACGCCACCGATTGATCGACCAACGGCCAAGTCATCGGCCACGGGGTGAGATACTCAACCTCCACTGCCGGGCAACATCTTGTTCAGCGCTGGTGACACTGTACCAGCTGCATCTATGCTCGCATCACTGCCCGAAGGTTGCGCACCCCGCGTCCAGCATTGACTGCTGGCACTGAAAGTGTTTTCCATGGCTGGCGGCGACTGGGAGGCATTCCCGCGCCGGTTCACCTCCCACATGGAGATGACCGGCTGGTCGGAGGCTGAGGCGCTCCGCGCCCTCCCAGCCATTCCAGACGACGTCGCAGGATGCCCTCCGGCAGATGCAGTTGATTTATGGGCCGCCATCCGACGCCCACCACCGCTTCGATGTCCGGAGGAGAGCGGACTCGGAGTCAGCGCTGTCGTTCCGCAGCACGCTGCTGGCCCTGGCGAGAGCCGTCTATCCTCGCATGTGTAATGCGAGCGTATGTGGGGTGTCGCCGCCCCAGCCCTAAGCCAGTCAGGCGCCACGAAGTATCGGGGGCAGGGTCTGGGGGCGGAGCCGGGGGGAGTTAAGGGAGGGGTATTATCTGGAAGGTTCGTAAGGGGTGTGGCGAGGGGCGGAGTCTGGGTGACGTGGAAAGGGGATATAAGGGGGAGCCGGAAGGGGCTCGGGAGAGTTGGTGGGAGCTGGAAGCTGGACCACTTCGGGAATTTACACATTCCCCAAATTTAATTCCCATTGAAGTTAAAACTAAATTAAGGTATCCCTCGATATTTGAAGGGGATGCATTAAATGAAATGTCATGAACTGGAACAGCTTTCCCATTAATTTAATACCAAACATTAAGGATGTTTCAGACAGTTATTCCGACTACTCCTAACCTAATATATACATCTCTATCACTTTTCACAATACAAAATAAGAAATATGAATTTTAAACCAATAAAATTTATTTTAAACAGGGAAATCAACAAAAGATATCTTCTTCTTGGTTCTTTTGGTAAAGTCACGTAGAAGGGAAATAATAAAAAAAACATAATAAAATAAAAAATTATCACGACGTTTCGGCCACAACACAAGCAGCCGTCCTCAGGCGAAGAAACAGAGCTGTCGGAAAGACAGCGTCCCAATGAACACTGCCAAGCTTGGCAGTGTATATTTAAGCTGGGTCGGGGGGAGGAGAGCGCCTTGACAAAGGAGTTTACATATCAACACCGGAATTAAGCATATTGATGGAAAATGCAGATATGGGATTAGTCACTCCTTGTGGAATGTGTAGGTGGTGGGGGGGTCTCAAAGTCATTATGCTAGTGTATTATGTAGGATTAGCAGTGATGAAGGGAGGAATAAGATTAGCAGTAATAAAGGGAGGGAAATTTGAATCGTAAGGAGCTGCAGCAGCCAAACCACCACGTATCAAGTTCGTTCATTGTGTGTAACAAAAAAGGAGGAGTTTCTAAAGAACTGCAAATGCCCTACTACCATATAATACACCTATGTGAAAAAACTAAATATAAACTACATCAATATAATCAATGTGCTCAATATACTCTCCAATAAGCGGAGTTATTAACCTTAAGTAACTGGGTATACGCTACACTATATAATGAATACCATATAGTGAACCGATAAAAAACTTAAATATAACATTCGTCAATGTAATCAATATACTCAATATACTTTCCAATAAGCTGAGCTACTAACATTAAGTCATACATTACACTTCCATGTCGCAAAAAAAATAATAATGATAATAATATGCCTCCAGATCAACTTTTTTCTTACATCACACGGATATACCCCATACTATACACTGCCATAGATAAACCCAACATTGAATTATACACTGCGTTACTCAGTGCCCTCAGTATTTTATTATTTCCCTTCTATGTGACTTTACCGACAGAACCAAGAAGATGAATCCCTGCAGTCACGAAAGCTTTAAATCGAAAAAATATCTTGCCTGTTAGATTAATTGGTAAATGCAATGTGAAGGCGTTGCTGCTGCACTGCAGGGACACCGTGACGACACCGTGAATGTAGTGGCTGATGGCCGACTACGCTGACTCCCACCCAGCAGGGACACTGTGACGCTGTAGTGGCTGATGGCTGACTATGCAGACTCCCACCCAGCAGCGACACCATGACGCTGGAGTCGATGGCTGACTACGCAGACTCCCATCCAGCAGGGTCACTGTGACTCTGTAGTGGCTAATGAATGACTATGCAGACTCCCGGACGGTGTTTCTCGTTTGATGATCTCATGGCACGTGGCCGTAGTGAAATTTCATTCACGCATACATTTTATTTCTCTCATCGAAAAGTGTCTGTAACTTGTCAATTGCGTTAACGCAAAATTTCGTAAAACAGAACATTTCTAAATCGAAGGATACGACCTGGATGCATGTGTAGTATGGTAAATGGAGCACAGATATGGTGTTGGCTATAATTAATCAAGCAGAAGGCATTTTCTGATTATGATTACGGTTCACTCATACAATTGATTTCCATGCATAATTTAATCAACAGGCGCGCATGGGCTTTCACCTCGAAATGCTGCTGCTATCATCCTGGATGCGGTGGCTGAGTTCTCTGTACAGAGGAAGCCCTACTGCAAGTGAAGGTTGTGGTCTTCATGGCCGAGATGCTGAAGGATTTTCACGAAGAGTTGTTCAGCAGAAGTAATAAATCAGCACCGGTGGAGAGAGGCTTAATATCTTCCGTGACAAGTAAGACGATGTAGAATGACTGCACACAACAAGTAAACCCATCAAACTGAATTTTGTTTTGCACTTTATTGAGATAAAGCTTCGCAGTGAGAATTTTTAAGTATCTGGTCGACTGTTATGCGACAAACATCACTTGCCGTGGCAAGAGTGGGCAGGGAAAGTGCTGCGCTGAATGTCTAGAACGGAGGCCCTTGATGGTGTCTCAGAAGCAGCTCACTGATATATCTTTATACAGTCCGTTCTCTCCAGCACGAAGGGTTGCATTGCTCTGCAAGAGATTCCAATTCATGATTTTCCTGATAACGTGATGCTGATAGCGCAATCTGGGAAAAATAATGGAAAATATACAATTGTGGGGGCTAACGCCACCCTCCTCTTCTCCCCCTCCTCCTCCGCCCCTTTTCACCTGGCTGCAGCCGATCAGGTGATCGGCCTCCCCGCACCAGCGTCCTCTCCTCTCTGTGGGACATGGCTAGTGGCTGGCTTCCCCACCGCCTGGAGTTATCCCACACACATTCCCCACGTACACCACCACTAGTCCGCAGGTGGCTGCGTGCACGGGCGTGCCCGAAGAGCTGCACCTCCGCTCGCCACGGCTCGCGATAAAAAATAGCCGTATGAATATGCACGCGTCCTTCCCCACCTCCCGTTGGGTCGGCTTTATTCCGCTGTGCAAACAGATGCTAATGCTAGCGGGAAGGGGACGACTGGGACAGGGCTGTATGAACATGCACCCCTACCCTACCACCACTGATGTAAACGAAAAGAAGGAAGGGACCTGCGGCGGGACCCTGGGTGCACGTCTCGCCGTTCAGGCTATTTCTACTGTGTAAACGCGCCGCGTAAAGCGTGCTGTGCAAACACGCACAGGAGCACGTATAAACAATGAACGCGAACGGGTTTTAACTCACCCCAACCCTCGCCCTATTAATAGCGCGGCTGCTGCACGGACGCGGGCGCAGTTAATGAATTACTACCCGCGCTGCCTCACACACACGCTCGACAATTTCCCCACACACACAGAAATCACACCACGCGGATCCTCTGTGCTAAAGTTTATTAATGGCGCGCCTGAAGCGAGCAGCGCCTAGCATATCCCTATTCAATCCCTGGGTGTACCCTTACTCTACTTCTCACCTCGCAGACGTACTCACGGTGTCTCATGGACGCGGTGGGAGTCGGAGGGACGAGGGTACGAGAGGTCCCTGCCTGGGGTCGAGTTGTAGCTGCACTCGCCAGCGTCCCTCAGATGCTGGGAGAGGCTGGGAGTCGTACCGGGTAGCTCAACGGCTGCAGGAGAACTGACTAACGTTTTCCCCTTCCCTCCCTTTGTCTCCTCCGAATCCAAAAATCTTGGGTCACGTGGTGTTACCCTGCGCGGCCAATCGGGTGCCTACCTTTTGATTTTCAACCAATGCCCCGCCCCTACCTGGATCGATATCTTCCGGTGTGCTTTCACCCATTGGTTACGCACCCGCCCTCCCCACCCCCGCCACACCCGCCCTAGCCAGGGTGGCCGTCCAGTGGAGGTTTAGTTTTAGTTGGCTCAGGAATTTCCCTCTAACCGCCGCTCTTGCGTTGCTCGCTGGGTGTTTGCCCCCGAGGCCCCATCTCCATGTGCTGTGAGTGTTTTAATTACGGTTTGCTCGGCGAGCTTCGTCGTCACGGGGGCCACAATGCAATTCGGCCTGGGGGGGGGTCGGCCAATCTCCTGGCACTAGGAAACCGTGGGACATCCCCGCTAAGGGCTCCTCGGGTAAAAACCCATGGTACCAGGTGACCTCCCCCACGAGACCCTACGTGGGTGCGTGTGTATGTTTAGTGGGGGTGTGTGTACGTTCATGTGGAGGGGTGTGAGGGGATCGCAGCGCCGGCGGAGTTGCTCCGTTGCTGTGGCACCACACAATGCTAGTTTCTCAGTAAAGCCTGCTTTGCTGTGTGTACTTTTGCATGTATGTGTGTATGTTGAACTTTTTTCACGTTGTACATAGCCAACCTTGCTTATCGGAGGTGTGGGGGAAGGGCAACAAACTAAACACAAAAAATAAGTTATAAAGAAATGAGTTTTAAATCTAAATTTAAAAGTGCATGACTCTGGTGGTTTCCTAATATCGAAAGGTAGAGCGTTTCAGACAGCAGCAGAAGCGCATCTGAAAGCGCATGATGTGGTGACCATCTTTGTTTGATGATTATTCCAAAAGCCGTTGCTGTGAGGATGACCGGAGTTTGTGTGTTGGTTTATAATGCACATTTGCTGTGCAATATTCACGCATTTTGACCCACAGGTGGTCTCCAGTATATCACATCATTTATACCTGGTCGAACGCATGCTCAAACACAGCCCTCGTTTGAGGTTGTTGAGATTGAGCCAGTCCAGTTGCAGGTGTTTTCAAACAAGGAAAAACACATTGAGAAGGTATTTAAAATGATTGAAACGAAACTGAGCACCGATGAGACTGAAAGGGAAATTGAAGATCCCTTTATTCAGGAGTTCTCCCCGGAAGAATTAGATCAAATGAACGCTTTGCAAAACAAACATCAAGTTATCGTCAAAATATATGCAAGTGGTGGGTTAAAAAAGCAAGGCAATATCGCAGACATAAGTCACAAGATAATGAATGATGTGAGGTTAAGGAAGGTGACAGCTGAGGAGGAATAATCATTGACAAGGACTGTTAAATGAATATATCTGGATAGCGATGAAGAGTACGTAAAATTCACCAAGTCTGAAAATATTGCCATTGAAAAGGCTTACTTACAGAAACAGCAAATTATCTCTATAGATGACAGGAAGGCATACGTCGAATTCAATAAAAAATAATTATCAGTTGAAAACAGACCAACACTGAAATTTTAACGGAAAACAGCCTTGGGTAAGTCAATAAATGCAATATTTGTCACAATAATTAATGGTGTAGAATCATCGCCACGATCGTCATCGTCGACATTATCATTACATCAAGCATGTTGTATGTGTGTATGTTGTATTTTCTTTCCCACCGTACGTAGCCAACCGTGCAAATCGGAGATGTGGGGGATAAACAAACAAAACACAATTAGAAGTTCTAAAGAAATTTGTTTTCAATTTTCCCGCTTCATTTTTTTTATGCCCATTGAGTAACCTCTTCAGGTTGGGACTGTACCAACATTTAGTTGACCCAATTGTTTGGGCTGCGTCACAGTGTGTTGTTTTTTAATCCTTTGGAATCTCAAAATCGTATCAAATAAAAATACGATGTGTGCCTACACAATATATATTGTCTCGCAACATACTGCGATTGTATTGGAAAATACTGCGTTCGAAAACAGATCATCACTTGTAAAATTAACCATCACATGACTTACTCATTGAATATTGTACTGTAAATAATGATAATCTACATATAGAATACAAATTGTATTACTTATCTGAAGTCCAAATCATATTGACGCATGGACACAATCGTTTGTTGTGTTTACTGGGCAGACGAGGCTGAGTTCAAGGGCCACCGTGTGATCACTGTGGAGTTGAAAAGAAGATCGAGAACCTTTCAGAAAATCAAACGCGAATTTGAACAATCCCTGGGGAAACTTTACCAACAGTCTGGGTATTCGATTGAAGAGGTAAAACGAACAAGAAAAAACTTCATTTACGCGCATTTAGGATTTAAAATGTGCGTGTAAATGGTGACGAGCCTACAGCCCGTCCAAAGATGGGTGTATTGCAGTAAATCTGAAAAATTCAAGCGAAAAGCAGACCGCGACGTCATTTTCATTGCATCCATTCGTGTGCAATTTGTAAGGCCACGGTGACACAGACTTATTTCATTTACACGTTATAATCCCTTGTTCATCATGATGTCCTTTTTACTTGTATGTCTCAAAAGCGTTACGGAGATGGCGTGACGTGAGGGTTCTGCCTTTGTAGTGAGGGTTATAAGTTGACACTGAGGAGGGGGGAGGAGGTGCCCCCCTACCCCATGTGGAGTAACGTCACCCACTCATGATTATTAATGAGGGAGGGGGGGCTCCATGTGGAGTGACGTCACCCGACATGATTATTAATGACAGAGGGCTGTGACGTCACAAAATGGCATCACCACAGTCGGCAAGTCACAAGCCGAGGCAGGCCAGGCGGAAGCCAAAGCAGGCTGTTCACAAGTGAAGAAAAACAATGGAATAGAACACAGCACCGTAGCACCAGAAATCTAGGCTACAGACAAGGCGAGCTGGACGTAAGCTGCAGCAGCCTGAACGCATTCACAAAGGTGAACCAAGCACACGCTAAAGTGGGCAGGTCACAAGCCGAGGCAGGCCAGGTGCAAGCCACAGCAGGCTGATCACGAGTGAAGACAGCAGATGCAGTAGAACACAGAGGACCACTGCAGGCAGAGGTGATCGAGGGCCCGTGCCCCAACAGGCCCAGGCCCAAGGAGCCAACACAGGGAGGCTGCAGCAGAGGCAGGAGCAGGAGGCAGACTGGTAGGCCCGACCCAGTACTGGTCTCGCTTGGCCAGGGAATGAGAAGTAGGTCAGTTCTCATGGCAACATAGAGGCAGTTGTTGTAGGAGAAAGGCTGTGCATTGCAGGCAATATATTTTGTTGTACTTGCCCGTTTCCAGGTTTGAGCACGACCAGTGACATCATAATAACAGTCTGTGCCACTGGACGGGTTCCGCAGGATTGGAAGGATGCCCTGGTGGTCTCCCTCTTTAAGAAGGGGGACCGCACAGACTGTAACAACTACAGGGGCATCTCACTCCTCAGTGTGCCGGGAAAGGTCCTGGCAAGGATTATTCAACATCGCCTTGCTGAGGAGAGGCTTGCGGAGCCACAATGCGGTTTCAGGAAGGGCGGTCCTGCACAGATGCCATATTTTGTCCGTCTGCTACAGCAGAGGTGTAGAAAATTCCAACAAGACCTACATCTCTGCTTTATTGACCTGGTCAAGGCCTATGATACCATCAGTAGGCCTGGGCTCTGGGTTGTTCTTTATGCTTTCGGAGTCCCTGACCCTCCGCTCACGCTCATTAAGGACCTTCATGATGGTGAGCAGGCCCGAGTAAAACTACGTGGCTGGGAGTCAGAGCCATTCCCTGTACACCTTGGGGTGCGACAGGGATGTCCTCTGGCTCCAACATTATTTAACTTCTATTTCGACCACTAGGAGACTGATCGATGCCAGGATGCGGTCAAGGGATGGCTCCCTATTGCTCAACCACGTTATGTATGCCGATGATCTGGTCTTACCATCAGCCCCACCAAAACTAAGCACCTGGTGATAGGGTAGTTGTGGAGAGAGTGGAGAGTTTCCCATACCTTGGAAGTGTTCTCATGACCGGCTCCGGTTTAGCAGCAGAGGTCTCACTCCGAATCAGTCGAATGGCATTATCTTTTCATTGGTTGCGTAATTCTGTGTGGAAGCTACCTGGTCTATCACTCCGCACGAAGCTTCAGGTCTTCTCAGCTACAGTCATTTCCTCCCTTCTCTACTCTTGTGAAACGTGGACCCCCATAATGGAACATCTTCGCCGGTTAGAAATATTTCGGCTGGCCTACCAACGATCCAGCCTGGGTTTAAACAGGCTGGATTGTGTGAGGAGCTCACAAATCCTTGAAAAATGCGAACAAAGTCCCATCAGTGAGCTCCTCCGGCAGGCAAGGCTGGGTTGGCTGGGTCATGTAGCCCGCATGCCCAGCCATCGCATGCCTAAACAGCTTTTGTTTGGCTGGATCGAGGGAGCCAAACGGGCGCGGCACGGGCTAGAGAAGAGATGGAGTGATGTGATACAGGAGGACGTGGAGTTGAATGGACTTGCCGATGACTGGTACTAGCGGTGTCAAGATCGGCCTCTGTGGAGGAGGCTCGTGAAGGACGCTGCTGGACAGTTGGACGCAGTTGCCCTCCAACAACAATGGAGGGCAGAGGAGCGACGCTCACAACAACGAGCGGAGTGCCGGGTGACTAAAGCACAGCAAGTTGGCACAGTAGGGGGCACAGGTGCTGCATCAGCCAGTCGTCTCAGTCAGTCAGCCCGTGGCACCTGGGTCTGCCCCGTAACCTCCTGCCAGCGAGCGTTCGACACTTCACGTGGCCTCAAGGTGCACATAGCCTGGCACAAGCGTCGTGGTGACACACCGCCACTTGTTGGCGAATGGGGGTTGTTGTTGTACTTCAATATAAATGTATGTATAAGTGCGTGTTTTTAATGTATTTGCTAACGTTTGTATTGTAATGCAAATGTATGTGTACAAGTGTGGTTTAATGAACAAGTATGTTTCGTGTTCAATGAATATGTCAGTATGTATAAGTATTTTTAATGTAGAGATGCGTGTTAATTAGTAGTATATATGATTGTAACGCATATGTTAAATTTTAATATATGTTAGTATATGTTTCAAGTAAAGGTGCGAATTAAGTGTGGGTATGTTTAATACATGTTTTAAGTGTACACATGATGTGGTAAGTGCAAGCGATATGTTGTGATGCAGGCAGGGGCAGTTTCTTCATTAGGGCGATTAGGCGACGCACCACCAAAGTGTGAAAGGGACTTTTTCAATCACATTCACAATCTCATTCAACCACAGAGTTACGCTAGCCGTCACTGTGCATCTGGATATAGTCCAATCAGCGTCATGTCACGTTCTGTGGAGTACCGCCTCTTTTTGGGCGATTTCACTCTGGCTGAGAATCGCCCAGATTGTTCCCATAGACTTACATTCAAAGATGTTTTTTTTTCGAACTGCAGGCACTGCAATGCATTCTCTATAGGTTCCGGGAGGGCTCGCACTAACGTGCTTACGTCATCATACGTATCCTTAACTTGTGCAGCGATTGGTGGCAACAAACATCGCTGTCGGACGGAAGCCTTGTTTGTCCAAAACTGTTACTTTTCAGGAAGCGAAAGAAAACCTGTTTTTCCCCCAAAATAATTTCCAAGCTCTTTTAATGCTTTTCATTGGTTAAATATTTGTAAAACACATTGACAGATGTAAAGGGTGACCAATAGCATTACTTTTTGAAAAAATATGGAGATATATAATATGCATTCTGCCTGATACATTGTTGCTGTCGGGATGAAAACCTTGTATCTCCATATTTATATTATAATGAATAATTTATTTTAGAACTAAAATAAATGTATTTATTTTGTCAGGTCTGCGACACAATCTTGGTCCATACCAAAGAAAGGTTCTCCTTTACCGACCACCTTGTAAGTGCCACGCTGCTACAAGGAGAGATGTTTCAACAGCATGGCCATACATTCCCTGTTGAGGTTCTGAACATCACTGTCAGGGCATACCCTATGTTAAATAAGGCGAAGCTGAAGACTGAACTGTCTCTCATTTATGAGAGTCCAGAATTCAAGGGCTACTGTGGTGCACTGGCGCTGTACCAGGTTTTGCTGAAGTACAACCTCCAGGATACTTTTTCAGAGACTGTTGCTCTGTTGAACATCCTCATAACCACTCCCATGACAACTGCTGAAGCTGAGAGGTGTTTCTCAACCTTAAAGAGAATCAAGACATTCCTGAGAAATGTAATGGGACAGGAACGTCTGAATGCACTGGCTATGCTTTCCATGGAGAGGGAACTAGTCAGGAACATGCCTGCTTTTAATGAGAGAGTAATTGATCACTTTGCTACTTTGAAAGAGAGAAGAGCAAAATTTCAGTATAAGTAAGCAGTGTATTAAGAGAGTAATGTGATGTAAGCAGTGTAATAATAGTGAGTATAGAAACAAACAAGGAGATGTATTGTAAGAGTCACTTTATTTTTCATTAATATTAAAGTAGTGAAGTTGCCTTTACATGCTTAAGCTGTTAATTTATCCATTGCATGGGTGGACCTTATCCTTATCAATCATCCAAACATTTGCCCCCCCTAAGAGATTTTGCAGGAGCCGCCACTGGATGCAGGTGGTAACATATATACAGTATTTTAATGTACAGTATAAGTGTATGATGTAATCTATGTATGTGTTTGATGGAATGTAAAAGTGAGCAAATTACTGTATACCTAAGCAAATTGTGTTTGTTGTAATGTAAGTGCACGATTTTATAATGTTGAGATGTACTGTACTGTGAGTGTAAGCATATACATATCTGTGAGCTGCAAGAGTCCAGGCTGCATGAGGCAGCAACAAAGGAAGGGCCACGGCAGAGAAGTCTTTCACCAGTCAAAATACGAATAATATCACATCTAATTTGAAACAAATTGTAGTGGTGTAATGAAATCCACGAGGGAGACAGGTGAGTATGAACCCTCTTTATTTATCTTGTCCAGCTCCCCTTACACAGCCATCTCTATCTGCCCATGACTCCTGCCCTCTCTGCCCCCCTCCAATCATGTCCCCCATAGGGCCTTTCCTCCAACGCATCATGGGGTCAGTGGCTCGTCCTCTAATGCAGCAGTCCCTAACCTTTTTGCACCAGGGACCAGTTTTGTGGAAGACAATTTCTTCACGGACTGGGGGGGGGGTGATAATTGGGTCTTTCCCTCTTTTCAAAGAAGCTCTCCAGCGACGTTTGTTTTTTACTCATTTTGGCTAGGGTTAGCTGTGACGGAGACAAGTGCGCAGTGCAGGAAAGAGGCGTGGACGGAAATGGTAAACCAAATAACGGGCGGCCCACGCGCGGACTCACCGCTCACCTCCTGCTGTGCGACCCGGTTCCTAACAGGCCACAGACCAGTACCGGTCCGTGGCCCAGGGGTTGGGGACCCCTGCCCTAACGGGAGAGCTGTGAGGCTCTGCTGTCAGCTACGTGCAGCCATGCTCATGAAATCTGCCTTGAGTATCCTATAGTGGTATAAATAAGCTAAAAGTCAAAATAAAACATGAAAACAATGAATAGATTACAGATAAATACTAGATAAACAGAGAAGCAGAGCAGGAGTAGCAACAAGTCTGCCAGCATCCCCCACTCTCAAAGTCACGACTCGAGTCAAAGTCTAAGTTGCTCATTCCTTTACTAAACACAAATAAAAAACAAACAATAAACGTACAGATAACATAATTTTAAAAATATCATGTTATTGTTATTATTTTTTTACCAGGTAAGGTCCACCTAGCAATGTAGCTGTTTTATCATAAGCGACCTGGCTATCACAAATGATAGTGCAATGAAGTGACTTACCACATGGAAATTTATCGCAGCAGCCAAATAACTAAACGTATAGCAGCAAACTACCTTTAATACTGAGGGTTGAAGCTTATGGTGATGATGAAGTGACGGAATGGGGGGAGGGGAAGGAGGAGAGGAGATTTGCCCACCCTCTAGCTCCACCTGCTGGTGGCAAGAGAGTGGTGGCGGGAGCTGGGAGCTGGGAGATGAGACGATGCACGGAGGTAACAGATTTACAGATTGCACTAGACTGGGGATACACAAAACTCCATACGACGCGGTTAGCAAATTGGTATGCCGAAGGAAAACCGTGGATATGTAAAAAACTGCGGATGCGAAAAACGTGGTTAGCGAGGGATTTCTGTATTTCTTTACAGTGAAACTAAATATAGCGCAGAGGTTTATTTAACACAGGTTATGTTTTATGGTTATGCTAAGGTGTGGAGAGAGTAGTTTGGGAATGAAGGTGGAGGAACAAGGGACGTTCCAAAGGTATTTAAACTGAACTATTTAAACCCGGTCAGGCCCACTGAGCTGTGTAGCTCTTTATTCAGAAGTGACCTGGCCACAAATGATAGCTCGACAAAGTGGCTTATCATCAGCAGCAAGTGGCTTATCATCAGCAGCAGCCAAATACTCAACGCACAACTTGCAAACAGGGTAGAAGGTGTGTACATATGTAGTGGTTTAAACACGTGCCATGCACGGGAGATTGTGAGCACGTGCGCGTAGAGTACAGTGGGGACATATGAGGACGAGCGTTGTTGCCAGGGCTCGAAGAAGTAGGCCAGAGACGGGTTGGGGGCAATTAAGGACACGGGACCGTGATTGGCTGGTGGTTGTTGTTGTCGTGGACTGGCGCCGCGGAGTCTGGAAAAAGAGACAGGTGGCGGCGGGGGCTAGGGGCGAGGGGCGGCGAGGGGGTCGGCAACCAATTAATTGGGAGTTAATTGGGTCGGGTATAAATACAGGGGTGTTGGGAGCTGAGGAGAGTTCGCACCTGGGAGTGGATGAAGACGGTCGGAGCCGAAGCAGTGGAGCGAGGAAAATATAGGGTAGCAGTGAAGCGAGAGAATTATAGGGTAGCAGTGGAGCAAGGAAAGTATAGGGTAGCAGTGGAGTGAGAGAAGTATAATGTAGCAGTGGTGCGAGAGAAGTATAGGGTAGCAGTGGAGTGAGGGACGCATAATGTAGTGCTGGAGTGTGACGGAGAAGCCGACAGAAGTGGCTGGAGTGTGACGGAGAAGCCGATAGGAAGCGGCTGGAGTGTGACGGAGAAGCCGACAGAAAGCGGCTACACAATCCGCAAGGCCATCACTCCAACCATCAAGAAGGATCCTGTTGAGGAGCCTATCAAAAACCATCTCCTTACCCTACATTGCTGGGGTCACAAAAAGATCTCCAAAATCCTGATTAAACACAAGATCCAGGTCCGATTCAACACAGTACATAAAATCCGTGATCTGGTCCCGTCTGTAAAAGACGTGGTTCCAGACATACAGTACCCTGGCATCTACAAACTAAGTTGCCTCTGTGGTAGCAGTTACATTGGATAAACCAAACGACATGTTTCGGACCGCATCCGTGAACATAAAGCAGACCTGAAACACGGTAGGACAAACACCTCAGCCGTGGCAGATCACTGTTACAATTCAGTGGGCTCACATGACATTGACTTCTCCAAGACGGAGGTTCTCTGCAAGCCATCTGGCTACCATGAGAGATTCGTTCATGAGGCGATCTACATATACAAACACAGAGACAATTTCAACCGAGAAGATGGATTCTGGCTCAGCAATCATTGGAAGGACGTAATAAACCATTTCGGATCTTAACTGATTGTTGTTCACGTTTACGGTGACTTTCAAACCGCAGTCCACTCACTGGCATTGACTGTGTATCTTGTGTTCTCCACAGGGAATGCATTATTTGCTCCGCTGCGGGTCTCCTGCTTCTACATACTATTAACATTCCCTCCCTTTGTTAATGCTACCCCCTACCCCCTTCCTTTGATGCTGCTAATCCTGCAAAATGCATGGGCATAATATGACTTTGAAACCCCCCAGCCCACCTCCTACGCATTTCCCATAAATATGCTAAATTCCTCTTGATATGCAAATTATTTTGTCAAGGCGCTCTTCTTCCACCTCCAACCCAGCTTATATATATGCTAAATTCCTCTTGATATGAAAATTATTTTGTCAAGGCGCTCTTCCCCCCCTCCAACCCAGCTTAAAAAGACGCTCCAAGCCTGGGGTTGTCATTCAGATTCTGTCTTCTCGACAGACCTGTTCTTCACCTGAGGACGGCTACTTGCGTTGTGGCCGAAACGTCGTGAGAATTATTTTATTATGTTTTATTTTTATTATTTTATTACTTCCCTTCTACGTGACTTTACCGAAAGAACCAAGAAGATGAATCCCTGCAGTCACGAAAGCTTTAAATCGAAACTCATGATACTTATTATGACCAATGAAGGCGGCGTCTTTGGATAGACAAGCAGTAACTTGCACACCATTGGGTGCCAAAAACGTTGTCTTCCTCATGCTCACATTTCGCTATGCATGAGGGAAACAATTCATGCAAGTCACATTCATACATTTATCAGTGCTGAGCTACCTCACCCCCATCAAGACCCTGCAATTTTTCTACGTGGTCTGCAACCAAATGATCCATGGCCCATGTGGTCAGTTTTATCCAAATGCGCCATGTATGCAAGACCACAGGTGTACCAACAGGTATCCATATAACTACTTGAAACACACTCAGTCGGCCCATGATGGCTATCCTCTATATCGTCACATAAATACTGAGCATGATGGATTTCAAACAACGCTCACACCTGCCACAAACTTGCTAATTAAGGTTCACAACTGGTGGATCGTTCCCTACTGCCCTCTCCTGTGCAATATCTTCCAGGCCCAGTTTACCGTGAAATTCTGCTATTCTAAAATAAGCCATCAAATATGTTTGGCAATACATCAACAAAGGCTCTGACATGGCTGTCTTTGCCTTACAAAACAGAGGCCCAAAGTGTGCATGAGCTCAAACTTTTTTTTCAAGGAACATACATCAGCAACAATGAGGCCATTTGCTGAATTCTTGGCTTCCCCACCCATGACCGTTTCCCCACAGTCGTCCATTTGCCACTTCACTTCCAAAATGATCAACGCATCTACATCACCAAAGGAAATGCCCAACAACAGGCCCTGGCTCCACAATATACCACCCTTATGGCGTTCTTTGTTTCGTGCCCAAGTGACCCATTTGCTGCCAACCTGTTTTACCATTAAGTTCCCTCCTACTATATATGGACTGCTAAAACAAATTTGAAGCAACGTGCTGCTGACGGTGAATCGCATGCCTGAGGACGAGTCTACACAGTTCATCCCAACAATCAGCAGTGCTACTTTCTCCCAATGCTTCTCCATGTTGCCAAAGGGCACAAATCTTTCCAAGACTTCTGAACAGTCGAAGGAGTTGTCTGTCAAACATACAGGGAAGCTTTCAATCTTCGTGCAATTCTTGCGCATGCTCACCATCTTCATAAATCTATGACAGAAGCTTCTGTTGGACAGTCCCCTTTCCAACTTACATTACTCTTATGCATACATCTTCAAGTTTGCAGTCCATCTAACCCAATGTGACTGGCAAAAATACGAAGAGGGCATGAGTGAGGACATCCTCCATGGAGCTCAATGACAAAATACAAACCTCGACGTCAACTTTTCTGATGTCATCTTCAAACAGGCCCTCATCCTCCTTCAGGACAAACTGCACTCCATTGGTGGAAAATACCTCACGTCTATGGGACTACCAACGCCCTACAGGGACAACCTGCATGCCCTTGCTCAAGAGATCCTACGTTAAGAATGCTATGAGTATGCTATTATGCTTTACAGTTTAGTAAAAAAAAAAGGAAAATTAACCAAAGCTGATGGATGCACAAATAGAAGCCTACGCGAAAATCTTGGAAGACATTGAGACTGCAAATCGAGTCTTTTTTTTTCCTTTATGCACCTGCCAGTACTGGTGTTGTATCCTAAGCCTTCTTCCAAACTTGATATTTTTATATATTATCTTTTTACTTGATATATAATGAATGAAAACACCCCAAAGCGCAGCAAACTGCAAAACACCAGGTGTTGTTAAGTGATGAACTGGAGGAGGGCTAGGATGGCAGAATTACAACCTTGCTTCGAGGAGAGATAAGGGCAGTGTCGACTCGAAGCAGAGGCGCCTTTGTCTGGATCACGGCCACAGAAGGCCGGGGGGGTCATCACTGATTGTGTGTTAGGAATTTCGAGCTAATTGGAACACGTGCACACAGGGAGGAGAAATACGCCTTGTTCTCTGCAGCTGAAAGAGCCAAGATAAACTCAGCTCAAGGTTGTGTACACAGGGGAGGGAGCTGATTAACAACCACTGCACGTCTGAACGTGAGGGGGCCTTTGACCTGAAATTAAGAATAACACTCCCAGAGCAGAAGGTTGGATGACCACAGTGAGACGAGAATAAGGGTGTTGTGCCTTTCTCAAGGCTGCAGGCTCAGCTGAACGGCGAGGCTGCAGGGGTCACCAGAGGTTCGCGTTCGCCTAGTTAAGACGAAAAGCTCAATTATTCTGTATTGCTATTAAAGTAACGTTAAAGTCGGAATTTAACAACAGGATAGGCTAAAGTTATCGATATTCACACCCACTCCAATTAAACCAGGCCACAAGTTACGCCTACTGAACCATCACCATCATTAAGTCAATATGAAATGTTATTTCCATACTTTAATACTTTTTATACAACTCGACCCAAAGCATATGACAATCAGAACCTTCCTAAGTCAAAATTGAATCGCACCCAGACAGGAGCGAATAGTCGATATAAGGTTGAAGAGGGAAGGAAATTAAGAGCACGGCGAACTGCAAACGTAAGCAAAAAAAGCCGGGAACACACCAACCCAGCGACCCACCAAGCCCAGCAACAGCGAGTCGGGCTTCGACAGGCCATAAAAGTAGAAATAATAACTCCCGGGGTCAGGGGACATCAGAAGAAGCAAGCAGACAAAAACCAGAACTGACTCCAAGGTTCAACCGCCCTCACCTACAAGGAGTGACGGAAATTAATGAGGCCTTGAGTTAACGGCGTCAGCTGGACAGCAACAACAACGGCGAGCAGAGACAGAGTGAGGCAAAGACTGCGAGACTATGAAATGCAACTTCATGTCAGTAAAGCCGACCAACAAGTTAAGTTAAAGACATCACAATACATAATATCGTACATAACATCAATGTTAACGCTATTCACCGTCAACTATATTCCGCTTATATAACCATGCAGACACCAAGGAATACGAATTCCTAGGATCAAGAAACTTACCCCTTAACCTAAGATATCGGAAATAAATTAATAATAAGCCTATGCATGAAAAGACAAAAGTAAAACTTATGAAAAGCCAGGATAGCGGGATAAATCACCACCAGGTCGAAATAAAATACATAATAAAAGAGCGATGTTAAACCCAGGGTCGGAGAGAAAGGGAGATCCCGGCCGTCTTTGTATCCCCGCAGCGCGGGATGGGAGTGTGTATGTGCTCGGGGAGGCACCTCCACTTGGGTCAAGCACCACGATGGGAAACGACACACCTGAGGTTACATACAGAATCATAACTGGGAAATGGTATGGGACAAATGTTAATTTAAAACTTTTTAACCATGTCTGTGTGCGTCTGTGAGGGTCGGAAGGAGTGTGCCCCTCCCTCCAGGTCGTGCAACACGGACAGAGGCGCCTGTGAGACGATTTGTAACGTCTGTGTTTTGGTTCATGAAGAAGGCCAGACAAGAGATAATATTGCACCCAGACAGAGAGACGACTTCGAGGCAATTTGTAACATCTGATTGTTTGCTCATGGATTTTATGGAGGGAGTATGACAACGGAATATACCGAGGGTGATGCACACAAGGACACGGACGTACGGACACACACATGGACACACCTACCTATGGACAGATCCTGACACAGCAAAAATCGAAAGAAACCCCGCCTTGTGGGCAGGACCCAAAGGGATTTTTCGGCATAAAAGAAAGGACCCTGAGCATTGGAAACCAGTTCGACCAGGAGTGTCAACTCATCAGCCGAGCTCGACCGGGAGGGTCGGCTCGACTCATCTTGAGTTCGACCAGGAGTGTCAACTCATCAGCCGAGTTCGACCAGTGGGTCGGCTCAGGAGTCGACCAGTGGGTCGACTCAGGAGCGAGCTGCGACCAGCGGGTCGGCTCGACTCATCTTCAGCTCGACCGAGCGGGTCGACTCAAGGGCGAGCTGCGACCAACGGGTCGGCTCGACTCTTCAGCTTCTGGGACTCAGCCGAGTTCAGCCGGCTCTCGGGGCTCGACTCAAGCGGCTCCCCATCTCCTCTGCAGGCGGGCAAGACCCGCTTGACAGCTCAACCTCTGCCGCGTCAGAGGTCTCTGCAGCTGACAATCGCGGTTTGGCGACGAGGCGACGACCCAACACTGCGCGCTGCGAGCGAGCTGTGGGCGCCACCTACCGACCGAGCATCCAAACCAAATTCCCCACGGCGACAGAGGAGCGACTAATACGTATGACGCGCACCGCCCCCTCACCACACGACCACCAGGCGTCTGTTTGACATAAAGAACTGACTCCGAACACTGACTATTGAAGACAACTCTTACCACTCAAACCCACTCGAACCCATAAGCCGTCCATGGCTGTGAAGGCATCCCAACGACCGAGTGATGGCCATCCGTCGTTTATAAGAGTATTCGTAATTTTATCTTTAATATTTAGTGGGCTGTACTCTTAATCGCATAAATTCCCAACAGATCCATCAATACGAATTGATTCTTGGCACCTCCTTCCGCCGAGCAACGCTCACGTGGGGAGTGGTGGCCCACCAGATCGTTAACAGGTGATCTGGTCCCCAATTAGTAAACTCTGTATAAGATAACGATCTTCGGAAAAGGAGCGCCGTCGCAGGCCTTTACTCCGAGCCATTCTGTTGTCAGATAACCTGCCAATGTATCTGTTGAGATTGGTGCCTTTAAGAATAATAACTGTTTTGATTGTGTTTTTTTATCGCCGTATAATCTTTCAAGTATCTTTCAGTCATAATCGCCGCACGTACTAACTGTCCCGTGACCCAAGGGGTTAACAACGTGATAAGGGTTGCGTATGATCGATAAGGAGTGCGGTACTGCGTGAACAATATTGATTATAATCATTCATTAACGTTAAGGTTTTCTTAGCATAGTATTTGCATGTTTCAACGACTCTCTCTCATTAACAACCATCGCGTTATGCGGGATCCATGTGCCGTTGTCAAAGTGAAATCAGACAATCGTTGATGATACTGTATTGATGCCGTATTGACGTTCCGGGATTGAGAGTTCGCATACTATATCATAGTTGAGGTTGAATTAGTAATAAATTGATTAATACAGAAGTGGTTGTGTGATTCTTTCCTGAAATGTATGCATAAGATCTGCTTCTGCGTTGAGATCTGAACTTGGTGACCTTAATAAACACACTAACACATACTCAGTAAATGTTAAAGCGATAACGGGGTGAACCGGGGACCTAAAAAGATAAGCGAGAATGAGACGAACCTAGACAACGATGCCGAGTTAATCTAAGTTAATCTTGCATACTTACACCACACCTGCATAACTGCATACGATTAATTGCCTTATTCCGATCGATAACCCACCCTCGTCACCGAGGCGGGGTCTGGTTATCATAACGACTTGCATTATCATAATTACACCACTCGCATAATTACTACGATTACCTCTCGAATTGGCATAATTAAATGTGCATAATTACATCAATTAACATATTTCCGGATAATTACACATTTGGCCAAATTTCATTTGATTATTATTATTTTCACTGAATATTCATAACCCACACATACAACACAATAATTTCACCCACGCACGCATACAACATATCAAAATTTTCATACCCAACATATACAACATAATGGGGGCTCGTCCGGGATTTCTCGCAGACAGTTTGTGCATGAATTCAGGAACGAATCACTGTTGTGTTAATCAAAGGGTTGTGAACTAACGTTGCTTTGTGATTGTAAACGGGCGTAAAACAAAACAAAACGCGCTCTGAAGGGAAATACCAGAGTAGCAGAGTATAACAAAGACAGCTGGGCTGAGATTATTTGCTCGAGCTGAACTGACGCATCCTGTGATACAATTGTTTATATGTGCGCTGAAGGGGAATTCTAGAGTAACTCACGCCGCACATGAGATGTTAGAATTAAGATACACTCTTAAGTCTATTAACCACACTACGTAATAGAGATGGCGCAGGATCCACAACGTTCTGAGGTTGACACACCAACGCATAACACTGATACAGAGTGGACCTCTGAGGAGGAGATGGAATCTATGGAAAAACAATATCGGGAATTTGTGTTAAAACGTACTGGACGGACTGCTAGCCAGCAGACGGAGCAGAGAGATATATGGGAGGGGTGCCATACAGAAGATGTAAAGGCCCATAGAAGGAAACTACTTAAGGACGTGATGAAATGTGGCAAAGCCAAACGTGACGTAAAAATTGCAGAAATAGCGAGGGTAGACTCGTACCTCCTCGCACAGACAGACAGAGAAAGATTATGGAATGAGGAAAACTTTGAAAGGGAAAGACAAGAGAAACTGTCCTTAATGGAGCAGGTAAAGAGTCTGCACGCCCTCGTGAGAGAGAAAGAATCCGCACTAAATGCACCAGTGAAACACCCAGACGCTGATACACAGAACACATACGGGAGTAACAATTTACCACACTCCGAGCCACGTGGACGTAGCCCAGGGCCAGATCCCACAATGAGTATGGCTACTGTGCAAAGCAATTTTGATGAAGTAACACCCTCGCAAATCGAGGAGAGAGAAGAGGGAATAATAATACAAACGGGAAAACATGAGGCCGACCACCCCAACGTTAGAGAGAGACAAATAATTAACCCTAAGTCATCAGGATACACTGTAATGATAGGGCGGAAAAGGGCGGAGCTGGTGCAAGACGGGAAACATGACCTAAACAGCACACCAGGCAGACGCACGCTACGCAAGTATGACCGACATGATGCAGATGACAGAGACAGCTCACCAGAGAAACGCACCTCGCGCAGACACGACCAATACGACACGGGTAACAGGAGCTCACAGGAGAGACGCACATCACACAAGCATGAGCCATGGGATAAGCAGAAATCACCGAGCCAAGTTGACCCACGTTACAGGTGCAAAAGGCACTACAAAAGTTATGTTAAGCAGAGCCACCATGATGGTGACGGCTCATCTGACACTGACTCCTCTGACGATGACCAACACGACACGGGTAACAGAGAGAGCTCACCAGAGGAACACACCTCACGCAAACATGACCGACATGATGCAGATGACAGACACAGCTCACCAGAGAGACGCACCTCACGTAAACATTATCAACACGACAGGGGTAACAGAGAAAGCTCACCAGAGGGACGCATGACCCGTAAAAATCACCCACGCAAAACCACCCGCACCACAGATGACAGAGACAGGAATCCCGATAACCATGAAGCACGAGACAAACATAAATACAACACCTCACCTAGCAGGCACCACACACGAAGTAGGCAGCATGAAGGTCAAGGACAAAAACACTCACCACATAGACACCGCTCAAGGAGACCACGCACACCAACCCACAAGCACGAATCACAAGACCCACGTAAGGAAAACAAGAGACACAAGCAACGGGACAGATACGAATCCTCGGACAGAGGGAGATCACGACACAGACATGGGAAACATGACAACAGTGATAGTAGAGACAAGGGTAGCTCAAGGGAGCACTCCTCAGGAACCGACACCACTGATGACGAACAACACACTTTTAACAGTAAGACACTAAAACTAATGGACAAAGCACTCGTGAGAATTCCCTACTTCGATCCACATAACAAGAACAGGGACATACACACTTACATAGCTACAGTAGAACAGGAGGCTAAGATCCGGGGTCTGGGTAAATCAGCAGAAAAGGCATGTTTATTATCAAGGAGCCTACATGAACCCGCCAGACCATGGGTAGCCTCCCTGCCAAATAGGGTGAAGAGTGACTTTAAACAATTGAGCCGAGCAGTAGTTAAGAGATTTGGGGAATACTCCACACTATCCGAAGGATTGAACGCGGCAAAGTTGATGACCCAGCGTGTAGACGAAGACCCACGAGATTATCTCCTACGCCTTAAGAAAGCATATTACGCAGGGGACGGGGACAATGCCCAGGGAGATAAGACAGTCTTAAAAGTGATGTTCTTCCAATCATTGAGACCTGAAATAGTGAGAATAGTAGGAATGATGTTGGACCCCGAGACTGCCTCCCTACGCCAGATTGAAAGCAAGGCCCACACGGCCTGGGTGAACGGACGGAAAACCACTAGCATAGCCAAAACCCACATCGTCACCAGAGATAAAGAATGCCTCGATCTGGAGGGAAGCGAATCTCCAAGGAATAATATTAGCGCCACATGGGGTGGACATGAATTCCCCCAGGAGAGGGCGCCTAACCCAATGGAATCAACACTCGTCCACAACACGCTGAATAACGTTCCACGTGGGGGGAGGAACGAGACCAGAGGAATCTGGCACTCACAGCCGCCACCACCATGGAATGCAGAAGAGGGCGGAGGCTGGAATTATGGAGGAGGAAAAGCGAGTGACGGGCCATACCTACCCCGCGGAGGCCGACGCCCACCAAACCAGTCACCATATCGTCCCCCACTGCCGCCTCCACTAACAATAGAGCATAGACCACCGTTAGCTAACAGGAATCGATATGCTCACCACATTAGGATGGAAAAAGAGCTCCTAGGGAGTATGAAGACTCCCATGCAAATAGCGAAGGGAAGAATACCAACTATACCCACACAGGAGGAGGACACACCCAGCGCAAAGGTAGCCCAAGTGAACGTAGGGAAGACAAGAAGCCCCGAAGCAATCACCGAAGTGGTACCAGAGGGAAAAGGGTACCATCTGGGGGAATTGATTCCCGTAGGACCAGTCGGACGAGTCCACGTGGAAGTAATACTGCAAGACACCCTGACCAGCCAGGGCCTTTGTGATACTGGAGCAGAAATATCCATGATATCCAGAGAATTATTTGACGAACTCCAGACTGCCCTCCAGAGGAAGAATGAAACACTACAGATGATGCCAAGTAAACTTACCTACTCAGGATGTGAAGGGACCCACATGCGACCATTGGGCAAAATTATGACGAAGTTGACGTTCAACAAAATCAACATGAACCATCCCCTATATGTCGTACGGAACCCCGGAAAAGAGCTGATCATTGGGATAGAACTACTGAATCGCCTGAAACCCATTATGAACCTTGAATCCCGACAAATTTGGGCACAGTCAATGCCGGAGCAACAAAGGGACTCAGAAGATGAAGACGTTATGAGAGACTCCACGGGAATCCAAGTGATAACACAAGAGCTCAACGACCTATCAACGACAATCAGGAACGAAGACGAGGACCCAGCAGGAATTCGAATCACTCAGCTAATGACTAACAGACTGAGAGAAGACCGAAAGGAAGCCGACTTAGAGTCAGTATCACCAAATGACCGTCCCCTCGTGGAGTATATACCGCCCCCTGGAGGCCAAACCGACGAACTGCAAACCGATGAAGGAGAACACAAGGGCAAGAGCGTATTACCCTCGGATGAAGCCAAGGCAACTCAACCGATAGTAACGCAAAAGGAACTTTCAACCGAGCCGCCCGAAACCACGAAGGCCTTGGACCCAGACCCAGGACAAGGAGTCTCCATAATAGAAGAACAAATCGAACAACAAATTGAAGCAGCAGACGCCCTCGAGAACGACACTCAACGAAATGAACTTCGTCAACTGCTCCACAAATACCACTTCCTGTTCTCAGAAGACCCCTATGATTGCGGCAAAACCGACCTACACGTGGTATCTATTCCCACACTGGAAGGAGCGCCAGCGGTATATGTGAAACAATACAAGATTCCACTGGCTGCCTACGAATCAATCCAAGAAACCTTGGAGAACCTTCTCAAGAAGAATATAATTCGAGAATGCAACTCAACCTACAACTCACCGATTTGGCCTGTATTGAAACCCACAGGCAAGTGGCGACTCACCATCGACTATAGGCAACTCAACAAAACGGTTCCCCTATCTCGATGGCCAATGGCAGAGATCGACCAGAATCTCAACCAAATAAAAGGCGCAAAAATTCTCACCACCATGGATCTATCAAATGGCTTCTGGACCATGCCCGTGAAAGAAGCGGATCAATACAAGTTGGCATTTACATTCAATGGAATACAGTATACTTGGAACCGATGTCCATTTGGATACTCAAATTCACCTGCGGACTTTAACATATTCCTACACAAGGCAATGGACGACGCAAAAGAGCGAGGTACCATCGTCTATGTCGACGATATACTGGTCAAGGACTCCTGGGAAGAACACCTCGAGAGCCTCCAGCATACCCTCGAGCAGTTAAAGGAAGCAGGCGCAAAGATTTCAATACAAAAAGGACAGTGGGCACGCAAGAGGGTGGACTACCTCGGGCTCCAGGTCGGCACTGAGGGACTGTTACCCCAAACCAAAAGACTTGGAGCCCTCCTCGCACTCAAATCGCCCACCACAGTCACGACCCTTCGGAGCTTCTTAGGGATTTGCAACTACCTTCGACAGTTCGTGGACGACTACGCAGGAATCGTTCGACCCTTAGTCAAACTACTGCAAAAAGACGAACCATGGGAGTGGGGACAGGAACAGGAAGCCGCAGAAAAAGAATTAAAACGACAGATCACAGAGGCATCCTGCCTAGCATACCCAGAGAAAGGGAAAGAATACTACCTGGAGACCGCATACTCAGATCATAGTATCAGCTCGGTACTGTACCAGAGACAGGAAGCAGAGAAACGAGTTATTGCCTATGCCAGCAAAGCCCTCCGGGGAGTGGAGATGAAGTTCTCCGAGTGTGAGAAGGCGATATTTGGAAACATCTGGGCCATACAACATTTTCGGAACTTGTTGAACGGAGAGAAGATCATCCTGGAAACGAATCATGAATCCCTGGCATACCTCAACAGTAAGAAGATTCGAGAGGGCCGCGTAACCAGCAGCCGAATAGCCAGCTGGGCACTGACACTCCAAGGCCTACCAATCACAGTGAAATACGCAAAAAACAAGAAAAGTCCAATGGCCCAAGGTCTTGCCGATTTACCTGATTGTACCTTTGACAGCGTAGAAGCAGAGGACGAAAAGATACCTCCGGAGGACAACAGGTACCTGCCCTTCAGGAAGGAGACGTGTGCCGACCTACCAGTGGTATACATCGATGGATGCTCCCGGATGAGGGAGAACAAGCTTCACGCTGGGTCAGGAGTCATTTGGGAAACTGGCCCACTCACAGGGATTCAAGAGGGATTTCAGCTGGGACCAAAGTCAAACCAGTATGCAGAGTTGGTCGGGGTACACATCGCTGTCCAAATGGCATCAGATAACCAAATACGGATCATGGTGGTGTGCACTGATTCCAACTACGTACAGCACAGCTTCCTGCACCACCTACCCATATGGAAAAAAAACGAGATGAAGAACCATAGGAATAAACCAATTCACCATCGAGAACTATTCGAGGCCATAGATAAGATGGTTCAGAACAAGGATATGAAGATATTTTGGAAGAAAGTAAAAGGGCACTCCAAGATACCTGGTCAAGAGAAAACTGGGAACGACCAAGCAGATGCCATAGCAAAAGTGGGAAGCCTGGAAGGCACCCCGTGGAAGCTAGAAGACCAAACCGACAGAGACGGACAACAAGAGTCGACGAACCAAGACATCGCCGTGATAAGACTGGTCACAAGAAGTGGGAAGAACCCGGCAGAAGCTGGAACCAGAGCCCAATTGAACAGTGCCCAGCCTTCCGAAGACCTGATCAGAATGCAACAAGAGGACGAAACACTAAAGACACTCGCCGATCATATCCAAGATCCAGCAGGAAAACCGATCACTACTGACAACTTGAATGACAACAAAGAGCTCGAGATCATGCATAGCCAAATCAAAAGGTTCTCAATGCGGAAAAGGCTACTGGTATACACAAACGAAAAAGACGGTCGACCTAGATGGGTAGTCCCCTCTCAATATCGGGAAATAATGTTACAACACGCCCACAATGAACCGTGCAGCGGCCACCGATGCGAGGTGAATACGGGACAGATGCTGCGACAGATGGCCTACTGGCCAAAAATGGGGGAAGACATACACAAACATGTGTCCAACTGTCTCGTGTGTTGTAAGTACCAGCCAACGACCTCACAGCATAGGGCACCCCTACAGAGGAGGGGAACAGATTATCCTTGGTCCAACCTACAAATCGACTGGATAGGACCTGTCAACCGATCAACCAAAGGGAACAAGTACATGCTAACTGTGACCTGTGCATTCTCTAAATGGACAGAGTGTTTACCAGCACCCAACAACACCGCGGAAACGACCGCTATCCTACTGATCAACCAAATATTCAGTAGATGGGGCCTACCGTCAACGATCGATTCAGACAAAGGAAGCCACTTCACAGCCGAGGTCATCACAGAAGTGTGGAAGATGTTGGGAGTAAAAAGACAATTACATGTCGCATACCATCCACAATCCTCAGGACAGGTGGAAAGAGCCAACAGGACCATCGTGAGCCTCCTAAAGAAATATGTGTCTACCACGGGCCGCGACTGGGATACGAAACTACCCCTAGTCTTGATGGCCATGCGAGCCACACCCAACCGAGCTACAGGCAGGACACCCTTCGAGATCATGACAGGGAGGCTAATGACCCTCCCAGTACACCTGTTATATGTCCCAGCGGAGGATGAGACCCCGATGGCAATGACGCCAACTGAATACCTGACGGGACTCAATAGTCACCTACAGAGCACATTCGCTATGGTCAGGGACCAGTTGCAAGTAGAGGCTCAGGGGAGCAAAGCATACTATGACCAAAAAGCCAGCCACGCAGAATACCAGCTAGGAGACCAGGTGTGGTACCTCAATTGCGAGAAAAGAAAACAGAAGTGCAGGAAATTCCTACCTTCCTGGACAGGACCACACGAGGTTGTTGACAAAATGTCCCCAGTAGTATATCAGCTAAAAATCACAAAGACAGGAAGAGAGCAGCAATACAAGTGGGTGCACATCAACCAAATCAAACCGTACCCTGTGCTGGTGGAGCAAGATACGAAATAAAGGTGGAAAAGGGGGGGGGGAACTAAACTAATGGGCATATCACACTACGATAATGTGTAACATGTTTTCCAGGAAATGGCAGCCCTCCTGCTCACGCTCCTGCTAACGTACCTTGCCAAGCAGGGATAGAGCCAAGGCCTGATGATGCCACCCAAGAATAACCGTAGAAACTATCTTTTAACGATATCTCCTATAACACGTAGTCAATAGAATAATTTCTCCCTCCCTTATCGTTTTACCTTCCTTTAGAATATATTTTTTTCCCCCTCTCTTGTCACATATAACCATGTTAAGTTGTGACACGTACGCGTGCGTTGTAAGGAAATAGCAGCAAAACTTGAGGACAATCGATGGTTCATGATGGAAGAAGGGTATACAGTTTTTAAAAATAACCCGTGGCCATTTGACCACTGGCCATTTTTAAAAGGGCGGAATGTTGTATCCTAAGCCTTCTTCCAAACTTGATATTTTTATATATTATCTTTTTACTTGATATATAATGAATGAAAACACCCCAAAGCGCAGCAAACTGCAAAACACCAGGTGTTGTTAAGTGATGAACTGGAGGAGGGCTAGGATGGCAGAATTACAACCTTGCTTCGAGGAGAGATAAGGGCAGTGTCGACTCGAAGCAGAGGCGCCTTTGTCTGGATCACGGCCACAGAAGGCCGGGGGGGTCATCACTGATTGTGTGTTAGGAATTTCGAGCTAATTGGAACACGTGCACACAGGGAGGAGAAATACGCCTTGTTCTCTGCAGCTGAAAGAGCCAAGATAAACTCAGCTCAAGGTTGTGTACACAGGGGAGGGAGCTGATTAACAACCACTGCACGTCTGAACGTGAGGGGGCCTTTGACCTGAAATTAAGAATAACACTCCCAGAGCAGAAGGTTGGATGACCACAGTGAGACGAGAATAAGGGTGTTGTGCCTTTCTCAAGGCTGCAGGCTCAGCTGAACGGCGAGGCTGCAGGGGTCACCAGAGGTTCGCGTTCGCCTAGTTAAGACGAAAAGCTCAATTATTCTGTATTGCTATTAAAGTAACGTTAAAGTCGGAATTTAACAACAGGATAGGCTAAAGTTATCGATATTCACACCCACTCCAATTAAACCAGGCCACAAGTTACGCCTACTGAACCATCACCATCATTAAGTCAATATGAAATGTTATTTCCATACTTTAATACTTTTTATACAACTCGACCCAAAGCATATGACAATCAGAACCTTCCTAAGTCAAAATTGAATCGCACCCAGACAGGAGCGAATAGTCGATATAAGGTTGAAGAGGGAAGGAAATTAAGAGCACGGCGAACTGCAAACGTAAGCAAAAAAAGCCGGGAACACACCAACCCAGCGACCCACCAAGCCCAGCAACAGCGAGTCGGGCTTCGACAGGCCATAAAAGTAGAAATAATAACTCCCGGGGTCAGGGGACATCAGAAGAAGCAAGCAGACAAAAACCAGAACTGACTCCAAGGTTCAACCGCCCTCACCTACAAGGAGTGACGGAAATTAATGAGGCCTTGAGTTAACGGCGTCAGCTGGACAGCAACAACAACGTCGAGCAGAGACAGAGTGAGGCAAAGACTGCGAGGCTATGAAATGCAACTTCATGTCAGTAAAGCCGACCAACAAGTTAAGTTAAAGACATCACAATACATAATATCGTACATAACATCAATGTTAACGCTATTCACCGTCAACTATATTCCGCTTATATAACCATGCAGACACCAAGGAATACGAATTCCTAGGATCAAGAAACTTACCCCTTAACCTAAGATATCGGAAATAAATTAAAAATAATAAGCCTATGCATGAAAAGACAAAAGTAAAACTTATGAAAAGCCAGGATAGCGGGATAAATCACCACCAGGTCGAAATAAAATACATAACAAAAGAGCGATGTTAAACCCAGGGTCGGAGAGAAAGGGAGATCCCGGCCGTCTTTGTATCCCCGCAGCGCGGGATGGAAGTGTGTATGTGCTCGGGGAGGCACCTCCACTTGGGTCAAGCACCACGATGGGAAACGACACACCTGAGGTTACATACAGAATCATAACTGGGAAATGGTAAGGGACAAATGTTAATTTAAAACTTTTTAACCATGTCTGTGTGCGTCTGTGAGGGTCGGAGGGAGTGTGCCCCTCCCTCAAGGTCGTGCAACACGGACAGAGGCGCCTGTGAGACGATTTGTAACGTCTGTGTTTTGGTTCATGAAGAAGGCCAGACAAGAGATAATATTGCACCCAGACAGAGAGACGACTTCGAGGCAATTTGTAACATCTGATTGTTTGCTCATGGATTTTATGGAGGGAGTATGACAACGGAATATACCGAGGGTGATGCACACAAGGACACGGACGTACGGACACACACATGGACACACCTACCTACGGACAGATCCTGACACAGCAAAAATCGAAAGAAACCCCGCCTTGTGGGCAGGACCCAAAGGGATTTTTCGGCATAAAAGAAAGGACCCTGAGCATTGGAAACCAGTTCGACCAGGAGTGTCAACTCATCAGCCGAGCTCGACCGGGAGGGTCGGCTCGACTCATCTTGAGTTCGACCAGGAGTGTCAACTCATCAGCCGAGTTCGACCAGTGGGTCGGCTCAGGAGTCGACCAGTGGGTCGACTCAGGAGCGAGCTGCGACCAGCGGGTCGGCTCGACTCATCTTCAGCTCGACCGAGCGGGTCGACTCAAGGGCGAGCTGCGACCAACGGGTCGGCTCGATTCTTCAGCTTCTGGGACTCAGCCGAGTTCAGCCGGCTCTCGGGGCTCGACTCAAGCGGCTCCCCATCTCCTCTGCAGGCGGGCAAGACCCGCTTGACAGCTCAACCTCTGCCGCGTCAGAGGTCTCTGCAGCTGACAATCGCGGTTTGGCGACGAGGCGACGACCCAACACTGCGCGCTGCGAGCGAGCTGTGGGCGCCACCTACCGACCGAGCATCCAAACCAAATTCCCCACGGCGACAGAGGAGCGACTAATACGTATGACGCGCACCGCCCCCTCACCACACGACCACCAGGCGTCTGTTTGACATAAAGAACCGACTCCGAACACTGACTATTGAAGACAACTCTTACCACTCAAACCCACTCGAACCCATAAGCCGTCCGTGGCTGTGAAGGCATCCCAACGACCGAGTGATGGCCATCCGTCGTTTATAAGAGTATTCGTAATTTTATCTTTAATATTTAGTGGGCTGTACTCTTAATCGCATAAATTCCCAACAGATCCATCAATACGAATTGATTCTTGGCACCTCCTTCCGCCGAGCAACGCTCACGTGGGGAGTGGTGGCCCACCAGATCCTTAACAGGTGATCTGGTCCCCAATTAGTAAACTCTGTATAAGATAACGATCTTCGGAAAAGGAGCGCCGTCGCAGGCCTTTACTCCGAGCCATTCTGTTGTCAGATAACCTGCCGATGTATCTGTTGAGATTGGTGCCTTTAAGAATAATAACTGTTTTGATTGTGTTTTTTTATCGCCGTATAATCTTTCAAGTATCTTTCAGTCATAATCGCCGCACGTACTAACTGTCCCGTGACCCAAGGGGTTAACAACGTGATAAGGGTTGCGTATGATCGATAAGGAGTGCGGTACTGCGTGAACAATATTGATTATAATCATTCATTAACGTTATAGTTTTCTTAGCATAGTATTTGCATGTTTCAACGACTCTCTCTCACTAACAACCATCGCGTTATGCGGGATCCATGTGCCGTTGTCAAAGTGAAATCAGACAATCGTTGATGATACTGTATTGATGCCGTATTGACGTTCCGGGATTGAGAGTTCGCATACTATATCATAGTTGAGGTTGAATTAGTAATAAATTGATTAATACAGAAGTGGTTGTGTGATTCTTTCCTGAAATGTATGCATAAGATCTGCTTCTGCGTTGAGATCTGAACTTGGTGACCTTAATAAACACACTAACACATACTCAGTAAATGTTAAAGCGATAACGGGGTGAACCGGGGACCTAAAAAGATAAGCGAGAATGAGACGAACCTAGACAACGATGCCGAGTTAATCTAAGTTAATCTTGCATACTTACACCACACCTGCATAACTGCATACGATTAATTGCCTTATTCCGATCGATAACCCACCCTCGTCACCGAGGCGGGGTCTGGCTATCATAACGACTTGCATTATCATAATTACACCACTCGCATAATTACTACGATTACCTCTCGAATTGGCATAATTAAATGTGCATAATTACATCAATTAACATATTTCCGGATAATTACACATTTGGCCAAATTTCATTTGATTATTATTATTTTCACTGAATATTCATAACCCACACATACAACACAATAATTTCACCCACGCACGCATACAACATATCAAAATTTTCATACCCAACATATACAACACTGGGAAGACCTTTGTTTTCAAACTGCTCCTCGCTAAGGCTCGCCAGAGAGAGAAAATTGCTCTAGCTGTGGCATCATCGAGAATGTTTGTGTAAGTCGATGTGTGTGTGTCAGTAGATGTGTGTGTGTGTTTTTGTCCATGTGTGTGTGTAAGTCCATGTGTGTGTGTAATTCCAAGTGTGCGTCTCAGTCCATGTGTCTCAGTCGCTTTGTGTGTGTGTTAGTCGATGTGTATGTGTGTTAGTCGATGTGTGTGCATGGCTCCATGTCAGTGTGTATGTCACTGTGTGTGTCTATGTGTGTCAGTCGATATGTGTGTGTACGTCGATGTGTATGTGTGTGTGAGTCCATATGTGTGTGTGTTAGTTCATATGTGTGTGTAAGTCCATGTGTGTGTGTCTTCGTCAATATGTGTGTGTCAAGAAAGATCCTGTTGAGGAGCCTTTCAAGACCATCACCTTACCCTACATTGCTGGGGTCACAAAAAAGATCTCCAAAATCCTGATTAAACACAAGATCCAGGTCCGATTCAACACAGTACATAAAATCCGTGATCTGGTACCATCTGTAAAAGATGTGATTCCAGACATACAGTACCCTGGCGTCTACAAACTAAGTTGCCTCTGTGGTAGCAGTTACATTGGGGAAACCAAACGACACGTCTCAGACCGCATTCGTGAACATAAAGCTGATCTAAAACACGGTAGGACAAACACCTCAGCCGTGGCAGACCACTGTTACAACTCAGTGGGCTCACATGACATTGACTTCTCCAAGACGGAGGTTCTCTGCAAGCCATATGGCTATCATGAGAGATTCGTTCATGAGGCGATCCACATATACAAACACAGAGACAATTTTAACCGAGAAGATGGATTCAGGCTTAGCAATCATTGGAAGGACGTAATAAACCATTTCGACACACATTAGGGTGAGTTGAATAATACATAGTGTTATATTAAAATGTATAAAGTATAGGGTGGTTTACAGCAATACAGTATATAATTTAATGTTGGGTTTATCTATGGCAGTATATAGTACTGTATATGCTAAGAGAATAAAGTTTAGATGGAAGTATATTATATACTTCTTACGACGTAGAATTGTAATTTTATTATTGTTGTTAGTAACTCAGCTTATTGTAGAGTATAGTAAGTATCAGTTTATATTTTAGTTTTTTATGTAGTTTTCACTTCGGTTTTCTACGTGGTTGTTTGGTAAATGCAGCTACATATCACTAACATTCCTTTCCTTTATTAACGCTGTTCCTTGCGCCCCCCCGTGGTGCTGTTGATCCTGCATAATGCATGGGCATAATGGGAATTTGAAACCCCTCCGCCCACCCCCTACGCATTGTCCATTGGTATGCTAAATTCCTCTTCATATGCACATTCTTTTGTTAAGGCGCTCCTCCTCGCTACACCTATATAAGCTCCTAGCTTGATAATGTTCTCATTCTTCGCCTGAGGACGGCTGCTTGCGTTGTGGCCGAAACGTCGTGAGAATTGTTTTATTATGTTTTATTTTTATTATTTTATTACTTCCCTTCTACGTGACTTTACCGAAAGAACCAAGAAGATGAATCCCTGCAGTCACGAAAGCTTTAAATCGAAATGTAATGTGTGTGTGTGTAAGTGCATATGTGTGCTTAGGTCGATGTGTGTGTGAGAGTCTACGTATGTGTGTGTGTGTGACTCGCTGTATGTGTGTACGTCGATTTGCGTGTGTAACTCCATGTGTGTACGTCGATTTGCGTGTGTAACTCCACGTGTGTGTATCTAAAGTGGATGTTTGTGTGTGTGAGTCCGTATGTGTGTGTAAGTCGATGTCTTTGTGTGTGTGGATCAATGTCTGTGTGTGTCAGTCGATGTGTGTGTGTGTCTTTTTCGCCCGGGCAACGCCGGGTACTTACTGCTAGTTCATTATATATGCACACACCTTTTATACAATTTCCCAGGAATGTCCTCGGCAAATACATAGCATGACAGGTGGATGGACATTTATAAAATATATATGAGATGCCTGCCATCCTAAGCTCCCTCCTTAATCTCTTGGGCTCAGTAAGGACACACCTGTACGCGTGAGTAGGTTGAACTTGTTACGCACCGTATGTAGCCAACCGTGCTAATTCGATGTGTGGGGGAAGGACAATGAACTAAACACACGGTTCGTGTGAAATTAGTTCTAAATTTAATATAATGGTGAAGTGTATCGTTAGTGTAAAGTAGTGGATAGTGATGTATATAGTTGTGTGTTGTCGTGTGTTAGTGTAGTGTATCGTAGTGTATGGTAGTGTATAGTGTCGTGTATAGTAGTATAGTATGTAGCTTAGTGTGTGTAGGGTAGTTGTATCGTGTGTATTGTAGTGTAAAGTCACGTAGAAAGGAAATAAATTAAATAGTAGAATACGACGGCCGCCGCGGGGTGTATTGCCACACAGCTCTCGTTGACATACTAATTTCTCTGCTCCAGCACCGCCACCTCTCTCTCTCTCTGCCCCACCTCTCTTTCTATTTAAGGCTTCGACACAGAGGCATTGGGTCTCTGTGTCTAGGTGTGTGTCTCTGTCTCTGTGTTGTCTCTCTCTGCTTGTGTGTCTGTCTGTGTGTCTCCGTGTCTGTGTTTGTCTCTCTCTCAAATTTAGCAATCTTTGGAAGAACGTAATCAACCAGGTAGGGTGTTGACTGTTGTGTTAGCCGACTCTCTGTGTTGTATTGCATTGTATTTCTAAGTTTACTAGGTTTGTTTGCTACCTGATGACGATTGCTTGTGTTGCAATCAAAACGTCGTATTCTATTATTTAATTTATTTTACTTCTACGTGACTTTACAATTCCTGTAGTCACGAAAGCTTCAAATCAAGTTTATTGTAGTGTAGTTGTATCGTGTTCAGTGTATTGTAAAGTGTGCATTGTAGTGTATAGTGTAGCATTATGTATGTTGAATTTCTTTCGCACCGTACATAGCCAACCGTGCTAATTAGAGCTGCTGGAGAAGGACAACACACTAAACACAACAAGAAGTTCTATAGAAATTAGTTTTTTTTATCGTAGCCAATGTTCGGCTGAGTAGTGAGATGTGAATTGAAGCCTGTGTATTTCCACATGTTGCCATTAGTTACATTTTAAATATTTGAAATTACTTTCATATTAATTTTTTTCCGGGCCAGGTTTCAATAGACAAGACAAACAATGCCCATTCAGAGCTGTTTAAATGCATCGTATATGAAATAACAAACCGGACTAAATGTATGACAGCAAACGAGGATGGCAATGTAGACTTCATCAACCGATCATTGATGATAATAATGCAACACTGACAATATCTTTAATCACTAATTCCTCATACGATAATTCCCTTGTTATTCACTAACTTACTATCCGTGATTTTGGCTATCCGCGAATCGCATTGGGAACTCTACACGACTCGCATCGAGAAAGTGATGAGATAAAGTGATGATGCGTAACATCATCATAATTTAAGCTAAGTTAATTTATAAACTATTATTCAATACCTTTATGTATTTGTTACGTTATGTTTATTATAACCAATTTAAATTTCATTGTGTTAGCATGATATTTTACATGTATTTAACGGCTTATTTAGTATTTATTTAAGGTAATAGATAACAAAGATAGGTGTTTTTTAGGCCAATATAATTATCCGCGAAATGTTTTATTCACGAGCAAGCTGCTCCTGAATCTATCTCAGGGGTCTGAGGCAACCAGCTCTGCACTCTCTACCAGAGCCCAGGAGTTAGAGGCTGCACGCTGCTCCTGAGTTTACCTCAGGGGTTTGAGGCAACCAGCTACTTCTGCTTGAGAGCCCAGGGGCCTGAGGCTGCAAGCCTTTCCTGCATGAAGCCTGGAAGAGTTACCAGAGTCAAGACTCTTTTGCACGTTTGGGTGACTTTTGGGGTGACGTGAACGGGTTGATTGTTTTGTGATCGTTTTTGATAATCGTAGACACAGGCCAACTCTTCCAATGCACCCTTTAAAGTGGCCTTGCTCGCTGGGGAGATGCTCAGGACTTCTTCGTCAAGGATAGTGGGAAGCGATTTCTAAGAATCCTCTTCCCTCGAGTCCTGGGCTTGATCAGTGGCTCTGAATTGCCTGACAAAATGTATCTAAACCCCCCTCTGAAGTAAAAATGTTCCACATTTCCCAGCCGTCGGTGCCATCTTGCCCCCATTCCAGCGAACTGGAGTTCACCGACAGAGTAACCCTGCCCCCTTGGCTCGACTGCGGTTGCGCGAGCTCCCTCTGGCCTCCGACTTCAGACATCACACCCTGTTGGTGGCGGCTCGGCCACTGGCGGCATCACCAGTAGCAGCAAGGCTCTCGCCTGCTGATGCAGCAGCAGCGGTGGTGGTGGCCCCGGCGGTTGCACCCCGATCCCTGACGGCAGCTGAAGAGGTGGTGACTGAGGCGAGGCCTCGCCATGGCGGCCGCTCTCCTGCTGCGTGCTGTCCCGGCGGCTTGAAGTCGCACGCCGGCCTCGCCAATCTGACCTCTGGTCCCAGGTGCCCTCTGGCTGGAGCGTCGCCAACGATGCTGCAGTCAGAGGATCCTCTATAAGAGGCACATCCCTCCCGCCGCTGTAGGAGCAGCAGTGGAAAGTGTTTCCACCCTCGTGGGTCCGCGGTGACCTCCATCTGTGGTTGCACAGTCTACTGTGAATTGAATTCGGTGGCCCAGGCGTGAGAGCCCCTTGCTGAGGGTCGCTGCTGTAGCAGGTGCTTGGCTGCTTTTGGGGCAACGGGAGTGGCTGCTGGCCTTCCACAGTCTCCTCCTACTAGGCCGCGGCTCCCGGAGTCTGCAGTGCGACTCCTGACCAGGATGGCACCGGACGGAGATGTGCTGAACTCGGTAGGGGGACTGTGCAGCTCCCCGCCGAGGCATTGGCCTCTATGGAGACCCCTGGAACGACATCTCAACCAGGCTCCTTCCCACCAGCTGTGGCACGATGATCGCCATCGTCTCAGCCAACCGGTCGACCCTGTCCTTGATGCAGGGCCGTCTTCCTCTGTCCCTCTGTGGCATGGAGAGGTCAGTTGGTGGGGTTCCTCGAGATTCTGAATCTCCACCTGCTCCAGTTCCTCCTTTCGCCTAGAGGCTTTCGATAAACAATTTGTGCGATGTCCTTGAGACATGATCCCACCACTGCCACCAGATGAAGGGATTCAGCTTATGCAGTGTTCAGAAAAGGTATCTTTATTGATGACCCACAGGTAACAGAACAGGTCATATAGCAAGTAACACACGGTCCAGCAAATCCGGACTCATAACTCCCCTCCTGCTCTCACTCTCTCTTCCTGTTCTGCCATCCTTGCCAGTCAGTCATTGACGATAGCTTTTCCCCAGGTGATGACTAACTGGCAAGGTGCCTCCAAGTCTCTTACACAAACGTCAAAATGTCGCTTACTTTTCAACATTCCAGTTTGCTGACAAATAAAATCAAATGGTATATTTGCCCATGACGTGACAAGTTGATTTGATTGACTCTTTCGGGTGGCAGAGAGCACAGATGAAAATTGTCATTGCACACTATGTGATCTTACTCAAAAATAACTAATTATGAATATTGTTTCAGTAATGTAAGAATAATGTACGTTTCATATACAAGTACATGTAATTCAAGTAATAGTTGCATGTAGATTTTGCATGCATGTGTGCATTTTGAACTTCTTTCACGCCATACGTAGCCAACCGTGCTAATCGGACGTGTGGGGAAGGACAACAGACTACATTGTTAAGTGCAATGAGTGAAATAATCAGAATAAGATAAAAAAAATGCAATTATATAATTGAGAAAAATAATCTTTGATTAAATTATAGTGCTGCCATACATGAGGGGGTGGGTGGCTAGCATCACGCCCGGCCGCCTTTGTCTCCCTAGTGGCGAAGTTTACACACCGCACCATGTATTAATTTGAGGCTGAGTCGACCTTGGGGAGGCCTAGGACTGGTTCAGATAATCGTCGCTGGTGTTGGCCGTGAGCGGGAATTGAACTAGGAGCGTCAGGGTTCATAGCACAGTGCGCTAACCGCTGCACTCCCGCTCCCCATACATATTTACATATACACACACACATATTAATGTTGCATTGCCTATGCCAACTTAAACTTTATGAGGTATTCGGGGTAGGCTTGAGTATCATTGAAGATGACGAATACTTCTGGATTTTTGTCATCGGTCACACTGTCGTACAGCAGCGCGGAGCTCACGCTCCGATCCCTAGGCGGAGGCTCAATCATACCCTTGGTCCCCAACGTGTAATCCCCCGTCAGTACGCGCGCCCGGTAGATCCATTTGCTACCATTCGCATCGGGCGGAGAGTATTTGTTATGTGCAGAATAGGAGGCATTCACTGCGAAGTAGACTCCATTTCCATAGACCACAGCTGCAAATATACCGATGAAACAAGAAACATGAGAGGTTTTTGGGTTATATCACGTAAATACATAATGTGTCGTTAAAACCCGCCACCACCCGACACAGCCAATTAGCAACAAGCAAAGTTATAAACGTATCACGCATACCCCTGAATTGTTGTCAATCCATATTCTGTTGCCAATGCTCTGTGTAAATGGGTGGAGTGGAACATCGTACCGTTTTTACCACAGTAGCTTCTGTTGAACCCGTTTGTGTTGATGGTCTCACAGGTCCCATGAGCTGTGCCATGATACAGAATTCTTTCCACAAGTGCTTCCATTCGGCTTCCTTTGTTTGCAATATCCATTTCACTTTTTTTAGTCGCATACAATTTCCAAAGCACGGGATTCTGAATTTGGATGATCTGTAAAATTAAGGCATACCAAAGTATAAGGTAAATGATTGAAGATACCCATATGCGTGCGTATGCAAAAGTACAGGAATTTAGATAAAAAAAATTATACTTTGCCCTTCTTGGCAATAACACAGGAGGTGTTAAGATGTTCAAACAACAGGCACCTATCACAAAGCATCAAGTCTAAATTAACTCTAAAATTTTGGTGGAAAAATACGCATACAGACATGCTCTGATAATGTAGAATTGTCTTTGAAACTGATTGGCCTACACCAGAGACCACCTTCTTTCTGGCCTAGTCTAATCAGTTTGAGACCAGAGAATGGCAAAGGATGAACAGCATAAAGACAATGTAATTATCAAAGCATGGATAGCTCGTATTGAGCAATCATATCTCGGATTGACCAGTTATATGAGCACCACCACCTCAAAGTACTTTTCAACGGTTTTATTTAACTTTACTTGTGTTTGTCGTGATCAAATCTTGTAATCAAAAGTTAGTCTACTTCCTGTTGTCCAATCAAGTCCAAATTTTGCACACGTACTCAGATCCGGTGACAATGCATGCCTGTAGGGAAAATCGGCATAAATTCATCAATGAATTGCCTCCTTTCAAGCAATTACAATTTTTGTATGGACGGCTTATTAATAATATATTTTTGTGTACGTCAAAAATGCTGCGGTCCCTAAACTATAGAATCGGCTCGCACAAAAAGCAGGCGCCACGTGTCTCAGGCGCCATTGACGTACTTCTCGACCGTGAGTTAAACGAAGTTGTTAATAAACCCGTTGTTTAAAAAAACTTTTTTAAGGAGTTTATTTATGTTTAGATTGTTGCTGTTCCCCCACACCTCTGATTACCTATGTACGGAACGAAAGAACGTCAACATACATAAATACATAGCTGATATATTAATATCCTTATTACCAACCCATCAAAGTCCAAATTAAATGACTTCCATATTATTTTTGAAATGCAAGGATATTTATGAAGTGGTATAATCTTCAACTCACACTCACTGCCTGAACCTCAATCATGTTATCTTATAACATTTGGTCAACCACTATGGAAACTGCATTTTTTACTGGACACCCCATAATTTCCTCTTTCCCAAGTTTTTCTAACGACAGGTCCTCGATTGAATTCGGCTGAATATGGTAAGAGCACCACATTGTGTATGGCCTTAGCGAATTTGCAACTCCAATAAATTGTAACATTTTATTTTACCTGTACACTTTCCCATTATCACACCTTTCCATCGCACCCTCAGAGCCAATGGAAAACTGTTAACATGTTTGGCTTTGATTTGCCCATCACTGTACAGTGATTGATCAACTTTTTAAATATCACCCTTTTCCCCTTACGATTTAAGCTTGCATCCCCAGAACCTCCAATTACCCCGTCAGTTGGCAGATGTAAAAATATTGAATGTTATTAGAACGAACGGTGACACATCTGAGTAAAGCATGAATGGAATTCTGCTCTGTGAATCTGCTCCTTCTCTTCTACATCCTCCTCTTGTTCTCTGACCACCTCTTGACGTTTCCCAACTAGGAATCTCATATTGGCGTCACTAATCTGATTTAGCACCCCAACTTTCAACGTTGTGCATCCATGCCCATTTTTTTTATCCTAAACACACGTGAACAAAATGTAGCTTCTTAGTTTTACCTCTTCAATAGTAAATCCAGGATTGTGAGAATATTTCCCGAGGGATTGTTTAAAGTGGCGTTCAACCTCCTGATAATTTCTAGATCTGCTTTTCAACTCTACAGTGATCATACGGTGACCCCTGAATTCAGCCTCATCTACCCAGTCTGAGGGGATTACATCTGGCAGAGAGGAGAACACAACAAACGCTCATGTCAGTACGTCAATACGACAGGATTTCAAACAAGTGATAAAATATATATTCAATGTTTGGTTGTAATTATTCACAATTACAATATGCAATAAGTACATGACGTTATATTTATATTTGCACTCGACTTTTTTTCCAAAGCAGTATTTTGCAATACTGATATTTTTGCAATTATATATTTTATAGACACAAGTTACATATTTAGTTTGATACAGACTTGATATTGCCACTACATAATCTGTTACAACAATTAATGCAGCCTAAATGAACTCTGGCAATACCGGCGATGATCAGATTAAGTCGTATCGGTGTACATCTTATCATTTTAACATTGTTGGCAAATATGGAACATTATGATAAGTCTAACCGTTTCCCATTCCGAAACATCTGCAAGTTGCAGGGTGGGTGTCCCGTTCACCACTGAATCTAGGAACGTGCAAGCAATTGTCACTCAATTGTATCATTCATGATTTATTAAGACTTTACATATGGAGTATTGGAGTGCTGGAACGTATCTCCTGTATCCGAGTTAATTCTAATGGGGAATATCTGATGGGTTTATGTCGTATCAGTTTTAGTCGTGTTTTCGATAAACGTAAACCCGATCTAAACCGATCATTTCTATGGGTCGGACCCTTTGTGCCGGGATCAAAATGATCAATAAAGAATAGGCTCATAATCAACGTTTTTGGGTTTAGATCGCGTTATTTATAAATGTGTCGTAACCCTCCACCACCCGACACGGCCAATCAGTAAAAAAGTGTCACGTTGACAAAAGACAATTAGTTCACTGCTTTAGCCCACCGGTGTGTTGAAGCGTGAAACCACAACATTTACAATATGAGTACGACGTTTCGCTGGTAATTGCATCCAGCATCATCGGGCAATTCGCCAGAATGGTGAGGCTCTGCTGTGTCTCCCGTTCTTATATAGCAGACGCCAAAAGGCATACTTGTCATCTGGTCCAACACCAATGGAGACTAGGCTCTAAGGAAAGCTGTCTCGGGTGTGGACCAATCAACTTCAAGGACAGTGCATATCATTACCATTTTCAGAGTTGTTTCTTTTTGTTTGCATTTTGACTGCTTGTTTTGCGGTTATTGCAAACATGATGCCTTGTATAAAGGTGTCAGTTTTGTACCAGTTTAAAGGGTAAAAACCTACTACTATATTTTTCCACTGGTAAAGGAGGTCTCATAGTGTAAATGCTTACCCCGAGCCCTCAATACTCTGATAGTGCACTGTTTTTGAGTTGTATGCCTTTTCGCGTGATCTGGTCCAACACCAATGGAGACTAGGCTCTAAGGAAAGCTGTCTCGGGTGTGGACCAATCAACTTCAAGGACAGTGCATATCATTACCATTTTCAGAGTTGTTTCTTTTTGTTTGCATTTTGACTGCTTGTTTTGCGGTTATTGCAAACATGATGCCTTGTATAAAGGTGTCAGTTTTATACCAGTTTAAAGGGTAAAAACCTACTACTACATCAATATAATCAATGTACTCAATATACTCCCCAATAAGCTGAGCTAGTAACAATAAATTTGAGACTGACGCCATCCAGACTGCCACTCTAAGCCCGACCTTATGGAAGAGGTACGTGGATGACACTTTTGGCATCTGGCCACATGGCTGGTCTGATCTAGACCAATTCCTCGACCACATCAATTCTATACACCCAGCCATCAGATTTACCATGGAAGTCGAAAAAGATGGCAAACTACCCTTTTTGGATGTCCTAATAAAAAAGAGACCTGATGGTTCAATGAGCCACTCTGTCCACAGGAAAGCTACCCATGCGGATGCTTACCTGAAACCGGATTCCCACCACCATCCATCCCAGAAGAATTCCCTCATCAAGACTCTACAACATAGAGCCCAATGCATCTCCGACCAGAAACACAATGCCAGTGAACTCAAGCACGTACACCAAGCTCTCAAGGCTAATGGTTACTCTGACTACACAATCCGCAAAGCCATTACTCCAACCATGAAGAAGGATACTCTGCTTCCCTTTACTAGCAAGACCACTTCAGCAGTACTTAACTCAACTCACTTGGTCTCTCTAGTCAAATACATTTCACTGTCTCCTGATGATGTCCTCGTCAGCTTTGATGTGGTCTCTCTATTCACTAAGGTTCCAGTGCCTGACACCATAACAATAATTGAAGACTTAGTCCAACATGGACTGAACCCTGATGTCCCTGCGCTGCTTAGGCACTGCCTCACCAACATGTACTTCACCTGGAATGGTACCTTCTACAAACAAAATGAGGGTACCCCTATGGGCTCCCCATATTCACCAGTGATAGCCAATGTTTTCATGGAGAAATTTGAAACAGACCCCATCCAGACATCCACCCTGCATCCTTTTATGGAAGAGATATGTGGATGACACTTTCGTCATTTGGCCACATGGCCTACCAGCATTGAACCAATTTCTCGACCACATTAACTCTATACACCCATCCATCAAATTCACAATGTAAGTAGAGAAGGATGGCAAACTACCATTCTTGGATGTTCTGTTTGAGAGGAGGTCCAATGGCTCTTTGGGACATTCTGTCTACAGGAAGGCCACCCACATAGATTCCTATCTGAAGCCTGATTCCCACCACCATCCGGCACAAAATAATTCCCTCATCAAAACACCACCATAGGGCCCACTGCATCTCTGACCAACACCACCTGGCCAGTGAATTAGAACATGTACACCTGGCCCTTAAGATGAATGGATACTCGGACCGTACTATCCGCAAAGCTGTTTCTTCTACCGTGCAGAAACAACCCCCCGAGACTCCGATCAAAACCATAACGTTGCCATACATAGCAGGCGTGACCAAAAAGATTTCCAAAATCCTAAACAAACACAAGATCCAGGTCCGATTCAGTACAGTACACAATATCCGTGATCTGATCCCATCCGTAAAGGATGTCATTCCTGACTTACAGTACCCTGGTATCTACAAACTGAGTTGCATTTGTGGTGATTGTTATATCGGGGAAACGAAACATGTATCTGACCGCATTCTCGAGCACAAGTCAGGTTTGAAACACGGTAGGACGAATTCTTCTGCCATAGCTGACCATTGTTACAACGCGGTGGGTTCTCGTGCTATTGTTTTCTCCGATACCAAGGTACTCTGTAAGCCATCTGGATACTACCAAAGATTTGTCCATGAAGCCATACAGATATACAAACATAGACGTAACTTCAACCGAGAGGATGGATTCAAATTGAGCAATTATTGGAAGGATGTCATCAACCAAGCTAAACTTTAGCTGCCTTATAGTTAATATTCATATCCATATTTTCAGTCTTTTACTCCCAGCTTTGCACTCTACCATCACTAAGAAATTTGACGTACAGTGTTTTCAATCGTGTAAAATTGTTCCCATCCCACTCTCCCCCCCCCCCCCTCCGTGGTACAGGCAGCTTATCCACCCCCCGACTCCACACGGCGCCCCCGAAGCCTCTCTAATTTCCGTGCCCCAATACTCACCCTCCCCCCTCTCTCCTGCATAATAAATAGATGTTATCAATCGGCTTAACTTAGCGTTCCTATTTATCAGCTTAACTTCCACCCCCGTGTTCACACACTGGCTTAACTCAGCTTATAACCCCCCCCCCCTGACTCCACACGGCGCCGCCCCCCCCCCCTACATTGGCTCCTCCCCCCCTCTTATCCTATATAATCCGATATCTCTATTAGCTCTCTTCACTTACTACAGTAATTTTGGCTGTAACAGTTCCACCTGAAGACGGAAACTTGTGTTGCTTCCGAAACGTCGTGATTAAATTTTTCTTTTCTTTTTTTTTCACCTACGTGACTTTACCGAAAAAATTAAAGAGTAAGTTCAAGTTTCCTTTATTAGGTATAGCCCTGTGAGCCATGCGGCTCTTGAGTCGGGTGCAACTGAAACAAACAGGCACTCGTTCCCTTTGGCACTCTTCTATCGCTATCACCATGGTTACTATTCCCAGGAACTTCACTCTGATTCCTCCTCATATAATAAATCATTTACGTTTGCAAGGCGCTTTTCACATGGTAAATCCCTATGCATCACCGTGTGTGGAAGGCAGGAAATTAACAGAACCTGCAGGGTAATTGAATAGAACTAGTCAGGGTCTGAAGGCCAGTTTAAAGAGCTGAGTTTTCAAAACAGACTTAAACACATCTAACTATTCTGATTGTCTTATTAGTGTAGGGGTGTTAGAGAGAGAGCCCGTTATGCATGGCAGCCTATGGTAAACAAACACAGTAGGCGGGGCTACATGTGTGCACAAGCAGGTGCCCTCTGCGACGTCCGCGCCAGACACCCTGGGGGGTCGATTCGGTCGTTATGATCCCCCGGGGCCCCACCCCTCAGGGAGGGGTTGGGTATAAAAGGGGATTGTATCGAAGGGCTCGGGAGTGATGTTTAGCTAAAGAAGAGGAGGCGGAAGACGTCTGAGATAGAGCCCTGGACTCCCCCTGGTACGCCGTCCTTATCAGGACCGCGCAGGCTCGAGCCAGTGGCGTGGTACCAGAGCCAGAGCCAGTGCTGGTCTGGACTCTGGGTACCGGGCCCGACTGACCAGTGTCGGGCCAAGATAGCCTCCCCTAGCCCATTAGTGGAGGACTCAGAGGCAGGCTAGGGTTAGCTAGAGAGGTGTGTCCTCAGATAGACGGGTGAGGGGGCCGATACCCCCTCAAATGTGTATGTCACAACGTTGGTGTTAAATAAACCAGTGTGCCTCCAACTCCGGTGTGAACGAGTCGTGAGCGTTACTACATCTGGCGTCAGAAGTGAAACAAAGTACGAACATGGATACACGCCGGACGACTCGAGTCGGAGTACCAGGGGCGGAGGACACCGCTGCAGTCGGAGGGCCCGAGATGGCTGAAGATGCCATCGAGCAGCCGGGGCTGGGTGCATCCACGCCACAGCAGCTGGAGGAAGGGGAGCCGTCGACGGAGGGGCTGAGGCAGGCGCACGCGAAGCTGGCCGAGCTGCTGTACGCCGCAGCCGCCATGCTCGACAACATCACGCGGCTGGGGGCTGCGGGACCGCCACGAGGCGACAGCAGCCAACGACCACAGCGCCTTCCCGCCATTTCAACGGAGCAACATTTTGAAACTCCCGCCATCGCCGCAGCTGCTGTTGAGGGCGTGGCCGCTCTAAGCATCGCGTCCAACGGCGGGAGTACAGTGCCTGCCGCGTCACCACGGGTGCGACCGGCGATGCCATCGCTGGTTCGTGCCGACGCTGAGTTGAGTGAGGCGGACGAGGGAGTGCGTTCTTCCTCTGCAGCCGCTGCCTTACATCAGCGGCTACCTCCACTCAAGGAATTTGTGGGCGAGGATGGCGACTGGGGCGGCTTCCAGCGGCGCTTCCTCGCTCACCAGGAGATGGCACAGTGGACAGACGCCGAGGCTCTCCGCGCGCTGCCAGCACTTCTCGACAGCGACGCCCTCGCCACTCTAACATCGGCTTCGAAGGAGAGGCGCTCCACGCTGCGGAAGGCGATGCAGGTGCTGTCGGCGGTATATGGTCCACCATCGGACTGTCGCCAACTCTTTTACGATCGCCAGCGGGGGACGAAGGAGTCGCCCCTGGCGTACCGCACAAGCCTCCTGGCACTGGCGAAGGAGGCCTTTCCACGAATGGATGACGAGGGTGTCGACGCCATGGTGACAGAGAAGATACTTTTGCTGGCGGACGACTTAGACATCGTCATTGTCGCACAGGACGATGCAGAGATGTGCTCCCTCCAAGCGGCCCGTCTCCTCCACGCAAACCTGTCCTCTCAACGACGGAAGGCCAGCAAGGCGGCGAGCGGGCGCGCCGTCGCTGCGGCCACCCTCCCGGCGGAAGAGGTTTGCGCCATCAACCATCAACGGCAGCACGGAGCGGGAGCGCGGGAGGACCGGGCCGGTTCAAGCCGTCTACAACGTCCATCGTCGCCACCAGCGCTTCCACGCTGTTATAACTGCGGCATCCGGGGCCACGTCGCCTCGGGGTGCCGCTCTCCTCGGCAGCGCGGAACGACACCTCAACGGGACGCCGGCCCTCGTCACAAGCTCCACCATCATAATCCGGCGAGTCGCGGCACCCCTCATGTTTGGCCCACGCACACGCCCGTCACACACTCGAACACCGCAGCGAAGGGGGGGCAAATATCGCGTACCATGGCACCAACACGCACCGCTCTGGGTACTCACATTGAACCCAGCCAGTGGTCCGTGTTGGCCCATCGGGTTGTAGCCGCGTCATCGGGGTCGTCGGCCGTTGTGGGTCACATCGATGGGGTCAAGGTGCGCATCCTGGTCGATACAGGAGCATCGGCGACCATTATTTCGGAGTTGATTTATAACATTCTCCCTGCCCAGAGCCGTCCTTTGATGCCTGTTAATGTGCCATTCTTTGCTGCTAACGGGGGTTCACTTGGCATCATCGGACAAATTCGAGCCCAAATTTGTGTCGGGGATATTAAATTATCTGGGCCGATTTTTGTTTCCTCCTCGCTGGCGGTTCCGTGCCTGCTGGGGACGGATTTCCTGGCCAAAATGCCGATTAGGATATTAATCGACCAGGGATGCATTGAGCTCCCATCGGGCCGACGCATGGCGTTTTTGCCATCCCCCGCTACGAGCCGGACGGCGTTCGCGACGGTGCCGGCGTTCGTAGATAGAACGGTGCGCGTTCCTCCGGGGGCGCAAATGTTAATTCCTTTGAGACTTCGGCGGCCCTTCGCTAAGGGCATTGGGGCTCAAGGGGTTTTGCTGGGACCGTCTAGGGCCGGGGTCAGTGGACCTAATTTACTCCCGGCCCAGACCATAGTGAGAGGGGATGGAGAACCCTTCATCGCGGTCCTCAATGTGGGCTCGCAGACGGTGGTGGTCCCACAGGGGACCGTGCTTGCTCACGCAACGCCGGTGCCCTGTGAGGAACCCGTCGCGAGTCATGTCGGCGCTGCCCCTGCACCGCGACCACATTCAGACAGCGATGAAGGGTGGCTCGAGGCGCTTTGCGCGGGATCGACGGACCTGTCAAATTTAGAGCGCCAACGTCTTAAGACACTACTGAGGGAATTTTCCGACGTTTTCAGTCGGGATAAATACGATTTGGGCTGCACTCATCTGCTGCGTCACCATATTGATACGGGTGACAGCGCGCCAATACGCCAAAATCCTTTTCGGTTGAGTCCCGCCGAAAAGGACCATGTCAAATCGGCTGTTGATGACATGCTAGCCGCCGACATAATTTCTCCCTCCAACAGCCCTTGGGGAGCGCCGATCGTCCTGGTTAAGAAGCAGGACGGTTCGTTGCGGTTTTGCGTTGACTTTCGGCGCCTTAATAAAATTACGGTTGCCGACGCATACCCGCTCCCACGGATGGACGAATCGCTTGACGCCTTGGCGGGAGCGCGATTCTTCTCCACATTGGACTTACTTTCGGGATTCTGGCAGCTTCCTCTGGACGATGATTCAAAGCCTAAAACTGCTTTCCGTACTCCGCACGGCCTGTTTCAATTCAACCGGTTGCCGATGGGCTTACACTCAGCGCCGGCAACTTTCCAGCGGTTGATGGAATTGGTTTTGGCTGGATTGCAATGGGAGTCGTGCCTGATTTATTTGGATGACGTCATTGTCTTTGGCAAAACTTTTGAGGAACATCTCCAGAGGTTGCGGGCGGTTTTCCTAAAGATGCGGGCTGCTAATTTGAAATTTAAGCCCCAAAAATGCCATTTGTTACGCGAGTCGGTGCGTTATTTGGGGCACATCGTGGGGCGCTCAGGTATTTCTACCGATCCCGCCAAAACGCAGTGTGTAAGCTCCTGGCCGACTCCCACCTCAGTGGGAGAGGTTAGGAGTTTTATTGGGTTTGCGTCGTATTATAGACGCTTCGTCGCTAATTTTGCGACTATCGCCAAACCCCTACATGCTTTAACATCTAAAGGGGTTCGGTTTTGCTGGGGTCAGGAGGAGGAGGCTGCTTTTTGCTCCCTTCGGGATGCTTTGGTAAACGCTCCTCCCCTGATTTACCCTGATTTTTCAAAACCGTTCTTGCTCGACACCGATGCGAGCAACACGGGTATTGGGGGCGTGCTCTCCCAGGTGGTTGACGGCGTGGAACATGTGGTTGCGTACGGCAGTCGGGTGTTGTCTCCAGCGGAGCAACGGTATTGTGTCACCCGTAGGGAACTGTTGGCAATTGTCCATTTCGTCCAACAGTATCGCCCATATCTGTACGGTCGGCATTTCACCGTCCGCACAGATCATGCGGCACTGCAGTACGCCCTGAGGGTTCAACAGCCATCGGGACAATTGTCCCGATGGTTGGAGGTCCTCCAGGATTACGATTTCCAAACCACATACCGTAAGGGCGTTCGCCACACCAACGCGGACGCTCTGTCACGCTTGCCAACCACCTCCGAGTGTGCATGCCTCCTGGGGTCTGGACGTTGCAGGCCTCCAGGGGACACATCGGTACCTGTCTTGGCGGCCGCCAACGACGACGATGCAATGGTTCCTAATTCGATCGAACAGCAGGGCAAAGATTCCCTGTTGGGGTTGCCCGTCATTGAATGGGGGCGCCTCCAGATGGAGGATGTCTCCCTCCTCGGGTGGCGACGTCGCGTTGGCGGTGCGGCGGGGGGAAAAAGTGGTGGTTCCGACGCATGGGAAATGTGCCAAGGTCTGCTAATGCATTGGGACGGGAAGTCACGTCGACATCGGCTGGTTGTCCCTACTGGGTTGCGGGGTAGGGTGGTATGGGCCGCTCATGAGCGCCTCCTACACCTGGGGACCCAAAAGACTCTCGCCTTGCTGCAACTTGATTTTTACTGGCCTGGCATGACGAGGGATGTGGGGGATTTGTTGGGATCGTGCCCTCAATGTGCACAACGCAAACCGCCGGCACGGGAGTCTAACCCGCCCTTGCAATCGATCAAAGTGTCCAGGATAAACGAGCTGGTCGCTCTGGACATTTTGGGACCATTCCCCGCCACCCCCAGAGGGAATAGATATTTGTTGACGGGTGTCGAGTATTTTACACGTTGGCCTATGGCCTGGCCTTTGGCCAACCAGTCGGCAGCAGCCATCGTGGAGGCCTTTGTTCAGGGTTATGTCCTGGACAAAGGTGCTCCGGAGAGGCTGCTGACCGACCAGGGCAGAAATTTTTCCGGTAAACTACTCAGACAAGTCTGCGATCTCCTGGGCACAAAGAAAATTCGGACCTCCCCATATCACCCACAAACTGACGGGATGGTCGAACGTTTGCATCGCACCATCTCGTCCATGTTATCACAACAAGTTTCGGACTCGCAAACGGATTGGGACCTACAAATTCAGGGGGTCTTGGCGGCGTACCGGATGGCACCCCATGCGGCTACGGGGTTTTCTCCCTTTTACCTTATGTACGGCCGAGAACCAGACCCGCCTGTTCGTGCCCAGTTGCGGATCCCCGTGCCGCAGGGAAAAACTAATCTGGCTGACCACGTTAAATTTAATCTGGACAAATTGACCGAGGCACGGGATGCTGCAATGCAAAACTCTGACCTCCGTCAGAAGGCAAATGAGCGCCTCAGATTGAGTCGAGCGCACATGCTGCAGTGGAAGCCGGGGGACAAGGCATGGTTGCACTGCCCCCAGGTGCCACTGGCAACCTCCTCTAAACTTGTGCGGCCGTGGCGGGGCCCTGTGGAAGTGGTGGAGGTGTTACGTCCGCAGTGCGTGCGCATCAAGTGGGGGAAGCGGCGATGGTTCGTGCACCCCTCCAGATTAAAACCCTTCGCTGCGGTTCACAACCCCACTTCACACGCGCGTGGCCAAACATGTGGGGGGTCGGCCGACTTGCTGGGTCCGTCTCCGTCGCTCTCACCTAATGCCTTGCCGGCTGTGCCACCTTCAGGAGCACGCCCGATCACCCCTCCTGCGGATGCCGAGGGTCACGCGGAGTCAGAGGAATGCTCACCTCAAGACGGACAGTCGCCACCTGATTGTCCGCCACGCGGGGTTACCCCGTGTGAGGGGCCCGCTGCAAGGACGCGCGCTAAAATGCGCAAACTGTTGTGAGGCCGGAAAATGTGTACATAGCTGTTGTGTTTATTGGGTGTTGTGTGGATGGTGTGTTTCCCGCTCCTCGGATGTACATATGCTGGGTTCACCGTTTGTTGTGTGTGCGGGGTGGGTTCCCTGCTGGTTGTATATAAGCTGTTTTTTTTACGGAATTCGTATTTATTCGGGGGGGTGCGTCGGGTTGTTTCTCATCTTGCTGTTGCGTTCTTGTTCTGGTTCCTGTTATTGTTCAAAAATAGTGAGGCACACGCGCGGTCAGGGGGTGAAGGCACCTTTATTGTCAAATTTTTGTATGTTGGCAGCCGGGACGGCTGCATGCTATGCGGGGGGGAGTGATGTAGGGGTGTTAGAGAGAGAGCCCGTTATGCATGGCAGCCTATGGTAAACAAACACAGTAGGCGGGGCTACATGTGTGCACAAGCAGGTGCCCTCTGCGACGTCCGCGCCAGACACCCTGGGGGGTCGATTCGGTCGTTATGATCCCCCGGGGCCCCACCCCTCAGGGAGGGGTTGGGTATAAAAGGGGATTGTATCGAAGGGCTCGGGAGTGATGTTTAGCTAAAGAAGAGGAGGCGGAAGACGTCTGAGATAGAGCCCTGGACTCCCCCTGGTACGCCGTCCTTATCAGGACCGCGCAGGCTCGAGCCAGTGGCGTGGTACCAGAGCCAGAGCCAGTGCTGGTCTGGACTCTGGGTACCGGGCCCGACTGACCAGTGTCGGGCCAAGATAGCCTCCCCTAGCCCATTAGTGGAGGACTCAGAGGCAGGCTAGGGTTAGCTAGAGAGGTGTGTCCTCAGATAGACGGGTGAGGGGGCCGATACCCCCTCAAATGTGTATGTCACAACGTTGGTGTTAAATAAACCAGTGTGCCTCCAACTCCGGTGTGAACGAGTCGTGAGCGTTACTACATCAGCAAAGGCAAGGCGTTACAAAACTTGGAAGCTGAAAAAGCATGATCACCCCTGCAGGGAATGAGCCTTGACCTTGGAGTACTCAGATCAGTGGTTCTTAACCTTAACTGCAGCCTTGCACCCCTTTGGTTCTCAATCATTACAAACATGTCTCAAGCTAATAAATACATAGCTTTGATGAAACAAAGTAGTTGACTTGCATGCACATGCTTAACTTGTGTTTACAATGATTACCTTGTAAAAAAATCTGGCTCCGAGGGGTGCATACACCACAGGTTAAGAACCACTGACTTAGAAGGAGATCCAAAGATCGCAGGGATCATCTCAGGACTGTGGAGTCTTTACCGAGTTCAGCCACCTAACTACAGATCGAAATACTCATTCTGCCCTTTGCCTCGCACTGCTCGACTATGTAATTACCTCCCATTGACTATTTTTTGTTCCTCCAAAGTGGGCATGAACTGGCTCAATTTAAAAATAAGTTTTTGGGCCTTTGAGCCTGTGGTCAGCAATTGTAAATATATCAAATATGTTGATGCAGATGTTGGTGGTAACAATTATTTACGGGAAAGCCCCAGTAATTCTGAAGACTTTTTTTGTAAGATGGTGTTGCTGCAATGAGGCATTTTGCCAATTGCATTCAATACAGTAAAGCCTCTCCATCCGTGAGAGCTACGTTCTTGAAAACGCTTGTGAATGCACAAACCTCGTTCCCATTGGAACAATGGGGGTACGTTCCTGGTATGAGTGAACATAGGGGAGAAATGGTAAATGTTCAATAACAATGACGATAATCAATAATAACGTATAAAATTACACTGTTTGTTGTATTACCTTTGATGATGGTGGTGATGATGGTTTTATGACCATGGATGAGGTGGTGGTGATGGTGAGGAATTCAGGAGCATGACTCTTCGGGAGATGCAGGCGTTTCATAATAACGCTGCACAGACGTTATAACTTTGTCACTGAGGGGAGCACTCACCACAACACTTCCCTGATTGCATTCGTGTTCTTTTTAACGGACCTAACAGTCGACCCGTTTATGCAAAAACGTATAAACGAGTCGTCTAATTACTGTGTAAATGTAAAAATGCACAATAGCGAGTTCGGAGCGGGATTACTGCGAGACTGAGAACAAAGCGGACAGCCGAGGGTGCGTGTCTAATCTTGGTAGACCATTTCAAATGTAACAACATTCTGCGCTCACCTCCCTGGTATTGGTGGTCTGGCACTATGTGCACTCGCGAATACCGTTGTCGCAAATAGCAAATTAGTGTACATTTAGTAACTCTTTAACTATTATATGTTTACCGGGTAAGGCCCACTGAGCTAAAAGCTATTTTTCAGAAGTATCTCGCCACAAATGACAAAAGATGGCGAAGAGACTTATGATGTGTAAATTTATAGCAGCCTATAAAAAATACTTTTACAGGCATGCTTCTAAATGTAGAGGGAAAATCGGAGAACCAGTAGAAAAATCCACACGACCACGGGGAGAGAGACATGCAAACTCCAAATATACAGCAAGTGTGAGGGTTGGTATCGAGCCCATGAGCTCTTGTATACCAGACACCCCACAGTGGCCAGATGAAATGCATTAAAATGAGAAAATCGCGAATCCAGAACTCGCGCATAAGCGAGGGTTCAATGTTTATTTTATTTCTTCTGCGATGAAACCAGAGAAGCCAGGGGCTCTCACCATGTGACTGTGTCCCTACAAGACCTGGTAAGCCCTGATGGTCTTGCCAGGTGTTGTAGTATTAATCTTGCTTGCATTGCAAAATCCATCAGCATCGGGCACGTTTATGAAAATGTAGCGTGTTTGGATTATTTTTTGCTTGATATAATGATGATGATGGTGGCAATGATTCGACAGCATTAATATTTGTGACAAAACATGCATTCATTGACTTACCTAAGGTGTTTTTCCGTTTAATTTTCAGTGTTGGTCCATCTTCATATGACAATTCATTTCTATTGAATTCGACGAATGCTTTCCTGTCCTTGATAGAGATCGTTTTCTGTTTCTGTAAGTAAGCCTTTTCGATAACAATATTAGCAGACTTGGAGAATGCTACATACTCTTCGTTATCCCTATCCAGATACACCCATTTAACAGTCTTTGCCAATAATTCTTCCTCCTTAGCTGTTGCTAACCTTAACCTCACATCATTCATTATCTTGTGGAGTTCCACTACAACGTGACTCACGTCTGCGATATTGCCTTGGATTTTTAACCCAACGCTTGCATCTATTTTGATGATAACTTGATATTTGTTTTGCAAAGCGTTTATTTCATCAAATTCTTCGGGGGAGAACTCCTGAATAAGGGGATCTTTAATTTCCCTTTCAGTCTCCTCGGTGCTCAGTTTCGTTTCAATCATTTCAAATACCTTGTCAATGTTCTCTTCCTTGTTTGAAAACACCTGCAACTGGACTGGCTCAATCTCAACAACCTCAAACGAGGGATGCGTTTGAGAATGCCTTCGATTACGCACCCATGATGGAAAACTCTGGAACTTCCCTGTAGGTCAAAATTCGTGGACATTACACAGTAGAACACGAAGTGTGCTTTACAAACCAATCACGCAAACTCCGGTCATCCTCGCAGCAGCGGCTTTTGGCTAATTATCAAACAAAGACAGTCACTGCATCGTACGGCGCTTTCAGATGCGCTTTTGTGACTGTCTGGAACACCCTTATTTCTGATATTACGAAACCACTGGAGCTATGCACTTTTAAATCATTTAGATTGACAAACTATTTTTTTAGAACAACTTTTTGTGTTTAGTTTGTCCTTCCCTCGCACCTCTGATTAGCACGGTTGGCTATGTATGACATGAAAGAAGTTCAACATACATACAAAATTACACAGCAAAACAGGCTTTACTGAGAAACTACCATTTCAGATTTTGACACCGTTTGCCATTATTTTTCCCAGATTGCGCTTTCACCATCGCATCATGAGGCAAAGCATGAATTGGAATATCTTGCAGGGCAATGCAACCCTTCGTGCTCGAGAGAACGGACTGTATAAAGATTTATCAGTGAGCTGCCTCTGTTCTAGACATTCAGCGCAGCACTTTCCCTGCCCACTCTTGCCACGGCAAGTGATGTATGTCGCATGATAGTCGACCAGATAGTTTTTAATGTTCACCGCTAGGTGATATCCCAATAAAGCGCTAAATAAAATTGAGTTTGATGGGGTTTTATTGTGTGCGGTCATTGTAGAGCGTCTTACTTGTGACGGCGGGCATGATTCCTCTCTCCACTGGTGCCGATTTCTTGCTTCTGCTCAACAACTCTTCATGAAAATCCTGCACCATCTCGGCCATGAAGACCACAACCTTCACTTGCAGTAGGCTCCTGGGCTTCCTCTGCACAGAGAACTCAGCCACCGCGTCCAGGATGATAGCAGCAGCACCTCGAGGTGAAAGCCCATGATTGCCTGGTGATATTGTAATGTTCATAATTAGTTCAAATGAACTGCTGCTGGTTATATGAAAAAATAAGAATACGTTTTACCCTTTCTGGCAATAAAACAGGTATTAAGATGTTCAAACACCAAATAGAAACCTTTTGCAAGGAATCAAGTTCACATTAACAACATGTACTTGGGTGAACATGCAACCAAACATGCTCTGCTAATATATGCATTGTCTTTGTTTACTGCTGGTTATGTATATAGAGTCACAATCTGTATATATCCTGGAGGAATCTGATGATCTATGGAGCTCTTTTTTTAATGTCCAGTAGGGACGGGTCATCGAGTCAGATCAACAGACAATAAAAAAAAGGTATTAGAGCAACATAGAGAAAAGGTGAGCAGGTCACCTAAATAAATATATTCTTTGGGTCTTTCGGTAAAGCCACGTAGATAGAAAAATAATTAGAAAAAAAATATCACGACGTTTCGATCGCAGCACAAACAATCGTCATCAGGTGTTGCGATCGAAATGTCGTGATATTTTTTATTATTTTTCTATCTACGTGGCTTTATCGAAAGACCCAAAGAATGTGAATTCCTGCAGTCACGAAAGCTTTAGGTCAAGATTTAAATAAATATATTTATCTAAAATATAGAAGTACAAATTGCAGAAGCTTGGAAAAGGCAGCAAAACAAATAGCACCAAAACACACAAAGACAACAACACACATATCCTCAATTATATTGCAAATAAAAAAATAACTATATCGGTACATGGGGGCAGGTTCAAAGTTACAAATAACATTTTAAAATGTGTCCATATCTGTCGCCAATCTTCTGCTTCAGGATGTTTTTAGAAGGCAAATCTTAAATGTTAAGCGAGGAAACAAGGTCGTTCCAAACAGTTGGTGCTGTAAACGCAAAAGGCTTTATCACCTATTCCAATTATTGTTCTATGGATAGTTAAATTGCCATTATATGGCTTTCTTAGGTTTCTTTGGTTTGACAATGAGGTTATTGAATTGGCTAAGCATAGCACATATTTTCCAAGAGTGATTTTATGGATCAACAGGGCCTAATGTTGATTGTTTTGAATCAAGTGATGTGAGATTGGATTTTAAGTATAAGTCACAATGGTGAGTCCTGTATGGTACGTCCAGTAAAAATCGAAGATGCAGAATGATAAAGCGGATTTCTGTCTGTTTAATGTTTCATTAGTAGCTGATATGTAAGCAGCATCATAGGAATATACAATACAATATGAACAAACATTTTGACAATAAAGTATTTACCTGTTCCAATGGCAGGCAGAGCAATAGATGTAATTTTAAGCATTTCACATCGGTACAATGTGTTGCATAGTTGTTTTGTAAAATCTTCTTTAAAATTAACGATGTGAATAATATATTTGAAATTCAAATTTCCAGATTCAGTGACAACGATGTCATCCGAATCAGTAACTGGAGAGAAAAAGAAGAAAACAAGTTAATGCATTTCTCAGAAAAAAACCCCATAAATAAAGTGAAAAATCAAGCTGACGCTTAACTTTAACTTACCTTGTTTAGAAAACATGTCCTGCACTGTTGGTCCGGCAGCGTTTATAATCGCACTGCAAACACCTACAAAAAGAGACGTTAATATTAGCACGGCTGTAACTGTGGCATGACGTTGTGAGGCAGGGTGATCCTACAGGATACCTTTTTTGCCAGTATCAAAGTATGAAAGTAAAGATAGGTTTTACCCTTTCTGGTAAAAAAAACAGGTGTTAAGATGTTCAAACACCAAAGACAGTTTATCATCAATTATCTGGCACCCCGCGATTATCCGGCTTCCAACATTATCCGGTGGCAAAACAGCAAAACAGCTCGAAAGGCTGTAACCCAGTCCAGCGATCGGCACCGTGTGCGTGACAAGTCTTGTAAATGTACGACGTTTGCTATAATGCGTGTTACAGTAGAAATCTTCCGATGCCAATTGCCATTCATTTTGCTGGTGCCAACAATATATATTTTAACTATACTAAAAGGCTGACTTTAAATAAAATAGGTATTTGCTACTATTAATAAGCCATTTGATCCATAATATTGCCGAGCGTAAAAGCTGATACTTGATGCCTGCACAATCAAGAAATTCTATATCAGGGCTTAGGTGTTTTTGTATGTATGAACTTCTTTTGCACCATATGTAGCCAGCCGTGCTCATCGGAGGTGCAGGGGGAAGGACAACAGAAGAATATATTTTAAAAATGTATTCATGGTAAGGTAAGACTGTAGAATACTAGGCATATTATTGAATGATACATTTAGATCGGTCAGTCGGTAAATCCATTTCCCAAATGTACCTGTTTTTGAATAAAATTCACGAGTTGTAACATTAATTATAGCATCCGTGTGCTCCTTGACAATGTTTCCCTGCGTTATGAGCACCTCCACTTTCCCAAAGTTCATCTGTAACGATCCCAGTGCAGTCTCTTGCAAATTGTAATAAAAACCTGTACAGAAAAAAACACATCAACACTTTGAGAATGAATGTTGATTTTATTTTTGTTCCATGCCCAGTGAACACAATCACCCCACTTGAGTGAGTGATGTAATGTTATCGCATCACATCTAAGAGGAACAGTTCATTATAAGTTATATTAAACCTGTATTATGGAGTTATATTAACGTCACTGCCTTGTCACTCGGATTTACTGATATACAATAACTGTTCCACAGTCAACGCCTGCCATCTTACGTCTGTTCTTACAGCACTCGACCTTGGGTCTTCGCTTCATCACTGACCAATGGGTACCACTCTCATACCTCGCTCAGTAACCATGATATACGCACAACATATCTATCATCCTCTAACCCAGTGGCTTTTAACCTTTACTGCAGCCTTGCACCGCTTTGGTTGTAAATCGTAAAAAAATAATATTAACAAATACATGGGTTTGATAAAAACAAAGTAGTTGTACTTATGTGCCCGTGCATAACTTGTATTTCGATGATTTACCTTCTAAAAAAATCTGGCCATGTCTCGCACCCACAGCTTTTGGACCTCTAAGTCACAATTATGCCCTCTCTTGTATAAGCCCCTTTTACACAAACACTCGGATTGGCTTGAAAGCCTAACATCAATGTTCTTCAATGCATCATGAAGCACACCAGAAGCCACGTTTTAAAATGTCATTAGACCTGATAGTGCAAGCCAGCACCTCAGGGCTGAGCATAGATTTACAAAAATACATTAAATTAGCACATTCTAATGAGCAAAGGGACTCTTTCACTGATAACGATTTGAACTGTCTTTATGTATGAATGTATGGTAAACTTTTTTCGCACCGTGCGTAGTCAACCGTGCCAATCGAAGGTGATAAATGATCTCACTGTTACAAACGACTGTGGTGTAATCAAACTTGTACGATTCAAACATACACGATTCATGTGCAAATATTCACTTCTCAATTCATAAGAAACGATACCTGATGGGCCCAGAGCTGACCTTACTGATATTACCACCTCAGTGCCTCTGTGCTTGGCCCTATCTTCTTTTGTCTGGGTGTCAACTAAAAAAAGGCATCTCCAATCTGCCTTCTGACATTAACCTGTAAAACAAATCTGACAATTAACTAATGGATCACTTAGTTCTTCTGACTCCATCCGTAGCCTCAGACACAATTGCATTTGCTAACATTTGTTCAGTACAAAGTTTTTGCAGTCTAACGGCACGCGTCCCGTGTAAAACACTCACCATCGTTGTATCTTTGGTGCTTTTGTGGTTGGCCTTCTTCATGCCCTTTCCTTCTGGTTTCTTTCACGACTTCTGACACTGACTTCTTCATTTTTTTTGCATTTTTCTTTTGCAGTTCTGCATGAAAAGTCTGGTGTGGAGAAAGGTGAACAGCACAAAGACTATTGGTGCTCAATCCGATAAATTAGGAAGCCACTGGAGCTATACACTCTCAAATCTAGATTGAAAACTAATTTCTTGAGAACTGCTTTTTGTGTTTAGTTTGTTGTCCTTCCCCTGCACCTCCGATTCGCATAGTTGGCTATGTACAGTGCCCAATAAGTTCATGTTTACATATTTGCATTGCATTTATGAGGTTCGCCTTTTGGCATTCTCTGGCCTAACACCTCTAAGACAAGGCCATAAAGGAGGCTGTCTCTGGTGTAGGCCAATCAGTTTCAAGGACAATGCAGACATCAAAGCATGTTTGTTTGCATGCTTTACCACAAGTATCTGTGGTTAATGCAGAAGTGTATCTATTTGGTGTTTGAAAATTTGCATTATTACCATAAAGAGTAAAGCCTATTTTTTTTTATCTTGATACCGGCAAAAAAGGGTACCTTGGATAGAATAAATCATTATCATCCAGGTGAAAATATTATGAACAAAAGCACCGGATTATTTTAAATGTACTTTGTTGTATATATGGGCCTTTTTCCAAAATTTATATTAAGAATAATTCGGCCAATATATATATTTTTTAATAATAAATAATAAAACCAAAAGATTTAACCCTGCTACCCCGCACAAGCCACACCAAGCATCTGGAGGTCGTAAAATGCAATGAAATAATAAACTCTGGGCAAAGAAAGTGGCTCTCACAGAGGGTTTTATTGAAGTTGGGCATCTGTTTTCCACGGATGAAAAGATCGCTTGAGGAAGCAAATCATCACCCCCAATAAAGTAAAACAAATACACACAGACACACGTACAACCCCCCCCCCCCACAGCAAAGCGACATCAAAGGAAATTCGGGTCCTTTGTGAGAAGTGAGAGAAAGAGGGGAGGGAATTATATATTATTAAGCACGAACACAGATCGTGCGGACTCAGTCTCGCGAGGGAGCAGGCACCGACATCAACCATGGGTGTCGTGTCTCGCAGAGAGAAGGGCCGATGTGTTGTTAAGAGCTGAGTTCGGCATGAGCCGACAGTATCGCTGAAAGTTTTATTCTACATTTATCCTGATGTGTTGAGTCGCTCGCAAAGTCAAGGATTGCGACAAGTTGTATTGTACTAAGCTTTCACAGTTGTTTAAGAGGTGTGCGAATACACCTCACAAATTTTGAGAGTGAGTGCCAGCGAGAGCGCCGTGGGCTCGACCACACACACCACCAACACAGAGAAGTCTTGAGAGAGAAGAAGCTTGCCAGCAGAAGAAGACTCCAGCAACAGAAGAAGGGCCAGCAATCAACCGGAATGGCGAGGCTCGCTGAGTAGCGATGTGCTACCCAGTGCGAATTCAGCGCTGACTGAAGAAGTATCGCTCGAAAGCCATTCTACCCTAAGTGCCTGCTCCCACGAGCTGCTGCAATTCGAGTTGAGCTGACGAGAATTCCAGCAATCATCCTCGAGAAAGGGCGGAAAGCGCCAAACATCGACCAAGCCAGCATCACAGCACCAGCCGCCCGTGAGCAAGAGTATCAGCACCAGCAAGAGCGCCGTGTGTTCGACCACACACACCGACCGGCACCAGCTGGGAACCAAGACATCCAGCAGCGGACGAGCTGTGCGCGCTATCTGACGACGGAATCATCGCGCACCGCCGACGGCGAGCGTCGTGCCGACTCGTCATCCAGCAATGGACACGAGAGAGAGAGCAAGCAGCTGTTTGTATGCCCCTCCCCCACCCTCACAAGCTCACGACGCAGCGCCCGGCGTCTGCTTAATACAAATAATTTATCAAGGAGACAATACACACACACACATGACCCATTAGCTGGTCTTCTTGGTTCTTTCGGTAAAGTCACGTAGAAGGGAAATAATAAAATAATAAAAATAAAACATAATAAAATACAATTCTCACGACGTTTCGGCCACAACGCAAGCAGCCGTCCTCATGTGAAGAACAGGGCTGTCTTTCCGTGAGAATTTTATTTTATGTTTTATTTTTATTATTTTATTATTTACCTTTTACGTGACTTTACCGAAAGAACCAAGAAGATGAATCCCTGCAGTCACGAAAGCTTTAAATCGAAACATTAGCTGGTCGTGAAGGCATCGCTGCTCATCGAGTTATATGAACACGGTCGTCTATAAGTACATTAGTCAATAATTTATTTTTAATCGCATCAAAATTACCAATAGATTCATCGAGGTAAACTAAACGTTTGAAACCTTCGTTACGAATCTACACACTCACAGGTATTATATTGTGTTAAACCTTTTATTGGTTCACAGAATCTTGCCCACAAATTAATTTAAGCTTAGCCAAAAGATAAGCATCTTGCATAAGCAGGCGTACACGGACCCACACATTGTCCCAAGACATTTCGTTAATTATATAATCTTGCCGATTAATCTATTGACGTATACTTTTGCCTTCGGGATGTAATCATTTGCTTTTTATTGCCTTTCGTATGAATATCGTCGCATGCATGTTTAAGGATGTTTTGCTATCGCCGTATATGCTCGCGTTACTCGGTGGAATTAATCAATTGTTCGGTTGCCCAGTTTAACAACGCAATCATTGATGGTTAAATGTACGGAAGAATGAGGGAAATTTCTCCGGTGATACTGTGGATAATTCCAAGCATGAGAGTTCGCGTATTAGAGTGTTATGTTTTGGTTTAGAAATTAAAATTGCTTAACACAAGTGTATGAGTGGTTCCTTCCTGAGTTCATGCAAAATAATCTTATTTATAAGAACTGTATCCTGCGTTGAGATTTGAATTTGGAGACCTGACATAATCAGTAAATGTTAAAGCGAGAATAATGATATTGTCCCGATTGATAATATAATACGCCCCTAAACAACGAAGCTGAGCTTAATTTAGTATAATTACATCACACTTGGATAACTTCATACAACTCATTGTATTGTCCCGATTGATAATATGACCCTAGACAACGAAGCTAAGCTTAATTATCATAACTGCCCACATTAGAATAATCGTATGCGTTCGCATAAATTAAAAAGATTGGCTCCAATTAGCATTATTTTATGCACATACTTAAATAAATTAGCATAATTTCCGATAATTACGCATTTTTTCAATCATCATTTGATTTTAATTATATTTATTAATTTTTTAAAACCCGACATATACAACAACTTAAAAAACATACCCTAAATAGTAATTACTTTTTTATCATGCAAAAAAACTATATAAGGATTCTCCAATTCTTTGGTGTTTCTGAGAAATAAATGTATGAATAATGAACATCAATATTTGAACTAATTCTCCTTTTGTGATGTATCTTAACTAGCTGCTAGTAAATGTGTAATAACAGCTATAGTGGGTTCACGTGGGGGATTGGCTTGCCGGTCCTGCTTGTAGCCAATAAGGGTCGAGATAGGGAGCGTGGGGCCGGCGTGATCACGACATGTCATCAGGGGTGATTGGCCCAGCCATTGGGGCCCCAGCTAATGGGGATCCGGATAAGAGGCGTGGTCCCGGGAGTGACAGGGAACCATCGAGAACGGTCGAGATTGCCCATGGAGGATTGGCTGGGGGGACCACGTGACGAAGGGATTAAGAGGGAGGAGAGAGGGATGATCGAGAGGAGACGGGGAACTGAACGGGGTGAGAGCCACGCGCGAACGGGGCTCCGGGTGCCACGTGCGCGGTGGGAGTTGTGGGAGTCTGCCGCTCTCCGTTGTCTGCCAGCAACGGAGCGTGTGGGAACAAGTGTACCGTGAAGTGAAAATAAAGAAGACCGATTCCGAATCCGTCTCCGGAGAATTATTACATTGGTGTCAGAAGTACTTCTGCGACTGTTTGGACGATCGTCAAGATGTCCAAGCACCCCAGAAAAAAGAACCTACCTGTGCCTCTATCGGAGGAGGAGGTCGAGACGGATGAAGATGAGCTGTTGGGAGCTACAGCCCCTATGCCGCCTGCTGAAAATGTACTTCTCGACGTCTCACAGCGTCGAACGACGGAAGATGCGACCGCTGCAGGAACAAAAGGCGAGTGGCGGCTGATGGCGGAGCAGATCGAGTCATTACGCGCCATTCTGCTTAGTCTGGTGACCGCGGTGGCATCCTCACCAGCCGCGGGCCGCCAGATTGCCGATCAACTGGATGCCGCGGGAAGGAGTCCGGTGAAAGAACCTGCGTCCGCCATTCCTTCTGCTACGCGGGAGGATGCCGTCATTCTGGGTGGAGCGGCTGCGCCGGAGCCGTCGGCCGCCATTTTGGGCGCGCCTACCGCCACGCGGCCGCCGGCCGCCATTTTGCCTGATACGGGTGGAGAGCGGGAACGTCAGTCGGAGACACCCGCGGCGCGCGCTTGCCACCGTGGGCATCGCCTTCCACAAATCAAAGAATTCATCGCCGAGGGTGATTGGAGTGCTTTCACATGGCGCTTTGAATCGGCTTTTAGATCCGTCAATTGGACGGAGGATGAAGCGCTGGGAGCGCTACCTACACTGCTCGACGATGTTTCTCTGGGGGTCTTCCGTTCCATCCCGGCGGCCAAGAAGAAGACACTGCGGGACGCGTTCGCGGAGATGGCGGAATTCTTTGACCCACCGACGTCGGCCACCAGAAAATTTATGTTACGTCGCCGAGCATCGGAGGAATCGCCGTTGGCCTATCGTGGGGCGTTGATGGCGCTGGCCATGGCTGCCTACCCCGACGCGACAGCCGACCATTTGGATCCTCTCATCCTCTCCCGTATGCTGGAGTTGGCTCAGGAACTCAAGATTTTGCTGCCAGTTTGCGGCCACGAACCACTTACATCGCGATGGGTGGCGCGCTGCCTGGACGCAAAATTGAATATCAGGCGTTGGGACCAGATGGCGGCGTGGACGGGGAAACCAGAGATGGACGGGCCACCTTTGGGGTGGTCTCCACGACTGGTGGTCCACTGCTCCGACGACTCGGGCGACGACGACATGCTGGCTGCTTCTGTTTCGCACGGGATTCCGGGACGGCGGCTGCGCGACCAGCGTGGCAACTACATGGGCCGTCCGCGTGCAAGGGCCGGGTCGTCCGACCACCGGCCGACGTCGGCGGCGTGCTTCAAGTGCGGCAGACGGGGCCATTTCGCCCGTGACTGCCGCTGTCGACCTCTACTGTCGCCTCCTCCGACGAGGGGACCTCCATCTCCTCCACCTACTGCGGAGCCGCAACAACCTCGGGCGAGTCGGCACACATCGGACACCCGGCAGGTCCTGTCACATCACCCATCCATTCGCACTCATTCTCACACTCCTCAGGAAAAATTTACTTCCCCAGCTACAGTTACGCGCTCTGCTACGCAGTGGAAAAAATTGGCTCGCAGGGTTGTAGCTGCGGCTTCGGGCTCGTCGACGGTACGCGGTACCATCGACGGCGTTGATGTGCGCATCTTGGTGGACACGGGCGCGTCGGCCACCATCATTTCTGATGTTATTTTTCATTTGTTGTCCATCCCTGCGTCGCAGATACGTAAGGTTAATGATGCGTGTGTCGCCGCGAATGGGGGAAGCATGGGTATCTGTGGCCAGGCAGATGTGAGCATCACTATCGGGAATATTACCGCCGCAGGACCTGTATTGATCTCTCGCTCGCTAGCTGTTCCATGCTTACTCGGTACTGATTTCCTGCGTCGGATGACGCTGAAAATACGAGTCGACCAGGACTGTTTGGAAATGCCGGGGGGTCGTCGAATGGCGTTCCTGCCTTCCTTGCTGGCCAGCGCGCCTGCAAGTAACGCAGTTACTGCCGTTGTTGCTGCTACGGTAGAAGTACCACCGGGAGCACAGATGCTAATACCGTTGCGTTATCGTAAACCCCTTCGAATGGGGAAGGGTGCAGAAGGCGTGCTGCTATCCCCATCGAATTCGGCATCTAAATCATTTTCTTTAGCGGCGGCACAAACGATCGTGCGACCGGGTCAAGCACCTTTTATACAGGTGTTAAATGGGGGACCTGACCGCGTTATTGTTCCGGAGGGGTCGGTGTTGGCTCACGCCACTACCGACTTCGCCTCTTGCAACGCAGCGCCGCGCGCACGAATGCCCGCTGGTAGGCCCCCACACGATCGCTCTCAAGAATGTTGGATCGCTGATTTGTGCGGAGAAAATTCTTCCTTGTCGAACGAACAAAGGAACGCCCTGCGTTCATTATTGATACAGTACACTGATGTTTTCAGTAAAAATGATTTGGACCTCGGCCGCACGTCGTTTTTGTCGCACCATATTGACACCGGTGCGACGCCTCCCATCTGTATGCACCCTCATCGCATGAGCCCGGCGGAAAGGGATCACGTGCGCGGAGCGGTAAATGAATTGTTGGCGGCGGACATCATTTCGCCGTCCAACAGCCCTTGGGCCGCGCCCGTCGTTCTGGTAAAGAAGAAAGATGGTGGTACAAGATTTTGTGTTGATTTCCGCCGGTTAAACAAAGTTTCGGTGGCAGATGCATACCCCTTACCGAGGATGGATGATTCGTTGGACGCTTTATCGGGTGCTAAGTTTTTTTCCACCCTTGACCTGTCCTCGGGGTTCTGGCAGCTTCCCCTCGACGATGAGTCGAAGGCGAAAACGGCGTTCCGCACGCCGCAAGGTCTCTTTGAATTTAATTGGTTGCCTATGGGCTTGAATGCGGCACCGGCGACGTTTCAGCGGCTCATGGAATTGGTGTTGACGGGACTGCAGTGGGAAACGTGCCTCATATATCTTGACGATATAATTGTTTTCAGCCGCACGTTCGAAGAACACCTCCAACGTCTAGAGGCGGTTTTTCAAAGAATGCGTACGGCTGACCTTAAATTTAAACCTAAAAAATGCCACCTTCTGCAACACTCTGTCCGTTACTTGGGTCATATTGTCAGTTCGGACGGCGTATCCACTGACCCTCTGAAAACGAAATGTGTACGAGAGTGGCCCACACCCACTTCGGTGGGAGATGTTCGGCGGTTTATTGGGTTCGCTTCCTATTATCGCCGCTTCGTTAAAAATTTTGCGACGTTGGCAAAGCCATTACACGTTCTGACTGGCAAAAATCAAAGGTTTAAATGGGGAGCGGAAGAGGAAAAATATTTTATGGCACTTCGGGACCACCTCGCCACGGCGCCAACGCTGGATTACCCAGATTTCTCACAGCCGTTCATCCTCGATACGGATGCTAGTGATATCGGCATTGGGGCCGTTTTGTCGCAACGTAAGGACGGGGTAGAGCGAGTAGTGGCGTACGGCATCCGGGTTTTGTCCCCTGCGGAAACACGCTATTGTGTGACAAGACGGGAACTTTTGGCAATTGTTCACTTTGTCCGATTGTACCGGCCGTACCTGTATGGACGGAAATTCCTAGTTCGCTCAGATCATGCGGCTTTACAATACTCCTTGAAATTAGATCAACCGTCAGGCCAACTGGCTAGGTGGTTGAAATCGCTACAGGAATTTTCCTTTGATATTACATACAGGAAGGGGACCCGTCACACGAACGCTGACGCGCTCTCACGGCTGCCGCCCCTTCCTCAGTGCACTTGCCTGACGGGCACGCACCGCTGTGCGGCACCAGCCACCTCGCCTTGTCCGGTTATGGGGGCGATAGCGGATGAGGATGCAGGGGCGAAAGCGAAGGAGGACGACCAGCAAGGGTCGGTGGACACGGATGATATCTTACGGCTACCACACGCGGTCTGGCTACGTGAGCAGGAGGCTGATGCCTCGCTGTCTCCGCTACGGAAATTGATAGGGAAACAAAAATCTCAATTGGCGGGTTGGAAATGGCAGATGTTCCGAGGCAAGTCGGGATTGTTAATGTGTACTGACGGGTTGTCTGACCGACCACGCTTGGTGGTGCCTACTTCGCTTCGCTACGACCTGCTTCGTGCTCTGCACGCTGATAAGTTGATGCACCTCGGTGTCCAAAAGACTTTGGCCGCGCTGCAGAAGGATTTCTTTTGGGCCGGTATGACGGCAGACGTCAAGGACTTTATTCGCTCATGCCAGGACTGTGCAAAGAGGAAGCCGCCTCGGAACCCCTATGTACCACCGTTACGTTCCATTGAGGTGTCCCGCATTAACGAATTGGTTGCTCTCGATATTCTGGGCCCGTTTCCCCCGTCGGCGAGGGGCAATAAATACCTTCTCGTCGGGGTGGAATATTTTTCTCGATGGCCGATGGCCTGGCCTCTGCCCGACCAGACGGCAGCATCCATTACCGACGCTTTCTTGAACGGGTATGTCATGGACAAGGGGGCACCTGAGAGGCTGCTCACAGATCAAGGGCGGAATTTCTCTTCCAAATTGCTTAAGGAAGTTTGTGACGCGTTGGGTACGAAGAAAATTCGCACTTCTCCTTACCACCCACAAACAGATGGTATGGTGGAACGATTCAACCGCACCCTCTCGGCTATGCTTTGTCACACGGTCAGTGAAAAGCAAACCGATTGGGACCTGCACATACCAGGCGTCTTAGCGGCTTACCGCATGGTTCCACACACGTCCACGGGATACTCACCATTCTTTTTGATGTATGGCCGTGAAAATGTTCCACCCATCGATGTGCAATTGGGTGAGCCGAGTAAGCGACCGTCCCGTTCCTTGCCTGACCACGTGCGTGACTCGCTTGAACGAGTGACGGAGGCGCGAGAGGCTGCCCGGTGTGCGACGGCCCGTGCTCAGGCAAGGAACGAACGTTATGCGCGTCAATCGCATACTCACATGTCTTGGTCAGTGGGGGACCGGGCGTGGCTCCACTGCCCCCAGGTACCGGCGGGCACATCCCCCAAGCTGCACAGGCCGTGGCGAGGGCCTGTGACACTAGTGGATGTTCGGAACTTGCAGAGTATCCGTGTTCAGTACGAAAATCGGCGGTGGTATGTCCACTCCTCACGGCTTAAACCCTATGTTGACGCGCGTGTCGGCCCTTCATCCCCACTAGTTGACCTGCCGGGTTCCGTCGAGCCGACCACGCCGATTGTCACATCCATTGATCCCAAGGGGGACTGTGTTGTGCCTCCTACAGATGAACAGGTTCTGAGGGCTGAGGCGGCCCCAGCCGCCCCCCCTCCAATGAGACCTGCCCTGGACGTGACCGAGCATCAACAACCTACTTCTTCTTCGAGCCTACCACCTCCTGTCCATCCGGAAGCAAGGGGATCATGCGCTGGAAGCGGAGGGGGTCCCGCGTCGCGTACGCGGTCGAAATCTCTTCCGTTTCGTTAACGTGTGATCGTTCGTTTATTTCCCTGTTGTTACTGCGCTGCAGGGGTGCCCTAATGTATGTGGTGATTCTTGTTGTATGGGTGACTTTTTTTTAAATGTTGTTGGGCGCAGGGACGCCGGTTCACCCTCGTATCGTTAAATGCACCTTGGTGCCCTAATAATGTGTTCGGAATTGGTTTATCACCCTTTCCCAGCCGAGACGGCTACTTTTTTTCACCGGGGGGGGGGGGGGGGGTGATGTAATAACAGCTATAGTGGGTTCACGTGGGGGATTGGCTTGCCGGTCCTGCTTGTAGCCAATAAGGGTCGAGATAGGGAGCGTGGGGCCGGCGTGATCACGGCATGTCATCAGGGGTGATTGGCCCAGCCATTGGGGCCCCAGCTAATGGGGATCCGGATAAGAGGCGTGGTCCCGGGAGTGACAGGGAACCATCGAGAACGGTCGAGATTGCCCATGGAGGATTGGCTGGGGGGACCACGTGACGAAGGGATTAAGAGGGAGGAGAGAGGGATGATCGAGAGGAGACGGGGAACTGAACGGGGTGAGAGCCACGCGCGAACGGGGCTCCGGGTGCCACGTGCGCGGTGGGAGTTGTGGGAGTCTGCCGCTCTCCGTTGTCTGCCAGCAACGGAGCGTGTGGGAACAAGTGTACCGTGAAGTGAAAATAAAGAAGACCGATTCCGAATCCGTCTCCGGAGAATTATTACAAATGCAAGCGAATGAAAACAATTCAACGAACGCTCTGCATGCGTGATGTAATGTATTCGTGCTCGCTGATTTTTCTTGTAAACCACATTGTATACTTTACTAGTTGGCTGTGTCGGGTGGTGGCGGGTTTTAACAACACATTTATATATTTACGCGATCTAACCCAAAAACCTCTATTATGGATCACATTGTTTACTATCAGTGAGTTAAGAAAGGTATTTTATATCGTTCTAGGTTACCATATGGATTTAAATGTCATCGTAGTTATTTATATTGGCAGATTCATACATGATTATTCACAAATGACTCTTACGGATTACATAATTTCACACATTTATAAATGCACCCCACGTACCTCCATGGGACATTGTCACATACCCCCAAGGGTCCGCGTACCCCCAGTTGAGAACCACTGGTGGTGTTAGGTAGTGTATAGTGTAGTGTATGTATAGTAGTGTATCATAGTCGTGTGTATAGTGTAATGTATAGGAGTGTATAGTGGAGTATATATGTAAAGACTTTCACGTACCATATCATTTCTCACATTTATAAATAACTACGTGCCCCCTGGGACATTCCCGTGTACCCCCAGGGCTCCGTGTACCACCCCCATTGAGAACCACTGGCTCAGAGGTCACATGTACATCTGCTGTGACTTCACAATGCTCCGTGACATCACAGCAAGTTACATCACGCGGCGTGCCTGTAAAGGCCAATACTATTCTGTGACTCCATCGGAATACATTAAGAGAATTGGCCTTTAAGGTGCAGAATTTATCTGTGGGTTCCGCGCCCATTTTGAAGGTGTCATAGTCTTGTCCGTACACCACGAATCTGATTGCCCACGTTAATAATTATACATTGGTCTACATTGTGCAAGCATGTAACTGTGGGTTGCACTCTCACTTCGAAGGTGTCCGTGTCCTGTCCATACACCACAATGCTGATGTCCTTCAGCGGCGACTTGGGGTTGCGTTTACTGAAGCGTTTCATTTCCTTGAAAAATATTTCGGCCGTGACGTTTTTCGGATAGTTCAAGTTGCCCGTGCCAATGGCCGGGATGGCCATGGTGGCATAGTTCGACGCGTCGGCCTTCTTGAAGCAACTTTCCAGGATATGCTCGAGAGTCTAAGAAGGCAAAACCATAAGTAAAACAAACTGTACTTTGGCTTAACAAAAAAAAGGCACGTGACAATGTTGTGCATCACATTCAATTATTTGAAACGGGAAGGATTACGTCAAATTAGCTTAGCGTTTTTAGATTTTGAGAAGCAATACAGAAATGGGAATCATTTTAGGTCAAAGACTTAACAGATATATAATACTGTAGAACCTCTCTTAACAACGGTAATTGGTTCTATGATACTGGTCGTTAAGTGATTTAGACGTTAAGCGAGTAGATGTTTTCACTTCAAAGCACAGCAGACACTGAATTGAACAATGCTTCCAATGCCCAAGAATGGACATCGCTGATTGGCCGAGGTCCGGTCAGATCACTTTAGAGCTCGCCGATTGGCCAAATTTGGCGGTTGCATGCTCGGTGTAAGCCCATCGTTAACAGGGGAATGGTCGCTAAGCAAACACATTGGGTTCTATGAAGACCCGTTGTTAAGCGATTAGTTGTTAACAGGGGTGGTCGTTAAGAGGGGTTCTACCATATAGGGAAAATGTCATTAACAACTCTTAACGTTTTAAGTTCTGACGTTAAAATATTTTGTAACGTATCTCCGACCATGAACACCTGACCAGTGAACTCAAACACGTACACAAGGCTCTCAAGGCAAATGGATATTCTGACGACACAATCCGCAAAGCCATCACCCCAACCGTGAGGAAGGAGCCATCTGAAGATCCAATCAAAACCATCACCTTGCCTTGCATAGCAGAAAAAAAATATTTCCAAAATCTTGAACAAACACAAAATCCAGGTCCGATTTAACACAGTGCATATGTAATGTAGTAACTCGGCGGGAGACGACTTCACGGGTAACACACTCTTTATTTTACCAAACTCGTTCACAGGTGACTAACACCTACTTTGTATCTCGGGTGACAAACACCCACTTAGTATCTCGGGTGACAACCACCCACTTAGTATCTCGGGTGACAACCACCCACTTAGCTACCCTGGCGACTAACGCCCACTGAGCTACTAGGGTGACCAACACCCACTTAGCTACTCGGCGACTAACGCCTCTGAGCTACTCGGGACACTCCCTGCCCGGGGTGTCCGTCTTGACTGTGGGTCCCCAGCCCGACCCACGTGGGCGTCGGACCCTGGGTCCCACAGTCTCGCCTCCGAGCCACACAGGGCCCCGGTCCCCACAAGGACGGCGGGACTAGGGGTCTCGGGGCACTAGGTCTTCAGCTCCGTCTTCTGGTCTTCAACTGGGTAACTTCTCCCCGAGTGCTCTCGCGCGTCCCCCTTTATACCCCACCTGCGGACGTCGCTGCGAGCACCCATCTTATTCGACCAATCACTGGGCGCTGGCTACGATCCTGTTTTCCCACATCTCAGCGTGCCTCACCACCCACGCCGCGCCGCCCCGTCATCTGTCACTCCCGGCGCGCGCGTCCACACCACGCCCACAACGCGTGCCCAACCCCGCACCCCGCGCCGCCCCGTGATCCATCACTGTCACAGTCGGCGCACGTCAACACCACCACTACATCACCCCCTACCACATAGCTCGCAGCCGACCCGGCTGCTATAAAAATATACAAACCCCCCTGTGTGCCCCGTAACACAACACAACAACAAGAACAACAACTAACGCAACAACACAACACGACGCGAACACTACCATCCGCAACCATCAACCAATGCCACCGCGACAATAGAACAATATATACAATCCGGCGAGTGACAATAGCAATGTGTACGCAGAAAGAAAAATAAATGGAAATTTTTTTTTTTTTTTTCCTTCTCGACTCGTGCAGCGTCCCATTCTTTTCGAGCGTCCCTACAACGGGACATTACCCCGGCAGAGGGGAACACCGGGCGAGCTCGGTGTCGAGAAAAAAATGTCGTCACGAAAATTGTTGTGCCCTAGCCCGAGTCCTCCTTGCCGGTCCGTCGTACGGCACCAGACGCGGTTGAACGTCCGGTGGTGCCGGCAGATCAGGAAGACCTCGGCCAGGCATCGAGGACCCGTGCTTGCCGCGGGTTTCAGGTTCCCGACGGTCAGCAGCCGCCAAGCCTGAGGCACCTGGGGGTGGGTCAGGTGGAGACACGTGAGGATCAGCCTGCGACACCTCCCTCCCCGAGTCGACGGTCACATCACACGCCCGGTCGTTACGGCACAGAACGGGGTCACACGGTGCCGCATAGGGCTTCAGTCGGGAGGGGTGCACGTACCAACGCCGTTTTTCCCATTTAATCTGTATACTCTGGGGTCGTGCAACCCGCACAATTTCCACCGGTCCCCTCCAAGGTCTCAACAACTTGGGGGACGTAGCCAATGGTGCATGTGGACAATGCAGCCAGGCCTTATCGCCTGGTTTCCAATCATGCGTATGCACCCTCCGCCCATGCAATCTCTCGTTCGCGATTTGCCGAGACCGCGAATTAAACCGCGCCGCCTCCCGCACTTCAGTCAATTTGGCGATATTAAATTTGATGTGGTCTGCCAATTTAGATTTTGCACGTGGCTGGGAAATCCCCAGTTGGACGTCCATGGCCGGATCGGCCTCCCGCCCATACATAAGAAAAAATGGGGAAAACCCCGTCGCCGCATGAGGGGCCATTCGATAGGCCGCGAGTACCCCCGGCACCTGTAAGTCCCAATCAACCTGATCGTCGCAGACCTGTTGGCACAACATAGACGTAATCGTCCTGTTCAGATGCTCAACCATCCCGTCAGTCTGCGGGTGGTAGGGGGAAGTACGCACTTTCTTTGTACCCAACAGGTCGCACACCTCGCGCAACAAAACGCTCGAAAAATTCTTTCCTTGATCCGTCAGCAAGCGTTCGGGGGCGCCTTTGTCCAAAACATAACCCTGGACGAAGGCGTCCGCCACCGCTGCAGCCGACTGGTTGGCGAGTGGCCATGCCATGGGCCATCGGGTGAAGTATTCTACGCCAACCAGCAGGAACCTATTTCCCCTTGGTGTAGCAGGAAAGGGCCCCAAGATGTCCAACGCAACCAATTCGTTTATGCGCGAAACTTGAATGGATTGCAGCGGTGGATTAGCTGCCAATGGTGGCGGTTTTCTTTTGGCGCACCCTACGCATCCCTTAAGAATATTCGCCACGTCGTTACCCATCCCCGGCCAATAATAGTCTCGCTGGATTAGGGCGAGCGTTTTGTGAAAACCCAGATGCATGAGCCGTTCATGAGCTGCCAGAACGACCCTACCCCGCATAGCAACAGGCACAACGAGCACGTGACGCCGGGACATGTTGTCCCACTTCATCAAAAGGCCCTGTCTGCACACCCAGGAACCAACCCGCGCATCCCCTACCTCGGGAGCGCCAACTTTTCGACGTAGCGTAAGTAGGGAGCTGTCGGACATTTGGAGACGGCCCCACTCAATGAGGGGCAATGACAACAGCGAATCCCTCCCCGTGGGGGCATCGACTCCCGGGGTGTCAGTGGCGGCGAGCGCAACTCCCGGGGTGCCGGCGACCGGGGGTTTGCACCGCGCCGATCCCAACAAACATGTGCAGTCCGTGCACGGTGGCAACCGCGACAAGGCGTCCGCATTTGAGTGTCGCAATCCCTTGCGGTAAATCGTCGTGAATTGGTAGTCCTGAAGGACCTCCAACCATCGGGACAATTGGCCCGATGGCTGTGCCACGCGCATAGCGTATTGTAGAGCCGCATGGTCCGTACGGACCGTAAAATGACGGCCGTAAAGATACGGCCTGAATTGCTGTGTAAAAAACACAATCGCTAACAATTCACGACGAGTTACGCAATAGCGTTGTTCGGCGAGGGAAAGAACTCTACTACCGTGGGCGACCACCCGTTCAACCCCCCCGACCACCTGTGAGAGCACCCCCCCGATACCCGTGTTGCTGGCATCTGTGTCAAGCAAAAACGGTTGTGTGAAATCGGGGTAACACAAGGGGGGAGCCTGCACCAAGGCGTCACGAAGGGAGCAGAACGCAGCCTCCTCTTCCGCCCCCCAGTGAAACCGCACACCCTTAGCCATCAAAGCGTGCAGGGGCCTGGCTATGGTGGCAAACTGCTTGACAAAACGACGGTAATAGGAGGCGAAACCAATGAAACTGCGAACCTCCGTGACCGAGGTTGGCGTTGGCCATGAGCTGACGCAGTGCGTCTTAGCAGGGTCCGTCGAGATCCCTGAACGACTCACGATGTGGCCCAAATACCTGACCGATTCCCGAAGCAGAAAACATTTAGCCGGTTTAAATTTAAGCTTAGCGGAACGCATCCTGAGGAACACCGCTCTCAGTCGCTGGAGGTGCTCCTCAAAAGTCCGACTGAAGACGATGATATCGTCGAGATAAATCAAACAGGTATCCCATTGGAGGCCCGACAAAACCAATTCCATGAGTCTCTGGAACGTGGCGGGAGCGGAATGTAAGCCCATGGGCAAACGGTTGAATTCAAATAGGCCACCAGGTGTCCGGAAAGCGGTTTTAGGTTTAGACTCGTTATCGAGTGGCAATTGCCAAAATCCGGAAAGCAGATCGAGTGTGGAAAAAAACTGTGCTCCCGCCAAGGCATCCAGCGACTCATCCATCCTGGGGAGCGGATACGCATCCGCCATCGAGATTTTGTTTAAGCGGCGGAAATCGACACAAAACCGCAAGGACCCGTCCTGTTTTTTTACTAGGACAATAGGAGCACCCCACGGACTAGAAGAGGGCGAAATGATATCGGCCGCCAACATATCATTAACCGCCGATTGCACATGCTCCTTCTCGGCTGGGCTGAGCCGGAAGGGATTCTGACGAATAGGGGCCGCGTCCCCTGTAGCTATGTGGTGGCGCAACAGGTCAGTGCAGCCGATATCGTACTTATGTTTGCTGAACACGTCAGCAAACTCGAGTAGCAAACCCCTCAATGCTCCCAATTGCACCATGGACAAGTTAGCAGAACCGGCACACAACGAGTCCAACCACTCAGTCCCCTCATCACTTGGAGGATGCGACTCGACAGTGAAATCTGCTTGAGCCACGAGCCGTTCCTCAACGGGTAGCGGCGCAGCGTGAGCCAGCACCGTTCCCTGCGCAATTACGGCCGGCCGCGAGCCCGTATTCAGGACCATTACGAACGGCTCACTGTCCCCTCTCACCATGGTTTGAGCAACCGCTAAGTCGAGGCCCCTTCTGGCCCTGTTAGACGGCCCCAACAGCACCCCCTGTGCCTCCGCACCCACCTCGAGTGGTTTCCTCAACCGAAGGGGTACCAACATTTGCGATCCCGGGGGCACCCGTACAGTGTGAGTTGCCAGCGCCTGCACCGTCGCACAAACCGTGCGTATTTTGGTAGGGCTCGACAAGAACGCAACCCGCCGACCTGACGGAAGCTCAATGCAGGCCTGATCTATAAGAATTTTGATGGGCATTTTGGACAAAAAGTCCGTACCTAGCAAACAGGGAACGGCCAGCGATGATGATACAAAAATAGGGCCCGCCAATTTGATGTCACCAATGCAAATAGTCGCCCGAATCTGGCCGATGATCCCCAGGGATCCCCCATTCGCCGCATAAAATGGCACGTCTACTGGCAGAAGGGGTCCACTTTGGACGGGAAGAATGTTATAAATAAGGTCCGAGATGATAGTGGCCGACGCACCCGTGTCCACAAGCACCCGGACCTCAACCCCGTCAATAAACCCCGTTACCACGGACGACCCGGCCGACGCAGCCACTATCCTGTGGGCCAATTCGGACCACTCGACTGCTTGCGGGCCGTGTACGGACCCCCCACGCCGAAGTGAACCCCCGGCACCCAGCCGCGAACCCCCCACCGCCAAGCGGCGACCCGAATGTGCCGTGTTTGTGGACCGAACGTGTGAGGTGCCGCGATTTGCCAGGTTTTGTTGGGATGACTTGTGGGCCTGGTCGTCGTCCCGACGTGGTCCTGTGGCGCGCTGACGCGGGGCCCGGCACCCGGCTGCGACGTGACCCCGAAGGCCGCAGTTGTAGCAGACGACGAGGGACGTCGTAGGTTTCGGTTGCTCCAGCTTGCGGGATGAACGTGTGGGCGAACGACCTCCCGTTCTCCACTCCCCCGGACGCGATGCAGCGAAGGCCTGCTCCTGATCCGCAGCTGGCCGAGGTTCGGCGATCGTGGCGGCCAGTGCCGCGTTCCCCGCCCATTTGCAGACGACCCCCGGCTTGCGTTTGAGGACCTCGTACGCGTGAATGCTCGTGGCGATCGCCAGGGAGCAGATATCCATCTCGTCCGCCACATTGATGGGGACCCCCAACTCGTGGGCCAACGCCAGCAGCTGCTCCGTCACCATGGCGTCCTTCCCCTCCTTATCCATGCGGGGAAAAGCTGCGTCCGCCAAGGCGAGCAGTGCCGTGCGATAGGCGAGCGTCGTTTCTCCAGCCACCTTCCGCCGATCGTAGAACTGGTGGCGACACGTGGAGGGCGGTCCGAACACCTTCGCCATCAGGTGTAGTGCGGCCTGGAGCGTAGAGCGGGACGACCTTGCAGCAGATGTGAAGGCTGCAAGCGCGTCGTCGTCGAGCATCGCTGGCAACGCACGCAGGGCAGTGGTGTCGGACCACCCCGACATCTCCTGATGAGCGAGGAACCTTCGTTGGAAGGCTCCCAAGTCGCCCCCATCCGCCTTGAACGCCGACAGCGCGGGCAATCTTTGCTGGAGGACCCGATCGTCGTCGACGTCGGGGAGATTTTCCCGCGCTCCGCTGTAGTTGTGTAAAATGTCGGCTCGGTTGTCAGGCGCAAAATGGAGAGCTCCGGCGCGCGCTGATGACGTGGGCTGCGCTGAGCGGAGGTCTCCGGCCACGTGGTGTCCGTGTTTCCCGCCAATCGATGGCGGCTCCTCAATAACGGCGGCAACTTCCAGACTTTTGGCGCGAAGCGCCTGTTGGCGGGATCCCTCCAACGTCGCCTTCTCCGCCAACCCCGCAGCCGTTTTTCCGCTCGCCGGAACGGAGATGTCCGCCAAGACAGCGGCGGCGGCGAGTAGCAACTCCGCCAACCGGGAGTGCGCGTCTTGGAGGCTGGTGTCGGAGGCAAGCGGAGCGTCGGCCATCACCGCGAAGTGCTGCATCGGCGGCAACTCCTCGTCCTCTCCTCCCGAGGTTGGTGTCCCCGGTACGCCGTCGTCGTCCCGACCTCGCTCGTGGGTACGGGTAGTCTTCCTCGTGTCCATACTTCTTGAAGACAGGTTTACTTCTGACGCCAGTTGTAATGTAGTAACTCGGCGGGAGACGACTTCACGGGTAACACACTCTTTATTTTACCAAACTCGTTCACAGGTGACTAACACCTACTTTGTATCTCGGGTGACAAACACCCACTTAGTATCTCGGGTGACAACCACCCACTTAGTATCTCGGGTGACAACCACCCACTTAGCTACCCTGGCGACTAACGCCCACTGAGCTACTCGGGTGACCAACACCCACTTAGCTACTCGGCGACTAACGCCTCTGAGCTACTCGGGACACTCCCTGCCCGGGGTGTCCGTCTTGACTGTGGGTCCCCAGCCCGACCCACGTGGGCGTCGGACCCTGGGTCCCACAGTCTCGCCTCCGAGCCACACAGGGCCCCGGTCCCCACAAGGACGGCGGGACTAGGGGTCTCGGGGCACTAGGTCTTCAGCTCCGTCTTCTGGTCTTCAACTGGGTAACTTCTCCCCGAGTGCTCTCGCGCGTCCCCCTTTATACCCCACCTGCGGACGTCGCTGCGAGCACCCATCTTATTCGACCAATCACTGGGCGCTGGCTACGATCCTGTTTTCCCACATCTCAGCGTGCCTCACCACCCATGCCGCGCCGCCCCGTCATCTGTCACTCCCGGCGCGCGCGTCCACACCACGCCCACAACGCGTGCCCAACCCCGCACCCCGCGCCGCCCCGTGATCCATCCCTGTCACAGTCGGCGCACGTCAACACCACCACTACACATAAAATTTGTGATCTGATCCCATCTTATATTCTTGGTTCTTTCGGTAAAGTCACGTAGATTTTGAGAAGCAAGGACAAGATTCCTGACATGCAATATCCCGGCGTGTACAAACTAAGCTGCATCTGCGGCAGCAGTTACATTGTGGAAACTAAACGACATGTCTCGGACCGTGTTCGTGAACAAAAGGCAGATTTGAAACACGGCAGGACCAATACTTCTGCCGTAGCTAATCATTACTTTAATGCGGCTGGCTCACATGAAATTGATTTCTATAAGACGATGGTACTTTGCAAGCCGACTGGCTATCAACAAAGATTTGTTCACGAAGCCATCCATATATACAGACACAGACACAATTTCAACCAAGACGACACTTTTAAACTCAGCAATCATTGGAAACATGTCATCAACCACTTGGGTCATGACTGAATTTGTGTTTTCTTGTCAACCTCTACCGTCAGCAGTGTGGATGGGTGTAGCGAGGTGCAATTCCCCTCCCCCCCATTTTTATCCCCCTCTCTCCCCCTACACCCCCCTCTCTCCCCCTATCTCTACCCTCTTCCTCCCCCAATTGTCGAAGACACTTGGACTGCGCCCTCGCCTTCAGCTCCACCTCTATCTCTACCCCTCTCCTCCTGTCTCTGCCCCCTCCATCCCCCCATTGTCTCCTACATTTGCGCTGGCTGCCCCGCCCATGCTGTTGACGCAGCACAGCTTTGCTCACTCTGAAAGCCCTTAGAAGCAGTTGCAATTGGAGGCTTGCCCCTCTTTCCTCACCCTCCACCTTGTTGTATATATATAGGCCTTTTTCCAAAAAAATTATATTAAGAATATTTCTGCCAATATATTTTTAATAATCAATCGCGGGGTCGCTTGGAGCAAAAGGGGGTGATGCAAAACCCTCCCCTCATGAGCAGCCGCCTTTCACACTCGGGACCAGAGAGCCGGAGGTGAGCCATAAAGGGTAATAAAAAAAACAAAGAAAAGAAAGGGAGGGGGGGCTTTCTAATGAGATTCTGGGGGAATGTATGCAGGGATTCATCTTCTTGGTTCTTTCGGTAAAGTCACGTAGAAGGGAAGTAATAAAATAATAAAAATAAAACATAATAAAATGATTATCACGACGTAGCCACATACTATTAACACTTCTTCCCTTTATTAATGCTACCCCTATCCCCTCCCTTTGATGCTGCTAATCCTGCATAATGCACGGGCATAAGTAGTACTAATCACATACCTGCATTTCCCATATCCCCTCCCTTTGATGCTGCTAATCCTGCATGATGCACGGACATAAGTAGTATTAATCACTTACCTGCATTTCCCATATCCCCTCCCTTTGATGCTGCTAATCCTGCATAATGCTCGGGCATAAGTAGTACTAATCACATACCTGCATTTCCATAAATATGCTAAATTCCTGTTGATATGCAAATTCTTTTGTCAAGGCGCCCTTTCCCCCCCTTCCAACCCAGCTTATATATATGCTCCAAGCACGTGTGCTGTTTCATTCAGACGCTGTCGCCTCGACAGACCTGGTTTTCACCTGAGGACGGCTGCTTGCATTATGGCCGAAACGTCGTGAGAATTATTTTATTACGTTTTATTTTTATTATTTTATTACTTCCCTTCTACGTGACTTTACCGAAAGAACCAAGAAGACAGACGAGCAACGTCAGGCAATCAACGTCGAGAAAGGGCGGAAAGCGCCAAGCATCAACCAAGCCAGCACGCAGCAGCGCCACCGAGCGCCACCGAGCAAAGTGTGTCAGCTGCCAGTGGACAAGCTACAAGTGTCATGCCGACTCAGCTCATCCAGCAGGAGAAAAAAGCCTGAGCCAGCGCAGCCCTGAAGTAAGGTCGGGTGTCCGGGTGAAGCTGGCAGCTGCACGATCAAGGAGAGAACACGGAGCAGTGGAAAGAGCCTGACCAGCCGCCGGTGAGCAAGAGTGTCAGCGCTAGCGAGAGCGCCGTGGGTTCGACTCACACACACACCGACAAGCACCAGCTGGGACCAAGACAAGAGTGAGGAGCGCCAGCAGCGGACGAGCTGCGTGCGCTATTTGATGACACAATCATCGCACACCACGACGGCGAGCGTCGTGCTGACTCGTCATCCAGCAGCGGACAAACAGCTGCAGACAACGCCCTGGAGCGATACAGGGAGCAACGAAGCCGTTTGTATGATACGCCCACCCTCACACACTCACCGTTCCTCAGGAAACAAACTAAATTTTTGGTACAAGGAATGCCCAACCTCGGCGTCTGATTTACGCAAAGAATTGATCAAAGAAGACACACGCACACAACACACATATCGGGACTAATAAGATTGTTCCAAAAAGTTATCTTTGTGTTTCAGTCCACATGTGTATGTGTGTGTACGGCAATGTGTGTGTCACTCTATGTATGTGTGTGAGTCGCTGTATGTGTGTACGTCGATATGTGTGTGTAATTCCATGTGTGCGTATCTCAAGTACATGTCTATGTGTGTGTGAGTCCATATGTGTGTGTGTCTGTAAGTCGATGTGTTTGTGTGTGTCAGTCCATGTGCGTGTGTGTTAGTCGCTGTGTGTGCATGCCTCCATGTTAGTCAGTGTAACTCCATTTCTTTGCGTGTCTGTAGGTCCATGTATGCATCTTAGTCCATGTGTGTGCTTTATTGACCTGCTCAAGGCCTATGATACCATCAGTAGGCCTGGCCTCTGGGTTGCTCTTCGTGCTTTCCGAGTCCCGAACCCACTTATCACCATCCTTAAGGACCTTCATGATGGTGAGCGGCCCCGCGTCTTAACTACGTGGCCATGAGTCAGAGCCATTCCCTTTACACCTTGGGGTGCAACAGGGATGTCCTCTGGCTCCCACATTGGGCCACGTAGTTCGTCGAGCCTTCAATGCCTGTACCGGAAGAATTCCCATCTGCTACAGATACAATGGGAGGCTGATCGATGCCCGGGTGCGGTCAAGGGATGGCTCCCTATTGCTCAACCACGTTATGTATGCCGATGAAAACCTACTACGTGTTAAGATGGAAACATCTCGTTCCACGAAGGTAACAAATAAAGGAAAATATTTCACTGTATGCAGTTTTCATGTGATCACTGATGTCAAGAATTTACCTTTTTGCCCTGTGCGTTCCATTGACAGCAGACGGTGTGGTAGACCTCCTTGCAAGACAGGTTGCATTTGCTGATTTTGACCGTGATGATGTCTCCATCTATCACTGACTTTTTTTGAGAAATTTCATTGGTGAGAGTTTGCAGGAGTGGCCCAGCCTTTTTGAGGAGGGCACCAGAAACGGCTCCTTTTGACAAGTCGAGGTCTTTGGAGACGGTGTTCACGATCACGTCCGCCTGTTCAGAACATGCTCAGTTCACTAATGAGTAAATTAATATTATCACAGAGCTTCTTATACTCCTATAGTGTTTCCAGTCTCTTCTCTTGGAACGTGGTAGTAATTGCGTTCATGAACAACACCGCGTTATGCAAAAATCACATTATAATATATAATATAGGGTAAATATCAGTACGTGATAACACATGACATATGTATGCAGGCTGAACAAAGACTGAGAAGCGTGGAAAGCATCTAGAAGCATCCAGCAACATTCAATGCCTTGTGAAATGATGCTACACCGAGGCAGCCACTACAACCGCGTATTCCTTTTTGCGTAACGTAGTTCCGTTTACTCGATCGCCTTATATCAAATTCGCATCCGTGTTAAAAAAAATGTGCTCCTTAATACAATCATCGTGATATACAATTAGCATTATGAAAACTACACGTTATAGGAGAACATACTGTGCATCAATTTACCACAGGTGCTGAGCAGAGGGCCAAATGCCCAAAACAGCACAATCAAAGGTGCAATATATAACAGCGAATACGGTTGTAGATTGGGCCACGTGATTTTGAGGGGTGTGATCTCACCGAGGATGGGTGCAATCGGTTTCTGGGGTGCCATGGTGGCGAGATGTTAACTACCTCAACTGGTATATAGGAGGTCGTGGGTTCGATCCCGACCACGACGCCTGCTGTATATTTGGAGTGTGCGTGTCTCTCTCCCCATGGTCATGTGGATTTTCCTCCGGATCTTCTGTTTTTTTTCACTCCATATTTTAGAAACATGCATTTAAGGGTATCTGACTGATATAAATTTCCACATGATCAGCCACTTCGTTGAGCAATCATTTGTGAAAGCTATGTCGCTTCTGAAAAAGACGCTATATCACTCAGTGGACCTTACCTGGTAAACATATTTTTTTAAGTTTAGTTTCCTGGTGTGGGGAGCTATTTGAGGAACCCAAGGTGATGTAGCTATGGACGACCATGAGTTTGATGATATTAATATAGTACTTGAAGTTGATACTGGTAGTAACCTCCTGGTTAAACCAGCCCACGGGGGATTATTCTGTCCGTCGTGCATTCCAAATATGGGAGGGGTGGGTGGGGCTGGGTGGAGAGGGGAGGGTGGGGAGGGAGGGGCTTGGTTGGGAGGGTAGGGTGGGGAGGGGCCAGTGGTGGGGAGGGTGGGGCTGCGTGGAGAGGGGAGGGTGGGGAGGGGCTGGGTGGGGAGGGTGGGGAGGGGCTGGGTGGGGAGGGTGGGGAGGGGCTGGGTGGGGAGGGTGGGGAGGGGCTTGGTGGGGAGGGGCTGGTCACCCCGTGGTGCCCTTATAAAACTCAACGTTTTACAGGTAGGAACAACAGGTTCCACACTGCCCACCAGGGATTATGTGTCTGTCGTGCACCGGAATGCAGCCCACCCATGCACCCCCCCATCCCACCGACCGCCGAGCAGGGCCACGATTGATTGATGTCGGAGAGGGTGGGGAAAAGGTAAACACGCCCAATCATCCAACCCCCCCTCCCACCCCAAACGCCGAGCGGGGCCGCCATTGGTAGAGGTGGGGTGTAAACACGCCCACTCATGCAATCCCCTCCCCACCGAACACCGAGCAACGCCGCGATTGGTTGACGATGTCGGGGAGGGTGGGGAAAAGGGTAATCATGCCCACTCATCCAACTGCCCCCCCCCCCTGAACGCCGCGCTGAGTGTGTGTGTACGAGTCTGAGAGTGAGTGTATGTGTGTGTGAGTATGAGAGTGCGAGAGTGAGTATGTGTGAGTCTAAGAGTGAGTGTATGTGTGTGTGAGTCTGAGAGTGAGTGTATCTGTGTCTGGGCAAAGTCCCATCGGTGAGCTCCTCCGGCAGGCAAGGCTGCATTGGCTGGGTCATGTAGCCCGCATGCCCAGCCACCGCATTCCTAAACAGCTTTTGTTCGGCCGGATCGAGGGGGCTAAATGGGCACGGCACGGGCTAGAGAAGAGATGGATTGATGTGGTACAGGAGGACGTGGAGCTGAGTGGACTTGCCGATGAATGGTACCAGCGGTGTCAAGATCAGCCTCTGTGGAGGAGGCTCGTGAAGGACGCTACTGGGCAGTTGGAGGCAGTCGCCCTCCAACAACAACGGAGGGCGGAGGAGCGACGCTCACAACAACGAGCGGAGCGCCGGGTAGCTAAAGCTCAGCAAGTTGGCACAGTAGGGGGCACAGGTGGTGCATCAGCCAGTCATCTCGGGCATCTCGGTCAGTCGGCACCTGGGTCTGCCCCGTGACCTCCTGCCAACGGGAGTTCGACACTTCACGTGGCCTCAATGTACACATGGCCTGGCACAAGCGTCGTGGTGACGTCACCGCCACTTAGTGGCGAATGGCGGTTGTTGTATCTGTGTGAGAGTCTGAGAGTGTGTGTGCGTGAGTCTGAGAGTGTGAGAGTGAGTGTGAGTCTGAGTGTGTGTGTGTGAGTCTGAAAGTGTGAGTGTGTGAGTCTGAGAGTGTGAGAGTGAGTGTATGTGTGTGTGAATCTGAGAGTATGAGAGTGAATGTATGTGTGTGTGAGTGTGTGTGAGGCTGAGAGTGTGAGAGTGAGTGTGTGTGTGTGAGTCTGAGAGTGAGTGTATGTGTGTGTGAGAGTGTGAGTGTGTTTGTGTGAGTCTGAATGAGTGAGTGTGAGTGTGTGTAAGTTGGAGAATGTGAGAGTGTGTGTGTGAGTCTGAGAGTGAGTGTATGTGTGTGTGAGTCTGAGAGTGAGTGTGTGTGAGTCTGAGAGTGTGAGTGTGTGTGTGAGTCTGAAAGAGTGAGGATGAGTGTGTGTGTGAGTCTGAGAGTGTGAGCGTGTGTGTGTGAGTCTGAGTGTGAGAGTGTGTGAGTCTGAGAGTGTGAGAGTGAGTGTGTGTGAGTCTGAGTGTGAGAGTGAGTGTGTGAGTCTGACAGTGTGAGGGTGAGTGTGTGTGTGTGAGTCTGAGAGTGTGAGGGTGAGTGACTAATGCAGCCAGCTATGGCTGCAGAGTTTGGTTAGTACATGTTGTTTGTCGTTTATTGTGAAAATTCCGTCACAGTTCATATGATCACTGTTTCATTGCTTTCATGGCTTTATTTTGGTGATTTCGAAAAGTTTTTGGTTTGGCCATGTTTGTTTGTTGTAGTACGGAGTAAGACTTATGGCCTTAATCTAAGTTGCCTTGTGGTTGTTGTTGTTTGACTTGCATCCCACTTGGATTTTTGCACACAGCGTTGGTGTACGGTGTTTTTTCTGCAATATTTTGCTGTCTTTTCTTGGATTTTCTGTTTGCACTTAGTCACATATTCACTTTAAGATTTTTCTTGTTCATGTTTTTGTTTATTGTGGTTGCACCCGATTCAAGAGCCGAATGGCTCACAGGGATATACCTAATAAATGAACTTGAACTTGAGTGTATGTGTGTGTGGGTCTGAGTGTGTGAGATTGAGTGTATGTTTGTGGGAGTTTGAGGGTGTGAGCGTGTGAGTCTGAGAGTGAGTGTGTGTGTCTGAGAGTGTGAGAGTGAGTCTGTGTGTGTGAGTCTGAGAGTTTGAGGGTGAATGTATGTGTGTGTGAGTCTGAGAGTGTGAGAGTGAGAGTCTGTGTGTGTGAGTCTGAGAGTGTGAGCGTGAGTGTGTGTCTGTGTGTCTGAGAGTGTGAGAGTGAGTGTGTGAAGGCTTCACGAACTACGCAGTCGAAATAGATGTTAAATAATGTGGGAGCCAGAGGACATCCCTGTCGCACCCCAAGGTGTACAGGGAAAGGCTCCGACCCCCGGCCACGTAGTTTTACCCGGGCCCGCTCACCATCATGAAGGTCCTTAATGATCGTGAGCAGAGGGTCAGGGACTCCGAAAGCACGAAGAACAACCCAGAGCCCAGTCCTACTGATGGTATCATAGGCCTTGACCAGGTCAATAAAGCAGAGATGTAGGTCTTTTTGGAATTCCCTACACCTCTGCTGTAGCAAACGGACAGAAAATATGGCATCTGTGCAGGACCGCCCTTTCCTGAAACCGCATTGGGGCTCCGCAAGCCTCTCCTCAGCATGCCTAGCAAGGCGATGTTGAATAATCCTTGCCAGGACCTTACCCGGCACACTGAGGAGTGAGATGCCCCTGTAGTTGTTACAGTCGGTACGGTCCCCCTTCTTAAAGAGGGGGACCACCAGGGCATCCTTCCAGTCCTGCGGAACCCGTCCAGTGGTCCAGACTGTTGTTATGATGTCATATAGGGCAGTCTGTGCACAAACGCCACCCTCCCTCAGCATTTCGCTTGGGAGATCATCTCTGCCCGGTGCCTTCCCTGGTCTCAGACTCCGGATCGCCCTCAGTACTTCCTCAACAGCTGGTACCTCAGCCAGCCACTCACAGGGGGTGACCTCTTCCAATATTTGAGGCACCGCAGCCTCAGCAGGGTTATCCCCACTTTGTGCCATGATGTTTTCCTGGCTGAGAGATTTTCCCTCCCCCAGGACCTCACAGAAATGCTCAGCAAATCTGCAAACCTGTTCCTGGGGGTCGGAGATTGGATCACCGTTTTTTCCTCTAATGATGGTAATAGGTGTGGCGCTACAGGTTACTTTTTTGATGGAGTTAAATAGTGATTTGTGATCGCGGGCTACTGAGGCAGACTCCATCTCCTCAGCAACCCGCGACCACCACCCATCCTTGCAGCGCATCACGGCTCTCCGAACCTCCGAGCGAAGACTGCGGTAAACCTCCTCATTCTCTGACGTGGGATGCTGTAGGCGAAGAGAGTGGGCCTGTCGCTTTTTCTCAATTAACCTGAACACCTCCTCCGTCAGCCAGGGTTCCCGGGGAGGTCTGGACCACGTACCCAAAGCAGCCATTGCAGCTGCATGAGTCACAGTCTTAAACCTCGCCCATTTACCCTCGACATCAGGTGGAGTGGGGGACGATGCCAACCCCAGCTGCAAGCGATGATGAAATTCTCGCTTGCAACTTTCATCAGCTAACTTAGACCAGGCCACTTTTGGTTGGAATGGGATCCTGGGTGTACACCCACCACCGGAGTGGAAGAATGGCAGGCGCATCTTACAGATGACTAGTCGATGGTCAGAGGGCAGATCAGCTCCACGGTAGGTCCTGGTGTCAAGGACATGGGCTCGCATCCGCTGGTCCGTCACTATGTAGTCCAGCAGATGTTCTTGCTTGGACCCGGCATGCATCCATGATGTTGTGTGGATGCGCCGATGCCGGAAGAGCGTGTTGGTAATTACAAGCCCATGGGCTGCACAAAAATCTAGCAGCCTCCTACCGTTATTATTGAGCTGATCTGGCCCATGCCTTCCAATCACTCCAGACCAGGTGCCAGCATCATGACCAACTCGGGCATTGAAGTCACCCAACAAGATGACTCTGTCCCGAGTGGCCACTTTAGCCAGCACCTGTGACAGGAGGTCATAGAAAGCGTCCGACTCATCGGCTTTGCCTGCATCCCTCCACGGATGTTCGTCTTCGGTGGGGGCATAAGTAACCACGACCACCACTCCTCGCCTCTGGTTGATGGGAAGGCGAGCCCAAAGTATCCTGGGGCTTACAGCTTCCCACACCTCACCGCCACGCTCCCACGCCCCCTTCATTCTTTTGTTCAGAAGAAGAGCCACACCCTGTTGTTTGGCAGTCTCCTGCCCCGAGTAGAGGACTGTCCACCCCTCATGGTGGCAGGAGCCAGAACCGGTCCACCGGACCTCCTGAATGCCACAGAGATCCAGGCGGTACCGGTCCAGCTCCCGACAGAGGAGTGGCAGCCTCTCCTCCGCAGTGAGCGTTCGAACATTGTACCGGGGGAATTACCATTTGGTACAGATATAATGGGAGGCTGATCGACGCCCGGGTGCGATCAAGGGATGGCTCCCTATTGGTCAACTATTGGTCAACCACGTTATGTATGCCGATGATTTGGTAATAGCTGCTCATTCAGAAGAGGAGTTGGAGACGCTGCTGCTGAGACTGGAGTGTGCCACTAAGAGGTGGGGCCTTACCATCAGCCCCACCAAAACTAAGCACCTGCCTGGGTATTTTGTACCATCGGGCACTCCACCCCCACAACTCCCAATCGGTGATGGGGCAGTAGTGGAGAGAGTGGAGAGTTTCCCATACCTGGGCAGTGTGCTCATGACCGGCTCCAGTTTATCAGCAGAGGTCTCACTCCGAATCAGTCGAGCGGCAATATCTTTTCATCGGTTGCGTAACGCTGTGTGGAAGCTACCTGGTCTGTCGCTCCGCACGAAGCTTCAGGTCTTCTCGGCCACGGTCATTCCCTCCCTTCTCTACGCTTGCGAAACGTGGACCCCCCTAGTGGAGCATCTTCGCCGGTTGGAAACATTTAGGCTGGCCTGCCTACGATCCATCCTGGGTTTAACCAGGCTGGATTGTGTGAGGAGCTCACAAGTCCTTGAAAGATCTGGGCAAAGTCCCATCAGTGAGCTCCTCCGGCAGGCAAGGCTGCGTTGGCTGGGTCATGTAGCCCGCATGCCCAGCCACCGCATGCCTAAACAGCTTTTGTTCGGCCGGATCCAGGGGGCTAAACGGGCGCGGCACGGGCTAGAGAAGAGATGGAGTTATGTGGTACAGGAGGACGTGGAGCTGAGTGGACTTGCCTATGACTGGTACCAGCGGTGTCAAGATCGGCCTCAGTGGAGGAGGCTCGTGAAGGACGCTACTGGGCAGTTGGAGGCAGTCGCCCTCCAACAACAACGGAGGGCGGAGGAGCGACGCTCACAACAACGAGCGGAGCGCCGGGTGGCTAAAGCACAGCAAGTTGGCACAGTAGGGGGCACAGGTGGTGCATCAGCCAGTCATCTCGGTCATCTCGGTCAGTCGACCCGTGGCACCTGGGTCTGCCCCGTGACCTCCTGCCAGCGGGCGTTCGACACTTCACGTGGCCTCAGGGTGCACATGGCCTAGCACAAGCGTCGTGGTGACGTCACCGCCACTTAGTGGCGAATGGCGGTTGTTGAGTGAGTGTGTGTGTGAGTCTGAGGCTGTGAGTGTGTGAGTCTGGGAGTGTGAGTGTCTGAGAGTGTGAGAGTGTGTGTGTGTGTGTGTGTTTATGAGTCTGAGACTGTGAGTGTGTGAGTCTGAGAGTGTGAGAGAGTGTGTGTGTGAGTCTGGGAGTGTGAGAGTGAGTGTATGTGTGTGTGAGTCTTAGTTACCTAGAGTGTTATACAGGTAGGAACAACAAGTACCACACTGCCCACCAGGGATTATTTGTCTGTCTGTCGTGCATATCCGGAATTCCGCCCACCCATGCACCTTCCCACCGAACACCGAGCTACGCCGCGATTGGTTGACGATGTCGGGAAGGGTGGGGAGTAAACATGCCCACTCATCCAACTGCCCCCCCCCCCCTGAACGCCGCGCTGTCCAACCAAGTTCCTACCTGCCCACTCCGAAGGAACGTGTAACCTACTCACACCGGCTTGTGCCCGCCCTCACAGTCGGGCATTTTTGCGGAATACACCACGCCGCCGTTGACCCTGGCCATTGACCGAGCAACCCAACGTTACTACCAGCTCCCTCCGCAGGAATGTGTTAACTATAATTCAAGTGGAAGGATAAATCACTTTGGCTCTAGGGTTCTCGAATTAAGGTACTCGGTGTAGAGCAACATTGTTGCCAGGCGAGTGGTGCGCAGCGCGATACCATAGTTTAGGACACATGTAGTGTCTAGCAGGGCATTTCATAATTTGCCCGAATCTAAATTAACTGGAATACGCATACGCTAATTTGAATAACACTACGAGTTAACAATACATCTAAATTGTATATATAAAGCCATTGTAAAAGAACGGAGAAGCATATTTTTATCACGCATATATTAATAATTATTCACTTGTGACACCACTAATGAATGCTTACATGTGTAGTGGGTATAAATACACTCTCAGCCAAGTATTGGAGACAACACGTGTATTACTAACACACAAAAGGGGTAACGGCCCCTTCACCCGGTTAGCTAGGTGGTAACCCACCGGACCTTGCTAACCTAACACACGCTACCGCATAAGTCCTACTACCCCCCTACTCGAGTCCGGGTCCCCATGTAGAGTCTCTTCCGGCTCGGGTGTTGAGTCTCCACCGCAGTCCACACTGCTTCTCTCCCCTCCGGGCCCCGCCCTCAGCCCCGTGTCCCTATTCGGGCTCCCGAGTCCCGCTCATCCCCCGGCATGGGGTCCCTTTGCCCTGGGGCAGGTACTGTCCGCACCCCACCCTGACAGGGCGGGTACCGTACGCACCCCACCCTGGCAGTATGTCGCGTGGCGTGCCTTGGCCCGGTAAGTTGCACACCCGGTGACACGCGACTATGTCGCTACACATGTTTTAAAATCTGTGGAATTTCAAATGTTTGCCAGCTTGAAGATTAAAACTACATTAAAGACAAAGCGGTTTACTGTCAAGGAATATTTTCTAGATAGGCATGAACTTGGTCTGTGTGACTGGATGGGTTACAAACAGTGTGAGCTTAACGGGAGGGACACATGGTATTAGTACTAGGATTGTTAAAACCATTTTTATTAACAGTAACAACTTCTAAAAAAATGTAAAGGAAACTTTTACCGTTTTTTCTGCACCTATCTACAGCAATAAACAATAGTTTGATCTTTTCAGCTGAGAAACGACTGGACCTGCCATGGTGTAGTGTTTAGCACACTACACTTGCAATACAGAGAGCACACTGGTTTTATTACATCTCCCGGGGAAGCCTTTTAAATAATGTTGAACTGATTTCGCACCATACATAGCCAACCATGCTAATTGCCTCTGTGTGCCCAGCAGTATCAATTGTTTCATCCCAATTAGTTGAACGATAGGTCGTATGTGTTTGTGAGGTCTTCCAATATGTCTGGACAGCATAGAAGAGGTGACCAAATTGTCCTAAAGGACTCTTCTGCCAGCAGAGGCTTGAGTAAGCAAGCAAGCAAAAGCATGGTTGAACTTAACATTTTAAATGCTAAACAAGAGTAAATGTAACCATGCATCGGTTTTGGCCACCGTACTATTTTTACGTTTGCACATGTCAATCGGTATCTTCATTTTTACTAAAATTCCACGGGAAATAATGACAAGATTCTGATTTTGGAACCAGTAATTCAATCTGAAAAGGGTCAAAAGTTTACCAAATTATCGTTTAAACAACCCTAGTCAGTACCCATCGTAACAAAGTGAATGAGTGGGAGAAAATATGGTAGAGGAGAGTATGCAGAGTTACCTACATTTCTCGTACAATTTTTTTGTATAACTAATTGGCCTGTGGCCCCATCTGTGGCACTAAAGCTACGCTGCCCACTGCACGTATTTGCTTTATTTTTATTATCCTGAGATCAATAGGGGAGTTCAACTTTTAGGCCCCACCCCTTTAGGACTCAGGCCTTCCCTATTTAGGCTTTGCCCCTTCCTCTTTATAATCCAGGCCTTCCTATTTAGGATCCACTCCTACCTCTTTAGGACCCAGGCCTTCATATTTATGCCCTACTCCTTCCTCCAGACACAGGTTTGGGCTAGTTTGGGTAGTGATGGTGGAGCGTGCGTACGCAGCAGTAACAATGATAAATATAACCCTTAGAGCAATATAATAGATATAGTTTGCAAGGTTAAGCCTTTAGAGAATTTTCATACATTATTCTATATAAAGTAAAATTATGATTATTTGTGCAGTAATATGTATGTTAAACTTATTTTTCACCGTACGTAGCCAACCGCGCTAATCGGATGTAAGCACAGGATCATAGAGGATGGTGACTGTAGCTGAGGAATGTTTTTAGCCGAAATATTTACAACCTCCCAAGTAACCCCTGGTGAGAGGCCCCGGATGGGTGTGGGGTTACCAGAGGTGGGACAAAGTCATTGTTATGCAAGTCCAAGTCGAGTCGCAAGTCATCAAATTCATGACTCGAGTCTGACTCGAGTCCAAGTCACATGACTCGAGTCCACATCTCATAGGTGGGACAAAGTCATTGTTATGCAAGTCCAAGTCGAGTCGCAAGTCATCAAATTCATGACTCGAGTCTGACTCGAGTCCAAGTCACATGACTCGAGTCCACACCTCTGGGGGTTACTGATAAGACCTTGGCTGGGTGCTGTTCAGTTGGAGTTTGTCCCAGTGGAAGAGAGAGTCGCCTCAATGAGACTTTAGGCTCAGAAAGGAAAACCGTAACTGTTGTCTGTGCTTATGTACCAAACAGCTGTTGAGAGCATTCGGCCTTCTTGGAGACGGTGGGTGCAGTCCTCAATAAGAGTGCCACCTACCGACTCCACAGTCTTACTGGGGGACTTCAATGCTTATGTGGGAAACGATGGAAATACCTGGAGGCATGATTGGGAGGAATGCCCCCCCCCCTGATCTGATCCCGAATGGGAAGATGTTATTGTAATTCTGCGCTAGTCACAGAATGTCAATAACAAACACCATGTTCGAACACAAGGATGCTCATAAGCATACTTGGTACCAGAGCACCTTGGGCCGAAGGTCAATGATTGACTTGATAGCTGTATTCTCGGACCTAAGGCCGAATGTTATAGAGGCAGAGCTGTCAACTGATCACCACCTGGTGTTCAGTTGGACGCGATGCTTGGGGGACTGACCAAATAGAATTGGAAGGCCCAAACGAATAGTGTGGGTTTTTTGGGAACATCTGGTGAAATACCCCATTGAGTCCGAGTGGATGATGTTCAGGACCTAGATAATTATCGATGCAGCTGCGGAAATCTGTGGCCTGAAGGCAGTTGTAGCCTGTTATGACGGCAACCCTAGGACACACTGACGGACACCAGTGGTGAGGTAAACTGTAAAGTTGAAGAAGGTGGCTTTCCGAGCAATGCTCGGAAAGAGGTCTCCAGACTCAATTGAGAGGTGCCGGTTTGCCAAGAGGGCGGCAGTGGTAGCAGTCGTTCAAGCGAAATCCCGGGCGTGGAAGGAGTTTGGAGAAGCCATGGAAGAAGGACTACTGGGTAGCCTCAAAATGTTCTGGCATCCGATGCTTTTGGAGGGGTCGACGGGACGTGGCCCAGGCTGATCTCAGTAAGGGTGGTGTAACGTTGCACTCATATAAGGAGATAGTCGAGAAGTGGAAGCAACACTTTGAGGAGCCCTTCAACCTGGTGGACATAATCTCCTCTAAAGAGGCAGCCTTGGAAACAAATGAGGGAGTTGAATCCATCACAGCTGCTGAAGTTGCTGCAGTGGTTGAGGGCCTTCGTAGCAGAAATGCTGCTGGGGTGGATGAGGTTTTCCCAGAGATGTTGAAAAAGCTGGACAGTGTCGAAGTGTCGTGGTTAACACGCCTCTTCAATGTTGCATGGAAGGCGGGTACAGTACCTCTGGATTGGCAAACTGGGGTTGTGGTCCCCATTTTTCAGAAAGGGGAGAGCGTGCTCCAACTACAGAGGGAATACACTCCTCAGCTTCCCAGGTAAAGCCTATGCCAGTGCTGGAGAGGAGGCTATGCCCAGTGGTTGAGCCTTAGATTCAGCAGGACAATGTCAGGGTCGTGGAACACTGGATCAGCTCTTTTCTCTCTCACATATATTTGAGGGGTCATATGAGTATGTTTCTCCAGTCTACCTCTGCTTTGTAGACTTTGAGAAGGCATATGACCGTTTAAAACCCTTTGATCTTGTCCTTCCTCTCCATTGTGTATATTAAAAGTAGTCGAACCAACGGCAATCCCTATTGATGTATGGTGCCCTTTATAGGCATGCATTTAAACAATGTATTATTTGATTAATTCGCTTCCACGCAGCACTAAGGCGGTAGTTATCCGAACGGTTAAAATTATTTTTTTTCTTTCAAATTCGAAAGATTCTCTAATTAGCCTTGGCCAGTAGTCGCTAGTTTTGCACAGAACGTCAATATTATCAAAATCAATTGAGTGTCCTTGTTGGCGCGTGTGTTCTGCTACTGCTGACAGTTGTATTTGGGAGCATTTAATATTTATCTGATGTTCTTTCATTCTCATCCTGATCATTCATTCTGTTTGCCCAACATAACATTTGTCACACGTGCAGTTAACCCTGTACACACATTCTGTTGATAGCTTCAGTAATACATGTTTTGTACCATATATTAATCTGTATTTTATGTACCATGCCAAATCTGACTGATGTTTTGGTGTTCCAAACATCTGCTAGTTTATCAGTTACTCCCACAATGTACGGTATTTTGATCGTTTTAATTACTTGGGCAGTTTCAATGCTCATGTTATTGATTTGGTTATGGCATTCAATGCCCTGTTGATTTGTGCATCATTGTAACCGTTCATTTTCAGTGCTTCTATTACATGTTGAATTTCACTTCTCAGACTGTCAAAATCTGACACTTTCTTAGCTCGATGAATGAGCGTATTGATAAGAGCAGATTTCTGTGTGTGGGGTGATGGTCTCTGCATTCAGATAAGCGTCAGTATGCGTTTTATTTCAATAAACGATGTGTGTTATTTTACCATTTCGACCCTGTCCGAGCAGAATATCCAGAAATGGTAGAGTTCTGTCAGCTTCCACTTCCATGGTGAACTGGGTGGATGGGTTTTGCGAGTTGAGATGATTTAGAAATGTAGGTGTACCTTTGCCGTGTGACCAGACCACAAATGTGTCATCCACATATCTAAACCAAGCAAAAGGTTTTGCAGATGCGGCATCTGCAGTGATGTGGGTGCTGTACCGTTCCATGGTAGTAAAGCGGAAGCTGAGTTCTCGAACAAAGCTCTCGGTTTACAGGTCGATCTACATTATCATTCTCACCTATGGTCATGAGCTTTGGGTAATGACTGAAAGGTTGAGATCGTGGGTACAAAGCCAAAAATAAGGTTCCTCCGCAGGGTTCCCAGGCTCACTGTCCATGATCGGTTGAGAAGCTCGGTAAACCAGAAGAGCCTCAGAGTCGAGCCGCTGTTACTCCGGATCGAGAGGAGCCAGTTGAGGTGGTTCGTGCACCTGGTAAAGATGCCCCCAAGTAGACTCCCCCTAGAACTCTACTGGGCATGTCCCACTGGGCAAAGACCTCGGGCCGGCCCAGGACATGCTGGCAGGACTATGTCGCGCAGCTGGCCAGGGAACACCTGGGAATTCCCCAGGAAGAGCTAGAGTCCGTCACCAGGGAAAGGGAGGTCTGGACAACCCTACTCAACATACTGCCGCTGTGACCAAAACCAGGACAAGCGGATTGAGAAATTAATTAATATTTACAACACATGCAAGTTAATAAAGCACACGAGATTAAATTGTTTCTTACCAATTCGTTTTCCAGATTCCCTTTCACAAGTTTCACTCTCAGACCGGACTTTGTTTCATAAACATTGGGGTCCATTGCCACATTCGTGTCGAATTCTAAATAGCTTTCTGCCTGTTAACAGAAAGAAGTAACGTAACATTCTACTAAAATAATGATAAGGTGTTTTTAAATAATGTGCATAACTGTGCAGTGTTTTTACATTTCATCGGCTATAAACAAATACAATCTTAACCAATGCATGAATTAAAAGCATATAATTTTGTATGTATAACAAGTCAATATATTTCCAAAGCCCGGGTGTAGTCTTTAAAAATCATAATATTAACATGCAAATGTAAAAAACTAAGTTCACCTTTCATCACCATGTGATAATGCTAAAATTATATGCTTAATATAACTGTTTCCCATTGAATAGTATGGTCACTCACCTACATTTAATGATACTTACTTTGACCTTGAGAGGTGTTCTATCAGACAAATGTGGCACCTTGTTATTGTTACTACACATTCACATTATACATTTTCCAGGTTTCTCTGAAAAAAACACCTCTTGTTTTCTCAACATTTTGTCACTCACTTTAAATTGCTTTATCTTTCCTCCAATGTACTTCAATTACACTATCGGCACAATATCATAAGATAAAGAAATCAGTTGAACACGAAGGTTTTCACGACCAATATTATCCATAATGAAGAGTTTTTTTGTTAGATCGCGTAAATATAAATGCGTCGTTAACACTGCCACCACCGACACAGCCAATTAGTAAGGGTTGTCACGTAAAAAATTATAGGTTGAAAAAAAAACTCTTTATAATTGCGATTGTTATCAAATTAAATTCACACTTAAACTTTAAATATTTTAATCGAGTCCGTCTAAATGAGGACAGAGATAGTGGAATGGAGATGTCAAGAGACGAAACCAGGTGCTTCCAAACACTTTGGGGCTGCTATATTCAATTAACTTGATCCAAATTGGTCGCGATATCTGGGAACTATTTGTAGACAATTCGAGGCCCATCGCAGATGTTTTGGATTATCCAATTGTTATAACAGGCCAGGCAAATAAAGATATATAGACAGTAGCCTTGTAAATGAAAAAAGCCTGGTAATGAAAAATGTCTTCTCCAGTCCAAGGACTTTTTGACAGTCATGGCATAGAGGTGGTCACACAGGCCGGATGAAAGTTCTTGTAGGCCCTAGGCAGTTGTTTCGTAGAACTTCAGTAATACCTTTCTACAGTTGGTACTACTGCCCATGTTACTACTGCCACTGCTGCAACTCACTTGATTGTGTAAAAAAACACCATTTGAAGATGTTATTTTATATTTTTGCAATGAAAAAAGATCTTGAAAAGTTAATCTCTGCTGTTCATTTATGTCACCTTATGAAAAAAAAACGATTGACATTGACATGACTGCCTCTTTGTATATACACTGTGCATATCCTTGCTATAAATAAATATATTTATTCAAGCAGATATCTTGGTTACATTTTTTTTTATCATACACACAAAATAAAAATTTTTCGTAGACTCTTTAGTTTTCGTAGGCCCTAGGCACAGTGCTTACTGTGGCCTATTGGATAATATGACCTTGCCCAAATGGAGCATCCACTGTGAATAGCATGCAGCACTCGTAAACCAAGTTCATTTTGTTTCAGTGTATACTGAAGCAACCCTATTTGCTACATCATAGTAATCAAATAACAGAATGGCTGCAGCTTCAATGGTCCGTCTGTGAATTGGAAGACAAGGCTTGTTTGTGTACAAGAAGCCAATCTGTTTACGCTGAAAAACTCTGAGAGCCAAATGGACTGGATTTCAGCTGAGCAGGTGTATTTAGCAGGTGTATCAACAGGTGCACAGCCCATCCCAATCATTTACGTCTAATCATACGCCTGCTGATGAGGCAGTCTTCCAAAAAGTTATCAATGGGTTTGGGCTTCTGTGTGATTTAGCCAGCCACCCTGTGAAGAACTGTGGCATCCGACGAAGACCGGATGCAGGCAGTGATGAGAAGGAAGCTGCCAATATTTGGACAACAGAAAAATTAAAAGTGTGTTGTTCGGAAAAATGAAAGGAACCGAAAAAAGAGGAAGACCTAAAAGAGAATGGCTTGACACCGACATAAGAGATTGGTGCCAGAAAGATGTGGCACTACTTGAGTATATTGGCACAAGACAGAGAGGAAAGTGTAAACTGACAAAATGTGCAGTGGACATCTACAGGCTATCTGTCCATGGATCGTGACGATGATGATGACGTTTGGGACAGTGGAGTTAATATTAAATATCACCTGCAAGTGATTCATTTTCCTGAACACCTGGGCAGCCCAATCAATAATAAGGTAATGTTAGTTGATTACGTTTTCCATGGAACACCGTTGCAGTTACCCTGTTGTTGTTATTGCTGTTTCACTTTGTATTCAAAAGTGATTACACGTAAAAAGCATTTCTCACCGATTTATTTATGAGGTAAGGGAAGTCAAGTGGCATTGGTTTAGGTTGATAGCGAGCTTCTTCTCGTGCCGGTTTTTCACTCTCGGTGGTGCAAAATAAACCGCTCCCAGATGCAGGCACATCCTCTTTGCCAAATAAGACGAGGAAAAATTCTTTAATTTTTATCGCCGTTGTGTCATCTGCTGTGATCAGCCGGATGTCGCGCATTGAGGTTCCCTCTGCGTGCATATGACAAAATGCTTTGACTGCTTTTATGATCATCTGGCAATATACGGACTGTGAGAATTCAAAGTGTGCCTCAGAGTTGAGGGTAGGGATAGCAATCGACTTGCATTGCTTTTCCACGCTGCGCTCAATACTTTTAGTCACCGCTTGTTTAAACTTGTCCATCTTTTCCATTGCCAATTGATCATCCCATTTGACGCCGACCATGTTGATCAGGAACTTGCAAGGCAACATCCCCGCGCCCGTGAGTACCGCATCTCCCGCGTTGAAAGGGCCTCCGTTCGAGGCGACCTTGCGATCTCTCTCACTCTGAATGGCTGGGCCGCCCACGTCCACCAGCATCTTGGCCAGGTAACCGACGCTCTGCAGGTGCTCATCCACAGTAATGACCATCGCGTCCGCGCATTGAAGCTGCATTTTCCCTTTCTGTATGGACACCGATATTCCATTCATGGATGTCTTGTGTACGACTTCAGCATGGTTGGCCTTTTGGGATTCCTCCTCCTGCTGCTCTTCAGCTGGGTCTAAAATAATGATGACCTTGTGCGTCACTTCCAAGCTGTCCAGAAATATTGTGCCCCTTTCATGTAAAAATTTTGCACCTCCAGGTTTTTTAATGCACTTCATTTTAGACACAATGCTCGTGGAGAGGTCGTCAAAATGTTTGATGACTTCATCTTTGTCTTTAGCCTTCAGAGTAACCGTGTAGCCAATCGTTTGATCACTTTCCCCTTTTTTTATCTTGCTGATAGCTGGAAGTTGATTGGATAAATCACAGAATTTATCAATGTAATTCAGGACCCCGTTTGATCGTAACGGTATAAACACGGTTTCTGTTGAGAAATCAGAAATGAATTGCTTTATTTTCCCCCCCACGTCATTAGTGACACCTCTCAACCCTACTATGACTACTTCCTTCCCCTCCTGCTTATCACAATGTATTTTGAACGACACATCCTCTGCTCCAGCAATGGAAACATCGCCACTGTTATTTAGATTTCCTACGAAATTTTCCCAATCTGTGGAGTGTTGCTTTATGTCAAAATTATGTTCAAATTTGACTACAGTTTCAGTAATTGCATTCTCAAGAGCGCTAACTGCTGTAATCAGATTTTCATCACTTGCACCAATAACCATGATATCACCTCCAATTTCTCCAATAGTGGCCTCTATTCCATGTTTAATGAATGTATTTTGAACGAAATCTTCATGGTTCATGTGGAGGAGGAAGGATTTACGTTTTGAGGAAGCCTTCCAATACTTCTCAGAAAACTGCATCGTCAGCTGGACAAGCTTGCTATACATTTCTGCACAGTCATCCTTGGGCCCTTCTAGGACCACCGATTTCTTTCCCAAGTCCAGCTGTATCGTAACATCCGGGAATATTTGCCCTATCCGTTTGTCAAAACCATTCTGTTTTATCAAATCAAATTGTCTCTGTTTCACAACTAATTCCATTTGTTTATTGTTTTTACTTATTTCAACCTCAGACGTAAGTTTCTCATTTAAAGCAGAGAGTTGTTCCATGGCAACATTGACGTCTGATTTTAGACCGACAATATGTACTTGATTGTTTAACCTGTCTGAAGTAATCTCAATTGTGTCCTTTTCGTATTTGAGAAGTCTTGATGCAAGAACATCAAATATCTGTGAATCCACTTTCTCAGATGAGTAGGAATATTTATCAAAAAATAATTTCATTTCTTCTTGTATAGTTTTTGGCCAATTTTTTAGCACAACATAATGTGATTCACTTTTAGAGATGTCTGGTTCGATCATTAAAAGTTCCTTAGAGTCTTGGGCGGGCCACTGAAAAGTTGCTTTATTCTGCTTCAAGTGTTCCTTAAACTCGCCTGGATGCTTCACAACAAATCCCATCACGTGTGCGTCTACTTTGAGAGTCTGAGCATCCGGTAACTTCATTGCTTCTCCATCCCATGGGACCACTGCCAAAGCATACTTCTGATAGTAGCGATGGATGAGTAATGATCTATTTTTTAAACGCCATTTTTCTTGCAGGATCTTTTCGACATCTATATCAACAGTGAAACATGCATTTGGAATCGTTAGCATGGTTGGCAACATACATTTATATATACGTTATAATTACAATATTTAAAGATGTATAATACAAGCACGCGGTGTCAATGCTATATATTGGAAATTATATCATTGCCAAGGAATGAGCAACACAATTTATTGGACAGAGGGCTCATCTGCACTGCTGAGCTGTTTAGGATGATGAACAGTTTCATTAACCGCGACTCTACGTCCACAAAGGTTGCTCCTTCTGAAGAGCACTGCAAATATTTCCATCAGTTCCTTGCTAAAAATATCGATCACATGAGAGAGGGTATCTGCCCAGAAATTAGTCCTGATCCTATCTTGTACCCAAGGGCACCTCTCTTCTTTGAGGCTTTTATACCGGTCCTGCCTGCAGACCTCATACAGACTACTGCGGGGATGAAATGGACCACTTGTGATTTAGATCCCTGTCCCTCTTGGCTTCTTAAGGAATCCTTTCAGCAAGTGATCCCGATAGTGACCGAATTGGTCAACTCTTCTCTTTCAGAAGGAGTGTTCGCGGGACCCCTGAAAAAGGCTTTAGTGTGACCACTTCTAAAGAAAATGGTACTGGATGTTGATATCCTGGCTATCGTCCGATCTCCGATCTTCCCTTTTTAGGGAATATTATAGAAAGGGTAGCCATTTGGATTCAGGTTTCAGGGCCCATAATGGAACTGAGTACTCCTTGGTTTGCATAGCAGACGATCTCATCATGGCGATGGACCTGTCAGCGGCCTTTGATACAATTGATCATGGGGTTTTATTGTGGTGCCTACAGGAATTGGAGGCACTGCCTTACAGTGAAATTGATATTTTCTGCAGGGCAAGACTCAGCAGGTGGCCTTGGGTTCCTATGTGTCCCCTGCTGGACCCTCCCCCTTCCGGTATCCCCCTCAGGGGTCAGTCTTATCTCACATTTTATTCAATATCTATGTTAGGCCGCTGGGTGCTTTCATCCAGAGGCACGGGTTACAGTGCCACCAGTACACCGATGACACCCAAATATATGACTACTTCTCAGGAGACCCAGACGCAGCTCTTGCCAGCTTAACAGACTGTCTGGCATAGGTAGCTGCATTGATGCAGCAGAACTGCCTAAGATTGAATCCTGACATGACTGAGCAGATGCTTGTAGGGTCAGAGAGTCAGAGTAGTGTGCATTGTATTCTAAACGCATTGCATTTTCAATAAGATAGATAACTCTTGTAAAATATATAACTGTTGTTATATATTTTGTTTAGAGAGATAACTCTTGTTATCTTTCATTTCTTTAAAACTGCTTTTTGGGTTTAGTCTGTTGTCCTTCCGCCACATGTCCGATATATTCAACCAGCCATAATGTACGTGGTTAATACGACACGGTGGTCCGTAATAAATAACGTCACGAAGCAGGCCTTAAAAGAGCCACTGCATACGGCCCTGGAGCTGCAGGTTGCCAATATATAGAAGAACGTATCGGGTAATTGAGGATCTATTGGCCCATGACGGAGAGGGGTAGAAAAAAGGCAAGGGGGGGGGAGAGATTTATTTGGTTGCCTTCCAGTAGTCATTCTTTATTACACATTTTAGCGACTTTTTTTGAAGAGAATATTAAATAACGGAGGCATCCTTCCATGATCGCGGTCTTTGATTTCTGTGTAAGAATTTAGTCATGCCTGTATCATGTTGTTCCAACAATTGGTCCCGCTTTGTTGACAATGTGCAAAGTTACGTCATCAAAATGACACCGTCTCTGATGTAGAGGAGGAAGTTATATACGCATCACTTCAAACCATAAACTCTGTCCTCGCTGTGTGGAAAATGGGCATTTTGTGATTATATGGATGAGAAACAAATGCGGCATCATCATCTTCACCTACAATGGATCCACAACCAGATGAAGGCATCTTCAAGTGATATCGTAATCCACATAGCACGTGCACATATATGCTGATTTTTAAAAGCCTACATGTCTCTCTGGGCCTTTGGGGTGTTGTGTAATTTACAGAATAAAGCCGTTGATATGTAAAACATATACAAGTTAAAGCGAAAACTAAAATTAAGAGCCTTTCTAAAAAAAGTTATATGTGACATGACCATAGAGTAAACTCAGTCCTCGCTGTGCAACAAAAGGGACATTTATTTGAGCAGATACGATATTAAAATGCATATGAGCATCATTCATGATCAATTCACAGCTGGATGAAGGCCTCTCTAAGTGACATATCATTGACCTAGCACGTGCACTCATGCTTTTATCTCCTCAGTGGATTGGTATTAAACTAAAAAAAACTATTTTAAAATTACCAGGTAATGCCCACGGAGCTATATAGCTGAAAAATAACATAACTTTGGCCTTGTTAGCTTTGGAACACCAGTTTTAGGGCAATAAGTTGAAGATTAACAAAGTCCTGTTATAAATTGTATTTTGAAATTATTTTTTTACTTTACCAGGAACGGTCCACTGAGCTACGTAGCTCTTTTTCAGAAGCAACCTGCCTACCACAAGCGATAGCTCAACGAAGTGGCTTATCACGTGGACATGTATTGCAGCCGAATAATCTAATACGTTGATTCTAAATGTTGAGGGAAAAACTGGAGGACCTGGAGAAACATCCACGCGACCATGGGAGGAGAGAGAGACACGCAAACTCCACAAATACAGCAGGCGTCAGGGTTAGAATCGAACCCACAAACTCCTGTATACCAGGCGAGGTATTTAACATCTCGCCACGGTAACGCCTCTGTATTAGAAGGCTCAGAACCGTTTCATTATTGTGTACATATGCAAAAGTAATTGTAAAGACAAAAATAGGAGCCTTTTTGTAAAAGTACTCTTACCTTCAAAACTGCTCAAGTGTATCATTGCAGTGCTGTCTGCAGTGCTAACTTCCACCTTTTCTACTTTGACATGTTTTCGATCAAAATAAATCTCGAGATCTTCATCAGCAACCAGCTCTGGCAGATTCTCAATCTGCACGATCTTCGTGACTGGAAGTTGCACTGCCTTGATCTTAGTTTTTCTATGAGACTTTGTCTCACAGCGGCTGATGAATAGATGTACGTCTGCAGAGAGACAGAGAAAGGGGGAGTACAACATAAATATCGTTTACAGATCTCCAATAATTATTATTGTGTGCATTGCATGTAGTTTACACAACTTGTATCACTATGAGGCTTAGCCAATTAAATAAATAAATACAATGTAAGCATAATATGTGAAACACGCGATGAGGGAGTTTTTTTTTTTACAGATGCTGTGTAAATGGACACACATCGAATATGAAACGTCCCGTAACCATAACGAGAAGCCGGAAAAAAAAACAATTCGGAGACAATCGATGTTACCCTGTGTTGCGTTCTTGTGTCCGTGTGCCCTTCCACATTAAGCGACCGCTTGAGATGATCAGACAGCTTCGTGACGAATGGGCCACACTTGTGGGTCATGTGATGGCAACATTTTATTTCTAGATTTGAAGCTTTCGTGACTGCAAGGATTCATACTCTTAGGTTTTTTTCGGTAAAGTCACGTAGGAAAAAATAAAAATAAATAATAGAAATAATAATAGAAATAAAATAATAAATAACGACGTTTCGGAGGCAACACAAGCTTCCTTCATCAGGTGTAAAAAGGAACAGCAAAATAACTGTAGTGGGAGTTATTTGTGATGGGGCATTTATAGAGTAAGTGGAGGGGGGAGGAGCCAAGGGGGACGGGTGCAGGATGGAGCGGGGGGTTTAGGGTGTGGGTGGAGCCAGGAAGGTGAAGGTGGTAATAAAGGGCGGCGAAATGGACGTTGGAGGGTGGACGAGGTGCAGGATGGGGGGGGGAGCCAGGAAGGTGAAGGTGGTCCTAAAACACGGCGTCACGGATGGTGGAGGGGGGACGCAGAGCGGGGGAGAGTGGCGGTTGAGGTTAAACATGGTTAATCACATCTTTCCAATGATTGCTCAATTTGAATCCATCTTCTCGGTTGAAGTTATGTCTGTGTTTGTATATCTGTATGGCTTCATGGACAAATCTTTGGTGGTATCCAGATGGCTTGCAGAACACCTTTGTATCGGAGAAAACGATATCATGATCACCCACAGCGTTGTAACAATGATCAGCAACGGCTGAATAATTTGTTCTGCCATGTTTCAAATCTGATTTGTGGTCGCGAATTCGGTCCGAAATATGTTGTTTCGTCTCCCCGATATAGCAGTCACCGCAGGTACAACTCAATTTGTAAACATCGGGGTACTGTAAGTCAGGAATGACATCTTTTACGGATGGGATCAGATCACGGATTTTATTTACTGTACTGAATCGGACCTGGATCTTATGTTTGTTTAGAATTTTGGAGTTCTTTTTGGTCACGTATGGCAACGTGATGGTTTTTATCGAAGTTTCAGGTGGTTGTTTCTGTATGGTGGGAGAAACAGCTTGGCAGATAGTATGGTCAGAGTATCCGTTCATCTTGAGGGCCAGATGTACGTGTTTCAATTCATTGGTCAGGTGGTGTTGGTCAGAGATGCAATGAGCTCTGTGGTATAGTGTTTTGATGAGAGAATTATTTTGAGCCGGGTGGTGGTGGGAATCAGGTTTCAAGTAGGAATCTGTATGGGTGGCCTTCATGTAGGCAGAATGCCCCAAGGATCCATCAGGTCTCCTCTCAAACAGAACATCCAAGAATGGTAGTTTGCCATCTTTCTCCACTTCCATGGTGAATCTGATGGATGGGTGTCTGGAATTGATGTGGTCCAGGAAATGGTTCAATGCTGGGAGGCCATGTGGCCAAATTACGAAAGTGTCATCCACATATCTCTTCCACAGGGAAGGACGCAGGGTGGACGTCTGGATGGCGTCTGATTCAAACTTTATCATGAACACATTGGCTATCACTGGTGACAAGGGGGAGCCCATAGGTGTACCCTCATTCTATTTGTAGAAGGTGCCATTCCAGGTAAAGTAAGTGTTGGTGAGGCAATGCCTAACCAGTGCAGGTACATCCGAGTTCAGTCCATGTTGGACCAAGTCTTCAAATATTGTTAAGGTGTCAGGCACTGGGACTTTGGTAAACAGAGATACCACATCATAACTGACGAGGTTATCGTCAGGAGACAGAACCATGTCCTTGACCATTGAGACCAATTGGGTTGAGTTAAGTACTGCTGAAGAGGTCTTGCCAGTGAAGGGGAGCAGAGTATCTGATAGAAAACAGGCTAGTTTGTAGGTAGAAGAGTTGATCGTATACACTGGGTCGTAGTGGGGTGCCTTCTTTATGGATCTTGGGAAGACCATAGAATCTGGGAGGTCTTGCAGCCGAGGGTTTTAAGGAGGGACGTTTGGTTGGTTCGATTAGGGAAGTCGAACGTGATGATCTTGTTGGTTTTTGTCGTTAGGCTGTTAGTAGGATCACTTTTAATTTTGGAGTAACTACCATCATTGAGTAGGTCCAGGATTTTGTTGTTATATGAGCCTTTATCCATGATAACCGTGGCAATTCCCTTGTCGGCCGAGAGGATGGCTATATCATGTCTTTTTTTAAGTTCGCGAGTTCAGAGCGTTCGTGTTTGCTAATGTTGCTAGTGGGTTTCTTAGCATTCTTAAGAATAGTGGCTATTTCAGCTCTTGCTACGTCCATATGGATGTGTCCTATGCCTCTGAGGGCTACATCAACCTGAGAAATCACATCCTCTACTGGTATATGTTTAGGGGTGACAGCGAAATTTAGTCCTTTGGCCAGCACCTTTTTCAAAATGTCAGAAATTGGGATGTTACTCTGATTAATAACGGGTAGCATTTGAAGAGACAGCCACACCGTTTAGGCAATGACCCAACGCGTTAGCGGTACGAGCGCATGTGGGGACGGTATGGGAGGAACAGGATTAGGTGGAGATCTGGGTCACACAACGACGAGGAGAGTGTGCAGCCAGCCCCACATTAAAGACAAAGATCCCCCGTGTAGCCTTAACAGACGGTTGGGGCAAGTGCTGTTTGCAGCGAGATGTAGCACATATGAAGGCCGGCACTATGGAACACGAAAGGGTGGGTGGCCTAAATTTCGATTTAAAGCTTTTGTGACTGCAGGGATTCATCTTCTTGGTTCTTTCGGTAAAGTCACGTAGAAGGGAAGTAATAAAATAATACAAATAAAACATAATAAAATAATTCTCACGACGTTTCGGCCACAATGCAAGCAGCCGTCCTCAGGTGAAGAATGAAACACCACCAAGCTTGGAGCGTATATTTAAGCTGGGTTGGAGGGGGGAAGAAGAGCGCCTTGACAAAATAATTTGCATATCAAGAGGAATTTTGCATATCGTAGGAGGTGGGCAGGGGGTTTCAAAGTCATATTATGCCTGTGCATTATGCAGGATTAGCAGCAATCAAAGGGAGGGGGATGGGGGTAGCATTAACAAAGGGAAGGAATGTTAATAGTAAGTAGCTGCAGTTACTAAACAACCACGTAAAAATTAAAGTATAAACTACATAGTATCATCAGTATACTAAATATACTTTCCAATAAGCTGAGCTACTAACAGTAAGTAATACATTACAATTCTACGTAGCAAAAAATATAATATGCTTCCAGCTAAACTTTTTTCTCTTACATCACACTGGTCTACCCCGTACTATATACTACCATAGACAAACCCAACATTAAATTATATACTGTATTACTATACACCATTCTATACCTTCGTCTATAATATTATCCTAAGTATTATTCTACCCACCCTACTGTATACCACACTGCTGTATATTCACTATACAATTACGATACTGTATATTACCTTATACATTGTATTAAATATTACAATTTTATACTATTTATACAAGATATATAGTCAATGCCAGTGTGTGGACTGCCGTCTGAAAGTCACCGTAAACGTGAACACAATCAGTTAAGATCTTAACTGATTGTGTTCACGTTTACGGTGACTTTCAGACCGCAGTCCACTCACTGGCATTGACTCCAGGGAATGGATTCTTTGCTCCGCTGTAAGTCTCCTTTCACCACTCTCCCATTGACATATTTCGTTGCTTCCTCTTAGTATCTTTCACGCGACGGTCAATGGTATAGTGTATAGCAGATTGTATAAATAGTATAAAATTGTAATGTTTAATACAATGTATAAGGTAATATACAGTATCGTAATTGTTGGTGTTGAAAAAGGGTGGGTGGCCATCGCCACGCCCGGCCGCCTTTGTCTCCCCAGTGGCAATGTTTACTCCATACCGCACCAGGTACTCATTTTAAGTCATCCTAGGGGGGGCCCAAGACCGGTTCAGATAATTATCACTGATGGTGGCCGTCAGCACTAAATCGAACCCTGGTAACGCAGTGAGCCGACTGCTATACTACCGCTCCCCATACAATCGGGGTAGTCAAATATAGCGAAGGAGATGCGAGGGTGTCACCGGATTCTCATGGCCTGTTGACATGGCAAGAGGCCATGAGTGTTGTCCTTCCACCCGCACCTCCGATTACCATGGTTGGCTACGTATGGTGCGAAAGAAGTTCAACATACACACAAAGAGCACATAGCCTCAGGGGCAATGGGTCTAAAGACATCGGCGGTTGATAATAAGTGTGATCACAGTCTGGAAAAAACATATCTCACTCCAACTCTATTGAGTGTGGTATTATATTCTCATTAGCTGCTTAATGCTGTGTGGAAGCTACCTGGCCTGTCGCTCTTTACGAAGCTCCGGGTCTTCTTGGCTACAGTTATGCCCTTCCCTTATCTATGCTTGGGAAACGTGGAGCTACTTAAAGGAACAACTACTGGGGGTTTGGAACATTCATCCAATACATAAACAACATTTTTATTGTATGTGTAGTGGTGGTGTTGACGTGCGCCGACTGTGACAGTGATGGATCACGGGGCGGCGCGGGGTGCGGGGTTGGGCACGCGTTGTGGGCGTGGTGTGGACGCGCGCGCCGGGAGTGACAGATGATGGGGCGGTGCGGCGTGGGTGGTGAGGCACGCTGAGATGTGGGAAAACAGGATCGTAGCCAGCGCCCAGTGATTGGTCGAATAGGATGGGTGCTCGCAGCGACGTCCGCAGGTGGGGTATAAAGGAGGACGCGCGAGAGCACTCGGGGAGAAGTTACCCAGTTGAAGACCAGAAGACGGAGCTGAAGACCCCTAGTCCCGCCGTCCTTGTGGGGACCGGGGCCCTGTGTGGCTCGGAGGCGAGACTGTGGGACCCAGGGTCCGACGCCCACGTGGGTCGGGCTGGGGACCCACAGTCAAGACGGACACCCCGGGCAGGGAGTGTCCCGAGTAGCTCAGAGGCGTTAGTCGCCGAGTAGCTAAGTGGGTGCTGGTCACCCGAGTAGCTCAGTGGGCGTTAGTCGCCAGGGTAGCTAAGTGGGTGTTTGTCACCCGAGATACTAAGTGGGTGGTTGTCACCCGAGATACTAAGTGGGTGTTTGTCACCCGAGATACAAAGTAGGTGTTAGTCACCTGTGAACGAGTTTGGTAAAATAAAGAGTGTGTTACCCGTGAAGTCGTCTCCCGCCGAGTTACTACATTACAACTGGCGTCAGAAGTAAACCTGTCTTCAAGAAGTATGGACACGAGGAAGACTACCCGTACCCACGAGCGAGGTCGGGACGACGACGGCGTACCGGGGACACCAACCTCGGGAGGAGAGGACGAGGAGTTGCCGCCGATGCAGCACTTCGCGGTGATGGCCGACGCTCCGCTTGCCTCCGACACCAGCCTCCAAGACGCGCACTCCCGGTTGGCGGAGTTGCTACTCGCCGCCGCCGCTGTCTTGGCGGACATCTCCGTTCCGGCGAGCGGAAAAACGGCTGCGGGGTTGGCGGAGAAGGCGACGTTGGAGGGATCCCGCCAACAGGCGCTTCGCGCCAAAAGTCTGGAAGTTGCCGCCGTTTTTGAGGGGCCGCCATCGATTGGCGGGAAACACGGACACCACGTGGCCGGAGACCTCCGCTCAGCGCAGCCCACGTCATCAGCGCGCGCCGGAGCTCTCCATTTTGCGCCTGACAACCGAGCCGACATTTTACACAACTACAGCGGAGCGCGGGAAAATCTCTCCGACGTCGACGACGATCGGGTCCTCCAGCAAAGATTGCCCGCGCTGTCGGCGTTCAAGGCGGATGGGGGCGACTGGGGAGCCTTCCAACGAAGGTTCCTCGCTCATCAGGAGATGTCGGGGTGGTCCGACACCACTGCCCTGCGTGCGTTGCCAGCGATGCTCGACGACGACGCGCTTGCAGCCTTCACATCTGCTGCAAGGTCGTCCCGCTCTACGCTCCAGGCTGCACTACACCTGATGGCGAAGGTGTTCGGACCGCCCTCCACGTGTCGCCACCAGTTCTACGATCGGCGGAAGGTGGCTGGAGAAACGACGCTCGCCTATCGCACGGCACTGCTCGCCTTGGCGGACGCAGCTTTTCCCCGCATGGATAAGGAGGGGAAGGACGCAATGGTGACGGAGCAGCTGCTGGCGTTGGCCCACGAGTTGGGGGTCCCCATCAATGTGGCGGACGAGATGGATATCTGCTCCCTGGCGATCGCCACGAGCATTCACGCGTACGAGGTCCTCAAACGCAAGCCGGGGGTTGTCTGCAAATGGGCGGGGAACGCGGCACTGGCCGCCACGATCGCCGAACCTCGGCCAGCTGCGGATCAGGAGCAGGCCTTCGCTGCATCGCGTCCGGGGGAGTGGAGAACGGGAGGTCGTTCGCCCACACGTTCATCCCGCAAGCTGGAGCAACCGAAACCTACGACGTCCCTCGTCGTCTGCTACAACTGCGGCCTTCGGGGTCACGTCGCAGCCGGGTGCCGGGCCCCGCGTCAGCGCGCCACAGGACCACGTCGGGACGACGACCAGGCCCACAAGTCATCCCAACAAAACCCGGCAAGTCGCGGCACCTCACACGTTCGGTCCACAAACACGGCACATTCGGGTCGCCGCTTGGCGGTGGGGGGTTCGCGGCTGGGTGCCGGGGGTTCACTTCGGCGAGGGGGGTCCGTACACGGCCCGCAAGCAGTCAAGTGGTCCGAATTGGCCCACAGGATAGTGGCTGCGTCGGCCGGGTCGTCCGTGGTAACGGGGTTTATTGACGGGGTTGAGGTCCGGGTGCTTGTGGACACGGGTGCGTCGGCCACTATCATCTCGGACCTTATTTATAACATTCTTCCCGTCCAAAGTAGACCCCTTCTGCCAGTAGACGTGCCATTTTATGCGGCGAATGGGGGATCCCTGGGGATCATCGGCCAGATTCGGGCGACTATTTGCATTGGTGACATCAAATTGGCGGGCCCTATTTTTGTATCATCATCGCTGGCCGTTCCCTGTTTGCTAGGTACGGACTTTTTGTCCAAAATGCCCATCAAAATTCTTATAGATCAGGCCTGCATTGAGCTTCCGTCAGGTCGGCGGGTTGCGTTCTTGTCGAGCCCTACCAAAATACGCACAGTTTGTGCGACGGTGCAGGCGCTGGCAACTCACACTGTACGGGTGCCCCCGGGATCGCAAATGTTGGTACCCCTTCGGTTGAGGAAACCACTCGAGGTGGGTGCGGAGGCACAGGGGGTGCTGTTGGGGCCGTCTAACAGGGCCAGAAGGGGCCTCGACTTAGCGGTTGCTCAAACCATGGTGAGAGGGGACAGTGAGCCGTTCGTAATGGTCCTGAATACGGGCTCGCGGCCGGCCGTAATTGCGCAGGGAACGGTGCTGGCTCACGCCGCGCCGCTACCCGTTGAGGAACGGCTCGTGGCTCAAGCAGATTTCACTGTCGAGTCGCATCCTCCAAGTGATGAGGGGACTGAGTGGTTGGACTCGTTGTGTGCCGGTTCTGCTAACTTGTCCAAGGTGCAATTGGGAGCATTGAGGGGTTTGCTACTCGAGTTTGCTGACGTGTTCAGCAAACATAAGTACGATATCGGCTGCACTGACCTGTTGCGCCACCACATAGCTACAGGGGACGCGGCCCCTATTCGTCAGAATCCCTTCCGGCTCAGCCCAGCCGAGAAGGAGCATGTGCAATCGGCGGTTAATGATATGTTGGCGGCCGATATCATTTCGCCCTCTTCTAGTCCGTGGGGTGCTCCTATTGTCCTAGTAAAAAAACAGGACGGGTCCTTGCGGTTTTGTGTCGATTTCCGCCGCTTAAACAAAATCTCGATGGCGGATGCGTATCCGCTCCCCAGGATGGATGAGTCGCTGGATGCCTTGGCGGGAGCACAGTTTTTTTCCACACTCGATCTGCTTTCCGGATTTTGGCAATTGCCACTCGATAACGAGTCTAAACCTAAAACCGCTTTCCGGACACCTGGTGGCCTATTTGAATTCAACCGTTTGCTCATGGGCTTACATTCCGCTACCGCCACGTTCCAGAGACTCATGGAATTGGTTTTGTCGGGCCTCCAATGGGATACCTGTTTGATTTATCTCGACGATATCATCGTCTTCAGTCGGACTTTTGAGGAGCACCTCCAGCGACTGAGAGCGGTGTTCCTCAGGATGCGTTCCGCTAAGCTTAAATTTAAACCGGCTAAATGTTTTCTGCTTCGGGAATCGGTCAGGTATTTGGGCCATATCGTGAGTCGTTCAGGGATCTCGACGGACCCTGCTAAGACGCACTGCGTCAGCTCATGGCCAACGCCAACCTCGGTCACGGAGGTTCGCAGTTTCATTGGTTTCGCCTCCTATTACCGTCGTTTTGTCAAGCAGTTTGCCACCATAGCCAGGCCCCTGCACGCTTTGATGGCTAAGGGTGTGCGGTTTCACTGGGGGGCGGAAGAGGAGGCTGCGTTCTGCTCCCTTCGTGACGCCTTGGTGCAGGCTCCCCCCTTGTGTTACCCCGATTTCACACAACCGTTTTTGCTTGACACAGATGCCAGCAACACGGGTATCGGGGGGGTGCTCTCACAGGTGGTCGGGGGGGTTGAACGGGTGGTCGCCTACGGTAGTAGAGTTCTTTCCCCCGCCGAACAACGCTATTGCGTAACTCGTCGTGAATTGTTAGCGATTGTGTTTTTTACACAGCAATTCAGGCCGTATCTTTACGGCCGTCATTTTACGGTCCGTACGGACCATGCGGCTCTACAATACGCTATGCGCGTGGCACAGCCATCGGGCCAATTGTCCCGATGGTTGGAGGTCCTTCAGGACTACCAATTCACGACGATTTACCGCAAGGGATTGCGACACTCAAATGCGGACGCCTTGTCGCGGTTGCCACCGTGCACGGACTGCACATGTTTGTTGGGATCGGCGCGGTGCAAACCCCCGGTCGCCGGCACCCCGGGAGTTGCGCTCGCCGCCACTGACACCCCGGGAGTCGACGCCCCCACGGGGAGGGATTCGCTGTTGTCATTGCCCCTCATTGAGTGGGGCCGTCTCCAAATGTCCGACAGCTCCCTACTTACGCTACGTCGAAAAGTTGGCGCTCCCGAGGTAGGGGATGCGCGGGTTGGTTCCTGGGTGTGCAGACAGGGCCTTTTGATGAAGTGGGACAACATGTCCCGGCGTCACGTGCTCGTTGTGCCTGTTGCTATGCGGGGTAGGGTCGTTCTGGCAGCTCATGAACGGCTCATGCATCTGGGTTTTCACAAAACGCTCGCCCTAATCCAGCGAGACTATTATTGGCCGGGGATGGGTAACGACGTGGCGAATATTCTTAAGGGATGCGTAGGGTGCGCCAAAAGAAAACCGCCACCATTGGCAGCTAATCCACCGCTGCAATCCATTCAAGTTTCGCGCATAAACGAATTGGTTGCGTTGGACATCTTGGGGCCCTTTCCTGCTACACCAAGGGGAAATAGGTTCCTGCTGGTTGGCGTAGAATACTTCACCCGATGGCCCATGGCATGGCCACTCGCCAACCAGTCGGCTGCAGCGGTGGCGGACGCCTTCGTCCAGGGTTATGTTTTGGACAAAGGCGCCCCCGAACGCTTGCTGACGGATCAAGGAAAGAATTTTTCGAGCGTTTTGTTGCGCGAGGTGTGCGACCTGTTGGGTACAAAGAAAGTGCGTACTTCCCCCTACCACCCGCAGACTGACGGGATGGTTGAGCGTCTGAACAGGACGATTACGTCTATGTTGTGCCAACAGGTCTGCGACGATCAGGTTGATTGGGACTTACAGGTGCCGGGTGTACTCGCGGCCTATCGAATGGCCCCTCATGCGGCGACGGGGTTTTCCCCATTTTTTCTTATGTATGGGCGGGAGGCCGATCCGGCCATGGACGTCCAACTGGGGATTTCCCAGCCACGTGCAAAATCTAAATTGGCAGACCACATCAAATTTAATATCGCCAAATTGACTGAAGCGCGGGAGGCGGCGCGGTTGAATTCGCGGTCTCGGCAAATCGCGAACGAGAGATTGCATGGGCGGAGGGTGCATACGCATGATTGGAAACCAGGCGATAAGGCCTGGCTGCATTGTCCACATGCACCGTTGGCTACGTCCCCCAAGTTGTTGAGACCTTGGAGGGGACCGGTGGAAATTGTGCGGGTTGCACGACCCCAGAGTATACAGATTAAATGGGAAAAACGCCGTTGGTACGTGCACCCCTCCCGACTGAAGCCCTATGCGGCACCGTGTGACCCCGTTCTGTGCCGTAACGACCGGGCGTGTGATGTGACCGTCGACTCGGGGAGGGAGGTGTCGCAGGCTGATCCTCACGTGTCTCCACCTGACCCACCCCCAGGTGCCTCAGGCTTGGCGGCTGCTGACCGTCGGGAACCTGAAACCCGCGGCAAGCACGGGTCCTCGATGCCTGGCCGAGGTCTTCCTGATCTGCCGGCACCACCGGACGTTCAACCGCGTCTGGTGCCGTACGACGGACCGGCAAGGAGGACTCGGGCTAGGGCACAACAATTTTCGTGACGACATTTTTTTCTCGACACCGAGCTCGCCCGGTGTTCCCCTCTGCCGGGGTAATGTCCCGTTGTAGGGACGCTCGAAAAGAATGGGACGCTGCACGAGTCGAGAAGGAAGAAAAAAAAAAATTCCATTTATTTTTATTTCTGCGTACACATTGCTATTGTCACTCGCCGGATTGTATATATTGTTCTATTGTCGCGGTGGCATTGGTTGATGGTTGCGGATGGTAGTGTTCGCGTCGTGTTGTGTTGTTGCGTTAGTTGTTGTTCTTGTTGTTGTGTTGTGTTACGGGGCACACAGGGGGGTTTGTATATTTTTATAGCAGCCGGGTCGGCTGCGAGCTATGTGGTAGGGGGTGATGTAGTGGTGGTGTTGACGTGCGCCGACTGTGACAGTGATGGATCACGGGGCGGCGCGGGGTGCGGGGTTGGGCACGCGTTGTGGACACGGTGTGGACGCGCGCGCCGGGAGTGACAGATGACGGGGCGGCGCGGCGTGGGTGGTGAGGCACGCTGAGATGTGGGAAAACAGGATCGTAGCCAGCGCCCAGTGATTGGTCGAATAGGATGGGTGCTCGCAGCGACGTCCGCAGGTATTATAAAGGAGGACGCGCGAGAGCACTCGGGGAGAAGTTACCCAGTTGAAGACCAGAAGACGGAGCTGAAGACCTAGTGCCCCGAGACCCCTAGTCCCGCCGTCCTTGTGGGGACCGGGGCCCTGTGTGGCTCGGAGGCGAGACTGTGGGACCCAGGGTCCGACGCCCACGTGGGTCGGGCTGGGGACCCACAGTCAAGACGGACACCCCGGGCAGGGAGTGTCCCGAGTAGCTCAGAGGCGTTAGTCGCCGAGTAGCTAAGTGGGTGTTGGTCACCCGAGTAGCTCAGTGGGCGTTAGTCGCCAGGGTAGCTAAGTGGATGTTTGTCACCCGAGATACTAAGTGGGTGGTTGTCACCCGAGATACTAAGTGGGTGTTTGTCACCCGAGATACAAAGTAGGTGTTAGTCACCTGTGAACGAGTTTGGTAAAATAAAGAGTGTGTTACCCGTGGAGTCGTCTCCCGCCGAGTTACTACATTACATATGCATAAAGTCGCTTTACTATTGTAGTAATTCAATCACACCTGAAAATACTCGCCGGACGTTATGAACGCGGCGTGCATGATGACGCGGAGAGGCAGGAAGTAAAAATCAAAGCCGTCTGATTGGTTACTTAATGGACCTGAACTGAAACGGGATTGGTTAAGAGGCAGGGAATGAAGAAGATTGGAGCGAGAAATACAAAATGAAGGATGTTATTGACAACATGGACGGTTGAAATCCGTTAAGAAAAGTGGGAAGGCGATTGGCTAGAGGGAAAATGGAAGGTCGAGGAACCTTCGGGAAAGGGGGACTTGAAGGATACATAAAAGGGGAAGTGAGGGAGTTTGGGACGCTTGGTGTTAAGGGGGTCTTTGAAGACCTGCGTTTGCCTAGTCCTGGAAAAAATAAAGACTCTTAATGTTGAAGACTGCTGTGTCGGGTGTCTACACTTTTATGGCCTTATCCTATCTTAAAAAATATAAATGTATCAAACTGTTTCTCAAAACTTGTAGACAAACAAACAACACCACCCAGCATGAGAGATAACCACCCTTTCACCATGCAACCCCTTCCTCCCCAAACACGTCATTAAGTGTCCCTTTACGATGTAAAACGTCCTTCCTGTCATCACAATCCATGATTTTTTGCTCTTTTTCCGTGATATGAAGGTCCTCCCAACTTTATTAGCAGAGCTGGGTAACGAAGCCACTCGAGCTATGTACTGTTAAATCGTCTATATTGACAAACTCATTCATTTATAACTGCTTTTTATGTTTAGTTTGTTGTCTTTTACCCCCACAACCTCCGGTTAGCATGCTTGGCTATGTACAGCTCCAAAGAGGCTCTACATGAATCTTGATTTCAAGCTTTCATGGCTGCAGGAATCCATACTCTTTGGTTCTTTCAGTAAAGTCACGTAGGTAAAAAAAAATTATAATATATCACGACGTTTCGATCGCAACACAAGCGGTCGTCATCAGGCGGAAAAAAATAATCCAGCAGTGGAACTGCTGAACCAGTGAGAGAGCTGTTACAACAAGGTTATATATGTGGCGATGGGCAAGCAAGCGGGGCCTGAGCTGAAGGTACTCCACTCCATCCTATCGTTTTTACCATCAACTCACCTCCCGACAAACTGGCCCGATTTCTGGCTAAGACCCTGCTTCAATTCACGGGCAAGATCACCTCAGCAGTACTTAATTCAGCTCACTTGGTTTCTATAATCAAGGACATTTCACTGTCTCCAGATGATTTTCTTGTCAGCTTCGATGTAGTCTCTCTGGTCACCAAGGTACCTGTACCTGACACCATAGCAATCATTGAAGACTTAGTCCAACAGGGACTGAATCCTGATGTACCAACTTTGATGAGGTACTGCCTTACCAACACTTACTTCATCTGGAATGGTATATTTTATAAACAGAATGAAGGTACCCCTCTATGGGTTCTCCCTTATCACCAGTGGTCGTGAATGTTTTCATGGAGAAATTTGATGCCATCCTGACATCCACCCTACGTCCTTCCCCTTGGAAGAGATACTTAGATGACACTTTCATCATCTGGCCACATGGCCAGCCAGCACTGAACCAGTTTTTCAACCATATCAATTCCATACACCCATCCATAAAATTCACCATGGAAGTGCAAAATGATGGCCAGCTACCATTCCTGGATGTTTTGATCGAGAAGAGGCCTAATGGCTCGTTGGGACATTCCATCTACAGGAAAGCCACCCACATGGATTCATATCTAAAGCCTCACTCCCACCACTATCCGGCCCAGAATAACTCCCTCATCAAAACACTACACCATAGGGCCCGCTGCATCTCCGACCAGCACCACCTAGCCAGTGAACTGGAGCACGTACACCAAAGCCCTCAAGATGAATGGATACTCAGACCACACAATCCACAAAGCTGTAGCCCCAACCATGGGGAAACAACCATCTGAGGACCCAATCAAAACCATCACCTTGCCATACATAGCAGGTGTTACCAAAAAGATTTCCAAAATCTTAAACAAATGCAAGATCCAGGTCCAATTAAATACAGTACACAAAATCCGTGATTTGATCCCATCTGTGAAGGATGTAATTCCTGACATGCAATACCCTGGTGTCTACAAACTAAGTTGTGTCTGCGGTAGCAGTTACATTGGAGAAATGAAACGACATGTCTCAGACCGTGTTCGTGAACACAAGGCAGATTTGAAACACGGCAGAACCAATACCTCTGCAGTGGCTGATCATTGTTATAACGCAGTGGGCTCGCACGAAATTGTTTTTACCGAGATCAAGGTACTCTGCAAACATTCGGGCTACCATCAAAGATTTGTCCATGAAGCCATCCAGATATATAAACACAGAGACAATTTCAACCGAGAAGATGGGTATAAGCTGAGCAATCATTGGAAGGACGTCATTAACCAAGCAAAGTCGTAACTTACTGTGGTGCTTCCATTCTTCCCTGCAGTTTGGCTGTTATCTCCGACTCTCTGAGTTGCATTGCCCTGTTAGGTGCATCTGCGTTAACGGGCTGGGGTCTCACTAACATGGCCACCTCTGCTCCCTTAGCCTCGATGTATCGATGGTTCTGGCTGTGATGGGCTTTGTGTCTCACTGGCGCGACCACCGTTGCGATGGTTCTCTTACATGGATGCGCTTGCTTCACAGAGTAGTTGGCAGTGCCGCAGCTTGTGTTACACATAGAAATGACATTAACTTACTAATCCCCCTAATCTCCCTGCCTAATCTCTCAATCAACAGTGCTAATCTCCCATTACTACTGCTGTTGTGCACATATGTGGGGATGATACTCTTATGCAGCAACGGAAGCTCATTTCATGCTAATCTCTCTCCCCAATCTCTCTCTCCCTAATCTCCCCCATTAACACAACTGAAGTGCTTGCGTCCGGGGATGGAATTCCTTTCCAGCTCAGACCCCGCTTGCGTGCCTATCGTCACATATATCACCTTGTTGTAACAGCTCTCTCACTGGTTCAGCAGTTCCACTGCTGGATTATTTTTTTCCGCCTGAGGACGACCGCTTGTGTTGCGATTGAAACGTCGTGATATATTATTTTTGTTTCATTTTTACCGAAAGAACCAAAGAGTAAGGTTCTACATGCACAATAAACATGTATCATTTCTCTCTTCTACACGTGAGCTCATAAGGCCTCACAACGATAATAATTTCAACTTTTTTACGAATTGCACAGAGATCCTCAGAGCCACGAGGTGTCACAAGACGAGTTATAAGGCAGCCACGTGAGCAGCCGGCACTAAGCTCTGTGGCCCTCTACATATGAAGGTGTTATTGGACAATTAACGAGTGTTTACATGTGACCGGAAAACTGAGCACTAAAAGAAGATACACAAGCATACGAGGGGGAAGCACCCTATCCCATACAGGTGGAACAGGTAAAGACCACGGTTTTGCTGTGCCGCAGGTTGTAGGTCACATCATTGAGATATCATTTGTGACCAGGTTGCTTCTGAAAATAGATCAGTGGGCATTACTTGGTTAAAGTTTTAACTTTGTTGCTGTACTGCCATCTCTTGGTGAGCGAGGGTACTGTACCTCATGCACGTCCGTGGGAAGGGAGTTTTGCAACATCCATGCGGTAATCCACCAACCGTCGCATTATACATCGCTGGCTTAGAGGTGTGCACCACCACAACACAGCTAGTTGCACCTTCCATGGCAGAGCCGCGATATAAGAAGCCCGGATTGTCAATGCGGGCCTCTGGACTTGCTGTTTCCCACACACCTGGTAAAGGGCCGTATTATCCAATAGGCCCACAATAGGCACTGTGCCTGGGGCCTACTCACTCACCAGGCCACCCACTCTCTCACTCATTCACCCACTCACTCGCCGACTCACTCCCTCGCCTATTCACTCACCCAGCCACCCACTTTCTCACTAATTCACCCACTCATGTATCCACTCACTGCCCAAACACTCACCCACCCACCAAGGCCGTATTATTCAATAGGCCACAATAGGCAATGCCTAGGGCCACAAAAACTAAAGGCATACGAGAAAAATTACCGTGTTTTTGTGTGATAAAACAAATGTAACCAAGATATCTTCTTGAATAAATAAATGTATTTATATAGCAAGGATAGGCACAGTGTATATCCAAAGAAGCAGAGTCATGTCGATCGTTTTTTTCAAAGGTGAGCGAAAAATTAACACCGGGGATGAAACTTTTGAATTTTTTTTTAGAAATAAATGTCATTGCAAAATTAGCAAATAACATATACAAATGGTGTTTTTCGCACAATCTTATTCTCAATAATGAAAGAATAGTGCAAGGGTAGTAACATGGGCAGCAGTACGAACTGTAGAGAGTTGTCACTGAAGGCCATATGAAACAGAATTGCCTCGGGCCTAACAGAACCTTCATCCGGCCTTGACCTGATATGCATGTCCTTATGTTAATTTTTCTAATTCAATCCTTCCTAGGATAAGCACATGTTGTCCTAAGAAGGATTGATTCAGAATACATGTATATTATGAAAGATATCGTCTTCTTTGGTGTACGGGGAAACGATTATGACTTAAAGTCCAATTCTAGATTTGAAGCTTTCGTGACTGCAAGGATTCATATTCTTAGGTTTGTTTCGGTAAAGTCACGTAGGTAAAAAATTTAAATTCATGAAAGTAAAATAAAAATAAAATAAAAATCACGAAGTTTCAGAGGCAACGCAAGCTTCCGTCTTCAGGTGGAACCGTCACAGCATGATAGCTGTATCAAGTGAGAGAAATTCCAAGAACACAGTATTTGTATATATACTGGTTGAGGGTGGGAGGAGCCAAGGTAGGCCCTGAATATTATTTTGTGAAGTTCGGTGCAGCTGAAGCACGCTGTTAGGAATGAGCCTTTGTTGTGTAAACTAGGTGCGGATGATGTAAAGGTGCGTGTAAAAGGGACTGAGCCTTTTTGTTATGTAGAGATGATGCGGCTAAAATCCCTGCCAGGAAATGAGTCTTTGTTGTGTAGAATGGTTGACTGAGCCTATTATTATGTAGAGGTGGTGCGGCTTAAATCGCTGTCAGGAAATGAGTCTTTGTTGTGTAGAATGGTTGACTGAGCCTATTATTATGTAGAGGTGGTGCGGCTTAAATCGCTGCCAGGAGATGAGTCTTTGTTGTGTAGAATGGTTGACTGAGCCTATTATTATGTAGGGGTGGTGCGGCTGAAATCGCTGCCAGGAATGCTCCAAATATGTGTAGTTAAATCTGTTTTGCATGGTTAATAACATCTTTCCAATGATTACTAAGTTTGTACCCATCATCACGGTTGAAATTATGTCTGTGTTTGTATATTTGGATGGCCTCGTGTACAAACCTTTGATGGTAGCCAGGGGGCTTGCAGAGCACCTTAGTCTCGGAAAAGACAATTTCATGAGAGCCCACAGCAATGTAGCAATGATCGGCAACGGCGGAAGAATCAGTTTTGTCGTGTTTCAGATCTGACTTGTGCTCGCGGACACGATCAGAGATATGACGTTTCGTTTCTCCAATGTAGCAATCACCACAACTGCAACTCAGTTTGTAGACTCCAGGGTATTGTAAGTCAGGAATGACATCTTTCACAGATGGAATTAGATCACGTATTTTATGTACTGTACTGAATCGGACTTGAATCTTATGTTTGTTTAGAATTTTGGAGATCCTTTTGGTCACGCCTGCTATGTATGGTAACGTGATAGTTTTGATCGGAGTTTCATGTGGCTGTTTCTGTATGGTGGGAGAAACAGCTTGGCGGATGGTGCGGTCAGAGTATCCGTTCATCCTGAGGGCCCGATGTACATGTCTTAATTCACTGGCCAGGTGGTGTTGGTCAGAAATGCCATGAGCTCTGTGGTATAGCGTTTTGATGAGATAATTCTTTTGAGATGGGTGGTGGTGGGAATCGGGTTTCAAGTAGGAATCTGTGTGGGTGGCTTTCCTGTAGACAGAATGTCCCAAGGATCCGTCAGGTCTCCTCTCAAACAGAATATCTAAGAATGGCAGTTTACCATCTTTCTCCACTTCCATGGTGAATCTGATGGATGGGTGTCTGGAATTGATGTGGTCCAAGAAGTGGTTCAATGCTGGGAGGCCATGTGGCCAAATGACGAAAGTGTCATCCACATACCTCTTCCACAGGGAAGGACGCAGGGTGGATGTCTGGATGGCGTCTGATTCAAACTTTTCCATGAACATGTTGGCTATCACTGGTGACAAGGGGGAGCCCATAGGGGTACCCTCATTCTGTTTGTAGAAGGTCCCATCCCAGGTAAAATAAGTGTTGGTGAGGCAATGCCTAACCAGCGCAGGTACATCCGAATTCAATCCATGTTGGACCAAGTCCTAAATTATTGTTAGGTTGTCAGGTACTGGGACCTTGGATATCAACAAGACCGTTATTAATCAGAGTAACATCCCAATTTCTGACAATCTGAAAACGGTACTAGCCAGAGGACTAAATTTCGCTGTCACCCCTAAATATATACCAGTAGAGGATGTGATTTCTCAGATTGATGTAGCCCTCAGAGGCATAGGACACATCCATGTGGATGTAGCAAGAGCTGAAATAGCCACTATTCTTAAGAATGCTAAGAAACCCACTAGTAAAATTTGCAAAAACAAACGCTCTGAACTCGCGGACCTAAAAAAGAGAGATGATATTGTCATCCTCTCAGCAGACAAGGGCAATGCCACGGTCATCATGGATAAAGATTCATACAACAAAATCCTGGACCTACTTAATGATGGGAGTTACTCCAAAATCAAAAACGATCCTACTAACAGCCTAACGACAAAAACTAACAAAATCATCACGAGTTCGACTTCCCTAATCGAACCATCCAAACGTCCCTCTCTAAAACCATCGGCGGCAAGACCTCCCAGACTCTATGGTCTTCCCAAGATCCATAAAGAAGGAACCCGCTACGACCGATCGTGTCGACGATCAACTCTCCTACGTACAAACTGGCCCGGTTTCTATCAGATACTCTGCCTCCCTTCACAGGCAAGACTTCTTCGGCAGTACTCAATTCAACCCAATTAGTCTCTATGGTAAAGGACATGGTACTATCTCCTGATGATATCCTCGTCAGTTTTGATGTAGTATCTCTGTTTATCAAGGTCCCAGTACCTGACACCCTAACAATAATTGAGGATTTGGTCCAACATGGATTTAATTCGGATGTACCTGCGCTGGTTAGGCATTGCCTCACCAACACTTATTTTACCTGGAATGGCACCTTCTACAAACAGAATGAGGGTACCCCTATGGGCTCCCCCTTGTCACCAGTGATAGCCAACATGTTCATGGAAAAGTTTGAATCAGACGCCATCCAGACATCCACCCTGCGTCCTTCCCTGTGGAAGAGGTATGTGGATGACACTTTCGTCATTTGGCCACATGGCCTCCCAGCATTGAACCACTTCTTGGACCACATCAATTCCAGACACCCATCCATCCGATTCACCATGGAAGTGGAGAAAGATGGTAAACTGCCATTCTTAGATATTCTGTTTGAGAGGAGACCTGACGGATCCTTGGGACATTCTGTCTACAGGAAAGCCACCCACAAAGATTCCTACTTGAAACCCGATTCCCACCACCACCCATCTCAAAAGAATTCTCTCATCAAAACGCTATACAACAGAGCTCATGGCATTTCTGACCAACACCACCTGGCCAGTGAATTAAGACATGTACATCGGGCCCTCAGGATGAACGGATACTCTGACCGTACCATCCGCCAAGCTGTTTCTCCCACCATACAGAAACAGCCACATGAAACTCCGATCAAAACTATCACGTTACCATACATAGCAGGCGTGACCAAAAAGATCTCCAAAATTCTAAACAAACATAAGATTCAAGTCCGATTCAGTACAGTACATAAAATCCGTGATCTAATTCCATCTGTGAAAGATGTCATTCCTGACTTACAATACCCTGGAGTCTACAAACTGAGTTGCAGTTGTGGTGATTGCTACATTGGAGAAACGAAACGTCATATCTCTGATCGTGTCCGCGAGCACAAGTCAGATCTGAAACACGGCAAAACTGATTCTTCCGCCGTTGCCGATCATTGCTACAACGCTGTGGGCTCTCATGAAATTGTCTTTTCCGAGACTAAGGTGCTCTGCAAGCCTCCTGGCTACCATCAAAGGTTTGTACACGAGGCCATCCAAATATACAAACACAGACATAATTTCAACCGTGATGATGGGTACAAACTTAGTAATCATTGGAAAGATGTTATTAACCATGCAAAAAAGATTTAACTACACATATTTGGAGCATTCCTGACAGCGATTTCAGCCGCACCACCCCTACATAATAATAGGCTCAGTCAACCATTCTACACAACAAAGACTCATCTCCTGGCAGCGATTTAAGCCGCAACACCTCTACATAATAATAGGCTCAGTCAACCATTCTACACAACAAAGACTCATTTCCTGGCAGGGATTTCAGCCGCATCATCTCTACATAACAAAAAGGCTCAGTCCTTTTTACACGCACCTTTACATCATCCGCACCTAGTTTACACAACAAAGGCTCATTCCTAACAGCGTGCTTCAGCTGCACCGAACTTCACAAAATAATATTCAGGGCCTACCTTGGCTCCTCCCACCCTCAACCAGTATATATACAAATACTGTGTTCTTGGAATTTCTCTCACTTGATACAGCTATCGTGCTGTGACGGTTCCACCTGAAGACGGAAGCTTGCGTTGCCTCCGAAACGTCGTGATTTTTATTTTATTTTACTTTTATTATAAATTAAATTTTTTACCTACATGACTTTACCGAAAAAAAACCTAAGAATATTAAAGTCCAATGTCTTGTGGCTGTGAAAATGCGCCTTTTGCTTTGCTTTCTCAATTATAGAATGTAACGGATTTAACTTACCGATATCAGTGACGAAAGTTACAACTTTATAACTTATATTGTCAGTGTCTTCAATGTCGAACTCCTCCGTTTTACTGCAGTTTTCAATAAACATTTTCAGGGTGTCTTTGTCCTCTGGTCCTGCGAAGCCACTGAGCAGAATCCGCCGTGGGTCCAGAGATTCCTCTCTTGGCTTTGCAGATGTGATGATGAACTCAGAACACACCACTTCAGTACCCTTGATGATGTGCTTCTGCTTTAGTACCCGCTCAGCCACTAATAAACACAAAGTTGTAATGTTGACATCACATTGAGCATCGGCATGGCAATGTTAACATCGGTAAACCAAATTGGCAGATTTATATATAATAATAACCTATATTTTATGAAGTGCTTTTCATTTTGTGTCCAGGTATCCCTCTATTTATGAAAGGGATGCGTTCTTTAAAAACACACAGGGAAAACGATAGCATAGTGGCTGATGGCTGACTATGCAGACACACACCCAGCAGGAACACCGTGACTCTATAGTGGCCGATGGCTGACTACCCAGACTCTCAGGTGGTGTTTTCTCGTTTGATGATCTCTCGGTGCGTGGTACCATAATTAAAATTAGTTAGCGCGCAAATTCGCGATTTCGTTCATCAGAAAGTGTCCGCAATTTGTCAATTGCCTTGATGCAAAATTTTGTGAAACCGAACATTCGTAAGTCGAGGGATATCTGTATAGTGTTAATTCCAGTGAATCGAACTGATTCGTTTTTTAGGGTGCAGGTCAGATGCACCAAAACGGTTTTTAACTGGTTACAGTTTAATAGGCAAACATTGGTTTTGAAGGTTAAATGTACACTTACGAACTACTTGCACAAGTCGATGGCATTCAAGTAACTGCTAATAAATTGCATTAAATAATCATAATAATAGCCTGGTTGTGTACCAGAACAGTGTACTGGGTAGAGTTTGAGGACTATAGTATGTATGTTGAACTTCTTTCGCACCCTACTTAGTCAACTGTGCTAATCAGAGGTGCGGGTTGATATTTCAACTTAACAAAAAAATTATAGTTATATATGGTGTTTGTCTATTAATTGTGATGTCTTAAATACTGTATGTTATCGTGTAGTTGTAATGGTAAGGTTAGTAAGACTGAGTTAGTCTGTGCTGTTGTCCATTTGTCTGGGTGAAAGTATGGCTTGGGTGAGCCCAGTCTTGGCCAGATGGCTCAAACTTAACAGAGAACAGGCTTACATTACAGGATATAATATAGGCTCCACAGAAGGTCTTTGTTTTGATAGACATTGCAAAAATAGAACGTGATAAGCAAGAAACACAGAAATAAAACACTTCCTAGAATTTTTCAAGTATACTGAAATTACTAATTGAATGGTTGTATATAGTCGACTGTAAATCATACTGTCGTGACATAGGACGTCACTACTGTATCGGCCCGTACGAGGGCTAGGGGCCCCAGGGGGAGCCTGGGGGTCGCGTGGTGGAAGATCCGGACCTTCCCGGAGGTTCGGGAAGGGAGGCGTGGGCTGGGCGGAGCCGGCCACGCCGGAGCGGTTATAAGCGGGGTGTGAACGCGGAGCGGGGCTGTTGAACCCCGAAGTGAAGACGACATCATCGGTCCTCAAGTTCTGGGTCGTCGTCCGTGACCAGGCAGCCCGTTGCCTGCCTTGGTCATGCTGTATAGTGTTCTAGAGTGTTAGTGAGTTAAGGAAGGTGGTCACCACTTTATGTGCAGTGTTATATTACTTACCGTTCTAATAAATAGTGTTGCCTCCGAGCTGTGTGTGTGCACCTTATTCGAACCCACTAGAATACTCCTGGTAAACCCCTTAATATTCAAATGTTCTGTTAAATATCGCACATTTTTGCACTTAGCCCTAAGGTTATCGTTCTACGTGTGTGTATCTATGCGAGTACTGTATTATTATTATTATTATGGGGAGCGGTAATGTGGTGGCTAACGCCAGTGGCGGTTACCTGAACCGGTCATGGGCCTCCTCCTCTAGGTCGACTCAGCCTCGAATGAGTACCTGGTGCGATGTGTAGTAAACATCACCACTGGGGAGACAAAGGCGGCCGGGCGTGGTGCCGGGCACCCACCACCTAGTGTGCCACAGTGCCGACCTTCATGGATGCTATTCGCTAACAGCACTTGCCCCAACAATATGTTAAGGCTATATGGGGTTTTGTCGTTGCACTGTATTTATGTTTATATCCCGCGTCCTAGTGAGTGTGACCCTATCACTCTGATCCTTGTATACACGTATGTGGGACTTCTTTCGCACCGTATGTAGCCAGCCGTGCCAACTGACTGAATGTAGACTTCACGCTGCACTGTCACCCAGTGACTGACAAACCGTGCTCAATGTGCCATGGAACATCATTGGCTCAGGGATTTGAATATATTTACCATCCAAGTCGCAAGCATCACTATGTATTTAAAACGGGTTTAGACCGTTCACTACATCCTTTTTGGACGGTTTTATTCTAGACCCCCAAATGGCAGTATATATTTCTTTATTAACCTGTTTTGGGGTTTTTCATTCTATAAAAATAGTGGTTGAAACTTGGTTATTAGCTCTGGTTTTCAGTTAGATTCAATTGTTGATTTATAACGTTACTGTGATATATATAGCTATCTTTCACAATGATAATAATTGCATAGCATAGCATGTATTTAATAATTTATATTACCACTAATTTTTATTGGAATGGGATAGACATGTTTTTGCGATGGTCAGATTTGCAGCATTTACACAGATGTCCTATCATTGCCAAATGTTATACCGGTTTAGCCAATAAATTGGAGCGCTGCTCAAACTGACTAAAAGGGATCATCCATGTGACAAATCAAGATAAAGTAAGCTAGACTGATAAAAATATGAAAAATAAGAATAGGTGTTTTACTCTTTCTGGAAAAAAACAGGAGGTGTTAAGATGTTCAAACACCAAATATACAGATTTTGCAAGGAATCATTTACTGCATTCACCATACGTACTTGTGGTGAACATGCAAACAAGCTCTGATAATATATGCATTGTCTTTGAAAACGATTGGCCTACACCAAAGACAGCCTTTCTTTATGGCCTAGTCTCACTACCAGTGCCAGACCAGAGAACGCCAAAAGGCGAACAGTAGAAAGACAATGCAAAAAATGTATCCCATGATAAAGCTGCTCAACCCGAGCTATAAATGCTCTGATACTTGCATTGTCTTTGTACTGATCGCCTTGACATGAACTAATAAAAGTAAACAATATTAGAATATTGAAATTAGTATATCATCGAATGTGCAGGATGTGTTTCAATTACCTGCTGGGTCTGCAAAGGTAATCACCCAATATTTCTTCTCCTCCTCGACCGTTGCGATGTCTCCTCCACCAGACCTCCTCTCACTTTCAAAATACATCGACACGAACTCCGTGTCCGCGTTTTCCATCTTTTCCACTTTGATTGTGGAAAATGGTTCTGAAACACACGAAAAAACATCGCTCATAAAAAAGCCCAACAAGCTCTAACTTGAGCTCATTTACAGCAAGAATGGCGATTGCTATTGGTGGCCCACTGCAGGCAACACACATTTTCAGCAATAATGTATCTGGCTTTGTAAGAATAAGAATTACATTTATAACTCGCCAGATTTTGCATACAAGTCAACAACTCAGAGACGCAGAGCCAAGCTCAGGGCTGCTCAAAAGCCTGGCCCACACATATATAGGAGGCCTTTACATGTTTATTTAAAGTAGTCAGTGCATTTAATGCTGCGGATGTGCAAATGGATAGAGGGTAGAGAGTTCCACACCGAGGGGGTGACAGCAGTGAACCGACGTGAGGCTGTAACATTGTATAGTGTAGTCGTGTATAGTAGTGTATAGTGTATGTATAGTAGTGTAATAAAGGACTCTTTTTCATATGATGATCTCCGTTGTCCTTTATTGGGTTCGTAGAATATCGTTACCACGGCGTCCTCGCTCAGGCCCGCGTCTCTCCCGACGATCACCCCACAGCCACACTGCTGCTCCGTCTCTCCCGACGATCACTCCACAGCCACTCTGCTGCTCCGATATGCAGTCTCCATGCTGCTCCGCCTTGCAGCCACACCGCTGCTCCGTCTCTCCAGCTTCACTGCTGCCCCGTATACAGCTGGCCTCCCACAGCCCGCCAGCTCTCTGCATCTGACACCAATGGCTGACGGTGTCGACGTCTCCCACCGCGTGGCAACTGCGCCACTCTCCCCGTACTGCCCAGCGTGGCCTCCTCCTGTTTCACTCCTTCCCAACTCCTCGATCCCCTTCCGGTTCTCTCTCTAAATCCTCTCCCCCACGTGACTCTAACTTCTCCCTCTTCTCACGTGACCCAGACTCCGCCCCCCTCAATCCTTGCTCTCATTACAGTAGTATCGTGTATAGTGTAGTGTATAGTAGTGTAGTATATAGTGTAGTGTATAGTCGCGTATCGTGTAATGTATAGTAATGTAGTCTATAGTGTAGTTTATAGTAGTTTATAGTCTAGTGTATAGTGTACTGTATAGTAGTGTAGTTTCTAGTAGTGTATAGTGTAGTCTATAATAGTGGAGTATATAGTGTAGTGCATAGTGTATTGTACTGTATAGTAGCGCAGTGTATAGTAGTGCAGTGTATATTGGAGTGTATAGTGGAGTGTATATTAGTGTAGAGTAGTGTATAGTAGTGTAGTGTATAGTGTAATGTATAGTAATGTAGTGTATCGTAGTGCAGTGTATAGTGTAGTGTATAGTAGTGTAGTTTATAGTAGTGTATAGTGTAGTCTATAACAGTGGAGTATATAGTGTAGTGTATAGTGTAGTGTACTGTATAGTAGCGCAGTGTATAGTAGTGCAGTGTATATTGGAGTATATAGTAGTGTATAGTGGAGTGTATAGTCGTGTATAGAGGAGTGTATAGTAGTGTAGAGTAGTGTATAGTAGTGTAGTGTATGGTAGTGTATAAAACCAGATAAATCGGAGAAAAATCCATGCAACCACAGGGGAGAGACACACGCAAACTCCAAATATACAGCAGGTGTCAGGGTCGGGATCGAACCCTCCTGCATACGTGGCAAGGGAGTTAACATCCCTTGCATGATGTGCAATTGTTGGTCTAGATCGTGTCGGTGTAATGTCGAATGAGTGCAATTCAATCATTCACCACCCAACATGGCCGAATCAGTCAAAGTTGCCACCCAGATAATATGCCAGTTGATTTTTGTTTTTCAACAGACTGGCACGTTGATAAAGCAAGTTTTTAATCTGGCACGTGATGTATGCTGTTTTGCTGGAGATCATAACCAGCATCATCAGGTATTAACCAGAGCTCAGATCTGGAGTGAATGCACCTATTGTTACAGGTCCTTTAGTAGCCACCATGACGTCATCACTACAGCCTTGCAGGTTAACCAGATCTATTAAATTAGATCCGGTTCAGCATAACGTACATACATAATGCATATTCATTATGTACATACATTATGTACATTATGTATGTTGCTTGATTGTGAATAACCCAATTAATAATATATATTTATATGAAAACATTAACTTGGCCTCCTCTGGTCTTCGCACCTGATTGGCTCTAAAGTAACAACATCACCTTAACCCCTCTATTTAAGACCGAAACAGGAGGAGGATTTCTCGATGAAGCTGCTTGTAATTACCGGCGAAACGTCACGGTCCTCGAATTGTAAATGTTGTCGAGGGTTTACTCTCCAACACACAACTGCTTAGTGCTGAACTACTAACTCATTGGCACGTTGAATTTAAGTGACAAACCTTATTAATGTTCTGTATCGGGTGATGGTGGTTTAACAACACATGTATATTTATGCGATCTAACCAAACAAAAACAAATCTTGTACGGATAATATTGGTGATGAAAGTCTCCGTGTGATTGACAAGGCTTAATGTTTAAACTTAAACATCTTATTTAAGCAATATTTGCAAATATTCGAGTGGTTATTCAGAAAAATGTCAAGTTGTTTAATTATCATATTAAATGATAGATTTCTGAGTGTCATAATTATTCTACTTAAGGGTTATGATGATGATGCCCTGGACCGAGCCAAATGGAGAAGACAATGCCGAAAGGCGGACCCTGCGCCACAGCGGGAACAACGCTAGGAAGAAGAAGATGATGAAGCAATATTTGATGATATTCCGGTAAACGTCATTGGGAACATCATTTAATAACGATGTGTTTTCAGGCTGCTCTGCTTGGCTGTGCATTGTGTTCGCGGATTGGTCTGAGCGGGACAAAAAAAATCCACAGAATGTTGGCCAAACTCCTAATTATGGACTCTAATCAGCGAACACCACAACTGGAGATTGCAACACTCCCTAGTGCCTAAAAACAACGTGCTTCTGGGTAGTGAATGGAAACAAATCCTCAAGAATTCCCTGCGGATTTACTCACGTTTAGAAGATCCCCCGGATTGTGCACGTGCCTCGGATGACGGCTCGTCCTCAAGTGAGAAAAAACAAAAACCATTCGCCATTTATTTAGGTATTCGAAGTTACGTATCACAATCGAGGCATACGAACATCGAAAAGTGTAAACTTTGATATTTCGTGAGGTCAGAATCAGAATCGATGTTTAGACTGAAGGAGGCAGAGGAACCTGGAGATTTATTATCACAGATGTCCAGTAGGGGCATGCGGTCAGAAAGTTACAACAACAAACATCACACACAACAACACGATAGGAGTGTGAAATAGAGAAAAGGTAAGAAAGTCACTAAGAATAAATCAAGTATATAAGGTACAAATTGCATAAGTAGAGACATTCCATGCTGATTTTAAACACTAAATGCAAGATTTGGTGCAAGGCAGCAAAACATAAACAACAACAGTCCCAGACCACACCAAGACAACAACAACAACAACAGTCCCAGACCACACCAAGACAATAGCAACAGGCCTAGATCACACCAAGACAACAACAGTCCCAGATGACACAAAAACAACACCAGTCCCATACCACACCAAGACAACAACAGCAGTCCCAGAGCACACTAAGACAACAACAGTACAGGATCACACCAAGACAACAACAACAGTCCCAGACCACACCAGAACAACAACGAAAGTCCAAGACCACACTAAGACAACAAACACAACAGACATAGGCCACACCAAGACAACAACAGTCCCAGACTGTGCAATAGGGATAGTTCAATCGCAATTATATGGGCGTCTTAGGTTTCTTTGGTTTGACAATGGGTTAATGAATAAGCTCAGTATGGCACAGAATTGCCAAGAGGGATTGTATGAACAGGGCCATGTGGTGTGATCCCAGACCACGACAAGACAACAACACAGTAGCCCCTCAATTAAATTGCAAATTCAAATATCTATGATACAAATGTGTTTGTAGCCAGGGTTAATCTTCTGCTTCAGAATATGCTTTGCAGAAAGATTTACGATATTAAGGAAGCAAACAAGGTTGTTCCAAAAGTTTGTAGTGCTGCAAAGGCAAAGGCTTTGTCACCTATTCCTTTTCCATTTAAATTTCACATGGGAATGAAATTGACACTTTAATTAATACTACAGCCAAATAGCTTTTGCAAATGTGGTTTGTATCCAGGAAGAGGCGATCGTGGGGCTCGGGTCTCATGGCATGTTCTGACTCCGCTTCCAAACATCGATGGGGCATTGTACTCCTACTACTCATAGTACTACGCGACAGGCCACTGAGTGAATGCAGGGAGCCAGGCGGAAGTGGCTAAGACATCGACTCCGGCTGTGAAGTCCGTCACGGCACCTTGGGTGGACCGGTTGATGCTCTGCTGGAGGAGGAGGTGGTGGAGGAAGAGGTGCAAGGAGACTGTCGCGTAGTTATGAGGCTACGTGAGGCTAATGTCTACTCACACACATCATATAACATTGACAAACATATTTACGTGTTTATGTTCAATAGGGATTACCGTTGGTAGGGCTATTTTAATAAACACAATAGACAGGAAGGACAAGTTCAAAGGGCTCGCATAACGCACATGCATAATGTGCGTTGCCTCAGTAACCCCCCCCACACACACAGATTGTGCAAGAGCGCAGAAGCGTGGTCAACACATCTACACCTCTATATAAGGAACGAAACAGTAACTGTCGCCTGATGAAGCTAGTTGTCATTACTGGCGAAACTTCGTACTCAGATTGTAAATGTTGTGGCTTGGCTCTCTAACACACCGGTGTGGTGTACTAGTGACGAATTGACATGTTCTGTTTACGTGACAACCCCTACCAGTTGGCTGTGTTGGGTGGTGGCGGGTTTAAACGACACATTTATATATTTACGCGATCTAACCCAAAAATCTCTATTATGGATATTTACGTGTTTATTTTTGTTTCTTGCACATCCGGCGCTCTAAGTGTATGGCAGTCAAGTGAACTCGGATCGCTGTCGCTGCTGCGAGGCTTTAGGACACCGCGTGGCTAGGGTATGTTAACTACCTCGCCTGGTAGTATTTGACAGGTACTTTTCTACTTTACCGAGTGTTGACATCCCCAGCGTTTAACAGTACTTCTTTTTAAATCCTTTATATTAAGTTCGCTTGCTTGCTTGCTTGCATGATTGCTTGCTTGCTTGCGTGCTTGCTTGCTTACGACCGTGCAAATCTTTCGGTCGTTTTTTAACCCACTTCCCGTGATCCAATCGAGCTGACATTTTCCACACACACTCGTTGTGCTAGACAATTAATGTTCGTGGAAAAAAATTCCCAAAATTGTACACTTTTTAGGCAAAAAACATTATTTTACATATATTCAAATAGAACTCATTCATGGCTTTGGCTGAACGTCACAGTGTAAGAGCCCAGAGCGTAACCCCTCCACGGGCCGTGGCGAAGTAGCGCAGTTGGTAGCGCCCTCACTTCCCATGCCAAAGGTCGCGGGATCGATCCCCGCGTCCTCCACAGGCGAATATATTTTTAAATCCTTTATATTAAGGTCGCTTGCTTGCTTAGGACCATGCAAATCTTTCGCTCGTTTTTTAACCCACTTCCCGTGATCCAATCGAGCTGACATTTTCCACACAGACTCGTTGTGTGTGACAAATAATTTTCGTGAAAAAAAATTCCAAAATTTTACACTGTTTAGGGAAAACAAATTAAATATTTAATTACCAATTGCTTAATGGTGGCAGACAATCATCTGACCCATAGGTGGCAGCCATCTCAAGCCAGAGGACGAGAAGACTCTAGCCGCCAAGTATATAAAGGATTTATAGTGAAAAACTTTGTTTTTACGGGTTTACTTGTTTGTATTTGGATTCTCAACCAACATCGGTTTAGTTCGAGGTACACCGATTGTTTTCTTGCACTTGACGACGTTGACCAATTTCTCCTGTAGCCCCGTTTTCTTGCACTTGACGTTGACCAATTTCTCTTGTAGCCCCGCCCACCACCCCCACGTTCCATTCCCTGGTTACCACATTCAGATAAGCCCCTCCCCCCTCAACTTGTATTTAAGGGCTGGTCTTTTAGAATCTTTCCTCACTTGATGCAGTAATTTTAGCTGTGACGGTCCCACCTGATGACGGAGACTTGTGTTGCCTCCAAAACGTCGTGATTTATTATTTTGTTTTATTTCTATTATTACGTTTATAAATTGTTATTAATTTTTTATTTTATTTTTTACCTACGTGGCTTTTCCGAAAAAACCTAAGAGTATGGTATACAGGAGTTCCTGGGTTCGATCCCGACCCTGATGTCTGTATATTTGGGGTTTGGGTTTCTGTCTCTCTCTCATCATCACCATCACGGTGGCTAGGGGATGTTAACTACCTCGTCTGGTATACAGGAGGCCGTGGGTCGATCCCAACTGATGTCTGCTGTAAATTTAGAGTTCGCGTTTCTGTCTATCTCTCATCATCATCACGGTGGCTAGGAGATGGTAACTACTCTTCCTGGTATACAGGAGGTCGTCGATTTGATCCAGACCCTGACGCCTGCTGTATATTTGAAGCTTGTATGTCTCTCTCATAATCATCACGTTGGCTAGGAGATGTTAACTACCTCGCCTGGTATACAGGAGGTCGTGGTTTCGATCCCGAACCTGACGCCTGCTGTATATGTGAAGTTTACGTGTCTCTCTCTCTCCCCGTGGTGGCGTGGATTTTTATCTCCAGGTCCTCCGGGTTTTCCCTTCACATTTCGAATCAATATCACGCGTTTAGAGTATTCAGCTGCTATAAATGTCCACGTGATAAGCGTCTTCGTTGAGCTATCATTTGTGATAGCCAGGTCACTTCTGAAAAATAGCTATACAGCTCAGTGGGCCTTAACTGGTATAAAAAAAGAATGTATGTAAATGCTTTACCTGTAAAAGCGGATTAGCGGGTTCGGGTTGCTTGATCTGTTCGTGCCTGGCTCGACGAACCGTCAACTCGTAACGCTGCGGGCCGATGTCCAGGACGTGCTCCTGTTTCGCCAGCACCCGGTCCATTGCTTGAGACACAAGGGTCACGCAGGATAACAGAAACAGAGAGAATTTGGTTTAACCGATGGCGACTGTTCCGCAAGAGACTGATGGTGATAAGAGATGCCATGGGAGGGATCGTAGGATGGCAGCGAATTAACAATCGTTATCATCAGCCGTGATTCATTCCAGTGCCGGATGAAGGCCTCCCCCACGTTGTTGCCACGGCCTTCTATGCTGGAAGTCGGCGGGTCGATCCCGACCCTGATATCTGCTGTATATTTGGAGTTTGCATGTCTCTCTCCCCCTGGTCGCGTGGATTTTTTTTCTCCGGGTCCTTCGGGATTTCCTCCACGTTAGAAACAACATCACGCGTTTCGATTATTTGGAGTATTTTTCTGCTGTAAATTTACACGTGATAAGCCACTTCTTTGAGCTATCATTTGTGGCCAGGTCACTTCTGAAAAAAAGCTAATAGCTCAGTGGGCCTTACCTGGTAAGATAAAACATAGCGTAGTTGTATTTGTGTATATTTTGAAGTTATGTTTTTACTTTTCTTATACTTTGCACTCCTATCGTGTTTGTGAGTATTGTGTTTGTTGTTGTAACGTTCTGACCCGGTGCTCCTACTGGACAAAAATAGCTTCACAGCTCATCGGATTCCTACTGTAGTATACATATTCTGATGATTCTGATCTCTCACTCTTCTGCGATGCAACAATTCCACTAGTTCCTGCACACGTGCTCATTTAGTCGCTCCATCTCCTCCGTTTGCGTCCTATCCGATGCATTCTATTCCTTGGCTGACTCTCCGTCACCAATCTTCACGAACTGACACCATCAATTCTAGTGACATTGCTGGGGCCCCGAAGCTAGGCCAAGCTTAAGAGACCCCATCCATGAATGTGTGTGTGTGTGTATATTTGTCACATCGGAATGAACGTTTAGCGAGTATTTTTTCTCTCTATCTCCTTTATTTTCTTGGTATTATATATTATTTTCAGATTTATAGGCCCCTCATAATGTGAGTCCCTAAGCTGTAGCTTACTCAGCTTCGGCCTAAATCAGGCGCATCCCGGTGTCCAGCTTACACCCACTTAATGTGTCCACCAGTTTCAATTACGTGTTTTTCGTGACTGCAGGAATTACTATATTCATTGGTTCTTTCGGTAAAGTTACGTATGTAGAAATAATATTTTTTTTTAAAATAAATCACGACGTTTTGAACGCAACACAAGCGCTCATCCTCAGGTGAAAATGGCGTAAAACACACAGCGAGGGAACACACAGAGGGACATCACACACAGAGCACACCGAGAACGGCAAACTGCACGGAGGCAAATACAGCAAGAAGATGGGAGAATGAACTCAGCAAACCTTTGAAATATAATGCGATGTAACCCAGTGGGCCAACAACACAGACACTAAACCAGGTTGACCACGTATTTCAAAAGACTGCTCAATCTTGTGTTCATCTTCTAGGTTGAACACACCAACATAAACAGAAGATAAGTACTCGTGAACAGACACGAGGTACTAGGTAGCAGAGATACATACACAGAGAAGACACACAGGGAAAGGTGTTTGGGCAGTACAGAGGGAAACAACGAGCAACACCACACCAAGAGACATACACACATGGAGAGGCACACACAGAAAGACGCCCGGAGGGATAAGGTACAGGGACTTATATAGGCTGTAGAGGTGGGGGAAGAGAAGGGTAACCGTGCATGGACATGCAAATACCAATGCAGGCAACATGCGGGCTCCCGTTGCGAGAGCAAGAGAGTGTCGGACAGCTGGGGTTACGTTGGGGGCATGATACTCTGGCTGACCTGGGGACACGTGAACGGATTATACTGGAGGGGGGCCACCAGTGGAGGGGGCCAATGGGTGGTCACATGGTCCAAGAAGAAATATCGAGAGCCTTCGGGCAAGGGCGAGAGAGATCGAGAAGGTGGGTGGGGCGAGAGGTGGAGCCAGTCCCTGCCCGGCCCGATATAAGGGAGGCCCTGTGAGGGGCTCGGGGTTCTTACTGTTGGAGAGGCAGGAGATCCACGTCAAGCTTGAAGAAGCCTCCAGCCACGCGGTCCGGGACCCAGCTTGTGGTCCGGACCGGGATAGTGGAACCGTGTCTAGTTCCACCATATCGTGGTGAGTTAGGTGGTCACCACCCGAGAGTGTGTTGTGTTAATAGCCTGGAGTATGTGGTGCTAGTTCAATAAAACGTGTTGCTCCCAAGACAACGTCTGCGACTCAGTTGGACTAACTACACAAGCAACCATTATCAGGTACAATGAATGAGAAAACAAACATAGTAAACTTGGAAATATAATGCAATACAACACAGAGAGTCGGCCAACACAAGTCAACACCCCACATGGTTGATTACGTTCCTCCAAAGATTGCTAAATTTGAGAGATAGACAAAACATAGACACACAGACAGACACACAAGCAGAGAGAGACTTAGAGAGAGAGAAATTTGAGAGAGGCCTTAAATAGAGAGAGAGGGGGGGGGCAGAGGGGGAGTTGTGTGGAATTCCTGCCCAAAGCAGATGGACGAGCTGGGCACTGGACATCTAAACAACAAGCACGGAGCGTTGTGTGGAATTTCTGCCCATAGCGGCTGGAGGAGAGAATGGACCAATAAACAAGCACAGAACAAGCACGGTAGAAATCAAATTTAGTAAAATTAAGAAATGTAATGCAATGCAACACAGAGTCAGTTAGCACACAGTTAATGTTTATCTCTGCGAGTCTCTCTCTGCTTGTGTGTCTGTCTGTGTGTCTATGTTTTGTCTCTCTCTCAAATTTAGAAATCTTTGGAGGAACTGAATCAACCAGATCGGGTGTTGGCTTGTGTTGGCCGACTATCTGTGTTGTATTGCATTATATTTCCAAGTTTACTATGTTTGTTTTCTCATTCATTTGTACGTGATGATGGTTTTTTGTGTTGCAATCGAAACATCGTATTCTATTATTATTTTATTTTATTTATTTCTACGTGACTTTACCGAAAGAACCAAAGAGCATATATAGATACTTTTGCTACTAGGATAATCCGACACTGGGTACGTACGGTGCGAATGAAGTTAAACATACATTCAATAATGTAGAGTATAAAAAGTGCAAATAATTATATCAAGAGACAAAAAGAGGAGCAAAATAGTAACAGAACTCATAATAATAAAGTTGTAATAAAGCAGTTTAGTTTAGAATGGGATGCCCAGTTCTCTGTGTTGGCAGTGGTGCACAATGACAAAGAAAACAACTCAACGTACTCCTAAATAACACTGCCTTGAAATAATAAAATATATAATCGTCGACGTTTCAGGCAATGCTCCTTCTTGATAGCATATAATACTCATACCGGTATTGGCCAATACATGTATTGGATAGGTAATCTATTGAACTGGAGGAAATGACGAAAAGTGTCCGGCCCATTGGATTATTTTATCACTCTCGACAAAGCTACACATTCTAGCATGTGCCAACAGGTGGCAGTACAGCACCGCATTGCCTCTGGGAGGGGTGGGGGGTCACTCATTTCCATTTTCTTGAGGCTCAACATTAACCAAAGTCGCAGCCAGAGAGAGGGAGGTGTCCGTGCTGGAAATGTGCTGGAGGAGGGACGGTACTGAGATCCCTTGAAGGGTTGCGGGGAAGCAGTCGTCAGTCTGAACGTGCAAGAGAGACGCGACATGACACGGAGAAACGCAGACAAGTGTGTGGGTGTACTATGTTGTAGTCTATCGTATAGTAAGTGTGTACTCTGTTGAGCCTCCTAATCGAGGGTGCGGGGGAAGGACAACAAACTAAACACACACAAAACTGTTCAAATAATATTATTTAAGAAAAAATTGTATAATGGTGTATTGTATAATTTAGTGTATCGGATTGTATATTGTAGTGTATCGTAGTGTCTTTCTTTCTTATTCTTCTTCTTATATAAAAAACTAGCGGAAGTACCCGGCTTTGCCCGGGTGAAAAATATATTTCTTAAAAACCGTGCATATATATACACAGATACTAAGGTATTGTCAAAGCCCGGTGGGCTGTTTGTACATTTCTCCACCAACAAATATATAAGAGGCTTTCACAAGTCCAAAAAGTTGTAGAAAGTGTGGGGTAAATAGTTGATGTCAAAATGTTTCCGAAAATTGTGGTCTCCCCCCCCCGCCCCACAAAAAATATCTTTACCCCTCGTAGGTATATATACTAACAACACCTTACATACAACAGAGGAAGTGGTATCTATTGACTCTGTAGTAGTATCTACTGACTGTACCGTAGTATCTACTGAGCCAGTAGTAGCTACTGACTGTGTAGTAGTATTTAGTGACTGTAATAACTACTGACCATAGTAGTATTTACTGGGCCTACAGTAGTATCTACCGACTATATACTCGTAACGACTAACTGTATAGTATCTGCTGACTCTATAGTTGTATCCACTGACTATAGTAGTAACTACAAAATCTATAGCAGTATCTACTCACTCTATAATAGTATCTACTGACTCTAGTAGCTACTCACCGTAGCAGTATGTACTGACTGTATAGTAGTATATACTGACTGTAGCAGTATTGACTGACTGTAGTGGTATATACTGACTGTTTTAGTATTTACTATAGCGGTATCTACCAACTCGATAGCAGTATCTACTATCACTGCAGCAGTGTATACCGACTGAGGTCGTACCTGCTATCACTACAGCAGTGCATACTGCTGTGGTGGTATCTGCTATGATGAGAGGAGTACATATTGTGGTGGTGGTACCTGGTATGATAACAGCAGTGCATATTGACTGTACTCATCATTCACCCTCACCATTCACCACTCACAACTCACCCTTACCACTCATCCTCACCACTCACCACTCCCACTTACTATTCACCATTCACCCTCACCAACCTCCCTCACCAATCTCCCTCACCACTCACCCTCACCACTCACCCTCACCACTCACCACTCACCCTCACCACTCACCCTCACCACTCACCAATCACCACTCACCCTCACCACTCACTCTCACCACTAACCCTCACCACTAACCCTCACCACTAACCCTCACCACTCTCACTCACCACTCTCCCTCACCACTCACCACTCACTCTCACCATTCACCCTCACCATTCAGCCTCACCACTCACCCTCACCACTCACCCTCACCACTCACCGTCACAACCACCACTCACCCTCACCACTCAACTTCACCCTCACTACTCACCATTCATCCTCACCAATCACCACTGACCAATCACCACTCACCACTCTCCACTAACCCTCACCACTCAACCTCACCACTCACCCTCAAAACTAACCACTCTCTCACCACTCACCCTCACCACTCAGCACTCACCCTCACCACTCACCCTCACCACTCACCCTCACCACTCACGCTCACCACTCACCCCTCACCGCTCACCACTCACCCATCACCACTCACAACCGCCACTCACCCTCACCACTCATCCTCACCACTCACCCTCACAACAACCACTCACCCTCACCACTCACCCTGACCACTCACCACTCATCCTCACCAATCACACCCTCACCAATCACCACTCACCCGCACTGCTCACCCTCACCACTCACGCTCACCCTCACCACTCACCCCTCACTAATCACCACTCATAACCGCCACTCACCCTCACCACTCACCCTCAACACTCACCCTCACCACTCACCGTCACCACTCACCCTCACTACTCACCACTCATCCTCACCAATCACACCCTCAACAATCACCACTCACCCTCACCACTCACCCTCACCATTCACTCTGACCACTCACCCTCACAACAACCACTCACCCTCAACGCTCAGCACTCACCCTCACTACTCACCCTCACCACTCATCCTCACCAATCACACCCTCAACAATCACCACTCACCCTCACCACTCACCCTCACCATTCACTCTGACCACTCACCCTCACAACAACCACTCACCCTCAACGCTCAGCACTCACCCTCACCATTCACCCTCACCATTCACCCTCACCACTCTCCCTCACCACTCTCCCTCACCACTCACCAGTCAAGCTCACCACTCACCCTCACTACTCACCACTCACCCTCAACACTCACCCTCACCTCTCACCACTCACCCTCACCACTCACCTTCACCACTCACCCTGACCACTCACCACTCATCCTCACCAATCACACCCTCACCAATCACCACTCACCCTCACTAATCACCACTCACCCTCACTGCTCACCCTCACTGCTCACCCTCACCACTCACCCTCACCACTCACCCTCACCATTCACCACTCACGCTCACCCTCACCACACACCCCTCACTAATCACCACTCACAACCGCCACTCACCCTCACCACTCACCCTCACCACTCACGCTCAACACTCACCCTCACCACTCATGCTCACCACTAAACCTCACCACTCACCCTCACCACTCACTAATCACCTCTCACAACCGTCACTCACCCTCACCACTCACTCTTACCACTCACCCTCATCACTCACCCTCACCACTCACCCTCACAACAACCACTCACCCTCACTACTCATCCTCACCAATCGCACCCTCACCGCTCACCACTCAACCTCACCCTCACCACTCATGCTCACCCTCACCACTCACCTCTCACTAATCACCACTCACAACTGCCACTCACCCTCACCACTCACCCTCACCAATCACCACTCACCCTCACCACTCACCTCACCATTCACCCTCACCACTCACCCTCACCATTCACCCTCACCATTCACCCTCACCACTTTCCCTCACCACTCTCCCTCACCACTCACCAGTCACGCTCACCACTCACCCTCACTACTCACCACTCACTCTCAACACTCACCCTCACCACTCACCCTCAACACTCACCCTCACCGCTCACCACTCACCCTGACCACTCACCACTCATCCTCACCAATCACATCCTCACCAATCACCACTCACCCTCACTGCTCACCCTCACCGCTCACCCTCACCACTCACCCTCACCACTCACGCTCACCCTCACCACTCACCCCTCACTAATCACCACTCACAACCGCCACTCACCCTCACCACTCACCCCTCACTAATCACCACTAACCCTCACCACTCACCCTCACCACTCACTAATCACCTTTCACAACCGTCACTCACCCTCACCACTCACTCTTACCACTCACCCTCACCACTCACCCTCACAACAACCACTCACCCTCACAACAACCACTCACCCTCATCACACCCTCACCAATCACCACTCACCCTCACTGCTCACCACTCAACCTCACCACTCACGCTCACCCTCACCACTCACCCCTCACTAATCACCACTAACAACCGCCACTCACCCTCCCCACTCACCCTCCCCACTCACCACTCTCCCTCACCACTCTCCCTCACCACTCTCCCTCACCACTCTCCCTCACCACTCTCCCTCACCACTCTCCCTCACCACTCGCCCTCACCACTCGTTAAGGGCGATCCTAAAGGAATCTACAACCTTCTATGTTTCCTTTGCGCGATTCAAATAATCGATTCCTGGTGCATCGGAGGTTTCCATTTTTAATTACAGAATTTTATTTTCATTGTTATGTTATGTTTTAAAGTTTTCAGGAGTTTTTAATTATATTTTAGCCCCGGTCAACGCCGGATATTTCCCATTCGTAGCAGTTTATATCAACTCTATAACCAACTTATATTAAACGGAAATAAGGCGATTCTAAATGAATCTACAACCTTCGATTCCTTTTCGCGATTCATAGAATCCATTCTTGGCACGGTCGGGTTTAGAGTTTTAATTGCACAGTTGTATTTTCATTGGGATGTTATGTTTTAAAGTTTTCAGAAGATTTTAAATTTATTTTTCCCCCGGGCAACGCTGGGTATATCGAGTTTATTCCACAAAGTCGTCGCCTGACAGAGTTGCGTGTCGAGGCCTAGTACCATGCAGAGCCTCCGGCCTCGCCTAGATTGCCCATCCGGCTGAGGCTGGGTACTGGGGCCGTTACCCCCCCCCCCCCCCGCGCTACAATAATACTGTCTAATCGCTATAATTTTATTATCTACCGACCCTATAATAGTAATTGCACACATTGGGGTGGGGGGGGATTGAAGAGGACGTGAAACTTTGATGAATTTACCTCAGAGTCGCGTGTTAATGCGTGCGCATATTTTTAACGGGAATTAAAAATGGCGTCCACCCCGCAGCGAAGTTGTTGCTACCCGTTGCCAGGGGCAACCGCCGTGGTCCGCGCCGGTCGCCGATATTAAATAAATAAATAAAGATTTAAATAACTAATTAAAGAGAAATCGCACTAAATCGATAATCGGTCCGATTTAAAGTTTAGAAACGAAAAATCGGAAATGCTTAAGTTTACCGCGGGGCCGGGGGCGTGCCCACCTGCAAAATTTTATCTCGGCGAACCCCACGGTCCGAGAGCTTCATCCCCCGCAAGGGAGCGTACGCAGACGGACGGACGGACGGACAGACAGACAGACAGACAAAAAATGAATTATATAGGTTAGATTCTCCGCGCGCTCGCGCTTGCGGGGGATTTGGCTCTCGGACGGTGGGGTTTAAGACTGAAATAATTTGCCAGCCGGCACGCCCTAAGCCCCGTGGTGGGAATAGGCTATTCCGTTTTCCCGTCCATAAACTTTTAAGTAGTTTAATTAACACATTTGTGCCGTTTCTATTATTCATTATTTACTTATTGCGCGACATCGACCGTACCAACTGACGACAATTGCGTGGGGGGGGGGGACCCTACCAAGTTGTGCGTTCACTCGAGCTCACGGGGACATTTCCTTTTACGCGTTTAAAGCCAACACATACACACATGACGCTGCGGATATTTCTTCACAGTGTCATGTCCTCTTCGCCCCCCGCAACACGATGTGTCCAGTTTATACTACTGACTCCCTAGATAATAATATTTTACTGCTTACATACCATTATTCTTGCACAGGCAGGGGATGCTGGGGAGGGGGGGGGGGGGTAGCGGCCCAGCCCCTAGCCTGCCAACGTGCCAACTCCGCCGCCTCGCCAATGTAGGCCAGGCCGGGGACTACGCATGGCACAAGGCCTCAACATGCCTTTGGTAAGTACAAATTTCCAAGCTTCTTACGCTAACAACTCAAGCCCATTGTTTACTATTGTTAAACACATTAGTTGGCAAACATTACAATAATAATGTTTGTGTGCAGATTAAAACTCAGCTTCATTGTTCAGTATTATGAAACAAGTTCACAGATGTTCCAATAATTATGGTTTTGTGAAGATAACAACTCAGTTTCATTGTTTACCATCATGAAACAAGTTGACATGTTACAATAATTATGTTTGTGTACACAAAACTCTTTTTGGATTTTTAGGTTGCTCAATTTCCCCTTTTTTGCTGCGCTTTTATAACGCTGCCATGGTCTACTGCCAGTCTGTGATTTCTGCTTATTTCTTCAATGCATTTCTACTGTTTCCATCGCTCAGGTCACGCTATTTACTCATACGTAGTACTGCGATACTGATAGCTGTGCCATCATCGGGGATTGCTGTGCCCGTTGATGTGTGTGTGCGAGTTCATGTCTGTGTCTTTGAGTCCATATGTGTGTGCGTGTAGAGCCATGCGTGTCTTTCACTCCATGTGGGTGTCTTTTTCGAACGGACAACGTCAAAGTGTTTATGTGTGTGTGTTAGTCCATGTGTGTGTGTCAGTCGATCTGTGTGCGTGTACGTCGATGTGTATGTCAGTCCATATGTGTGTGTGTTAGTCCACATGTGTGTTTAAGTCTATACATGTGTGTGTCACTCGATGTGTGTGTGTAAGTCATTGCGTCTGTGTGTGAGTCCATATGTGTGTTAATCCATGTCTGTGTATCTAAAGTAGATATCTGTGTGTCACAGTCCATATGTGTATGTGTGTGTAGGGCTATGTGTGTGTCAGTCTATGTATGTGTAAGTTCATGTGTGTGTGTCTTAGTCCATATGTGTGTGTGTGAGTACATATGTGTGTTTACGTCAATGTGTGTTTTAGTCCACGTATTGCTGTGTGCGAGTCGGTGTGTGTGTGTGTCAGTCGCTGAATGTGTGTACGTCCATATATGTGTGCAACTCCATGTGTGTATATCTCAAGTGGATGTCTGTGTGACAGTCCACATGTGTATGTGTGTGTACGGCAATGTGTGTGGCACTCTATGTATGTGTGTGTGTCGCTGTATGTGTATACGTCGATATGTGTGTAACTCCATGTGTGCGTATCTCAAGTACATGTCTATGTGTGTGTGAGTCCATATGTGTGTGTGTCTGTAAGTCGATGTGTTTGTGTGTGTCAGTCCATATTTGTGTGTGTCTCAGTCCATGTGCGTGTGTGTTAGTCGCTGTGTGTGCATGCCTCCATGTTAGTCAGTGTAACTCCATTTCTTTGCGTGTCTATAGGTCCATGTATGCATCTTAGTCCATGTGTGTGCTTTATTGACCTGCTCAAGGCCTATGATACCATCAGTAGGTCTGGCCTCTGGGTTGCTCTTCGTACTTTCCGAGTCCCGAACCCACTTATCACCATCCTTAAGGACCTTCTTGATGGTGAGCGGCCCCGCGTCTTAACTACGTGGCCGTGAGTCAGAGCCATTCCCTTTACACCTTGGGGTGCAACAGGGATGTCCTCTGGCTCCCACATTGGGCCACGTAGTTCGTCGAGCCTTCAATGCCTGTACCGGAAGAATTCCCATCTGCTACAGATACAATGGGAGGCTGATCAATGCCCGGGTGCGGTCAAGGGATGGCTCCCTATTGCTCAACCACGTTATGTATGCCGATGATCTGCTAATGGCTGCTCACTCAGAGGAGGAGTTCCAGGTGCTGCTGCTGAACCTGGAGCTTGCCACCAACAGGTGGGGCCTTACCATCAGCCCAACCAAAGCTAAGCACCTGCCTGGCTATTTTGTACCATCGGACACTCCAACTCCACAACTCCCAATTGCTGATGGGCCAGTTGTGGAGACAGTGGAGAGTTTCCCTGGGCAGTGTGCTAATGACCGGCTCCGGTATAACAGCAGAGGTCTCACTCCGAATCAGTCGAGCTGCAGTATCTTTTCATTGGCTGCGTAACGCTGTGTGGACGCTACCTGGTCTATCACTCCGTACGAAGCTTCAGGTATTCTCAGCCACGGTCATTCCCTCCCTTCTCTATGCTTGCAAAACTTGGACCCCCCTAATGGAACATCTTCGCCGGTTATAAACATTTAGGCTGGCCTGCCTACGATCCATCCTGTCTTTAACCAGGCTGCATTGTGTGAGGAGCTCACAAATCCTTGAAAGATGTGGACAAAGTCCCATCGGTGACCTCCGGCAGGCAAGGCTGCGTTGCCTGAGTCATGTAGCCCGCATGGCCAGCCACCGCATGCCTAAACAGCTTTTGTTCCGCCGGATCGAGGGGGCTAAATGGATGCGGCACGGGCTGGAGAAGACATGGAGTTATGTGCTACAGGAAGACTTGGAGCTGAGTCCACTTGCGGATGACTGGTACCAGCCGTGTCAAGATCGGCCACTGGAGGAGGCTCCTGAAAGACGCTACTGGCAGTTGGAGGCAGTCACCCTCCAACAACAACGGAAGGCGGAGGAGCGACGCTCACAACAACGAGCGGAGCGCCGGGTGGCTAAAGCACAGAAAGTTGCCACAGTAGGGGCCACAGGTGCTGCATCAGCCAGTCGTCTTCGTCAGTCGACCTGTGCCATCTGGGTTTGCCCCGTGACCTCTTGCCAGCGGGCGTTCGACACTTCACGTGGCCTCAAGGTGCACATAGCCTGGCACAAGCGTTGTTGTGATGTCACCGCCACTTAGTGGCGAATGGCGGTTGTTGTTATTCAGTCTATGTATGTATGTGTGAGTGCATTTGTGTGTGTAGCTTTATGTGTGTGTGTGCGAGTCCATTTGTGTGTGTCACTACATGTGTGTCTGCCTTCTTCGCCCGGGCAACGCCGGGTACTTACCGCTAGTAGTCTATAGTTGTGAAGTGTATGGGGCCATCCATTTTGTATGTACGCAAAAATCTGTCAAAACCTGACCCCTCCCCCCCTCCCTGTACGCACGCGTACTTTTTACAACCCCCCCCCCCCCCCCGCAACTGCGTACATATGCTTGACCCCCCCCCCCCCCCCGAATCCTATAGAACGGCCGATATTTAATCCACGCAGAAACAATCAAGGATTAATAATATTAACGTGTTTAAGCAAACAGATAGCCCACCGCCGGACTATCTAACTCATTTGAAGGCCAATGTAGACAAATTATTATCGAGGCTTCACCGCCCCCCCCCCAACGTTTCCTATGCGTACGCACATTGTCAGTAGACCCCCCCCCCCCATACGCAAGCGTACGCATTTGGGTTAACTCCCCAAACTCCATGCGTACGGAATACATGGATGGCGCCTATAGTAGTGATTAGTGTCGTGTATAGTATGTATCATAGCAGAAAGCGTAGTATGCATGTATATTGAACTTATTTGGCACCTTGCGTAGCCAACCGTGCTAATTGGAGGTACAGGGGAAGTATAACAAACTAAACACAACAAAAAGCGGCAGTTCTAAAGAGAGAGAAATAAAACAAGGAGACAGTGTTATAGCAGCGAGACCGAGAGACAAACCACAGAGACAAGGAAGAGCACTCAAGGAGAGATAGAGATACAGACCGGGACAACAAGACAATAACAATAAGACAGACGCTTTCGCGACTTATTATTCTTCATAATAAAGGCTTTTTTGTGTTCGATCGCAGAAATATACATCCACCACAATTCTGGCAAATCGACTGATGAAGCTGGCTGTTGTAATAACCAGCGAAACGTCATTAACTCAAATTGTGAATGTTGTAGTGGGTTTATTCTCCAACACACAACTGGTTAGTGCTGAACTAGTAATTAATCGGAACGTTTTGTTTAGGTAACAAACCTTACTAATTGGCTGTGTCGGGTGGTGGTGGGTTAACAACACGTTTATATTTACGTGATCTAACCCAAAAACTGTATTATGAATGTTATTGTTTAATTAATGCGTGTTTGCATCTGGCAGGAAACCGGAGTACCTGAAAAAAAAATTCAGGTAAGCCCCACTGAGCTATGTAGCTTTATTCAGAAGCAACTTGGCCACAAATGACACCTGAGGTAGTGGCTTACCATGTGAACATTTATCGCAGCCAAATACTCTAAACGCGTGTTTCTAAATATGGAAGGGAAAACTGGAGGACCCGGAGAAAAATCCACGTGACCACGAGGAGAGACACGTGAAAAATCTAAATATACAGGCGTCAGGTCGGGATCAAATCCACGATCTCCTGCATACCAGGCGAGGGAGTTAACATCTCGCTCACGGGAAGGGAATGTCTCAACATGTGTGTGGTGATCCACCAACCCTTGCCTCCACGGTGCTGGATTACAGCAGCCATGCTGCTGTGATCCAATCAAAACGGTCTGCGAGCGAATCGCCGAACGTGCCAATCATGAAAAGGAATGCGTTTTAAGTGATCCTATACTAACCAATGGGATGACTCTATATGTGGATCAATTAGCAATGCATCGACGCAGTGATTCGCCCGCGAAATATGAACCAATACTAATACATCTATGATACGATAAATGTCATTCATGGATTCTCGATTGTTGTGCCAACGAGCTACAGCATGTGCATTGAGTTCATGCAAACCACACGTATTTCTTCATGTTAGTTGTATTATATTCTTACGTTCGATTTGATTTTAAACTGTATTCTGATTGTCTGACTTTATAATACGAAAATTTCGGCGGCCAGTGGCCGGCTTATCCTAGCTCCTGCGGAGGGCTTCTGGGGGCCTAACGCCTCGCCTGTCGTCCCCCAAAGATGTCCTCTTCTCCCCCCCAAATCTCCCAATGTTTGCAGATACTACTATTGTATGTAGGATGTGTAGGTAGAAATAAAGTCGGTAGATAGTATACACTACTGACTATTGTACGTAGGGTGTGTAGGCATATATAAAGTTAGTAGTTAGTGATAATACTGACTCTATTGTATGTAGGGTGTGGAGGCATATTTTAAGTCAGTAGATAGTAGATACTACTGACTGTTGTATGTAGGGTGTGTAGGCATATATAGTCAGTAGATTGTAGTTACTACTGACTATTGTATGTAGGGTGTGTAGGCAAATATAAAGTCACTAAATAGTAGATACTACTGACTATTGTATGTAGGGTGTGTAGGTATATATAAAGTCAGCAGATAGTAGATACTACTAACTATTGTACATAGGGTGTGTAGGTATTTATAAAGTTAGTATATAGTAGATACTACTAACTATTGTATGTAGGGTGTGTAGGTGTGATGCCACCGCCGCGAAGCCGCTCGGCGGGCGCCCCATCTACGACCTCGTCACCACCAAGCGACGGGGCCGACCCCGCTTCCCCCTCACCGCCCCCCACATAAACACACCCTCACACATTTTCCCACATAGAGCGCCGAGGGGAGGTCTCCTGGCTGGCAGGTTTTTACCCGAAAGCCCTCATAGGGATAATCTTCACGGTTTCCTATGGCCAGGGAATTGGGCGACCTCCCCCGATGCTGGTTCGCACTGCGGCGCTGTGACCCGGGTTGAGATCGCATGGTCACGATGGGGGCTGTCCAGCCACCACGGTTGAAACGCACCCCCCACACACACGTATCGACAAGGCCGGCAGGGGGGGGGCCACAGCCACGAACGAAGGGAGAAGCCAGGGGGGGGGGGGGGCTGATTGGCAGAACAAAGGCGCCGTGGACCGCCGCCAGCACCGCAGTCAAGCCAGCAGACCCATTGTTAGGGAAACCTTGGAATGCGGCTGATTAGCAGGGATGGTGTGCGCAGGGACCGCCGTAGCGCAGCAGCCGCGGCGAGCCTTTGTTACGGAAACCGCGGCTGATTGGCATAAGAAAGGTGCCCGTGGATCGGCGCCGCAATCGGCGGGGGTCCCATTGTTAGAGCAATCGGGAATGGGGCTGAACGAGCGTGGCGACCTGATTGGCCGAGAAGGCACTCGGGTCGGCATTCTTTGATGTAGATGGGGGATAAAAAGAGGACGCAGAGAGGTAAAACTCTCTCTTACTCGAAAAAGTCAGCGCTCGAGATGGCTACCAGCTCGGCCACCTGAACGTCCGTGCGACGCGTCGAGGTGAGCGGCGAGGAGACCAACACAACGCCGAGCGCATCCAACCGTGAGTAAAGAGGTAAAGGAGTATCCAAATCCGCTTAGAGCGTATCGAATTAGATAAACCGGGAATAGACCCTCGGGCATTAGCGTAGGTCAGCCTTGTCGATCCACACTGATTTAACAGCAAATCGCAGGCAGCCAATAATAAATCATTAACAACTAATCGTAGCCTCGTGTGGTTTCGACGAGAAGTGTGAACGCGCGCGGTGCTGTGTGTACATACGCTCACAGCGTGCGAGTGCTGCGCGGGGCCGGGCGAGGGGAGGTATCACGTTTGGATTGTCGGTGCTGTGTGTACGTACGCTCACAGCGTGTGAGTGCTGCGCGGGGCTGTGCGAGGGGAGGTATCGCATTTGGATTGTCGGTGCTGTGTGTACGTATGCTCACAGCATGTGTAGTCAGTGCTCTACGGGGGTGCGCTCGTAACGTGGGTGGTCGGTGTTGAGACGCGTTCTGCGTGAGGGCTCACACCCACCGCAAATACCTGTTCCACGGCCCCTTTAGACGAGCGGCCGCGCGTGTGCGAGCCACGCCATGGCCCTCCGACCTCCGACCCCCAGCTGCCATGCGATTTCTAGAGCGTGCACGGAGTTGAGCAGTAGCGTGCGGGTAGTTATTACCAATGTTTGAGGGAAGGTACATGGAGGGTGTTTGAATGAACAAGGTGGCTAAGGGACCAGCCGAGAGTTATGTCTCACAGAGAGGAATCGGGAGGCAGTAGCCCCCACATAGGCATATTTTAAGTCAGTAGATAGTAGATACTACTAACTATTGTACATAGGGTGTGTAGGTATTTATAAAGTTAGTAGATACTACTAACTATTGTATGTAGGATGTGTAGGCATCTATAAAGTTAGCAGATAGTAGATAATACTGACTCTATTGAATGTAGTATGTGTAGACATATACAGTGACGGAAAAAGTATTTGATCCCCTGCTGATTTTGTACTTTTGCCCACTGACAAAGAAATGATCAGTTTATAATTTTAATGGTAGGTTTATTTGAACAGTGAGAGACAGAATAACAACAACAAAATCCAGAAAGACGCATGTCAAAAATGTTATAAATTGATTTGCATTTTAATGAGGGAAATAAGTATTTGACCCCCTCTCAATCAGAAAGATTTCTGGCTCCCAGGTGTCTTTTATACAGGTAACGAGCTGAGATTAGGACCATACTCTTAAAGGGAGTGCTCCTAATCTCAGCTTTGTTACCTGTATAAAAGACACCTGTTCACAGAAGCAATCAATCAGATTTCAAACTCTTCACCATGGCCAAGACCAAAGAGCTCTCCAAGGATGTCAGGGACAAGATTGTAGACCTACACAAGGCTGGAATGGGCTACAAGACCATCGCCAAGCACCTTGGTGAGAAAGTGACAACAGTTGGTGCGATTATTCGCAAATGGAAGAAACACAAAAAAAACTGTCAATCTCCCTCTGCCTGGGGCTCCATGCAAGATTTCACCTCGTGGAGTTGCAATGATCATGAGAACGGTGAGGAATCGGCCCAGAACTACACGGGAAGATCTTGTCAATGATCTCAAGGCAGCTGGGACCATAGTCACCAAGAAAACAGTTGGTAACACACTACACCGTGAAGGACTGAAATCCTGCAGTGCCCGCAAGGTCCCACTGCTCAAGAAAGCACATATACATGCCCGTCTGAAGTTTGCCAATGAACATCTGAATGATTCAGAGGACAACTGGGTGAAAGTGTTGTGGTCAAATGAGACCAAAATGGAGCTCTTTGGCATCAACTCAACTCTCCGTGTTTGGAGGAGGAGGAATGCTGCCTATGACCCCAAGAACACCATCCCCACCGTCAAACATGGAGGTGGAAACATTATGCTTTGGGGGTGTTTTTCTGCTAAGGGGACAGGACAACTTCACCGCATCAAATGGACGATGGACGGGGCCATGTACCGTCAAATCTTGGATGAGAACCTCCTTCCCTCAGCCAGGGAATTGAAAATGGGTCGTGGATGGGTATTCCAGCATGACAATGACCCAAAACACACGGCCAAGGCAACAAAGCAGTGGCTCAAGAAGAAGCACATTAAGGTCCTGGAGTGGCCTAGCCAGTCTCCAGACCTTAATCCCATAGAAAATCTGTGGAGGCAGCTGAAGGTTCGAGTTACCAAACGTCAGCCTCGAAACCTTAATGACTTGGAGAAGATCTGCAAAAGAGGAGTGGGACAAAATCCCTCCTGAGATGTGTGCAAACCTGGTGGCCAACTACAAGAAACGTCTGACCTCTGTGATTGCCAACAAGGGTTTTGCCACCAAGTACTAAGTCATGTTTTGCAGAGGGGTCAAATACTTATTTCCCTCATTAAAATGCAAATCAATTTATAACATTTTTGGCATGCGTTTTTCTGGATTTTGTTGTTGTTATTCTGTCTCTCACTGTTCAAATAAACCAACCATTAAAATTATAGACTGATCATTTCTTAGTCAGTGGGCAAACATACGAAATCAGCAGGGGATCAAATACGTTTTTCCCTCACTGTATTCCTCCAAAATAAATACAAAATTGGGATGTGGGGGGGGGAGAGTGATTTGTTTTTGTTTTGCAGGGGAGGTCGAACATTATTGTAAACTTGATCAATCAACTTTTTACCCCCACATCCTGCTTTCTGTAACTATTTTATTCAGGCCATCTGAAAGGCTCTCATTATTTAGTTGACGGACACACGGAACGCCCGGCTTTCATAATATTATGTTGTTCTTCTTGTGAGGGCGTACAAAGCAAAGGTATTCATGTCTGCCTTTACATTACACTTGATACCGTAAGTGTCCGATTTCATATTGAACTCCATTCAGAATCAAAATATGTATTCATACTGGAGGAATTCAATGAGCTATGAAGCTTTTTTTCACAGATGTGTCAGTGAGTTTATACAAAGCAATGGTATTCACACGTCCGATTTGATATCCAACTGTATGTAGTCTTCTTCTTGGTTCTTTCGGTAAAGTCACGTAGAAGGGAAGTAATAAAATAATAAAAATAAAACATAATAAAACAATTCTCACGACGTTTCGGCCACAACGCAAGCAGCCGTCCTCAGGCGAAGAATGAGAACATTATCAAGCTAGGAGCTTATATAGGTGTAGCGAGGAGGAGCGCCTTAACAAAAGAATGTGCATATGAAGAGGAATTTAGCATACCAATGGACAATGCGTAGGGGGTGGGCGGAGGGGTTTCAAAGTCCCATTATGCCCATGCATTATGCAGGATCAACAGCACCACGGGGGGGCGCAAGGAACAGCGTTAATAAAGGACAGGAATGTTAGTGATATGTAGCTGCATTTACCAAACAACCACGTAGAAAACCGAAGTGAAAACTACATAAAAAAAAAAACTAAAATATAAACTGATACTTACTATACTCTACAATAAGCTGAGTTACTAACAACAAATAATAAAATTACAATTCTACGTCGTAAGAAGTATATAATATACTTCCATCTAAACTTTATTCTCTTAGCATATACAGTACTGCCATAGATAAACCCAACATTAAATTATATACTGTATTGCTGTAAACCACCCTATACTTTATACATTTTAATATAACACTATGTATTATTCAACTCACCCTAATGTGTATCGAAATGGTTTATTACGTCCTTCCAATGATTGCTAAGCCTGAATCCATCTTCTCGGTTAAAATTGTCTCTGTGTTTGTATATGTGGATCACCTCATGAACGAATCTCTCATGATAGCCAGATGGCTTGCAGAGAACCTCCGTCTTGGAGAAGTCAATGTCATGTGAGCCCACTGAGTTGTAACAGTGGTCTGCCACGGCTGAGGTGTTTGTCCTACCGTGTTTTAGATCAGCTTTATGTTCACGAATGCGGTCTGAGACGTGTCGTTTGGTTTCCCCAATGTAACTGCTACCACAGAGGCAACTTAGTTTGTAGACGCCAGGGTACTGTATGTCTGGAATCACATCTTTTACAGATGGTACCAGATCACGGATTTTATGTACTGTGTTGAATCGGACCTGGATCTTGTGTTTAATCAGGATTTTGGAGATCTTTTTTGTGACCCCAGCAATGTAGGGTAAGGTGATGGTCTTGAAAGGCTCCTCAACAGGATCTTTCTTGATGGTTGGAGTGATGGCTTTGCGGATTGTGTAGTCGGAGTAACCATTAGCCTTAAGAGCTTCGCGTACGTGTTTGAGTTCACTGGAAATGTGTTCATGGTCGGAGATGCATTGGGCTCTATGATATAGAGTCTTGATGAGGGAATTCTTCTGGGATGGATGGTGGTGGGAATCCGGTTTTAGATAAGCATCCGTGTGGGTGGCTTTCCTGTAGACAGAGTGGCTCATTGAACCATCAGGTCTCCTTTTGATTAGGACATCCAAAAAGGGTAGCTTGCCATCATTTTCGACTTCCATGGTGAATCTGATGGCTGGGTGTATGGAATTGATGTGGTCGAGAAATTGGTCTAGAGCAGGCCGGCCATGTGGCCAGATGACAAAAGTGTCGTCTACGTACCTCTTCCATAAGGTCGGGCGTAGAGTGGCAGTCTGGATGGCGTCCGTCTCAAATTTTTCCATGAAGATGTTGGCTACAACCGGAGATAGGGGGGAGCCCATTGGGGTGCCCTCAATTTGCTTGTAGAAGGTTCCATTCCAGGTGAAGTATGTATTGGTTAAGCAGTGTCTCACCAGGGGGGGTACCCCAGCATTTAATCCTTGATGAACCAAGTCTTCAATGATTGCGATGGTGTCAGGCACAGGCACCTTGGTGAACAAGGAAACCACATCAAAACTGACAAGCAGGTCCTCTGGGGACAGGGCAATCCCCTTGATTGTCGATACCAGGTCAGTAGAGTTTAGTACTGCAGAGGTGGTTTTTCCAGTGAAAGGCCGTAGGATTTCGGACAAAAAACGAGCCAGTTTGTAAGTGGGGGAGTTGATAGTAGAGACAATGGGACGAAGAGGTGTATCTTCTTTATGTATCTTTGGCAAGCCGTACAATCTTGGTGGCCTGGCTGCAGAAGGTTTCAACGAGAACTGTTTGGTCTGATCAATTAATGCGGTTGAAGCAGAAATGATGTTGTTGGTTTTGGAGACGAGGCTGTTGGTGGGGTCTCTTTTTATTTTTGTGTAGCTGCCATCGTTGAGTAGTTCTTGAATTTTGTTGTTGTATTCTATTTTGTCCATGATGACAGTGGCATTGCCTTTGTCGGCTGAGAGGATGACAATGTCATCCCTCTTTTTTAATTGAGCTAATTCAAAACGCTCATCTTTAATTACGACTTTGTTAACATCTAGCTTTTCAATGTGTGGGTCCGGTTTCTTGTTTGAGAGGCGGTTGAATTTGGAAATCAAGTTGTCCTTACATTTAGTCGACATAGCGGCAGCTGAAGAGGCAGTCATTTTTTCCACGTGTTCCCAATCCGATGTGGACATTGTTGCACTCAAAGATAAGTGTGATTTGTAGAGTGTCTTGTCTAACAAAGTCGTAATTAATCGCAGTAACAGTCCTATTTCTGAAGGTTTGAAATCCGTCTTAGCTAAAGGACTAAACTTTGCAGTCACACCTAGACACATACCAGTTAATGATATAATTGCTCGAGTAGATGTAGCTCTCAAGGGCTTGAGTCACATCGCTGCAGACGTAGCAAGATCTGAAATCTCTGTAACCCTCAAAAACGCTAAGATGCCAGCTAGCAACATCAGCAAAGATGAGCGTTTTGAATTAGCTCAATTAAAAAAGAGGGATGACATTGTCATCCTCTCAGCCGACAAAGGCAATGCCACTGTCATCATGGACAAAATAGAATACAACAACAAAATTCAAGAACTACTCAACGATGGCAGCTACACAAAAATAAAAAGAGACCCCACCAACAGCCTCGTCTCCAAAACCAACAACATCATTTCTGCTTCAACCGCATTAATTGATCAGACCAAACAGTTCTCGTTGAAACCTTCTGCAGCCAGGCCACCAAGATTGTACGGCTTGCCAAAGATACATAAAGAAGATACACCTCTTCGTCCCATTGTCTCTACTATCAACTCCCCCACTTACAAACTGGCTCGTTTTTTGTCCGAAATCCTACGGCCTTTCACTGGAAAAACCACCTCTGCAGTACTAAACTCTACTGACCTGGTATCGACAATCAAGGGGATTGCCCTGTCCCCAGAGGACCTGCTTGTCAGTTTTGATGTGGTTTCCTTGTTCACCAAGGTGCCTGTGCCTGACACCATCGCAATCATTGAAGACTTGGTTCATCAAGGATTAAATGCTGGGGTACCCCCCCTGGTGAGACACTGGTTAACCAATACATACTTCACCTGGAATGGAACCTTCTACAAGCAAATTGAGGGCACCCCAATGGGCTCCCCCCTATCTCCGGTTGTAGCCAACATCTTCATGGAAAAATTTGAGACGGACGCCATCCAGACTGCCACTCTACGCCCGACCTTATGGAAGAGGTACGTAGACGACACTTTTGTCATCTGGCCACATGGCCGGCCTGCTCTAGACCAATTTCTCGACCACATCAATTCCATACACCCAGCCATCAGATTCACCATGGAAGTCGAAAATGATGGCAAGCTACCCTTTTTGGATGTCCTAATCAAAAGGAGACCTGATGGTTCAATGAGCCACTCTGTCTACAGGAAAGCCACCCACACGGATGCTTATCTAAAACCGGATTCCCACCACCATCCATCCCAGAAGAATTCCCTCATCAAGACTCTATATCATAGAGCCCAATGCATCTCCGACTATGAACACATTTCCAGTGAACTCAAACACGTACGCCAAGCTCTTAAGGCTAATGGTTACTCCGACTACACAATCCGCAAAGCCATCACTCCAACCATCAAGAAAGATCCTGTTGAGGAGCCTTTCAAGACCATCACCTTACCCTACATTGCTGGGGTCACAAAAAAGATCTCCAAAATCCTGATTAAACACAAGATCCAGGTCCGATTCAACACAGTACATAAAATCCGTGATCTGGTACCATCTGTAAAAGATGTGATTCCAGACATACAGTACCCTGGCGTCTACAAACTAAGTTGCCTCTGTGGTAGCAGTTACATTGGGGAAACCAAACGACACGTCTCAGACCGCATTCGTGAACATAAAGCTGATCTAAAACACGGTAGGACAAACACCTCAGCCGTGGCAGACCACTGTTACAACGCTGTTCCTTGCGCCCCCCCGTGGTGCTGTTGATCCTGCATAATGCATGGGCATAATGGGACTTTGAAACCCCTCCGCCCACCCCCTACGCATTGTCCATTGGTATGCTAAATTCCTCTTCATATGCACATTCTTTTGTTAAGGCGCTCCTCCTCGCTACACCTATATAAGCTCCTAGCTTGATAATGTTCTCATTCTTCGCCTGAGGACGGCTGCTTGCGTTGTGGCCGAAACGTCGTGAGAATTGTTTTATTATGTTTTATTTTTATTATTTTATTACTTCCCTTCTACGTGACTTTACCGAAAGAACCAAGAAGATGAATCCCTGCAGTCACGAAAGCTTTAAATCGAAATGTATGTAGTCTGACTGTAGTCTGAGTGTGTACAAGACGATGGTTATCCTGATGTCCGATTCTAAGGCAGGCGTGTAGGGGTACTGCGCAGTGTAGAATTGCTATATTGATCGTACCGATGTGTGTGTGTGTGTGAAGTTGTTTAATGACTGTAATCATGAGAGGTTTGCGAATGAGACATGGCTGGCTGAAAGAGGCACGCCACACCACGTTTCAGCCATTGGGTACAAGCAGCAGATTGACGAACTCATTTCATTAGAGCTTGGTTTGTTATCCTTCCCCCCCCCCCCCCCCGGCACCTCTGATTAGCACAGTTGGCTACGTACGGTGGGAAAGAAGTTCAACATACACACATACACCAGCAGAACCACAGCAGCAGCGAGCCGAACTTTGGAGCCAGCTATAAGAGCAGTAAACCTGCAGTCTACGCTTACGTCACTACGTTCAGCTTTTGAAGTGGAGTGAATGGAATGTTGGCCGTGGAAGATGTCAGTGAGGCTTCCTCCCTCTGCCTTGTTCCTAACGATGCGTAGCGTTCCTCCTGGTCGTGTGCAGCCACAAAAGCCAGAAGCAAGGCTTAGAGCGGCGTCTTGTGCGGACTGGAGGGAGCAAGCAGGAGTGGGGATCTAACCCAGGCTTCTACCCTCACCAGGACTGCTGCGAGCTGAAACTTGAGTGGCTGGCCTGCCAGCTGATGTCCGGTGGAGCGGATGTGCTGTGCAGTCTTGGACTATGTGAATCGTCTGTGTGTGTCAGGATTGCGTGGAGCCACAGGCGTAAGTGAAGTTCAGACTTGTAGGTAGGGCCGTATTATTCAACAGACCCACAGTAGGCACTGTGCTTAGGGCCAAATCACTCACCCACCCACTCACACACCCACTCGCCTAATCACCAGGGCCATATCAAACAATAGGCTACTGTGCATAGGGCCTACGAAAACTAAAAGGGCCTAGGAAATAAATGTTGACCATACTTATTTGTTTGTATGATACATTATTTTTAACCAAGAAATATCCTTGAATAAATGTATTTATATATAGCAAGGATAGGCAACAGTGTATATACAAAGAGGCAGTCATATCAATCGTGTTTTTTTTTTTCATAAGGAGAGAGATATTAACACTGGAGATTAATACTATTTGGTTCTTTCGGTAAAGTCACGTAGGTAGAAAAATAATAGATCACGACGTTTCGATCGCAACACAAGCAATCGTCATCAGGTGGGACAACTACGGCAAGAAAAAACTGCTGAAGTAGGCGAGAGAGCTGCTGTGGCACGAGGTTATATAGAGAAGTGAGGGGGGGGAGATGAGGCAGGGCAGAAAGTAGACCCGACCGCAGCACCCGGGTCACTGCAGCCGACCTCTCCAGTGCTGCCGCGGTGGCCCACTTTACTCTCCACCCCTACTGCCTACTTCAGCAGTGTGGTCTTGCTGTGGTTGTCCCACCTGATGATGATTGCTTGTGTTGCGATCGAAATGTCGTAATCTATTATTTTTCTACCTACGTGACTTTACCGAAAAAACCAAAGAGTTTGGATTTCTGCAGTCACGATTAACTTTTCGAGATTTTTGTCATTGCCAAATTAACAAAAACATCTTCTAATGGTGTTTTCCACACAATCTCATTCTCAATAAAGAACAGTACAAGGGAAAACATGCGGTATTGTTGTCCTATGGTTGATGGGAGACAGTTTTTTGTTTAATCCGCTTTAGCGAGTAACAGGGTCGTAGTAGCATGGATAGCAGGACCAGCTGAACAGAGCTATCACTGAAGGCTTACGAAACAGAAGTGCCTAAGGCCTACAAGAACTTTCATCCAGCCCTGGGGGAATGGAGCGGTGGTGTAGCGGTTTGTATGCTGATTTACGGACCTGGCGAACCCGAGTTCGATTCCCGCTCATGGCTAACACAAGTGACGATTATCTGAACCGATCCTGGGCCTCCCCATAGGTCGACTCAGCCTAAAATGAGTACATGGTGCGGTGTGGAAACATCGCCACTGGGGAGACAAAGGCGATCGGGTGTGGTGATGGGCCACCCCACCCCCTTGTGTGGCACAGTGCCAGCCTTCATAGGTGCTACTACTCGTTAACAGCACTTGCCCCAACGGTATGTTAAGGCTACACGGGGAATCTTTATCTTTGTATTTCTCGGGGTTGTGTTGCACTATGTCTGTTGACCGAATCAAAATACTTTTTTCCTTCCGTTATTTATTTATTTGCTTCCAGAAATCAGGTTAACCTCCGAATGTCCACCATGTTCATCATGCGGATTGCTTGCTTTTCCAAGCTGCCATGCAGCTTGGAAAATACGAACCAACGACTTTAGTGCCAATACGTGGCTTATTCACACAGTCTGTTCTAAAAGGAAAGGGACAAACATATTCATGGTGAGTGTGGACTCAATCCCAGAATGCAGTTTCAAACGTATATTGTGGAACACACTAACAATGCAGTGCCAAGAATACACTACATCAGTGAGTGTTTATATTAACCTTGTTTGCTACTGTTGTATCCCCCTTGTTCCAAACAAGTAACCCCCTTGCCTGACCCAACGAGTTTCTGAGAAATAAATTAATAAAATAATTACCATCAATATTTTAGCCAATTGTCCATTTTGCGAGGTGTCCTCGTGATGTAATGTGCTGGTTACTCTTGTAAACCACATTGTTTACTATCAGTGAGTTTAGCAAGGTTTTTATATCGTTTTAGGTTACTATATGGATTTCAATCTTATCATCGTTATTTTATATTGGCAGATGCATACGTGATTATTCACCAATAACTCTCACGTATAATATAATTTCACACATTTATAAATCACCTCACGTACCCCCTGAGACACCGCATGAAACAAAGTTGTGGTCTAATATGATATCGTCTTGTTTGTGCATTGCACGGACTCTGTCACGTAGTGCACCGGGACATGAATTCGGGCATCTTCACATGGTTCTGGCGCTCCCACTGGATTGCATACTCAGGAATACAGTCAATAATAAGTATAACCCGTAAAAACAAAGTTTTTCACTCTAAATCCTTTATATGCGTGGCGGCTAGAGTCCTCTCGTCCTCTGGCTTGAGATGGCTGCCACCTATGGGTCAGATGATTGTCTGCAGTATTAAACAATTGGTAATTAAATATTTAATTTGTTTTCCCTAAACAGTGTAACATTTTGGAGAAAAAAATTCACGAACATTAATTGTCTCGCACAACGAGTCTGTGTGCAAAATGTCAGCTCGATTGGATCACGGGAAGTGGGTTAAAAAACGACCGAAAGATTTGCACGGTCCTAAGCAAGCAAGCACGCAAGCACGCAAGCAAGCAAGCGAACTTAATATACAGGATTTATAAGTATAACCCGTAAAAACAAAGTTTTTCACTATAAATCCTTCATATGCGTGGCAGCGAACTTAATATAAAGGGTTTAAAAATATATTCGCCTGTGGAGGACGCGGGGATCGATACCGCGACCTTTGGCATGGGAAGCGAGGGCGCTACCAACTGCGCTACTCCGCCACGGCCTGTGGAGGGGTTACGCTCTGGGCTCTTATACTGTGACGTTCAGCCAAAGCGATGAATGAGTTCTATTTGAATATATGTAAAATAAAAATTTTTTGCCTAAAAAGTGTAAAATTTTGGGAATTTTTTTTTCACGAACATTAATTGTCTGGCACAACGAGTCTGTGTGGAAAATGTCAGCTCGATTGGATCACGGGAAGTGGGTTAAAAAACGACCGAAAGATTTGCACGGTCGTAAGCAAGCAAGCAAGCACGCAAGCAAGCAAGCATGCGAACTTAATATAAAGGATTTAAAAAATGGGCATCGTTCATCTGGTACAATAGAATGCGGCCACATAAGCAGCCTCACATTAAATCGGACACCCGTGTGAACGCGCTGAACATCACAGCACCTAGGAGTGTGGCCGACATTACAGAATTAATGTTCATATCACATCGGATATCAGAATACCATGGGTTTGTGTGCACTCACATAACCTATGTCAAAATAAAAACTGACATCAGAATACCACTGTCTTATATAGACTTACAAATACAAGTTAACATAAATATGTATAGTCACAGAATATATTTAAAATGAAATAGGACATCAGAATACAATGGTCTTGTATGAACTCAGAATCGAGGCTATGATGAAATCAGACATCAGCATAGTATTGTTTTAGACTTACATATCATATTAACATAACAGTTGAACATAAACTAACATTAAATCTGACACCAATGTTTTTTATGCACTCTCAACCGCAAAATGTTAGATAAAATTGACAATTGCAAAACGGCTGCCCGATGGACAGAACAGAATCGATAACGATAGACACATCGATCCACAAGACCGTACATGGGCAAAGTCACGCCCCATTCGGGCAACGCCACGCCCACTTTCTTCCACATATGGGCAGATCCGTGATCCACGATCCGTGATCCATCACGTGTCTGATTTTAATTGCATTACAAAACCACCACCACTGCCCAGTATCCCATGTCCTCTAAGCAATAATCAACATTACAGTACTTAAACGACAGAGGTGTAACCCTGCAATGAAACTACAACTATTTTTATTTTCTCAGGTAAGGCCCACTGAGCTATAAAGCTCTATTTTGTATGTCTGATAAATTTCTGTCGCAAACTGTGTTAATCAGAAGCGACTTGGCCATAAATGAAACTTCAACGAAGTGGCTTCTCATGTGGAAATTGATTGCAGCAACTCCTCTAAATGCGCGTTGATTCTTAATGTGGAAGGAAAAACCGGAGGACCTGGAGAAAAATGTACTTGACCACGGGGAGAGAGACATGCAAACTCCAAATATACAGCAGGCGTCAGGGTCAACCTGCATACCAGGCAAGGTATTTCACATCTCCTAGCCACAATTCTGACAATTTTGGTAAATTAATTGGTCATGCAACTAAAGGGAGCTCTGGGAAAGCCATCTAGAGAATGTGTTCTGGCTGACACTTTGACGCTGGCCAGCCGTCTTTAAATAGGCACGGGTGTACTTGGGTGGACTCTTTCAAACTAATGGCTGAATATAGGGTGAGCTAGTGTATACATACAGGTAGGTATATCTATCAATACTCTCAATGCCCTGCCATAATCCCAATTACTTTTCTTCAGTCCATGATGATGCCTTTTGGCTTGCATACGGTGTGGGAATAGCATCTACCGCTGCACTTATTGAGTGCGAGACGAAGCCGGAGGTTAGTCGTTATCACACCTTCTCTCTCCTTGAAGCGCAGGCGGACTCCTCCGCCAGGCAGCCGCGTGGATTCCTCGCACTCGCCTCCCTCAGACTGCCGCTTGCTCTGGAAGTATTTGAGGATCTTCGAATTGTTCAGGGCTGGGAGGGCGCTCACGTCCACCTCGTTGCTGCTGCTGCTGCCTTCCATCGCAGCAGCAGCAGTAGCAGCACCTCTGACTTGCACGGTAGGCTACGTACGCTGCGAAAGAAGTTCAACGTACATACATAGAGCAGCAGTAGCACCTTCAACTATCACAGTTGATTACGTACGGTGCAAAAGAAGTTCAACGTATCCACATACAGCAGCAGCAGCCCGGTCGCCAGTCGTGTGCTGGCTAAATGCGACAAACGGAATGCGGATGCGCAGGTCGTGGCTGGGTTCAAAGTAACAGAATGCACATTGGTGATAGGATCACTACCCAAGAGCAAATACGAAACTCGAAAAGTAGAAGTTCAGTTGAAAGGTGTGTGAAAGGCAGTACAACACAAGGCAACCACTGCGTGACTGTATAAATAAGTTAAATTGTTTATTATACAGCTTTAGGTTATTTTCAAACAATCTCTTTTCATCCCTCGGGGATTATTATATTTACGTTTATATTAAACTTCATGAGAATGCTGCCACTGGACTTTTTTTTTCTCACCACGTTAGTCAAGCAGGCAGGCCCAGTCCATTTATCGCATTGTAGCTGTGAATGGGATTCGAACTCGGATGAATGGTTTATTTATATTCCCACACACCCTATACATCTATAATAATACACAGTGCATTTGACAATCCCCTGCTCGGTGAATGCCTCCCGACACCGTATCAATCACCACTGCTGTTAGCCATGGCTCCGTTTGGCCATGGGTGAGTTATCCAAGGGTTAGTTAGCCATGGGTCAGTCAGCCATGGGTGAGTTAGCCATGGGTAAGTCAGCCATGGGTCAGTCAGTTAGCCATGGGTCAGTTAGCCATGGGTCAGTTAGCCATGGGTCAAGTACCCATGGGTCAGTTAGCCATGGGTCAGTGAGACTGAATTCCACTGATATAAAATGGGGGCGTTGCCGATGTTGCGGATCCATTGCAGCCATTACGATCACTTTCAACATTGACCATTTTTTATTTTGGTTTAGTGCCAAAAAATATAAATTGCCGATTGTTTGAGGATCAGAGAGATGTCGTGGGCCACAGTGCAGCAGTGTACACTGTAGTCTGTTGTGAAGAATAAAAACGTATCTGCAACAGTTCCCCGGACTCCTGTAGACCGTACGTAGTCGACCGCGCTAATCGGTAGTGCGGAGTATATTCACTCACGACAACGAAACTGGAGATGATGAACTAAAGACAATGATACCAACGTATAATGTGGATAACAACAACGAACACGACATTCCTTATATTATTTATGTTTATTATTTTTATTTTATTTTACCAGGTAAGGCCCACTGTGTCTTATGGCGTGGACATTTATAGCAGCCAGATAAATCCGCGATGTTGATTCTCGATTGGGAGGGAAAATCGGAGGACCCGGGGAAAAATCCACGTGACCACGGGAAGAGAGAGAGACACGCAAACTCCAAATATACAACAGGCGTCATGGTCTCGATGGAACTAACGACCTCCTGTATACCAGGCGAGGTAGTTAACATCTCGCCACGTCGTTCTAAAGGCGACGTGCACAATGCAGCCACAAACCACGCGTCGACCTCGCAAGTTCAAAGCGAGGTCACGGACATCGCCAATACCCGCACAATTGCAGCATCACTACCGGCCCTAGCCGGTCCAAGCAGCCACCGCCCACTACACAGTCATTCTCCCACAATGCCCTCACGGCCTTGCAGACCCCAATATAATTTGACGTAAAAACACAAAATGGACATTCATTGAAACGCTTATTGTAGACTAAGGTTGCACCAGGTTGCTGAAACAGGGTGTGTGGTGGGTTATACGACCTGTTTAGGGGCAATGTACACCGTTGTTAAACACAAAGTCATAAAGTTTGCTGACCCACAGACCCAACACGCAGAGACCCACAGACTCAACAAGGGGTCACGAGTCGATTGGAAAGGGGGAAAGCAGAGAAAGAAAGGATCAAGCGGCAGCGGCAAGGGCTCGGAATTTTTATTTAGACTGCAGGAGGAATCCGATGAGCTATGAAGCTCTTTTTATAACAGGTAAACGTTTTAAATCAGTGCCTCACATTCTGCACGGGGTGATCGAAGCCGGAGCCACGTTGCAGAGGAGGAACATCCCAAGGCAGTTCGGCAGCATTTGGTGGGCATCTCTTCAAAGGGCTGGCAGGGGCTGAATGAGCGCAAGTTCTATGGAACGTCGCCTGAACGTATTACCCTCGCATTGAATATTGCAGTGACTGATTGTAATGACGTATGGTATTAGAAATATATCCGTATTTAATTTTAGATTTCGGGTGTATGAATGTTTGTGGACACCAAGGAGGGTTGGTAGCGGGTGGACAAAAGCAGACTCGTCTTCCCGGAGCCAAGCGGTTCTCCAGAGTCTGGAAGAGCATGGAGTTGAGACTGGAAAGCGAACAATGAGACCAGGGACGTGAGATCGCTCACACGAAGCGAAGTATAATCGCTGTTGTGTTGCCAGTCTGGTTGACTGTGTATCGCTGCATAGACTGATGAGAGGGTGCTAAGGACACATCCTGACGTGGGAGTAAATATACCCGCAGATGCCATACGTGTGATGAGATGATGTTGAGTAGGAAAAAAACGCACCCTGGGAGAATATGGATGTTAACTGGGTGAGACAAATATAAATTCCTCCACGCTGAAATAACCCCCCATTATTTCTACTTTGAATATTTAATGTTTAGACGCTGTTACCTGTGCAAATGATCTCGGAGATGTACATTCAGTACATCACCAATGGAAAGTTGGTCGATTTGAAAAGGCTCAAGTCCGTCGAGATGCTGGTTTACAAACAGCTAGTAGCCGATAATTGAGCCTTCGTGGCACGTGCGGATTTTGGCTAAGCATCAAACAAAGACGGTGGTCACCGCATCGCACGGCGCTTTCAGGTGCGCTTCTGCGGCCGTCTGCAACGCTCTTCCTTCCGATATTTGGTAGCCACTTGAGCTATGCACTTTTAAACCATCTAGATTGATAAACTGACTTTTGAAAAATATTTTACGTGTTTAGTTTGTTGTCCTTTCTGCCACACCTCCGATTAGCACGGCTGGCTACGTACAGTGCGAAAGAAGTTGAACATATGTACATATACTGTAGCAGCCCAAAAGAAACATTGATTTGCAAGATGTGTTGATTTGTCACGAGTGCATGCGCGGGTCTGAAATGTCTGGAATTTTATCGTTTCTGCTTGTCCAGAATTGAACTACAGTGTCACGTGAAAACTCACACCACGAGACCAGAAACAAGCCCCCAAATAAAGATATATTACTGCCTCACTCTCTCAATATGGCAGCAACTTGATTCTGAGAGAGAGCTTGAAAATGGCTCTCATTATGGGCATCAGAGTGGCGCATTGGTGACACTCGTGCCTCAGAGTTAGATTTCCTCGGTTGGATACCCACTCGGGTGCCTTTCTGTGTGGAGTCTCTGTTCTCCCCCTACTGTGCACGGATTTCCTCTGGCTCCTCCAATTTCCTTCCATAACTGTTACATACGTGCACGTACATATTACGTTTATGTTGAATGTAAAAGTACGACATCATTACAATTCTGTAACGATGATGTGACAAGGTTTTGGCAATCTATTTACAACACACTTTTCCAATGTAACGGGAAGGTGTTTATCAAAACGTAGAAATGAAAATTGCTGAGAAGTACAATGTGACCGTAAGCATTCTGCGACATTGTGCCAACGTTGTTGGAATGTATAATTGTTACCTGGGAGTTAGCAGAGGGCAATGCAGCAAAATCGACTCCTAATCAGGGCCGATTAATTTTATTGCAACGGTTTGTTGTGGACGAAATGTAGAAACAACCTTTCACATATTTAAATTTAAATTCTGTGTTTATACATTTTGCAAACACAATAGATATAAACAATTTAATTGCCTCCATTTGTCGATCAGATTGCTTAAACTCAAGACATCACTTAACGCACTGGCTTTTTCATGATTTAAGAAAGTAACCCGAGACTGGAAATTACCAATGTACCTGTACATGACACCATTGTAATCTTTGAAGACTTAGTCCAACAAGGACTGAATCCAGATGTACCAACTTTGGTAAGGCATTGTCTTACCAACACATACTTCACCTGGAATGGTACATTCTACAGACAAAATGAGGGTACCCCAATGGGTTCTCCCTTATCGCCAGTGGTAGCGAATGTTTTCATGGAAAAATTTGAGACAGATGCCATCCAGACATCCACCCTACGTCCTTCCTTGTGGAAGAGATACGTAGATGACACGTTTGTTATCTGGCCACATGGCCTACCAGCACTGAACCAATTTCTTAACCACATCAATTCCATACACATGTCTATTAAATTCACCATGGGAGTAGAAAAGGATGGCAAGCTACCATTCCTGGATATTTTGAGCGAAAAGAGATCTAATGGCTCGTTGGGACATTGTTCTACAGGAAAGCCACCCACACGAATGCCTATCTAAAGCCTGACTCCCACCAGCATCCAGCCCAGAAAAATTCCCTCATCAAAACACTACACCATAGGGCCTGCTGCATCTCCGACCAGCACCACCTAGCCAGTGAACTGGAGCACGTACACCAAGCCCTCAAGATGAATGGATACTCAGACCACACAATCCGCAAAGCTGTCTCCTCAGCCATGTGGAGACAACCTTCTGAGGATCCAACAAAAAACATCACTTTACCGTACATAGCAGGGGTTATCAAAACTTATTGCAAAATCTTAAACAAACACAAGATCCAGGTTCGTTTCAATAAAGTACACAAAATCTGTGATTTAATCCCATCTGTAAAATATATGATTCGTGACATGCAATACCCTGGTGTCTACAAACTGATCTGTGGTTGTGGCAGCAGTTACATTGGGGACATGAAACGGCATGTTTCGGACCGCGTCCGTGAACACAAGGCCGATCTGAAACACGGTAGGACCAATAATTCTGCCTTTGCCGATCATTGTTTTAACGCTGTGGGCTCACACGAAATAGATTTTTCCAAGACGGAGGCACTGTGCAAACCTCCTGGCTACCTTCAGAGATTTGTTAATGAAGCCATCCAGATATATAAACACAGACACAACTTCAACCGAGAGTATGGGTACAAACTGAGCAATCATTGGAAGGACGTTGTTAACCAGGTAAAGTCTTAACTGACTGTGATGTTTCTATCCAACCTGCATATGTCAGTTGTTATTTCGACTCTCTGTGTCTCTCTCACTCTATGCCTCTGTCTTAGATCTCTCCTGCTCACATGTCCATTGCATTGCATTCTCATGCCTTTGGATTGCACTCTCATGCGCACATGTCTTTTGGATTGCACTCTCATACTCACAGGCTCTTCGGATTACACCCATTGGGTTGCACTTCCTCGTCGAGGAGGCCGCTCTTCTTCTTTTCTACAGTTACATGCTAATTTCTCACATTAACATCATGCTAATCCCTTACATTAACATAGCCACTTCCGTGCCATCGTCTAGGAGGTCGCTCTCCGAGCTTACTTTTACATGCTAATTTCTTACATTAACATCATGCTAATCCTTCACATTAACACACATAACAACTCTGCTGCATTGATACTATTGTAAAACTAATCAGTTGGAAGATATTATAATAATAATAATAATAATGTTTGTGTGCAGATAACAACTCAGGTTCATTGTTTAGTATTATGAAACTAATAAGTTGGCTGATATTACAATAAATATGTTTGTGTGCAGATAAAAACTCAGGTTCATTGTTTACTATTATGGAACTAATAACTGTTTGTGTGCAGATAAGACCTCAGGCTCATGGTTTACTATTATTAAACTAATACGTTGACAGATGGTCTACTGCCAGTCTGTCATGTGGCCTGCTGCCTGCTGATTAATTAACGTCAGTTTTCTGCCACTCTATTATCTACACTGCCAATTTTGCTTTAGCCAATTATGAGTGTATGCAGTCTATAATCTGTTGCCTGCTTCTTTACCTCACTCAGTGTACTGCCAGCCTTTCAGGTCGACTGTATTTTGCTTTTTCAGCTGCTGTCCTTATTGCCAGCTCTTTATGTACACTGTAGCAATGCTTATGTCATTGAGTCGGCGTACTGGCAGTCTATAATCTAGAATGTAGCCTGCTTCTCAACTTACCTGTGCATACTGTTGTTCTTTCATTTATACTTATTTCAGCTTATTTCTTCAATGAATTTATATTGCTTCGATTGCTCCCGTCACGCTATTTACTCATACTTAGTACTGCGATGCTGATTAATATGTTATACTGCTAAATACGTTAGACTTTCTTAGCTACAGCCCATTGCATTTTGTCTATCGTTTTGTTACATTGGTGGGAACATAAACTATTCAAATTTTGCCGTACCGCACCTTTACTGTTCACCAAAGCGGGGAGCACGCAGGGAGGTTAAATGCCCCAAATATTGTTGACCTTGCTTTCTTACGGTGGGTGAGGAACATTGTGAGCGAGACATTGTTCTGCCATACCAAGAAAACACCATTGCACGATTTCCTGACACTAACAGAGCATACGATACCCTACAATAACACATTTTCCTGTCGCAAGCCCAAGATGGGTACCACGTCAAGATTCCTCCAATTACAAAGCTGCAGGACAAAGACATGCTCACAAAACTCTCTCCTCTACAACACTTATATTCCTTCGTGATCATGGACAGAGGAGGAAACCGCATATTGTTGTGCGCCAACCTCTTTCACCAGTATGTTGCCAACATTGAGAGTGAGCGCCTTCTTTACATTCAACTGAATCAAAACTGTCTGCATGTAAACAGTATGCTCATCTCTGGGATGCCATCAATGCCGAAGGAGATGCAAACGGTCACAATGTGGCCTGATTAGTTATTTTGCCTTCATCCTTCACAGCTCCACCAAGATACATGCATGAGAAGACTGCCATGATGTACATTAGCTAATATGCCACGCCTCATCTCTTCATCACCTTCACTTGCAATCCCACATTAAAGGAGATCCAGGTTTACCTTTATCCAAACCAAAAGCCAACAGACACACATGACATCTTAGCGAGGGTCTTAAACTCACAGTTTATGACCTCATGATGCTTATTACGGCCAACGAAGGCAGCGTCTTGGCATAGACAAGCAATACCTTGCACACCATTGGGTGGCAAAAACGTCATCTTTCTCATGCTCACATTTCCCGATGGATGAGGGAAACAATTCATGCAAGTCACATTGACACATTTATCAGTGCTGAGCTACCTCACCCTCATCAAGACCCTGCCCTTTTCCTATGTGGTCTTCAACCAAATGGTCCATGGCCCATGTGGCCTGTTCTATCCAAATGCGTCATGTATGCAAGACCACAGGTGTTCCAAGAGGTATCAATGCAACTACTTGAAACACACTCAGTCGGCCCATGATGGCTATCGTTAATATCGTCACAGAACTACTGAGCATGATGGATTTCAAATTACGCTCAGACCTGCCACTAACTCGCTAATTAAGGTTAATAACTGGTGGATCGTCCTCTACTGCCCTCTCCTGTACAAGATCTTCCAGGCCCACTTTAATGTGAAATTCTGCTATTCTAAAAAAATCCATCAAATATCTTTGACAATACATCAGCAAAGGCTCTGACATGCCAGTCTTTGCCTTACAAAACAGAGGGACAAAGTCTGCATGAGCTCAAACTTTGTTCCAAGGAACATACATCAGCAACATTGGGACCATTTGCTGAATTATTGGCTTCTACATCCATGACGTTCCCCCACAGTCGTATATTTGCCACTTCACCTTCTAAATGGTCAACGCATATACGTCACTAAAGGAAATGCCCAACAACAGACCCTGGCTCAAAGTTACCCATTTGCTGCCAACCTGCTCTACCATTAAGTTCCCTCCTACTATACATGGACTGCTAAAACAATTTGAAGCGACGTGCTGCTGACAGTTAATCGGATGCCTTAGGATGAGTCTACACAGTTCATCCCAACAATCAGCAGTGCTACTTTCTCCCAATGTTTCTCCATGTTGTCAAAGGGCACAAATCTTTCCAAGACCTCTAAACAGTCGAAGGAGTTGTCTACCAAACATATAGCTTGCAATCTTCGTGCAATTTTTGCGCATGATCACCATCTTCATAAAGCTATGACAGAAGCTTCTGTTGGTCAATCCCCTTTCCAATTGACATTGCTCTTCTGCATACATCTTCAAGTTTGCTGCCCATCTAACCCCATAGGACTCTGCCAAAAATACAAAGAGGGCATGAGTGAGGACATCCTCCACGGAGCTCAATGACAAAATACAAACATCTACATCAACCTTTCTGATGTAATCTTCAAACAGGCCCTCATCCTCCTTCAGGACAAATTGCACTCCATTCGTGCTAAATACCTCGCGTATATGGGCCTACCAACGCCCTACACGGACAACCTGCATACCCTTGCTCAAGAGATCCTACGTTAAATATGCTATTATGCTTTGCAACTTCGTACAATTATTTAGGACATTAACCAAAGCTCATGCATGCACAAATTGAAGCCTACACTAAATTATTGCAACTAATTGAGACTACAAATCGAGTCTTTTTTCCCTTGATGCATCTGCCAGTACTGGGAAGACCGTTGTTTTCAAACTGCTCCTCGCTAAGGCTCGCCAGAGAGAGAAAATTGCTCTAGCTGTAACATCATCGTGGATTGCTGTGTCAGTCGATGTGTGTGTGTAAGTCCAAGTGTGATTGTCAGTCCATGTGTGTGTGTAAGTCGCTGTATGTGTGTTAGTCGATGTGTGTGCATGGCTCCATGTGAGTGTGTAAGTCACTTTGTGTGTGTCTATGTGTGTCAGTCGATATATGAGTCCATATGTATGTGTGTTAGTCCATGTGTGTGTAAGTCAATGTGTGTGTGTGAGTCGATATTTGTGTGGTGGTGATGCTGGAACGCGCGCACACCAAACCCGAGTGAATCACAGTACTTACCGGTGCGGGGTGGTTGTGTTATCCCTGACCGGGGCCCCTCCTAAGGGGATGGGGCTGTGGGGTGTGTGTGATCCCACAGAACCCCGTCCCTTGGTGGGGAATGGTATAAACCGGTGCGGGGCGGTTGTGTTACCCATGACCAGAGCCCCTCCTGAGGGGAGGGGGCTGTGGGGTGTGTGTGATCCCACATAACCCTGAGAGCAGAAGGGCAGTTCGATCAAGCTGAAGACGAAAAACCAGCTGAAGACTGAAGTCCAGCTAGATAAACCCTGACTCTCCTCTGACCCGCTGCCCTTCTAAGGGCCTGGCAGAGCAAGCCAGTGGTACGACCCCAGAGCCGCGAAGGCTGATGTCCTTTTAAGGGCCGGATTCGTGTGGATGGTGGTCGAGAACTGTGCCGAAGCTGGGCCAGGTCAGTTAGTCTCCTTGAGAGGAGGATCGTAGAGTAGAGGGAAGTAGAAGAGTTAGCTTGGGAATACTTCCCTCGATAGAATGGGTGAAGAGGCCGTTACCTCTTCAAGTGTGAGCTGTCAAGTTGAGATTAAAACAAATCCATGTTGCCTCAAGTTCAACCGTCTCTGACGTCATACATGCCCCACTACATGTGTGTGTGTAACTTCATGTGTGTGTATCTAAAGTCCATGTCTGTGTGTGTGTGAGTCCATATGTGTATGTGTGTGTAGGCCAATGTGTGTGTGAATAAGTCGATGTGTGCGCATGGGTCCATGTGTGTATGTAAGCCCATGTGGGTGTCTCTTAGTCGATATGTGTGTGTATAAGTCCATATGTCTGCTTCGGTCGATATGTGCGTGAGAGTCTACGTATGTGTGTGTGAGTCCATATGTGTGTCTGTGTAAGTCGATGTCTTTGTGTGTGTGGGTCAATGTCTGTGCGTGTAGGTCGACCTGTGTCTCTGTCTCTTTCGCCCGGGCAATGCTGGGTACATACCGCTAGTTATAAATATGTATGACTTTAAGCAGTTTAACCTTTGCCCAAAATAAGAATCAAATATCATGGGACCTCCTTTGCCAATACCAAAATATAATAGGTTTTTCCCTTTTTTTTCTGGCAACAAAACAGGTGTTAAGATGTTAAAACACCAAACTGAAACCTTTTACAAGTGTAGTGTGGTAAAATAGGCGGTGCACACTGCTGGCCGAGGGAAACCGAGGGCAGGCAGGTGCGCGTGTGCAACGTAAGGTTGCACGAGCAAACCTCCACCTCATTAACGGGAGAATCAGGTGCAGACGGGGTCGGCCCGGGGTTGTCCGTTGGCACCTGAGGTGTAACCTTGGAGACGTGCAATAAGAGGTGATTGATGGCCTGACAGGCGCCAGCCTGTCTGGCCCTCAAGAGACACAAGGAAGGAGTTGGATAATTGGGAGGATGATATAAGAAGGTCCGTGAGAGCAGAGCGGGAGTTCGGGTTGCTGGGACCAAGGTGAAAACATTTTGCCGCTGCCGCTCAAGCCAGGGACGTACCTCAACCCTCACGAGTCGTGGGTGATGATTGATCCCTCTGCCAGGATCGGACGAGTGAGTGGGTCTGAAGGAACGTAGGCAAGGGCAGCGGCGCAGAGGGAGAGATGCTGTGCGCAAGCTCTGTGTGAGCGCAGCTGTGTGCAAGCTCTGTGAGCGAAGCCTCTGTGTGAGCGAAGCTGGGTGCGAGCCTATGTATGACCACTGCTGTGTGCAAGCTCTGTGTGAGCACAGCTGCGTGCAAGCCCTGTGTGAGCTGCTGTCTGTGTGCGGAGCTGTGAGTGCGGAGCTGCTGAAAGGAAGAGCTGCCGCAGGCAGGTCAGCGAGGTGTAAAGTAGATCGGGGAAGTTGGTTAACAAAAGTGGCCGTATAGACAGAGACAGGAGTGCCTACAACTGGTGCGAGAGAGAGTAATAAAGTGTAAGCAGGTGACTTATAACGTGTCCGACTGAGTGATTTTACAAGAAACTACACGAGGAATCATGTCTGCATTAACCACAATGCTTGTGGTCAGACAGAAAACATACTCTGATAATATATGCATTGTCCTTGAAACTGATTGGTCCACACCAGAGACAGCTTTCTTTTGAGCCTCGTCTCAAACGGTGTTAGACCAGAGGACGCCAAAAGATGTGAAAAATGGTAAAAACCCTATTATCAAGAATCAAATACATGAAAGCAGCTACTGGTAATATAGGAATCGTGAACTCAAAGGTTTAAGAATATGCATGACAATCAACCCCAGCTCGACAAATAGATTAGGGAGTTTAGAATGTGGGTGAAGACGTTTGGAGCACAATTCACACCAATCAGCGTATCTTGTGTGACACCGAGCAAAAGGCTCCCCCAACCCTCGTTAATTTCGAACATACAAAGCAGACTCAGCGCATCCACCCAGAAATCGTAGGGCACGGGCTGCAGAGTGGCATCGTTACGATGGTGACATCGTCACGTCCACACGCGTGCCAAGAGCCCACAAAGGGGTTGTCAAAGCCATATTTTGTGGTGTAGGGACACGCAAGCAATCAGGCGCATCATGCCATCCCCGATTAGCGCGGTTGGCTACGTAAGGTGCCAAAGAAGTTACGGGGGCACTGGAACTATACACTTTAAATCACCTCGATTGACAACTAATTTATTTTGAACTGCTTCTCGTGTTTAGTTTGTTGTTCTTCCCCCTCACCTCCGATTATCGCGGTTCGGTTGGCTACGAACGGTGCGAAAGAAGTTCAGCGTATATACATACAACATACGTAGAGACATAACTGTCACCGTAACTACACAACCACTTTCAATCAGATAATGCTGTGCCATTGCTTTCCACTGCTGGAAAAGTAATTACGTTTGGCATGCTTGATTCATGTGACACTTCTGTTTAGTGGCTATGTCGGGTGGTGGAGAGTTTACCAACGCACATTTTTACTCAACCTAACCCAATGGAAACCGATGCACGAGTCGTATTGGCCATAAAAGCATAGGTAGAGAACAAGGTGTGCTCATTGTTTACGTGGATGTTTTATAGCATACCTGTCAACCCATACGGTTTACCCCGAATTCTTGTACAGGGAAATTTAGTTTTTAGGTCCATACGGCGTACAGCAATTTCAATACGGGCTAAAAAAAAAGCCTATTTGTTTGTGTTTTTCCCTTGTGATAGGACTTTGTAGGATGGACGCTGAGATTTATAAGGGCCACGGGGTGACCAATAAGTTCTGAATTGGTCTGTAATAAGGTAGGCACTGATAAGGGGTTGACAGGTATATTATTCATAATAAAGGTTTTTGGGTTAGATCGCGTTATTTATAAATGTGTCGTAACCCTCCACCACCCGATATGGCCAAACAGTAAAAAATGTGTCAAGTTTACAAAGGACAAAATAATTCACTTCTTTAGCCCACCGGTGTGTTGAAGAGGTATGTTATTGTGTTTTTCAGAGTTAAGTGCCTCTTGTGTGTTTCTGTCATGGTAACAGACTCCCCACACGCTCTCAGACAATGCGTTGGGCGTGATTTTTGTTTTCAGCGCCAGCTTTTCTTTGGTTCCGCTTAGCAGCACCGCATCACGCAGGCACAATGTGAGCGTGTTGGCGGTAACACACCGGCGGTGTACGTAATATATTTACAAAAAATATTACATCAACATTTTCGCAAACATTATTTTTCCCGCGATTCGCAGCCCTGGGTTCTGCGTCAAAAATAACTTCTCGTGACGTCGAAGCAGTCAGAAGGTGAAAGTTAATGAGCAGCTGAACACGAAGCTTCACACACTGTTGTCGTGTAGCAGCAACCCAGCCCCCAATGACGATTGGGCTGGCTCCGGGTTAAAAAGGCAAATTTGGACTCCTCGTGCCCCCCTGGAGACTTGGTCGGGACGGTTCCTCCTCCATTATATTTCCCAGAACCATTTCCTGGCGGACGGTGACCATCACTAAGATCATAATTGGGTGTCACCACCATCGCCACCGCACGTTCGAATGAGGAAAGTGGCTGCTGATGACCAGCGCTGTTCCACTATACGTTGTGTTTAACAACGGTGTACATTGCCTCTAAACAGGTCGTATAACCCACCACACGTTCTGTTGCAGCAACAGGCGCATCTTTAGTCTACAATAAGCGTTTCAAGGAGCGTGCATTTCGTATGTTTACGTCAAGGCCGTGAGGGCATTGTGGAAGGATGACTGTGTGGTGGGAGGTGGCTGCTTGGACCGGCCAGGGCTGGCTGTGGTGCTGCCATTGTGCGGGTATTGGCGATGTCCGTGACCTCGCTTTGAACTTGCGAGGTCGACGCGTGGTCTGTGGATCCACTTTGCCACGTCGACTTTAGAACGACGTGGCTAGGATATGTTAACTACCTCGCCTGGTATACAGGAGGTCGTGGGTTCCATCCCGACCCTGACACCTGCTGTACATTTGGAGTTTAGACTGGTCCTGCCTCACTCCTTCACCAACCCGCATTGACTAACGTGGTCATAAAAAGTCCAGTGTGCTAATCATTACACCGTGGCAGCATTCTTATGAAGTTTAATATAATCGTAAATATAATAATCCCCGAGGGATGAAAATCGATTGTGTGAAAATAACCCTAAAGCTGTATAATAAACCAAATAACGTATTTATGCAGTCATGCAGTGGTTGTCTTGTGTTGTATTGCCTGTTGCACACCTTTCGACAGAACTTCTACATTTTGAGTTTCGTATTTGCTCTTGGGTAGTGATCATATCGCCAATGCGCATTCTGTTACTTTGAACCCAGCTACAACCTGCGCAGCCGCATTCCATTGTCGCATTTAGCCAGCACACGACTGGCGACCGGGCTGCTGCTACTGCTGCTGCTGCTATATGTGTGTACGTTGAACTTCTTTTGCACCGTGCGTAGCCTACCGTGCTAGTCGGAGGTGCTGCTGCTACGATGGAAGGCAGCAGCGGCAACGAGGTGGACGTGAGCGGCCTCCCAGCCCTAGACAAAGCCGTGGAGGTGAAGCTCTTCAAATACTTCCAGAGCAAGCGGCTGTCAGGGGGAGGCGAATGCGAGGAACTCACGCGGCTACCTGGCGGAGGAGTCCGCCTGCGCTTCAAGGAGAGAGAAGGTGACCACTCCATTGTCTCTCACTCGAGCCACGGTGGCACGGAGATGTTAACTCCCGCGCCTGGTATGCAGAAGGTCGTGGGTTCGATCCCGAATCCCTGACGCCACGGTGGCTAGGAGATGTTAACTCCCTCGCCTGGTATGCAGGAGGTCGTGGGTTCGATCCTGAACCCTGACGCTACGGTGGCGAGAAGATGTTAACTACGTCGCCTGGTATATAGGAGGTCGTGGGTTCGATCCTGAACCCTGACGCTACGGTGGCGAGAAGATGTTAACTACGTCGCCTGGTATATAGGAGGTCGTGGGTTCGATCCTGAACCCTGACGCCACGATGGCTAGGAGATGTTAACTCCCTCGCCTGGTATACAGCAAGTGTGGTGTTGGATCCCGACCCATGACGCGTGCTGTATATTTGGAGTTAGCGATGTTTCTGTTCACGTGGTCACGTAGATGTTTTTTTTTCTTTCTCCGGGTCCTCCGTGTTTTCCCTCCACATTTAAAAAAACATGACGCGTTTTATAGTATTTGGCTGCTATACATTTCCACTTGATGATAAGCCACTTCATTCAGCTATTATTTGTGGCCAGGTGGCTTCTGAAAAAGAGCCACATCGCTCAGTGGGCCTTACCTGGTCTGGCAAAATAAAAAAAATAAATTAGTTCAGCCTTTTTGCACTGTGTTATTAAGGCTATACAGTAATGTCGAGGTTTCCTTATGACTGTGAAGAGAAATGTTGCGCAAGGAATGTTGCAATAATGGAATTTGACTGGTGGAGTATTGAAGGAGTGTCAGCCAAAGGTGGACAATGATGTGTTATATATATATATATATATGGCAGACCTCGACTTACGAACGGGATCCGTTCCCGAGCCCTGTTCGTAAGTCGGAACACAATAATACACTGTCTTTAAATTCACATACCGGTCGGTGTTATAAAATGTGTCACGGTTCAACACAAAATAGAAGCTTTGTTAAACTAATAAATAAGAAAAACATTTTATATTTTCATGTAATACTATAATTAATATTGTATTAGAAATAAAACAAAAAAATAAAAGTAACATTCATAGATAATTAAAATAATGTTTTTTAGAAAATAAATCAGTTTTATTTTCACTTGAGTCCCGATGCTGACTTCCTTGTCAGAAGGGGCGTAATGAGGCCCCACAATGCACACACAGACACACCAATACCAACACCCCGGCCATTCGCCACTAAGTGACGGTGACGTCACCACGGCGCCTGTGTCAGGCCACGTGCACTTTTAGGCCACGTGAAGTGTCGAAGGCTCGCTGACAGGTGGTCTCGGGACAGACCCAGGTGCCGTGGGTTGATTGACTGAGATGACTTGTAGATGCACCAGCTCTACCCCCTACTTTCCAAAGACAAAGATCCCCCGTATAGCCTGGAACATACTGTTGGGGCAAGTGCTGTTAGCGAGGACCTATGAAGGCCGGCGCGGCACGAGGTGGTGGGTGGCCAACACCACGCCCGGCTGCCTTTGTCTCCCCAGTGCCGATATTTACACACCACACCAGGTGCTCATTTGAGGCTGATTCGACCTCGGGGATTCCTAGGACCCATTCAGATAATCGTCACCGGTATTGGTCGTGAGAGGGAATTAAACTTAGGTCCCCGGGTTGGTAGCGCTAACCATTCCACTACCGCTCCCCACAATACACACGCACACAGTCACACACACGTCGAGGACTGCCTGTGTTTCCCCTCCCATGCCCAACATCAGTAAGAGAGGATACAAGGGTATACCACGGATGATCTGCAGGTGGCGCGTGGTGGGTTAAAGTGTGGGTACTCTCACCTCTTTCAACTTATGCAATTTATACTGATATACTTTATTTATATTCATGCATATATACTTGCTTACCTTTGTAATGCGAGCGTAAATGGCCTCGCGGATATGACGTAACAGGGGGGAGGAGTTGGGTCACGTGGGGGAAGAGGAGAGCTTTTAAGGGCAGGAACCGGAAGGGCTGGAGGAGAGGGTGGGAATAAAGACAGGAGCAGGCCACGCAGGGCAGGAGGTGGAAAGTGGCGTGATCGCCACAGGTCGGGACTCGGCACCATTGGCCAGCGGTGTCCGGGCACGGAGGAGGCGGAGAGCCAGCAGCGGGGCTGCATAGAGAGCAGCCTTGGGGCTGCAGGTCGGGGACAGAGAGGCTGAGGGAAGAGCCAGCAGCGGGGCTGCATAGTGAGCCAGCAGCAAGTCTGCAAGAGCGACGGCAGCAGTGGGGCTGCCGAGCGGGAGACGGAGGAGACTCTGAGCGAGACGCCGTGCGGGCAAAGTTGTACGAACCACAATAAAGGACAACGGAGACAGACCCAGTGAAAGAGTCATTTATTACACCTTTTCTAAATAATTGCACTCCAATCGTGTTTTTGTATTCCAAAGAATTTATATTCTTAGGATTTTCGGTAAAGTCACGTAGGTAAAAATATTTAAATTTAAATTAATCAGTCATTTGTTATGCAGTCTATTCTTAGTCGTAAGCCTCACCTTACCATATTCATAAAAAGTGTACCGTTCCTGGCCCTTCCCCCCTCAACCATTATATATACGGAGTGGTATCTCTTGTAATCTCTCATTTACTTGATACAGCTGTCGGGCTGTGACGGTTCCACCTGAAGACAGAAGCTTGTGTTGCCTCCGAAACGTCGTGATTTTTATTTTTATTTTACTTTTATTAATTTTAATTTTTTACCTACGTAACTTTACCAAAAAAACCTAAGAATATTAATTCCAAAGAATGTTTTATTGTTACCAGGTAAGGCTCACTGAGCTATGTAGCTCTTTTTCAGAAGCGACCTGGCTATCACAAATGACAGCTGAACGAAGTGGCTTCGCATGTGGAATTTTATTGCAGCTAAATAATCTAAATGCGTGATGTTGTTTCTAAATGTGGAGGGAAAACCGGAGGACCTGGATACAAATCCACGCGACCACGGGGAGTATATGCAAACTATACTCTTTGGTGCTTTCGGTAAAGTCACGTAGGTATAAAATAAAATACATTTAATCACGACGTTTCGATTGCAACACAAGCAATCATCATAATTTTATTTTATACCTACGTGACTTTACCGAAAGAACCAAAGAGTATAGATCACTGCAGTCACGGAAACTTCAAATCTAGATTATATGCAAACTCCAAATAGACAGCAGGCGTTAGGGTCGGGATCGAGCCCACGACCTCCTGTATACCAGACGAGGGAGATAACATCTCGTAACTTCGATGAGTTTCATTGCGCATTGGATTTCTCCTCCAATCTCAATGTAGTATTGTAAATTACAGCGGGAGACCACTTGACGGGTAGCACACTTTATTAACTCTTCTCTTGGGCACAATAACACGTGTGGACACTACAGCTCACGCTACACGTTCCACCCGGCTACACACACACGGGCTCTCCAGCCCCGTAGCTCCCAGGGGAACCTACAGACCCACCCCAGCTTGGGTATGGGTCACGACCACTGGGTCCCGTGGCCCGGCCCTCACACGGACGTCCGGCCCCGGGTCCCAAGGTCCCGCCTCTGAGCCACACAGGGTCCCGGCCCTTACAAGGACAGCGGGACTAGGGGTCTCAGGGCCCTACCTCTTCCTCCTCCGTCTTCTGTCTTCACTGGTCACCAACTCCACGAGCGCCCGCGCGCACCGCCTTATATAGCCCTCCGCTCCCGAGGAGACGGAGTCTATGCAGACCGCGATGTGAGCACCCACCCTAGTCGACCAATCACGACGCGCTGCCATACGATCCGTTTTCCCAGCGCGTGTTATCACCACACAACCAATCACCCCGCGCTGCCACACGATCACTCCCTGTCAGCGCGCGTCACCAACACACAGCCAATCACCACCACATAACCCATGACCCCGCGCTGCCCTATGATCCCTCACCGTCAGCGCGCGTCACCGACACACAGCCAATCACCACGCGCTGCCACACGATCCCTACTGCCAGCGCGTATCACCACTACATAAATACCGATTCTGATTCTGACCACCTGGCATACTCTCTAGACATTTTCTTATACAGCTCCCAAGTAATGGCATCACTGGTGAAATCCAGGGTTACACATTCCTCTTTCAGTGATCCTGATTATCGTTCAGAGGAAGTGTAATGGTGATTCATCATCTTGTTCAGTTTAATCTCTATGATCAGATTCAATCAGGTTTTCGGAAAAATTACTCAACTGAAACTGCTTTATTTCTTGTTTCTAACGATCTTCTCTTGTTTACTGACTCTGGGTCTCCTTCTTACGTGGTTGTCCTTGATTGATCTTTTGCATTTCATACTATCGATCATTCTATTATCGAGCGCCTTTACAGCCTTGTCGGCTGCTCTGATGCCTTTCGAACTTGGTTTTCTTCTTATCTCTCTGATCAGGTGTATCATGTCGTTATAAACGGCATCTCGTCCTCTCAAAAACCTCTGCTTCATGGTCTTCCACAAAGGTCTATTCTAAGTCCTCTTCTATTCACTACATTATTCTTCCTTTAGACAAACTAATCTCCAGTTTTGGTATAAAACACCATTTCTATGCAGATGATACACAGATTATTATTAGTTTCAATCAGTCTGATGTAAATCCAACTTCCACTCTGTCTTCCTATCTGACCGCAGTTGCTGACTGGCTCGCAACCAATTTTCTTTCAATGAATAACGCTAAAATTGAAGTTCTCTTAGTTGGAAAAAGGTCACTTACCTCTAAGCATCGTCACTCTACTGTACGTCTGCTTGACTCTAATTTCCATAGCAGTCAACAGGCACAGAATCTCGGTTTCATTCTTGACTCTAACCTCTCCCTTTCTTCTCACATTTGCTTTATGTGCAAAACTGCTTATTTCCATCTTCGTAAAATTTATCTTATTCATAACTGTCTCTGCAATACGGCTACAGAAACAATAATTCATGCATTTGTTACCGACAGGCTAGACTATTGCAATTCTCTGTTATATGGTCTTCCCAAGTCTCTCATCCAACGTGTGCAATGTGCAGAATGCAGCTGCAAGAGTACTCACTCATCCCCATGAGCGTAATCATATGCACCCATCTTACGAACCCACCACTAGCTACCTATTCAGTCCAGAATAACTTTTTAAAACTTTTTACTGTTTAAAAAATTATTCATGGGCTAGCCCCTGTCTATCTTTCCCCTCTCGTTCCAGTTTATTTCCCACCTCCGGTTCTCTGCTCTGCTTCAAGAGAGGTTTGCTGTCCACCCCAAAAATTAAACACAAATCGATTGGTGGACGAGCGTTCACATGTGCAGCCTCCACAGTCTGGAAGACCCTCCCGCTACGCATCGTTCAAATAAAATTAATTAACTTATTCAAATCTGAACTAATGGCTTATTCATTTGTCTTGACACGCTGGAAAATATGCATTTACATTATTGTCCAAACGGCTCTTAACCTTTTGGCCACTCCACCACCCCTCCAGTAAAGGTTCTCCAAAATCCGGCGAAATGTTGGGATTGTAGTCTGGGGAATGGAGACCGGACGAATTTATTTTATACTCTCTGGTTCTTTCGGTAAAGTCACGTAGATAGAAAAAGTAATAAAAGAGCACACGACGTTTCGGTCGTAATACAAGCGTCCGTCTTCAGGTGAGAAAATGATCTGCTGTTGTGGCTTTATATAGGAACGGGGGGGGAAGAGTGAAGGAGTTTTGTCGAGTCGTAGCTGTAGGAGTTCACGGGGGGGAGGGGGGGTTTGTGGCGTGCAGGGAAGGGTGGGGGCTGGCACAGGGGGGAGAGGGGGGAGGGTTTGTGGCGTGCAGGGACGGGTGGGGCTGGAGAAATTGGCAAGTAAAGGAGCTCGAATTAGTAACCGGACGACGACAACCGGGTGGGTGAGTGAAAATCATAGCAGTTAAAACTTGGCGCGGTTTATCACATCCTTCCAATCAGGGGCGGTTTCTTCATTAGGGCGATTGGGCGACGCACCACCAATGTCATTCAACCACAGAGTCACGCTAGCCGTCACTGTGCCTCTGGATATAGTCCAATCAGCGTCATGTCACGTTCTGTGGAGTACCGCCTCTTTTTGGGCGATTTCACTCCGGCTGAGAATCGCCCAGAGTGTTCCCATAGACTCACATTCAAAGATGTTTTTTTTCGAACGGGGGGCGCTGCAATGCATTCTCTATGGCTTCCGGGAGGGCTCGCACTAACGTGCTTACGTCATCATACGTAAGCACGTTTCAGTCAACAATTTTATTTGTCGCCACCTAGTGGAATCTTTAATAAAAGAAACTTGAGTGGATTGTATTAATAGTGAGTATAGAAACAAACAAGATGTATTGTAAGAGTCACTTTATTTTTCATTAATATTAAAGAAGTGAAGTTGCCTTTACATGCTTAAGCTATTAATTTATCCTTTGCATGGGTGGACCTTATCCTTATAAATCATCCAGACATTTTCCCCCCCTGAGAGATTTTGCAGGAGCCGCCACTGCTTCCAATGATTGCTCAATCTGAATCCATCTTCTCGATGAAAGTTTTGTCTGTGTTTTTATATCTGGATGGCTTCATGAGCAAATCTCTGATGGTGGCCCGAGGGTTTGCAGAGCACCTTGGTCTCGGAGAAAACAATGTCATGTGTGCCCACAGCGTTGAAACAATGATCCGCCACCGCCGAGGTGTTGGTTCTGCCGTGTTTCAAATCCGCTTTGCGTTCGCAAACCCGGTCTTTACTGCTATGCTTTTCACTCACCCACCCGGTTGTCGTCGTCCGATTACTAGTTCGAGCTCCTTTACTTGCTAATTTCTCCAAGCAACATCCGTCCCTGCACGCCATAACCCCCCCCTCTCCCCCGTGAACTCCTACAGCCACGACTCGACAAAACTCCTTCCCCCCCTCCCGTTCCTATATAAAGCCACAATAGCAGATCATTTTCTCACCTGAAGACGGACGCTTGTGTTGCGACAGAAACGTCGTGTTCTCTTTTATTATTATTATTTTTATCTACGTGACTTTACCGAAAGAACCAGAGATTATGGATTCCTGCAGTCACAAAAGCTTCAAATCAAGACTTGATTTATTCTAATTTATCTTCTCTGAGATTATTTTTCTTGTGATGTGCATTTTTCTCGTTATTCATGTATTCTTTTTCTAAGTAGTAGGGTTTTATTTTTGTACAGAACTGGATAATTGATGTGCAGGGTTGTGGGATGCAATTGCATGCATGACGCTATGTGAAATTAAATTAGTATTATTACACAAATACAATAGGAGAATGTGTGTAAGGTGATACAAAACCTTATATAATAAACGAGAATTAAAATAGTCAAATAAAAAACAGTCTGTTCTTCCATATAGATCTTTCAACTGCCAACTCAACTGATAGCTGCAACTCTCGTCTCGTGTCCGGAACAAAGTTATCTGCAGCATTCAACAGAAAACTTACTATAGTGCTTAAGAATTGATCTCATCACTCCATCCTTCTGGACGTGTTCCATCCCTTGGCTGCCCGTGCATTAGAATTTCTTTAGAACTGCTTGTTGTTGTATGAGTTTTTTGTCCTTCCCTCCTGCATCACCGATTAGCACGGTTGGATACGTACATTGTGAAAGAAGTTCAACATACAGTACATACTACACTGTACACTATGCTATAGACTACACTACTATACACTACAATACTACAAACTACACTATACCATGTTGTAAACGCATTTCTTTAGAACAATTTTTTGCGTGTTAGTTGTCCTTCCGCTGCACCTCCTAATTAGCGCCGTTGGCTACATAAGGTGTGAAAGAATGTAAACATACGTACATAATTTGTGACCATAGGCCGTTGTCCTTTCTTGCCAGGACTTGTCCTGCCCAAGCACACTTACCTTTATTAACAGTTATAATTGTTAATCTAAATATGTTCACCAGTCAACATGTTCCTCGTTCTGTCTCTCCATGTACCGTGGTGGCTATGAGATGTTCACTACATCAACTGGTATACAGAAGGTCGCGGGTTGAATACTCATCCTGACGTGGCTGTATATTTGGAGTCTGCATGTCTCTCTCCCCGTGGTCGCGTGGATTTTTCTCCGGGTCCTCCGTTTTTTTCCCTTCCACATTTAGAAACGCTAATTTAGAATATTTGGTTGCTTTAAATGTCCACTTCATTGGCTTATCATTTGTGACCAGGTCGCTTCTGAAACATAACTATATAGCTCAGTGGGCCTTATGTCGTAAAACAATATCATAGTTACAGTTAATAATGTACTAGTAGTGACATTAGCATTAATATGGTGCTTAAATGCCCAGGTTAAATACATAATTCAAACTGTTCATGAAAGTAATTGGACTTAGGTAGGACACCTCGCTAGAATTGATGATAGCAGATAGTCAACAATATTGACGGAGTGTTAGCAAAGCAATAGAACGCATCTGAGAGGACACATGCAGATGAGATAGTTCCCAAATGAGTATCTGTGCAAATAAAATAAAAATCAGGTAAGGCTCACTGAGCTATGTATCTCTTTTTCAGAAGCTGCCTGGCCACAAATGATAGCTCAACGAAGTGGCTTATCACATGGAAATGTATTGCAACCAAATACTTTAAACGCATGTTATTCTGAATGTGGAGGGGAAAAGCCAGAGAACCCGGAGAAAAATACATGCGACCACGGGGAGAGAGACATGCAAACTCCAAATATGCAATCTTTGGAGCCGGAATCAAACCCACAACCCCTTGTATGGCAGGCGAGCTAGCTAACATCTCCTAGCCACCATGGCACCCTCAAATGCTAGGTGGACTATACAGTTTCAATACCGTGAGAGATGGTGATGGCTTTGACAGCATAAAGGTGCTCTTCGGTTCCCTGTTTACACCAAAGAGCATTGCGATCCTAACCATGCATTTAATTTAATCAAGCTATCGTGAAGCAATAACCATAAAAAAAATTATGTCTCTCTTTCTCTGTTACTCTGCGTGACCCTTGTGGCTCAAGCAATGGACCGGGTGCTGGTGAAACGGGAGCATGTCCTGGACATCGGCGCACAGCGATATGAGCTGGCAGTTCGTCGAGCTGGGCACGAGGAGTTGGTGAAGCCGGAACCTGTGAAGCATTCAGCTGTGAAAGGCGATGAAAGCAACGAGTGTCCGAAATTGGTACGTCACCAGAGGCACATGTTAGGCTGAGCCTAAATAGAAACGGGAGGGACCAGTGTAAGAGGAGGTGGAGCCTTGAGAGAGAGGGCGGGGTCTATAGCAGGGGGAGTCGGCAACCAATTTAGTCATAAACCTCAATATTTCAAGAGCCTCACAATGAAATGTGAGTATGAGACGGTGGTATTCATAAATAACATAAAGTAGACCTTAAAGAGCTGCATGCGGCTCTGGAGCTGCAAGTTGCTGACCCCTGCCCATGGTAGTAAACTGGACTCCCATGGTAAACTGGACTCTCATGATGAAGTGGACACCCACGTTGAATTGGACTTACATGGTGAACTGGACTTCCATGGTAAACTGGGCTTCCATGGTGAACTGGACTGCGATGGTTAGGGGTCGGCAACCAAAATAACAAGAGCCAATCCTTAAAGAGCCACCACGTGCGGCTCCGGAGGTGTGGGTTGCCGACCCCCCTGGGTCTAGAGGGGACCATGAGGGGCTTAAAGAGGACAGAGCAGGGCCTGAGAAGGTGGTGGCCTGAGCAGAAAGGGGGCAGGGTCTAAATAGGGAGGGGTGTGGTAAAAACAGGAAGGGTGCAGGGCTTCAGCAATGAAAGGGGTTTTATTTATTTGGCGAATGCTATTTCACACGACTTACCACAGTCAAGACACCAGATCAATTTATAATATATAGATAAATGAATGTTCTTTGAGCGGACGTCAGCCCCACATAGCCACTTTACAGCCTCCAGCAGGTGCAGGGCAACCAGTCCGCTCGGCACGCCCTGATGCACTTCACAGCCAATACGATGTGCGCTATGGTCTCCTGGCTCCCCCGCATTCACCCAGTAGTGGGCTGTCACGTCGTAGCACGCCCTATCAATGTTCGTAAGTAGCACACACTCCCTGGCCACACCCTGGTTACACTAGAAACGGTTTTTAAGGCACCAATGCACCCACTGGCACCTTGGGAGGTCGAAGCCAGGCATCTGAACGGATGTCGTGAGACCTCAATACAAAGGGGATAGGGCCAAGAGGGAAATGTGGGGCCTGAATGGGAAGGATATGGGGCCTAAACAGGAACGGGTTGGGTCATAAGGAGGAAGGGGTGAGGTCTTTACAGGAGGGAAGTGGGACCTGAGGAGGAAGAGAAAGACAAAATAAGTGACCTATAATCAGAACAGGCCGAGACAAATTCCAGCAAATGCACCGACTCTTAAAAATGAACAAAGACGTCGAATAACAAGTAATCCCAATTCCGTACATAGGGGAGTGCTTCCAACATGAGCTGCTAACCGACTGATTTAAGGAGATGAAAGCATAGAATCAAATAAATGCAGCAGGCAGTAAACAGTTAACAGAACAGATGCTGCTACAGGCTGCATGATTAGCACGGTGGGCTACGTACGATGCGAAAAAAGTTCAGCATACATAAAAACAGGATGCTTTCATTGTAAAATGTAAATTTGATGGCATAAATAATGATTCATATTTTCCCTTCAGGACGAGCCATCTTCCCAGGAACCAGCATCGACCGAGGGCTCTTCTAAACGTGAGTGAATGTGTAGTACAGGAAAGCCTCCGTAACGCGTATTTAATGCGCATGTTTTGGCTACATGCGGTTTTGACGCTGCTAAGATTTTCATCTCCACGTCGAAAAGTAGCGGTGTCAGAGTACTACATCCATTTAAGGTGTGAATAAAGTGACTGTGATGACGATTTATTTTACCCACACATGTTCTTGTGCGTGTGTGCTTTCTTTTCATGCGTATGTTTTCGTGTGATAATGTAAGTTTCCAGTGACAGCATGACAGAGAATCTGCGGGTTAAGTGTAATAATGTAACTTAATAATGCCTTGAAACATGTGTTCAGAGTATTTGGCTGCTACAAATGTCCACGCAATAAGACACTTCGTTGAGCTATAATTTGTGATAGCCAGGTCACTTCTGAAAAAAAAGAGTTATGCAGCTCAGTGGGACCTAACCTGGTAAAATAAAAACGTTCTTTAGTAGTTTAGTACTGGTAATAACCTCCTGGTTACACCAGCCCACAGGGGATTATTTTGTCCGTCCGTCGTGCAGAGAGGAGCTGGGTGCGGAGGGTGGGGCTTGGTGGGGAGGGGAGGGTGGGGAGGGGGGGGCAGTTGAATGAGTGGGCATGTTTACCCTTCCCCCCCACCCTCCCCGACATCGTCAACCAATCGCGGTGTAGCTCGGTGTTCGGTGGGGAGGTGCATGGGTGGGCGGAATTCCGGATATGCACGACAGACAGACAAATAATCCCTGGTGGGCAGTGTGGAACCTGTTATTCCTACCTGTATACCACTCTAGGTAACTAAGACTCACACACACATACACTCACTCTCAGACTCACACACACACACTCTCAGACTCACACACACACACTCTCACACTCTCAGACTCACACACACACACTCACTCTCACAGTCTCAGACTCACACACACACTCTCACACTCTCAGACACACACACTCATGCTCACACTCTCAGACTCACACACACACTCACCCTCTCAGACTCACACACACACACACTCACTCTCAGACTCACACACACTCACATCTCACACTCTCAGAATCACACACATACACTCACTCTCACACTCTCAGACTCACACACACACTCTCAGACTCACACACACACTCACTCTCACACTCTCAGACTCGCACACACACTCTCAGACTCACACACACACTCACTCTCACACTCTCAGACTCACACACACACTCACTCTCACACTCTCAGACTCACACACACATACACTCACTCTCACACTCTCAGACTCACACAAAAAACACTCACTCTCACACCCTCACACACACAAACACTCACTCTCACACTCTCAGACTCACACACTCACACTCATACTTTCAGACTCACATACACACACTCTCAGACTCACACACACATACACTCACTCTCACTCTCAGACTCACACACACAAACACTCACCCTAACACTCTCAGACTCACACACACAAACACTCACTCTCACACTCTCAGACTCACACACAGATACACTCACTCACACACTCTCAAACTCACACACAGATACACTCACTCTCAGACTCACACACACTCACACTCTCAGATTAACACACACATACACTCACTCTCAGACTCACACACACTCACTCTCACACTCTCAGACTCACACACACATACACTCACTCTCACACTCTCAGACTCTCACACTCTCAGACTCACACACACACACAGCGCGGCGTTCAGGGGGGGGGGGGGGCGGTTGGATGAGTGGGCATGTTTACCCTTCCCCCACCACCCTCCCCGACGTTGTCAACCAATCGCGGCGTTGCTCGGTGTTCGGTGGGGAGGGGATTGCATGAGTGGGCATGTTTACACCCCACCTCTACCAATGGCGGCCCCGCTCGGCGTTTGGGGGGGAAGTTGGATGATTGGGCGTGTTTACCTTCCCCCCCCACCCTCCCCGACATCCTCAACCAATCGTGGCCCTGCTCGGCGGTCGGTGGGGGGGGGCATGGGTGGGCTGCATTCCGATGCACGACAGACAAATAATCCCTGGTGGGCAGTGTGGAACCTGTTGCTCCTACCTGTGTAGTAGAGTTCACGACTCTTGGACGCCGGAGTTGGAGGCACACGGGTTTATTTCACACAGCACAGTTGTGAAATACAACACTAGAGGGGGTATCGGCCCCCTCACCCGGCTAGCTGGGGATACACGCGCTAGATACTCCTAGCCTGCCTCCTAGTCCTCCACTAACGGGCTAGGGGAGGCTATCTGGCCCGACACTGGTAAGTCGGGCCCGGTACCCTGAGTCCCAGACCAGCTCTGACAAGAGCACCGGCTCTGGATCTCGGGACCACGCCGCTGGCTCGGTCCTGTTCGGCCCTGATAAGGACGGCGAACCAGGTGAGTCCAGGGCTCTAGCTAAGACGTCTTCAGTCTTCACTGGTTAGCTTAACATTTTTCTCGAGCCCTCCGACACATCCCCTTTTATACCCAACCCCCCCCCCCCCCCTTGAGGGGTGGGGCCCCGGGGGATCATAACTCCGAATCAGCCCCCCCGGGGTGCCTGGCGCGGACGTCGTAGAGAGCACCTCCCCGTGCACTCACGTAGCCCCGCCCACTGTGTTTGTTTGCCATAAGCTGCCATGCATAACGGGCTCTCTCTCTAACACCCCTACACCTGTATCAATGTTTAACCTACTTACGCCAGCTTGTGCCCGCCCTCACAGTCGGGCATATTTGCAGAATACACCACGCCGCCGTTGACCCTGGCCATTGACCGAGCAACCCAACGTTACTACCAGCTCCCTCCGCAGGAATGTGTATTTGAATACACCTGGATCGATTTAGAGGAGAAAATGTGGCCATGATCAGTCAACACCTGCTCAGGAGGTAGCCCCAGGTGAATCTGTAGTGACACCCCACAAAGCAGTAATCAACAAATAGGAGTCTTTGTTTCTTTATGCAGGAGACACGGGTCTTCACGGATTCCCTTCACTCCAAGCGTGTCGACCTCTCGCGTTTCTCCCCTCTTATATATCCCTCAAGCTCCTTTCTCGAAGGTTCCTTGACCCACTTTCCCTTCAGCCAGTCACCTTCCACTTTTCCTAACAGATCCCAACCTACCCCCCTGTCAATCATCCTCCATTTCCCTCTTTTTACATTTGAACCTCATGGCGGGACCCCGGGGTCCCATAAGCCCCCGGGCTCTCACATAAACTGCGTTGCGATGTCATTTTATGTCTGTTGAAGGCGAACGACACGGCAATATATTCCTCTCCACGAGCTCTACACGATGCGCTAAACAAAGTTTAAACGATTTACTCTTGCTAAATTTAAGAAAGAGATTAAACAGAACAGGAGACACATAGACAGTCACGTCAGCAGAGAGAGATAACACAGAGACACACAGAGAGAGACAAACACATAGGCACACAGAAAAACGACGCCTCTGTAAAAAAAAATGTTTTACGTAGTTTGTTTGATTTAGTGTGGTTTCTCTCTTTCCCCTCGTTTTGTTGCTCTTGGTTTCCTGCTGTAGCGCCATGTCTGACTGACAAACAAACTTAGAAAAAAAATGTTTTACTAAGTTTATTTGATTTAGTGTGGTTTCTCTCTTTCCTCTCGTTTTGTTGCTCATGGTTTCCTGCTGTAGTGCCATGTCTCTGATTGACATGCTAATTTTAAACCCCCCCTCCCTCTCTGCCCCCCTCTCTGCTCTTGGTTTTCTGCTATAGCACCATGTCTCTCATTGACATGCTAATTTCTCAACCCCCCCCTCCCTCTCTGCCCCCCCTCTCTATTTAAGGCTTCGACACAGAGGCGTCGTTTTCAGAAGCGACCTGGCTATCAGAAATAAAATATCGACGAAGTGGGCTATCATGCAGACAATTATGGTAGCTAAATACTCTAAACGCACGTCTCTAAATGAGGAGGGAAAAACCGGATGACGCGGAGAAAAATCCACACGACCATGGGGAGTATATGCAAACTCCAAATATGCAGGCGTTCAGATCAAGATCGAACTCACGACTTTCTGTATACCAGGTGAGGTAGTTAACATCTCGCCACTGTGGTGCCCCCGCTAATACGTTCCAGAGATGCTCGTGAATATCACATTTCGCGGACAATGAGATTGACCTGCGGAACCCCCCCCCCCCATGTTTAAAAATGAATAATCTACAATAAGTGCTTTATTAGGTATTACATACTTGCATATTATCACTTCATACTATCTCTCATTGCTAAATATCATCACTTTCTCACGTCACATTATCCCTCATCACTTTATCTTAACACTTTCTATTTCGATGCAAGTCGTGTAGAAACTTTCGTGACTGCAGGAATTCATATTCTTTGGTTATTTCGGTAAAGTCACGTAGATAGAATTGTTTTTTCTTTTTCATCATTATTATTCTATGTACGTGACTTTACCGAAAGAACCAAAGAGTATAAATTCAGACCTTATTGGTTACCTAGTGCCCTTATAAATCTCAACGTTAATCCTGCACAGTCCCATTAACAAGGGAGAAACACAAATAGCCAAAAGTTTTTTTGCCCGTACTGAAACGGCTGTATGCCGTATGGACCTGAAAACTCAATTTCCCTGGACAAGAATATGGGTAAACCACATGGGTTGACAGGAATGAAATAGTCATCAGGATGCTATGAACTGCATCCCCAGCCAATGCTCACCCAAAGCAGGAGACCACTCAGGCCCCATTCTCCTGCCCTCTCACCCCGGATTTTGGCAGGAAACCAACATCAGATTCACAGCGGTTAGACTGGCTGAGGTAAAAGTTTTACTTCTTTGTGTTCAGGCACGTGAAATAAAGTCACTGGTTAGAGTAAATGCACTCTACTATGAGGCAGGGAGCAGTGGGATGATGTTACAGCTTGCATGGACAAAGTTGTGTGATTAAGAATTTAACATAACTTTGGGATTCTGAGGTAAATCTCAAATAACATACGACGGATTTTTTGTAAATGTCAACATTCATATTCTTAGGTTTTTTCGGTAAAGTCACGTAGGTAAAAAATTAAAATTAATAAAAGTAAAATAAAATAAAAAATCACGACATTCGGAGGCAACACAAGCTTCCGTCTTCAGGTGGAACCGTCACAGCCACGACAGCTGTATCAAGTAAATGAGAGATTACAAGAGCTACCACTCCGTATTTATAATGGTTGAAGAGGGGGAAGGCCCAAGTATGGCACCCTTTTTTATTAATATGGTAAGGTGAGGCTTAAGACTAAGAATAGACTGCATAACAAAAGACTGAGCCTTTGTTATGGAGAGGTGTTGTTTGTGACTACGCCTAGCCTACATAACAAAAGTGTGAAAAAAGAAAAAACTAAACTTGGTAAAACAAAACTGGCTGTCTATCAATAACCTGTAATAGTTGTCTGTCAAATAAGATGGTCCAAATAAGTGTAGTTAAATCTTTTTTGCATGGTTAATCACATCTTTCCAATGATTACTCAGTTTGTAACCATCATCACGGTTGAAATTATGTCTGTGTTTGTATATTTGTATGGCTTCGTGTACAAACCTTTGATGGTAACCATGAGGTTTGCAGAGCACCTTGGTCTCAGTTCTGCCGTGCTTCAGATCTGACTTGTGCTCGCGGACACGATCAGAAACATGACGTTTCGTTTCCCCAATGTAGCAATCACCACAACTGCAACTCAGTTTGTAGACTCCAGGATACTGTAAGTCAGGAACGACATCCTTCACAGATGGAATCAGATCACGGATGTTATGCACTGTACTGAATCGGACTTGGATGTTATGTTTATTTAGAATTTTGGACATCTTTTTGGTCACGCCTGCTATGTATTGTAACATGATAGTTTTGGTCGGAGTTTCATGTGGCTGTTTCTGTATGGTGGGAGAAACAGCTTGGTAGATGGTGCGGTCAGAGTATCCGTTCATCCTGAGGGCCCGATGTACATGTCTTAATTCACCGGCCAGGTAGTGTTGGTCAGAAATGCCATGGACTCTGAGGTATACCGTTTTGATGAGAGAATTCTTTTGAGATGGGTGGTGGTGGGAATCCGGTTTCAAGTAGGAATCTGTGTGGGTGGCTTTCCTGAACACAGAATGTCCCAAGGATTCGTCAGGTCTCCTCTCAAACAGAATATCCAAGAATGGTAGTTTACCATATTTCTCCACTTCCATGGTGAATCTGATGGATGGGTGTCTGGAATTGATGTGGTCCAAGAAGTGGTTCAATGCTGAGAGGCCATGTGGCCAGATGACGAAAGTGTCATCCACATACCTCTTCCACAGGGAAGGACGCAGGGTGGATGTCTGGATGGCGTCTGATTCAAACTTCTTCCATGAACATGTTGGCTATAACTGGTGATAAGGGGGAGCCCATAGGGGTACCCTCATTCTGTTTGTAGAAGGTGCCATTCCAGGTAAAATAGGTGTTGGTGAGGCAATGCCTAACCAGCGCAGGTAATCAGAATTCAATCCATGTTGGACTAAGTCCTCAATTATTGTTAGGGTGTCCGGTACTGGAACTTTGGTAAACAAAGATACTACATCAAAACTGACGAGGATGTCATCAGGAGATAGTACCATGTCCTTAACCATAGAGACTAATTGGGTTGAGTTGAGTATTGCCGAAGAGGTCTTGCCTGTGAAGGGAAGCAGAGTATCTGATAGAAACTGGGCTAGTTTGTAGGTAGGAGAGTTTATCGTTGACACGATGGGTCGTAGCGGGGTTCCTTCTTTATGGATCACGTTACCATACATAGCAGGCGTGACCAAAAAGATCTCCAAAATTCTAAACAAACATAAGATCCAAGTCCGATTCAGTACAGTGCATAAAATCCGTGATCTGATTCCATCTGTGAAGGATGTCGTTCCTGACTTACAGTATCCTGGAGTCTACGAACTGAGTTGCAGTTGTGGTGATTGCTACATTGGAGAAACGAAACGTCATGTTTCTGATCGTGTCCGCGAGCACAAGTCAGATCTGAAACACGGCAGAACTGATTCTTCGGCCGTTGCCGATCATTGCTACAACTCTGTGGGCTCTCATGAAATTGTCTTTTCCGAGACCAAGGTGCTCTGCAAACCTCCTGGCTACCATCAAAGGTTTGTACACGAAGCCATACAAATATACAAACACAGACATAATTTCAACTGTGATGATGGTTACAAACTGAGTAATCATTGGAAAGATGTGATTAACCATGCAAAACAGATTTAACTACACTTATTTGGACCATCTTATTTGACAGACAACTATTACAGGTTATTGATAGACAGCCAGTTTTGTTTTACCAGGTTTATTATTTTATTTTTTCACACTTTTGTTATGTAGGCTAGGCGTAGTCACAAACCGCACCTCTCCATAACAAAGGCTCAGTCTTTTGTTATGCAGTCTATTCTTAGTCTTAAGCCTCACCTTACCATATTAATAAAAAAAGGGTGCCGTACTTGGGCCTTCCCCCTCTTCAACCATTATAAATACGGAGTGGTAGCTCTTGTAATCTCTCATTTACTTGATACAGCTGTCGTGGCTGTGACGGTTCCACCTGAAGACAGAAGCTTGTGTTGCCTCTGAAACGTCGTGATTTTTATTTTTCTTTTATTTTACTTTTATTAATTTTAATTTTAATTTTTTACCTTCGTGACTTTACCGAAAAAACGAATATGAATCATTGCAGTCACGAAAGCTTCAAATCTATGTCAACATTCATTGTAATATCGTTTAGGTTAATCTCAAAACTCGTTTGTAAATGTGACAAGAATAAAAAATAGATGATAGGTAAACATTTTGTATTAACATTATTGACATGAATACATACAGTATTGAAAACTGTTATAAAGTCTATAAGAGGATATTAAAGATTGAATAGGTATATTTCAGCATTCAGATTTAACATAGTTACGTAGCGTACATGATTCTAAAAACTCGTTTGTAAGTTTGCATATGATTGAAAGCAAATATGATGGGGATATATGCTGTAATTAACGTTTTGAGGGAAATCATTAATTTCCTTAAAGAGATATAAAGCACAATAATATTTTAACAATCATATAATATATAATAGTATATAATATAGATGTAATATCGTTGAGGACTCTTGGACGCCGGGGTTGGAGGCACACGTATTTATTCCGCGTCAGTTGGCACAATCACGGACATACAACATTGGAGGGGGTATCGGCCCCCTCACCCGGCTAGCTGGGGATACACTTGCTAGCTATGCCTAACCTACCTCCTAGTCCTCCACTAACGGGCTAGGGGAGGCTATCTGGCCCGACACTGGTAAGTCGGGCTTACGGTACCCGGAGTCCCAGAGCACTGGCTCTGGCTCTCGGGACCACACCGCTGGCTCGGTCCTGTGCGGCCCTGATAAGGGCGGCGATCCAGGGGAGTCCAGGGCCCTATCTAGACGATCTTCGGTCTTCACTGGTTTAGCTTAACATATCTCCCCGAGCCCTCCGGCTCATCCCCTTTTATACCAAACCCCCCGCTGAGGGGTGGGGCCCCGGGGGATCCCAGCTTCGAGTCAGCCCCCCAGGCTGCCCGATGCGGACGTCGCTGGGAGCACCTGCCCGTGCACCGACATAGCCACGCCCACTGTGTTTCTTTCCCATTAGATCCCATTGTATACAGCCCCTCCGTAACACCCCTACATCACCCCCCCCTGTACAGCTCGCAGCCGTCCCGGCTGCAAAAAACAACAATAAAAGTGTATTTACCCCTTGAACCCGCGTGTGCCTCACAATTTTTTTCAACAATAACAAGAACACCAACAAGAACCGCAACAGCAAGAAGAGAATTAACCCGGCGCACCCCCCCCCCCCCCCGAATAAATACGAATACCGTACGAGCACCCTATATCCAATATGTAGGAGAACACACCACACACACAACACACAATGAACACAACATATGTACATTTCTCCGGCCGTCACAAAAGTCTGCGCATTTTTGCGCGCGTTCTTGCAGCGGGCCCGTCACATGGGGCAACCCCGGATGGCGGACTGTCGGGTGGCAACTGTCCGTCTCCGAGTGAGTGTCTTTTTGATGCCGCGAGACCCTCGGCATCCCCAGGAGGGGTTGTCGGGCGTGAGTCCGTCACTCCTGGTGCAACTGGGGGCGGGACAGCCGGCAACACATTAGGTGAGAGCAGCGGAGACGGACCCTGTGAGTCAGTCGACCCCCCACATGTTTGGCCACGCGTGTGTGAAGTGGGAATTCGTACCGCAACGAAGGGTTTTAATCTGGACGGGTGCACAAACCACCGGCACGTCCTCCATTTGATGCGTACGCACTGAGGCCGCAAAACCTCAACCACTTCCCCGCCACGGCCGCACCAGTTTAGAGGAGGTTGCAAGTGGTACCTGTGGACAGTGCAGCCATGCCTTGTCCCCCGGCTTCCACTGCAGCACGTGCGCCCGACCCAGTCTGAGTCTCTCATTAGCTTTCTGACGGAGGTAGGAATTTTGCATGGCAGCATCCCGTGCCTCTGTTAATTTAGCAAGATTAAATTTACCCTGCGGCGCGGGGATCTGCAGCTGGGCCCGAACAGGCGGGTCAGGTTCGCGGCCATACATCAGGAAGAAGGGGGAAAATCCCGTTGCCGCATGCTGCCAAGACCCCTTCAATTTGCAGGTCCCAATCGGTCTGTGAGTCCGAAACCTGCTGTGACAACATCGACGTGATGGTTCGATGCAGACGCTCGACCATCCCGTCAGTTTGCGGGTGATACGGGGAGGTACGAATTTTTTTCGTGCCCAGGAGCTCACAGACTTGTTGGAGTAGTTTGCCGGAAAAATTTTTGCCCTGGTCGGTCAGCAGCCGCTCCGGAGCACCTTTGTCCAGGACGTATCCCTGGACAAAGGCCTCCACGATGGCTGCTGCCGACTGGTTGGCAAGGGGCCAGGCCATAGGCCAGCGCGTAAAGTACTCCACACCGGTCAACAAATATCTATTGCCCCTGGGGGTGGCGGGGAATGGGCCCAGAATATCCAGCGCGACAAGCTCGTTGACTCTGGAGACTTTGATAGATTGCAAAGGCGGGTTAGACTCCTGTGCTGGTGGTTTCCGTTGCGCACACCGAGGGCATGACCCCAACAGATCCGCGAAATCCCTTGTCATGCCCGGCCAAAAAAAATCAAGCTGGAGCAAGGCGAGGGTCTTTTGGGTCCCCAGGTGGAGGAGGCGCTCATGAGCGGCCCACACCACCTTACCCCGCAACCCAGAAGGGACCACCAGCCAGTGTCGATGGGATCTCCCGTCCCAATGCATTAGCATACCCTGGACCATTTCCCATGAGTCGGCATCACCCCTCCCCCGCCCAGCACCCCCGACGCGACGACGCAACGCGAGGAGGGAGGTATCCTCCATCTGGAGGCGCCCCCATTCAGTGGCAGGCAACCCCAACAGGGAATCTTTTCCCTGTTGTGCGATCGAATTCGTCATTGACGCTGCGTCGTCGGCGGCCGCCAATACCGGAACGGATATCTGACCCGGAGGCCTGCAACGTCCCGACCCCAGGAGGCATGCGCATTCGGAGGTGGTTGGCATGCGCGACAGAGCATCCGCATTGGTGTGGCGAACGCCCTTATGGTACGTAGTTTCAAAATCAAAGTCCTGGAGAATCTCCAACCATCGAGACAATTGTCCCGATGGTTGTTGAACTCACAGGGCGTACTGTAGTGCCGCATGATCTGTACGGACGGTGAAACGCCGACCGTACAGATACGGGCGGTACTGTTGGATGAAATTGACAATTGCCAACAGTTCCGGACGGGTGACACAATATCTTTGCTCCGCTGGAGATAACACCCGACTACCGTACGCGACTACCCGTTCTACGCCGTCAACCACCTAGGAAAGCACGCCCCCAATACCCGTGTTGCTCGCATCGGTGTCGAGCAAAAAGGGTTCAGAAAAATCGGGGTAAACCAAGGGAGGAGCTTTTACCAGAGCGTCCCGAAGGGAGCGAAAAGCAGCCTACTCCTCCTGTCCTCAATGAAACCGGACCCCCTTTGACGTCAAAGCGTGTAGGGGCTTCGCAATTGTCGCAAAATCCGCGACAAACCGTCGGTAATACGACGCGAATCCAACGAAACTCCTGACCTCTCCCACAGAGGTGGGAGTCGGCCAGGAGCTGACGCACTGCGTTTTGGCGGGATCGGTAGCAATACCTGAGCGTCCGACGATAAGTCCCAAATAACGCACAGATTCGCGTAACAGATGACATTTTTGGGGTTTAAATTTCAAATTAGCAGCCCGCATTTTGAGGAAAACTGCCCGCAACCTCTGGAGATGTTCGTCAAATGTTTTGCTAAAGACGATAACGTCATCCAAATAAATCAAGCACGAGTCCCATTGCAATCCAGCCAAAACCAATTCCATCAATCGCTGGAAAGTTGCCGGCGCTGAGTGGAGTCCCATCGGCAACCGGTTGAATTGGAACAGGCCGTGCGGTGTACGGAATGCAGTTTTAGGCTTTGAATCATCGTCCAGAAGAAACTGCCAGAATCCCAAAAGCAAATCCAATGTGGAGAAGAATCGCGCTCCCGCCAAGGCGTCAAGCGATTCGTCCATCCGTGGGAGCGGGTATGTGTCGGCAACAGAAATTTTGTTGAGGCGACGAAAATCGACGCAAAAACGCAACGAGCCATCCTGTTATTAAACCAGGACGATCGGCGCTCCCCAAGGGCTGGTAGAGGGAGAAATTATGTCGGCGGCAAACATGTCATCAACGGCCAATTTGACATGGTCCTTTTCGGCGGGACTTAACCGAAAAGGATTTTGGCGTATTGGCGCGCTGTCACCTGAATCAATATGGTGACGCAGCAGATGAGTACAGCCCAAATCGAATTTGTTCCGACTGAAAACGTCGAAAAATTCACGCAGCACTGTTTTAAGCTTTTGACGCTCTAAATCCGACAGGTCCGTCGATCCCGCACAAAGCGCCTCGAGCCACCCTTCATCGCTGTCCGAATGTGGTCGCGGCAGAGGGACAGTGCTTACGTGATTCGCGACGGGTTCCTCACAGGGCACCGGCGTTGCGTGAGCAAGCACGGTCCCCTGTGGAACCACCACCGTCTGCGACCCCACATTGAGGACCGCGATGAAAGGATCCCCGTCCCCTTTAACGATGGTCTGGGCCGGAATTAAATGAGGTCCGCTAACCCCGGCCCTAGACGGCCCCAGCAGAACCCCCTGGTCCCCAATGCCTTTAGCGAAGGGCCGACGAAGTTTAAGAGGCACCAACATTTGTGCCCCCGGCGGTACGCGTACCGTTCTCTCGACGAACGCCGGTACCGTCGCGAACGCCGTCCGACCCGCAGCGGGGGACGGCAGAAACGCCATGCGTCGGCCCGACGGGAGCTCAATGCAGCCCTGGTCGATCAAAATACGAATCGGCATTTTGCCCAGGAAGTCCGTCCCCAGCAGGCACGGAACCGCCAGCGAGGAGGAAACAAAAATCGGGCCAGATAATTTGATATCACCGATACAAATTTGCGCTCGAATTTGTCCAATGATGCCAAGTGAGCCCCCGTTAGCAGCATAGAATGGAACGTTAACGGGCAGCAAAGGACGGCTCTGGACAGGAAGAATGTTGTAAATTAGTTCTGAAATGATGGTCGCCGATGCTCCCGTATCGACCAGGATGCGCACCTCAACCCCGTCAATGTGCCCCACAACGGCTGACGACCCCGACGATGCGGCCACAACGCGATGGGCCAACACGGACCACTGGCTGGGTTCGATATGAGTCCCCACAGTGGTGCGTGTTGGCGCGACGGTGTGCAATGTCGGCCCCCCGTTCGCTGCGGTGTGCGAGTGTGTGACGGGTGTGTGCGTGGGCCAAACATGAGGGGTGCCGCGACTCGCCGGGTTATGTTGATGGAGCTTGGGAGGAGGGCCGGCGTCCTGTCGAGGCGTCGTCCCGCGCTGCCGAGGAGAGCGGCACCCCGAGGCGACATGGCCCCGGATGCCGCAATTGTAACAGCGCGGGAGCACTGGCGACGACGATGGATGGTCGAGGCGGCTTGACCCATCCCGGCCCGCCCGTACTCCCCGTTCTCTGCTGCAGTTGACGATCGACGGCGCAAATTTCCTCCGCCGGGAGTGTGGCTGCAGCCACAGCACGCCCGGTCGCTGCCTTGCTGGCCTTCCGTCGCTGCGAGAGTAGGTTGGCGTGGAGGAGTCGTGCAGCCTGGAGGGAACACATTTCTGCGTCGTCCTGTGCCACGACGACGATGTCTAAGTCGTCCGCCAGCAGGAGGATCTTCTCGGTTACCATAGCGTCCACGCCTTCATCGTCCATTCGTGGGAAGGCCGTCTTTGCCAGTGCCAGAAGACTCGTACGATACGCCAGGGGCGACTCCTTTGCACCTCGCTGGCGATCATAAAAGAGCTGCCTGCAGTCCGACGGTGGTCCGTAGACTGCAGCCAGCAGCTGCAGTGCCATCTGCAGCGTGGAGCGTTTGTCCTTCGATGCCGATGTAAGAGTGGCGAGGGCGTCGCTGTCGAGGAGCGCCGGCAGCTCGCGGAGAGCCTCGGCATCTGTCCACTGCGCCATTTCCTGGTGCGCGAGGAAGCGCCGCTGGAAGCCGCCCCAGTCGCCATCCTCGCCAACAAACTCCTTGAGTGGAGGTAGCCGTTGGTGCAACGCAGCGGCCGCCGTGGAAGGTCGCTCTCCGTTGTCACCGTCACTCTGCTCGGCTTCGGCGCGAACGACGGATGGCATCTCCGGTCGCACCAGTGGTGACGCTCTGTCCGCTGGTGATGACGCGGCAGCCACTGTACGTCCGACGTCAGGCTCAGGCCGGCCACGCCCTCAGCAGCTGCTGCGGCGATGGCGGGAGATTCGAAGTTGGACTAGCAGCGTCGAAATGGCAGGAAGGCGCACTGGTCGTCGGCTGTCGCCGCCCCGTGGCGGTCCACCAGCCCCCAGCCGTGTGATCTGGTCCAGCGTGGCGGCAGCAGCGTACAGCAGCTCCGCCAGTTTTGCGTGAGCCTGCCGCAGTCCATCTGTCGACGGATCTCCCCCATCCCAATGTTGCGGTGTGGATGCATCCGGCCCCGGCTGCTCGATGCCTTCTTCAGCCGTCTCGTGCTCCACAACTGCATCGGTGTCCTCAGCCTCCGGTATCCCGGCTCGAGCTGTCCGGCGCGTGTCCATGTTCGTGGTTGTTCACTTCTGTCACCAGATGTAATATCGTTGAGGACTCTTGGACGCCGGGGTTGGAGGCACATGTATTTATTCCGCGTCAGTTGGCACAATCACGGACATACAACATTGGAGGGGGTATCGGCCCCCTCACCCGGCTAGCTGGGGATACACTTGCTAGCTATGCCTAACCTACCTCCTAGTCCTCCACTAACGGGCTAGGGGAGGCTATCTGGCCCGACACTGGTAAGTCGGGCTTACGGTACCCGGAGTCCCAGAGCACTGGCTCTGGCTCTCGGGACCACGCCGCTGGCTCGGTCCTGTGCGGCCCTGATAAGGGCGGCGATCCAGGGGAGTCCAGGGCCCTATCTAGACGATCTTCGGTCTTCACTGGTTTAGCTTAACATATCTCCCCGAGCCCTCCGGCTCATCCCCTTTTATACCAAACCCCCCGCTGAGGGGTGGGGCCCCGGGGGATCCCAGCTACGAGTCAGCCCCCCAGGCTGCCCGATGCGGACGTCGCTGGGAGCACCTGCCCGTGCACCGACATAGCCACGCCCACTGTGTTTCTTTCCCATTAGATCCCATTGTATACAGCCCCTCCGTAACACCCCTACATATATAACAATAATATAATATACCATTAAGTTGAATGAATTAGACCAGACCAGAAAATAATTTGTAAAATGTTTATTTTATTAAAAGTGACTGCTGTAATCATTTACATAATTAACTACTCCATGAGAGTAAAGTACTGTAGTTATTGTAAAAGGGTTTAATTAATGTGCTACGTGGTGTTGATTTTAGGTTATTGTTAGTGTTTAATATGTTACATGCTGTTGAGTGTTGAATGTCAGTAATTATATTGTTGTTATTTATATTAAACAGTGGGTTGATAAATAAATCAATATCAGATTGACAGCAGCGATGTTGTTAAACAGTGCCGGATTATCCTAGTAGCAAAAGTAGTTACAAATGCTACGAGCCCCGCACTCTCAAGGGTCCCGCGATAAATTATTTCAAGCTATCAATTATGTCTTCTTGGTTCTTTCGGCAAAGTCACGTAGAAGGGAAGTAATAAAATAATAAAAATAAAACATAATAAAATAATTCTCACGACGTTTCGGCCACAACGCAAGCATCCGTCCTCAGGTGAAAACCAGGTCTGTCGGGGAGACAGCGTCTGAATGAAACAGCACACGAGCTTGGAGCATATATATAAGCTGGTTGGAAGGGGGGGGAAAGGGCACTTCGACAAAATAATTTGCATATCAAGAGGAATTTAGAATATTTATGGGAAATGCAGGAATGTGATTAGTACTACATTTGCCCGTGCATTATGCAGGACTAGCAGCATCAAAGGGAGGGGATATGGGAAATGCAGGTATGTGAATAGTACTAATTATGCCCGTGCATTATGCAGGATTAGCAGCATCAAAGGGAGGGGATAGGGGTAGCATTAATAAAGGGAAGGAGTGTTAATAGTATGTAGCTGCAGTAACTAAAACTAACACGTAAACAACTAAAGTATAAACTACATAGTATCATCAGTATACTAACTATACTCTACAATAAGCTGAGTTACTAACAGTAAGTAATACATTACAATTCTACGTCGTAAAAATTATATAATATGCTTCCATCTAAACTTTATTCTCTTACATCACACGAGTCTACACCGTACTATATACTGCCATAGACAAACCCAACATTAAATTATATACTGTATTGCTATAAACCACCCTAAACCTTATACATTGTAATATAACACTATGTATTATTCTACCCACCCTAATGTATATCGCACTGCTATATATACACTATACAATTACGATACTATATATGACTTTGAACATTGTATTAAGCATATAAATGTTATACTATTTGTTATTATACATTGTACCATTGACCGTCGTGTCAATGGGTGAGTTGTGGGAGGAAACTTGCAGCGGAGCAAAAAATCCATTCCCTGCGGAGAATACAATGCCAGTGAGTGGAACGCGGTCTGAAAGTCACCGTAAACGTGAACACAATCAGTTAAGATCCGAAATGGTTTATTACGTCATACCAATGATTGCTAAGCCAGAATCCATCTTCTCGGTTGAAATTGTCTCTGTGTTTGTATATGTGGATCGCCTCATGCAGCTACATACTATTAACACTCCTTCCCTTTATTAATGCTACCCCTATCCCCTCCCTTTGATGCTGCTCGTCCTACATAATGCACGGGCATATGTAGTACTAATCACATTCCTGCATTTCCCATAAATATGCTAAATTCCTCTTGATATGCAAATTCTTTTGTCGAAGCGCCCTTTCCCCCCCCTTCCAACCCAGCTTATGTATATGCTGCAAGCTCATGTGCTGTTTCATTCAGACGCTGTCTCCCCGACAGACCTGGTTTTCACCTGAGGACGGCTGCTTGCGTTGTGGCCGAAACGTCGTGAGAATTATTTTATTATGTTTTATTTTTATTATTTTATTACTTCCCTTCTACGTGACTTTACCGAAAGAACCAATAAGATGAATCCCTGCAGTCACGAAAGCTTTAAATCGAAATTCTGGTTCAGTGATTCTACACTTGCTCTATTACTATAGTACTAGACCGCCTTCAACTTTTATGAACGACTGGGTGTTTAAGGTTAGCGATTTGTGGTAGTATCTGGCTGTATAGCAAATGCAAAAATACAATTACTTCGCTATGCAAGTTAAACATGTTTTAATATTTCCGTGTTTTTTTTTATTTAGGGCCCCTTTATAACATATGCTACACGCCCCGCTCTAGCTTAATCGGGCACTGTTGCTAAGCAGTGAGGCAGTGAGAAACGGGCTGCAGTAAAAGTGTTACTTCTTGTGTACAGGAGCTGAGGGTTCGAGCGGGAATCACGGATTAAGAGAAACCCACCTGCAAGAAGTCTCCACGTCCATTGTGTGCCCATTGACATCCAAATTCACCGATTTTCTTTATTTTTAAACACTTCATGTGGACGTATGCTTTACGGTATCAAGTGCTACACATGCACAAGTCGCGTTTTCTAAAACGTCTCTTGCGTCAATTCACGACGGATTCAGATGAACCACTGGTGGAAATTATGTTTTTGCTTATTTCTTTGAAAAATACAAAAGCAGCTTAAGCAAAATACCCTTGATCACCAAAAAATTTAGAGTTGACATTTATTAAAATGCGACGGGTTTTGCGTGTATGTATCTTTGTCTTTGTCCAGCGCTGCTCGCAAAGATCAAAGTAGAAAAGACAGCAAACGTGGACACGGAGTTCATGTCCATGTATTTTGAAAGTGAGAGGAGGTCTGGTGGAGGAGACATCACAACGGTCGAGGAGGAGGATAAATACTGGGTGATTACATTTGCAGATCCATCAGGTAACTGAGACGCGTCCTGCACATTCATAGTGATTTGGATACGCTAAGGTTAGTTTCAGATTTCTAAAATGCATGTTTATACTTTTAGTGGTAGAGCGTTTACACTGTAACAGTAATACTATCGCTGGATAGACTCGGCTAACACTTGTCAACAAAAGATGGCTTAATCCTGCAATCTAACCATTGCCCACACATGTGTAATGGGTTCGATGGACGTGGCCACACTCGACTTGGAGGCAACACTATTTATTAACACATAACAGCAACGTGAACACTATACATAACTTTGATTAATTTTAATTTTTTACCTAAGAATATGAATCCTTGCAGTCATGAAAGCTTCAAATCTAGAACCATACATAAGGTGGTGACCACCTTCCTAACACTCGGGGAACACTACACAGCGTGACCCAGGGCAGGTGACGGCTGCCTGGTCACGAACGACGATCAGAGACTTGAGGACTTCTCATGGCTTCTTCATCCCGGAGTAGAACAGCCCCGCTCCCCGTTCACACCCCGCTTCTAACCACTCCGGCGTGGCCGGCTCCGCCTCAGGCCACACCCTCCTTCTCAATCCTTCGGGAAGGTCCAGGCACCCAACCACGTGACCCCCAAGCTTCCCGCTGAGGCCCCTGGCCCCCCTCTATCCAGTCACGTGTCCTGTTGGGTCCAAGCGGAGTGCCTCGGCCTGACACGACCCCCGTGACACCCGCCGACAGCCCACATACCGAGCCGACACGGTAGTGACGTAATATGTCCCTACGCTCGTACAGTCCCGACATAGTAGTGACGTCATATGTCACTACACATGTATAGCCATTTTAAATCGAATTACGTCGTAAATTACATTCTAAAATAAATATTACGCTCCAAATTAAAGTAATAACAAAAATACCTCATAGTAACCGAATGGATCAACAGGTCACATTAACTCTGCCAGTGTGATCTACCAATTTTAATAACATTGCTATGCTGGTGTTCAATGTGCTATTAATATTGACCCCCCTTTTTTCCTCCTGATGACAATCGCTTGTGTTGCGATGAAACGTCGTAGTTTTTTGCTTATTTTATTATTTTGAACCTAAGTGACTTTACCAAAAGACCCAAAGAATATGAATTCCTGCAGTCACGAAAGCTTTAAGTCAAGATATTAATATTAAACTTTTAAGGACCGTGGTCAGTGCGTCGTACGCTTTCAGATCTGCTTCTGCGGCCGCCTGGTCCGCTCTTCCTCCAAATATTCGGAAGCTACTGGAGATATGAACTTTAAAATCTACTAACTTAAAAACTCATGTTTTTAGAACTGCTTTTTGTGTTTAGTTTGTTGTCTCCCGTGCACGATTTGCTATGTATGGTTTCAAAGAAGTTCAAAATAAATACATACATGATCTATCGATTTTAATAACTTTGCCATGCCGATGTTCAATGTGCTATTAACATTATATATTTTGTTTATTAGTGGCTGAACGGGTACTAAAGCAGAAGCACATCATCAGGGGCACTGAAGTAGTGTGCTCTGAATTTGTGGTCACATCCGCAAAGCCAAAAGTGGAATCTCTGGACCCGTGGAGGGTTTTGCTCAGTGGCTTTGAAGGACCAGAGGACAAAGACACCTTGAAAATGTACATTGAAAACTGCAGTGGCATAGAGGAGTTCAATATAGAAGACACTGACAATGAACATTATAAAATTGTAACTTTCTTCACTGAAATCGGTAAGTTAAACATATTGAGAGAGTAATGTGCATTGTGATCACTGATATGATTGAGAATTATTTGAGTTATTTTATTAGATATCAAATCAAAGAGAAATCAAGATGACACGTATGCATGCATTTTCTGTAAAACTGCCCAACAAGTATGGAAAAGTAATAATGGGTGTTTACCCTTTTTTGCAAAAAGGTATCCCATAGATATAACTGCTCAACCAGAGCTATACATGCTCTGATACTTGCATTGTATTTGTAGTGACATCGCTATATGTCAACATGCTGGGTGCAGTGCCGGCCCAAGAGGGGCACAGCATGTCGTGTAGCGACATCACGGATACGACTGGTGTGGGTGTAGTACCGGCCCTAGAGGGGTCTGGTGAGTGCTGAATGATAGCGCTAGATGGCACCATGCTTTGCGTGCAGAGCTGACCCTACAGGACAGGCCATGGCATTCTGGTTGACCCAGGAGGACACGTGACCAGTAAAGTCTACAAAGGGGCCCCAAGAAGGGGCTAGGGGTGGTCACGTGATTGGGACCCAGATCCTTCCCGAGAATTCTAGAAGGTGGACGTGGCCAAGGGCGGAGCCGGCCAAGCCACAGAAAATATAAGCCGGGTACCGAGATGAATCTCTGGGTTTTACAGTTTTTCCCTCTGCATTGAGATTATGTAGATTTTGCTGCTATAAATGTCAACATAGGCCACTTTGTTGAGCTCTCATTTGTTGCCAGGTCGCTTATGAAAAAAAATACCTCAGTTCTAAAGGAATGAGTTTTCAATCTAGATTTAAAAGTGTATAACTCCAGGAAGAACATTCCAGACGGCCTCAAAAGCGCATCTGAAAGTGTGCGATGTGGTGACCGTCTTTGTTCGATGGTTAGCAAAAAGCTCCTGCTGTGAGGATGACCGGAGTAGATGTGATGATGGTTTATGCTCCTTATAGTGCTTGCCATTTGTGGCAAGCACTATGTGTGAGATGAGTGCCGAGGTTCTGAAAGAATAATGGACACGATGGATTTGTGTTGAGGTGCAATTCAAAAATAAAGTGTACACACACATACAAGAAATGGAGAGTGACTCAGCATCCTTTAGCGCAATACCAAGGGCAGAAGTTTAGTAGAATTAGTTAACCAAAGAAGGTGGGAGGGGCTGATAATTTCCGACCCAGGAATTCATCCTTATTTTTCCCGTAAGGTTTTTTTTTTGTGGAACACGGTTTTGCCCAACATGGCATGTTCCAGGAATGTAATCCTCCTCGTTCGGCGAGGTCTGCCTGTATTTCCTTGATTGGCTAAGCCTCACAATTGACACTGGTTACATTACGCTAAATACAATGCATATAATAATTATTGGAGATGTGTAAACAATATTTATGTTGTACTCCCCCTTTCTCTGTCTCTCTGCAGACATACAGCGATTCATCAGCCGCTGTGAGACAAAGGCTCATATAAAAACTAAGATCAAGGCAGTGCAACTTCCAGTCACGAAGATCGTACGGATTGAGAATCTACCAGAGGAGGTTGCTGAGGAAGATCTCGAGATGCATTTTGATCGAAAACATGTCAAAGTGGAAAGGGTGGAAATTAGCACTGCAGACAGCACGGCAATGATATACTTGAGCAGTTTGCCAGGTAAACATACGTAGAAAAAACCTCTTTGCCTTCACGCTTACTGTTGCATACTTAACGTACAAACTGCTTCGTTATATACATTACGCAACTAAAAACATACAAAATATATGAAATAAAATGATAGCTTCTAATAACAATCCGCTGAGGAGATAATGGTAAGAGCAATGAGTGAACCTGCTAGGTCAGGGGTTGGAAACCTTTGGCTGCCCCTTATGGCTCTTTGGCTGCCCCCCCACCCCATTGTGGCTGTTTGGCTGCCGAAACCCTTGCGGGTAGCTATTAAAAAAAAAAAAATTTCGGTTCTTTAAACTCTGAATCAGGCGGTGGGCAACATGGGGCTCTTTAAGGACTGCTGCTTCATGGCGATATTTATTATGGACCACCGTCTCGTATTCACCATACAGTGCATTGCGACTCTTGAAAATATTGATGGGATATTTTTATCGAATTCGAAAAAAATATTTTTTTCTTGGTATTTTGGTTGCCGACCCCCCTGGATTGTAAAATAGAGCCAAATGACACCTCCTTGTCTACCTTCATGAGGGATAATCACTGATGCAAGCTGACATAAAGTTGGACAACCAGCAATTTACAGATTTTTTTTAGCATAGTGCCAATCAAAAGTTAACATTTAACTTATTTCAAACCTAAAATATTATTAGATCTTAATCTAAGTGCTAATAATAGATACAGATAACCTGATTTAAAAAATTACACGAAAACAGCATACTCTTTCAACATTTATTTATCCTCAAATGCTTCTCCATTGAATAACCACGTGTGAAAAAGTATGTGAACCTTTAGATTCAGTAACTGGCGACACCCCCTTTAGCAGCAAATGACTGCAACTAAGGGTTTCCAATAACTGTTGGTCAGTCTCAAATTGGATTTGAGGAATTTTGGCTCATTCCTTCTGACAGAACTCCTTCAACTCGGTGACATTTGAGGGTTGCCTTGCATGGACAGCTCGCTTCAGGTCCTGCCACACAACATTTCGATGGGGTTTAGGTCCAGACTTTGACTAGGCCATTGTAAAATGTGTAATTTCTTCTTCTGCAGCCATACTTTTGTAGATTTGTTTGTATGTTTAGGATCATTGTCTTTCTGAAAGACTCATTTTTGGTTCAGCATCAGCCTACGAACAGATGGCCTGACATTCTCTAGAATATTCTTATACAATGCAGAATTCATGGTTGTGTCCATGATGGCAAGTCCATAGGCAGCAGAGCAGCTCCAAACCATCACATTCCCACCACCACGCTTGGCGATTGGGATGAGGTGTTTCTGTTCAAAAGCAGTGTTTGGTTTTCGCCAAACATAACGTTTATCATTGAGGCCAATAAGTTCTACATTTGACTCGTCTGTCCAGAGAACATTGTTCCAGAAGTCTTGTGGATCATCGATGTGCTCTTTGGCGAACTTCAGACAGGCAGCAAGGTTATTTTTGGAGAGCAGTGGTGTTCTCCTTGCTATCCTTCCATGAACACCATTCTTGGTCAATCTTTTTTCTGATAGTTGAGACATAAACACTCACATTAGCCATGGCAAGAGTGGCCTGCAGATCTTTGGATGTTTCTCTGGGGTGCTTTGTTACTTCCTTGATCATTTTCAGGTTTGTTCTTGGAGAGATTTTGGTAGGGCGACTGCTCCTGGCTAGAGTTACTGTGGCCTTGAACTTTCACCATTTGTTGAATATTTGTCTAACAGTGGATTGGTGGATCCTCAAATCCTTAAAAATGGTAGTTGTAATCCTTTCCAGACTGATTAGCGTACATTTTCTGAGGTCCTCAGAGGTTTAATTTGATCGTGGCATGACTTGTTTCCACACACCTGTATGGTGAAGACCAACCTCACAACATTTCGGATAGTTATATAGGGTGGGGCTTCTCAAACTTACCCTTAAAGATCTACCTAATAATTTAAACACCTGATTCCAATTATTCCCTTAATTGAGTTAATGAAACCAGGGCTTCACTTACTTTTTCACATACCCTGAACCTCAATCATTGTTTGTTTAATTCATACATCATTTTGTTACAAAAAGACATAGAATTGGTTAATATAAACCCTATTGGATATCTAATAAAATACCAGTTTTTATTGAAGAAGGCTATCATGTAAAATCTATGGAATTTCCTTAATTATCATTGGGGTTCACACCCTTTTTCTCGGAACTGTGTACATCCATTATGTTGAAAATGTAATTTGTTTACAATAACATGCACGATTGCTTCACACGTCAAATATCTTCCCCAGTAAGACTTTTATGAAGGCATTTTATTAATGTAAAAACCAATTTGGCTTTGACCAATATTTTTCTGATAACAATTTAATTAACTTGGAATTCCAATGTTGGTCTTGGGCTTGTATAATTCAAAAGCGTCATATGTGTATTTTGCAGACGATCCCTCTATCCAATAAATGGCATTGATCATTTCTTAATGATGATATCATCGCCATATACAACATGGACACTGATTGCTGATATAAGTTTATAAATATTGCAATTCTAACGATTACAAATGTATGTTTCACTGTTAATACAGATGTCGAAAAGATCCTCAAGATAAAATGGCGTTACAAAAATAGATCATTACTCATCCATCGCTACTATCAGAAGTATGCGTTGGCGGTGGTCCCATGGGATGGAGAGGGAATGAAGCTACCGGATGCTCAGACTCTCAAAGTAGACGCACACGTGATGGAATTTGTTGTGAAGCATCCAGGCGAGTTTAATGAACATTTGAAGCAGAATAAAGCTACTTTTCATTGGCCCACCCAAGGCTCGAAGGAACTTTTAACAATCGAACCAGACATGTCTGAAAGTGAATTGCATTACGTTGTGCAAAAAAATTGGCCAAAAACTATACAGGAAGAAATGAAAAAAATTTTCGATAAATATTCCCACTTATCTGCGAAAGTGGATTCACGGATATTTGATGATTTGTCATCGAGTCTTCTCAAAGACCAAAAGGACACAATTGAGATTACTTTGGACAAGTTAAACAGTCAATTGCATCTTGTCGGTCTAAAATCAGAGGTCAACATTGTGATGGAACAACTCCCGGCTTTACAAGATAAATTAATTTGTAAGTTTGAAAAAAGCCAAAACAATAAGCAAATGCAACTAGTTGTCAAACAGAGACAATTTGATTTGATAAAACAGAATGGTTTTGACAAGCACATGGGGCACAAATTCCCAGACATGAAGATACAGCTGGACTTTGGAAAGAGAGCGGTGGTTCTAGAAGGGCCTAAAGATGACTGTACAGAAATGTATAACAAGCTTGTCGAGCTGACGATGCAGTTTTCTGAGAAGATTTGGGAGGCTTCTCCAAAACGTAAATCTTTCCTCCTTCGCATGAACCATGACGATTTCGTTCAAAATACATTCATTAAACAGGGAATAGAGGCCACTATTGGAGAACTGGGAGGTGATATCATGGTTATTGGTGCAAGTGATGAAGATCTGATAGCAGCAGTTAGAGCTCTTGAGCATGCAATTACAGAAACTGTCGTCAAATTTGAACATAATTTTGACATAAAGCAACACTACACAGATTGGAAATATTTCATGGGAAGTCTGAATAACAGTGGCGATGTTTCTGTTGCTGGAGCAGATGATATATCGTTTGAAATACATTGTGATAAGCAGGAGGGGAGGGAAGCAGTCATTGTAGGGTTGAGAGGTGTCACTGATGACGTGGGGGAAAAAATTAAACAATTCATTTCTGATTACTCAACAGAAACCGTGTTTATACCGTTACAATCAAAGGGGGTCCAGCATTACGTTGAGAAATTCTGTGATGTTTCCAATCAAATACCAGCTATTACTAAGATAAACAAAGAAGAAAGCGATGAAACAATTGGCTACACGGTTACTCTCAAGGTGAAAGACAAAGATGAAGTTATCAAATATTTTGAAGGCCTCTCCACGAGCATTGTGTCGAAAAGGAAGTGCATTAAAAAACCTGGAGGTGCAAAATTTTTACACGAAAGGGGCACAATATTTCTAGACAGCTTGGAGGTGACACACAAGGCCATCATTATTCTAGACCCACCTGAAGACCAGCAGCAGCAGAGATCCCAGGCTAAGGTCCTACACAAGACGTATATGAATGGAATAGCAGTATCCGTACAGAAAGGGAAAATGCAACTTCAACGTGTGGCCGTCATGGTCAATACTGTGGACACGCATCTGAAGAGTGTTGGTTGCCTATCTAAGACGCTGGTGGACGTGGGTGGCCAGATCATTCAGACCGAGAGAGATAATAAGGTGGCCTCAAACAGAGGGCCCTTTCGCATGGGAGACACAGTACTTACGGGCGCTGGAGCACTGCCTTGCAAGTTCCTGATCAACGTAGTCGGCGTCAAATGGAATGATGATCAGCCACCAACTCCACAATTGAACGCCTTGAAAAATTCAGTGGTTCGAAGTCTTGAGATCGCCGTGAAAAACAAATGCAAATCTATCGCCATCCCTGCCCTTAGCTCCGAGGCACACTTTGGTTTCCCGTTGCCTTTATGCTGTCAAACAATTATGATGGCAGTCAAGGAATTCTGTGATAGCCACGCGCGGAAGGAAACTTCCATGACCAACATCCAGCTGACTACCACAGATGATGATACGGCGGTGGCCATGACGCAATATTTAAGAGTCTTTCTCGGTGAGGAGAATCCACGTTCATTTGGTAGCAGTTTATTCTTCACTACTGAGAATGAAGAACGAGTACGAGAAGAACCTCACTATGAAGCTAAAGCAAAGCCCCGTGACTTCCCTTACAGTGTAAAGGAAAATACGTCATTTCGTTATGAGTCCTTACAACGCAAAAAAAATACGGTGAGAAATATGGTCACATGCCATTAATTAGTTGAAAAAAAGCGTCCCATACTCTTACTCTTATTATTAATGCTGCATGGTGAAGATAAATGAACTTAGTATTTTGCAAACTTATATTACTGTTACGATTACAAAGGGATCACACCAAGGCTTTTGAGATGAATTGACTTAGGGTATATATTTTATAAATGTTCATGCATTATTAATTAATGCATCATTTGTATTATATATAGCTATTAGCTTTACTAACCGGCTTTGCCCGGGACTTGGATCCTTGTCTTGGATTAATTTCATATTCCCTTATATTTCACTGAAAAACCCTGAACAAAATTGATGCTTGCAAGAAAGAAAAAAGCCGAAACAAATATATTTAACTAAATCGGATGTTTTTCACTCAAGGAAATTCAACCCTAACCCACTTTATACGTAAGGTTGATTTTGGCAACTCGGGAAGGGAATGACGTGGCGAGCTTAAAATAGATGCGTTCACTTAGAAATTCCAGACAGCACAAGCTGTGCAAATTTCATGACGTCAAAGCTCAGCGTTCGAGAGCTTTTGCTGCTTCACACAAACAGATGTATTTTCTGCTTTATATTTAAGATAGCAGTTGTACCCGTTCTTCGCACGGATTTGTATTGAATCTCCGAGAAGCCAATGGCTTCATTGGCCAGGAGCGAAGCACCATCTAAAATCTCCTGGCATGCTGTTAACAGCTCTAGAACTACGGCGCGCGAAGAGCCATATGGTAGGGGTAAGCATTGCAGAGCGCTTAACTCAGGTGTGTTGCGGGTTGATGCCACACACTTAATGGTCATTCCCCCCCCCCCCCCCCCCAAAAATACAAAAGTCGATTTTTATACGTTTTACATTGTGTACAGTATAGAACATACCCATATGCCAAATTCCAAGTTTGTAGCATGTTGGGAAGTATGTTAAACATTTCGAACAGACACACACACACATCCACACATTTCGCTTTAATATATATAGATATATAGCTAATGTTAAGCAAGCACAAGAACAGCCGCCATTTTCCATGAAGTGGTAGTAACGTCACCACGGCACCTGTTCCAAGCCAATTGTTCTCTAAGGCCACGTGAAGTTTCCAAGGCTCACTGACAGTTCACAGGACAGACCCAGGTTCCATGGAATCACTGACAGAGATGACTGGCAGATGCACCACTTGTGCCCCTTACTGTCCCAACTTTCTGCAAGTTGGCAGAGTAAGGATCTTGACACCACTGGTACCAGTCTTCGGCAAGTCCATTCAGCTCCACATCCTCCTGTACCGCATCAGTTCATCTATTCTCCAGCCCGTGCCATGCCCATATATCCCCCTCTATCCAGCTGAACAAAAGCTAAAATAAAAAATAAAATTAATAAAAGTAAAAATCACGTTTCGGAGGCAACACAAGCTTCCGTCTTCAGGTGGAACCGTCACAGCACGCTTGCTGTATCAAGTAAAAGAGAAATTCCAAGAGACCCGACCTTGTATATGTAGAGCCGTTGTAGCCGTTGTAGACGGCCGGATTTAGACTTGCCGCAGATGGCAAACACAATGGGCGTGGCTACATCGGTACGCGAAGACGGTGTTTACTGCGACGTCCGCGTTTTTATCCTGGGGGGCTATTGCGGAGCTGGGATCCCCCACAGCCCCACCCCTCAAGGGGGGATGGCTATTTAAGGTGGCGAGCCGGACGGCTCGGGGTCTAGTGTTAAGCTGTAACCAGTGAAGAAAGAAGACTAGCTAGACAGGCCCTGGAACTCCCTGGGATCACTGTCCTTTTAAGGGCCGACCAGGCAAGCCAGTGGCGTGGCCCTAAGAGCCCAGAACCGACGCTCTTCTAAGAGCCGGACTGGGTATTCCGGGTGCCGTAACCTAGCTGTAAGCTAGATGTGAGTCAGGCTGTTGTGCTCCGTAGCGTAGACGGGTGAAGGGGCCGATACCCCTTCAAGTACTGTAAGTTGCCTGTTACTCGCTGGTGTTAATAAACAAGCGTGTGCCTCCAACTACGTTGTCAAGTCTCCGGGATCCTTACTACATCTGGTGTCGTGGAAAAGCTACTGCTGCTGGCCGATGATTTGGACATCGTCGTCTTGGCTGAGGATGACGCGGAAATGTGTTCGTTGAGGGCCGCCCGGCACATCCATGCCAACCTGCTGGCTCAACGTCGGAAGGCCAGCAAAGCGACGGCCAGCCATACCGTGGCTGCATCCGCCCTCCCAGCGGAAGACATCTGCGCTGTGGATCGCCCGACGGAGTGGAGGTCCGGAGTACGGCCAGCTCGGGACGGACCGAGCCGCCGGGATCAGCCCAAGTCATCAGCAACACTCACGCGCTGCTACAACTGTGGCCTCCGGGGCCATGTGGCCTCAAGATGCCGGGCTCCTCGGCAGCGTGGTGCGACGCCTCGCCAGGACGTCGCGCCTCGACCCAAGTCTCCCCAGCAAAATCCGGCGAGTCGTGGCACCCCACATGGTTGGCCCACACACACACCTGCCACTCACTCACACACCGCAACTAACGGGGGTCAGAAATTATCCATTGTCATGCCAAAACGTACCTCCGTGGGGTGTGCGGTCCAACCGACCCAGTGGTCCGAGTTGGCTCATCGTGTTGTTGCCGCGTCGTCGGGGTCGTCGGTTGTTGTGGGACATATTGATGGGGTCGAGGTACGGGTCTTGATTGATACGGGAGCATCGGCGACTATTGTGTCCGATTTGATTTACAACATTCTCCCCATTCAAAGTCGTCCCTTGCTCCCTGTTGATGTCCCATGTTACGCTGCTAACGGGGGTTCGTTGGGCATTATCGGACAGATCCGCGCGCAAATTTGTATTGGGGACATTCAATTATCCGGCCATACATTGGTCTCCTCCTCGCTGGCGGTTCCGTGCCTGTTGGGGACGGATTTCTTGGCCAAAATGCCCATTCGTATACTAATCGACCAAGGATGCATTGAACTCCCGTCGGGGTGACGTATGGCCTTTTTGTCATCCCCCGCTACCACTGTCCGTGCGGCGTTTGCTACGGTACCGGCGCTGGTCGCGAGGACGGTACGCGTACCGCCGGGAGCTCAAATGCTCGTACCTCTTAGGCTGCGCCGACTGTTTGGGGAGGGCGTCGGGGATCGGGGGGTTCTGTTGGGACCATTGAGGGCCGGGGTCAACGGACCCGACTTGGTAGCGGCCCAGACCCTGGTCAAAGGGGACGAGGACCCCTTCATCGCGGTCCTCAATGTGGGGTCGCGAACGGCCGTGGTTCCTCAGGGGACCGTGCTCGCGCACGCGACGCCGGTGCCTCGTGAGGAACCGGTTGTTGCTCAGGTGAGCGCCGGTTCGCCCTCGCTACCACATTCGGATCGTGATGAGGGGTGGCTCGATGCGCTTTGCGCGGGATCGGTGGACCTGTCCGGTCCACAGCGTGAGAGGCTTCGAGTCCTCCTTCGCGAATTTTCAGACGTTTTTAGTCTAAATAAATACGATATTGGCTGTACTAAATTGCTGAAACACCATATTGACACGGGTGACAGCGCGCCAATCCGCCAAAATCCCTTTCGGTTAAGTCCCGCCGAAAAGGAGCATGTTAAATCGGCCGTAGACGACATGCTAGCTGCGGATATCATATCCCCTTCCACCAGCCCTTGTGGTGCGGCGATCGTTCTGGTTAAAAAACACGACGGATCATTGCGCTTTTGTGTGGATTTCCGTCGGCTTAACAAAATTTCTGTAGCCGACGCATACCCGCTTCCCCGGATGGATGAATCACTTGATGCCCTGGCAGGGGCGCGATTCTTCTCCACATTGGATTTATTGTCCGGGTTCTGGCAGCTCCCTCTGGATAACGAATCCAAACCGAAAACTGCTTTCCGTACGCCGCAGGGCCTTTTCCAATTTAATCGCTTGCCGATGGGATTACATTCCACGCCGGCAACTTTTCAGCGATTAATGGAATTGGTTCTGACTGGCTTGCAGTGGGATTCGTGTCTGATTTACCTAGACGATGTCATCGTCTTTAGTAGAACATTCGATGAACACCTCCAGAGGTTGCGTGCCGTTTTTCTCAAAATGCGGGCTGCTAATTTGAAGTTCAAGCCCCAGAAGTGTTTCTTGCTCCGCAAATCGGTGCGCTATTTGGGTCACATTGTGGGCCGTTCAGGCATTGCCACTGATCCCGCCAAAACGAAATGTGTTAGCTCCTGGCCGACTCCCACCTCGGTGGGTGAGGTCAGGAGTTTCATCGGATTCGCATCATACTACCGCCGGTTTGTCGCTGATTTCGCTACCATTGCGAAACCCTTACATGCCTTGACATCTAAGGGGGTCAAATTTCATTGGGGTAAAGAGGAAGACGCTGCTTTTCACTCGCTCCGGGACGCCCTAGTCGGGGCTCCGCCATTGAGTTACCCGGATTTTACAAAACCCTTCTTGCTCAATACAGACGCAAGCAACACGGGCATCGGGGGCATTCTCTCCCAGGTTATTGGGGGCGTGGAACATGTGGTTGTGTACAGCAGTCGGGTGTTGTCTCCGGCGGAACAAAGATACTGCGTTACCCGTAGGGAACTATTGGCAATCGTGTACTTCATTCAACAATACCGCCCATATCTGTACGGTCGGCGTTTTACCATCCGCAACAGATCATGCGGCGCTGCAGTATGCTTTGCGGGTTCAACAGCCATCGGGACAATTGTCTCGATGGTTGGAAATCCTTCAGGATTTCGATTTTGCGACTACCTATCGTAAGGGCACTCGCCACACTAACGCGGACGCTCTGTCCCGGTTACCACCCACCTCTGAGTGCGCTTGCCTTCTGGGTTCGGGGCGTTGCAGACCTCCGAATGTCAGCTCTAATTCGGTTTTAGCAGCCGCCGCCGATGCGCCTTCCGTTGCCGGTCCTATCGAGCAAGAAGGGAGGGATTCCTTGCTGGGGTTGTCGGTTGCGGAGTGGGGGCGCCTCCAAATGGAGGACACCTCCCTCCTCGCTTTGCGCCGTCGCATCGGGGGAATCGTGCGGGGGGGGTGAAAATGTCGACTCCTGGGGGTTGGTCCAGGGCCTTCTCATTCACTGGGACGGCAAATCCCGTCGACACCGGCTGGTGGTGCCTTCTGCGTCGCGGGGGAGAGTCGTGTGGGCTGCGCACGAGCGACTCCTCCACTTAGGGACCCACAAAACCCTTGCCACACTCCAACTAGATTTGTCATGGCCGGGCATGGCAAGGGATGTGGAGGACCTGTTGGGGTCATGCACCCAGTGCGCGCAGAGGAAGCCACCAGCGAAGGGGTCTAACCCACCCTTACAGTCCGTAAAAGTTTCCCGAGTTAACGAGCTCGTCGCACTAGATATTCTGGGCCCATTCCCCGCTACGCCAAGGGGGAATAGATACCTGTTAACCGGGGTAGAATATTTTACGAGATGGCCTATGGCCTGGCCCCTCGCCAATCAGTCAGCAGCAGCCATCGTGGAGGCCTTTGTCCAGGGCTATGTCCTCGACAAAGGTGCTCCGGAGTGGCTGCTGACCGATCAGGGTAAAACATTTTCGGGGAAGCTTCTCCACGAGGTGTGCGAGCTCCTGGGAACGAAAAAGATTCGTACCTCCCCATATCATCCGCAAACGGACGGAATGGTGGAGCGGCTGCATCGGACCATCACGTCCATGCTGTCCCAGCAGGTGTCTGAATCCCAGACCGATTGGGACCTTCATATCCTGGGGGTTTTGGCAGCATACAGGATGGCTCCCCATGCGGCGACCGGGTTTTCGCCCTTTTTCCTAATGTATGGCCGCGAGCCTAACCCACCTGTTCCGACTCAGCTGCGGATCTCCACGCCGCATAGTAAATCCAAATTGGCCGAACATGTGAAATTCAACGTCGCTAAGTTGACAGAGGCGCGGGAGGCGGCCATGCAGAACTCTGAACTCCGCCAGAAGGCGAATGAGAGGCTCAGGCTGGGTCGGGTGCACGTGCTTCAGTGGAAGCCGGGTGACCAGGCGTGGTTGCACTGTCCCCAAGTCCCGCTAGCAACCTCGTCTAAACTGGTGCGGCCGTGGCGGGGGCCCGTGGAGGTGGTGCAGGTTTTGCGCCCACAATGTGTGCGTATCCGATGGGGGAAACGTCGGTGGTTTGTGCACCCCTCCAGGTTAAAACCGTTCGTTGCGCCCCATGTTCCTACTTCACACACGCGTGGCCAATCATGTGAGGGGTCCACCTACTCCAGGAGTACGACTTCTCTGCTGTCACCTGACTTAACACCGTCTGTTCCACCTCCAGGCGCACCAGGAGTGACACGCTCACGACCGCCAACCCCTCCCGGGGGGGTCGGGGGTCGCTCTGCAGCGGAGCCGGACACCCTCACACCCGGACTGCTAACAACCGCCACTGGCCTAACCAGAGGGGTCCCTTGTGACGGCCCCGCTGCAAGGACGCGCGCCAGAACGCGTAGACTTTTGTGAGGCCGGCCGCCAACGCGACCCTTGCGGGCGACCGCCCTCGGTTCTTGTATATATGTTGTTTTTACAGGATGGGGTATTTATTCGGTCGGGGTGCGTCGTGTTGGTTTGTTCTTCTTGTTGTTGTTGTTGTTAAAAATTTGTGAGGCACACACGGGTTCAAAGGGGGGGATGCATCTTTATTGCGATTTTGTTGCAGCTGGGACGGCTGCGAGCTGTACAGGGGGGGGGGTGATGTAGAGCCGTTGTAGCCGTTGTAGACGGCCGGATTTAGACTTGCCGCGGATGGCAAACAAACACAATGAGCGTGGCTACATCGGTACGCGAAGACGGTGTTTACTGCGACGTGCGCGTTGTTATCCTGGGGGGCTATTGCGGAGCTGGGATCCCCCACAGCCCCACCCCTCAAGGGGGGATGGCTATTTAAAGTGACGAGCCGGACGGCTCGGGGTCTAGTGTTAAGCTGTAACCAGTGAAGAAAGAAGACTAGCTAGACAGGCCCTGGAACTCCCTGGGATCGCTGCCCTTTTAAGGGCCGACCAGGCAAGCCAGCGGCGTGGCCCTAAGAGCCCAGAACCGACGCTCTTCTAAGAGCCGGACTGGGTATTCCGGGTGCCGTAACCTAGCTGTAAGCTAGATGTGAGTCAGGTTGTTGTGTTCCGTAGCGTAGACGGGTGAAGGGGCCGATACCCCTTCAAGTACTGTAAGTTGCCTGTTACTCGCTGGTGTTAATAAACAAGCGTGTGCCTCCAACTACGTTGTCAAGTCTCCGGGAACCTTAATACATATATATACTGGTTGAGGGGGGAGGAGCCAGGGTAGGCCCCTGGATAGGAGTTTTTCATTATGATAAGGTTGGTGCGGCTGAGGCTGCTGCTAGCACTGAGCCTTTGTTATGTAGACTGGTTGAGAGGGGGAGGTTCCAGAGTTGCTAAGGTGCGGCTGCTGCTAATGGGACTGAGCCTTTGTTATGTAGATGGTAGAAGCAGAAAAGCAGGTCAGGAAGAAGCAGCCTCTTGCTATGTTGCTGGGTGGGTAAAACTTAAATCAGGAAACCAGCGTGTGAAAAAAGAAGCTAAACATGATAAAACAAAACTGGCTGTCTATCAGTAAACTGTACGGTAACTAAAGAATAGTTGCCTGTCAAATAAGATGGTCCAAATATGTGTAGTTAAATTTTTTTTGCATGGTTAATAATATCTTTCCAATGATTACTCAGTTTGTACCCATCATCACGGTTGAAATTATGTCTGTGTTTGTATATCTGGATGGCTTCGTGTACAAACCTTTGATGGTAGCTAGGAGGTTTGCAGAGTATCTTGGTCTCGGAAAAGACAATCTCATGAGAGCCCACAGCGTTGTAGCAATGATCGGCAACGGCGGAAGATTCAATTTTGCCGTGTTTCAGATCTGACTTGTGCTCGCGGACACGATCAGAGATATGACGTTTCGTTTCTCCAATGTAACAATCACCACAGCTGCAACTCAGTTTGTAGACTCCATGGTATTGTAAGTGAGGAATGACATATTTCACAGATGGAATTAGATCACGGATTTTATGTACTGTACTGAATCGGACTTGGATCTTATGTTTTTTCGGTAAAGTCACGTAGGTAAAAAATTTTAATTCATAAAAGTAAAATAAAAATCACGCCGTTTCGGAGGCAACGCAAGCTTCCGTCTTCAGGTGGAACAGTCAGAGCACGATAGCTGTATCAAGTGAGAGAAATTCCAAGAAAACCTTGGCTCCTCCCACCCTCAACCAGTATATATACAAGGACTGTTTTCTTGGAATTTCTCTCACTTGATACAGCTATCGTACTGTGACGGTTCCACCTGAAGACGGAAGCTTGTGTTGCCTCTGAAACGTCGTGATTTTTATTTTATTTTTATTTTACTTTTATTAATTTAAATTTTTTACCTACGTGACTTTACCGAAAAAACCTAAGAATATGAATCCTTGCAGTCACGAAAGCTTCAAATCTAGAATTGGATCTTATGTTTGTTTAGAATTTTGGAGATCTTTTTGGTCACGCCTGCTATGTATGGCAACGTGATAGTTTTGATCGGAGTTTCAAGTGGCTGTTTCTGTATGGTGGGAGAAACAGCTTGGCGGATGGTGCGGTCAGAGTATCCGTTCATCCTGAGGGCTCTTGGAATGTCTCTTTTACTTGATACAGCAAGCATGCTGTGACGGTTCCACCTGAAGACGGAAGCTTGTGTTGCCTCTGAAACGTCGATTTTTATTTTACTTTTATTCATTTTAATTACATTTTTATTTTTTACCTACGTGACTTTACCGAAAAAACCTAAGAGTATGAATCCTTGCAGTCACGAAAGCTTTAAATCTAGAATGAACAAAAGCTGCTTGGGAATGTGGTGGCTGGGCATGTAGGCTAAATGTGTAGCGGCATTGTTACGCGCAACATGTGTATTTACCTGCGTAGCAGTATTGTATGGGTCACGCACACTCACCTCGAGTGGCGCCCTCAGTGTGTAGGGGGCACAGAACAGCCAAGGGGGCTGTCGAGTGACAGGTATACGACCCACTACAATAATAACCGTTGACCCGAGGTGAGGGGGCCAGAGCCCACTGAGGGAGGGGGCTGGGGGGGGCAACGGTCAGACCCAGACCCTCTCGAGAGAAGACGGATGGGAGAGAGGAGTATATAAAGGGCAGCTCTCCCAGCGTGAGTCAGTCCGCACTCACCTCAAGACCTGAAGACATCTAGATAGCGCCCTGGCCTTCCGACCCCCGGCCCTTGTCAGGGCCAGGTCCGAACGGCCCAGTGGCGCCACCCGTTACCCTGGCAAGGTCGGTGAGCATAGGCCTTGACCATAGAATATGGCGTCTGTATAGGACCGCCCTGATCTGAAAACACATTGGGGATTCACAATACTCTCCTCAGTGTGCCTGGCAAGGTGATATTGAATAATTCTTGCAAAACCCTTTCCTGGTGCAATGAGGAGGGAGATGCCGCAGTAGTTGTTAAAGTCTGTGCAATCTCCCTTCTAAAAGATGGGAACCACCAGGGCATCGTTCCAATCCTGCAGAACCCATCCAGTGGTCCAGACTATTATGATGTAGTATAGGGCAGACTGCACACTAATGCCACACTGCCTCAGCAGTTTTCTTGGGAGATCATCTCTGTTTGGCACTTTTCCAGGTCTCAGACACTGGATTCCCTTCTGTACATCCTCAACAGATGGCACTTCAGCCAGTCACTCGCATGGGGTGACTACATTTTCCAATATTGAAGTACCGCAGCCGAACAGGGTCATCCCCACATTTCCCCATGATGTTTTCTGGGTTTAGGGATTTCCTCTCCCCCAAGACTTCACAGATATGTTCTGTAAACCTATAAACCTGTTCCTGGAGGTCGGAGATTGGAGCACTGTTCTTTCCCCTAAGGATGGTGATGGGTGTGGCACTGCAAATAACTTTTTTGGTGGAATTATAGAGTGATTTGTGATTTCTGGGTTATTGAAGCACATTCTATCTCCTCAGCAACCCATGGCCATCACTCATCCTTGCATCACCGGACCGCTTTCCTAACCTCCGATGTGGGAAGCTGTAGATGGTGGGAGTCGACCTGTCACTTTTTTCTCAGTTATCCGTAACACCTCCTCCGTCAGCCAGGGTCTAAGGGAAGGTTTGGACCATGCACCCAAAGCAGTCATTGCAGCTGCATGAGCCACAGTCCTAAACCTCGTCCATTTCTCCTCAGCATCAGGAGGAGGGGGGGGGGGCGATGTCAAACCCCGCTGCAAGCGATGATGAAATTCTTGCTTGCAACTTTCATCAGCTAGCTGAGACCAGGCCACTGTGGGTTTGAATGGGGTGCTAGATGGACACCCACCACTGGAGTGGAAGAATGGCAGATGCACCTTACAGATGACAAGCCGATGGTCAGTGGGCAGATGAGCTCTATGGTAGGTCATGGTATCAAGGACACAGGCCCGCTTCCGCTGTTCTGTCACTATATCGTGCAGCAGATGTTCTTGGTTGGACCAGGCATGCATCCATGATGATGCACCGATGCCGAAACATGCTCACATGCATACACGGACAGCTAGCAAACACATGACACACCCTTACATGCGTAATGTAACCACTTCCTTAAATAGTTATTTATTTGCATAATATTACATTGCATCTTTCTCTTTTAACAGACTGAAGAAGATTATTCAAAGGTAGGCACAAAGATGCAATTTGACCCCAATGTTTACGAAACAAAGTCTGGTCTGAGAGTGCAACTTGCCAAAGGGAATTTGGAAAATGAAGTGGTAAGTAACAGTTTCCTGTAGTGTGCTTCATTAACACACATGTGTTATGTGCTACTTAGCGACAACTTTGAAGATACCTCAGTTACACAAATGTACGTATATATGTTTAACTTATTTTGCACTGTACGTTGTTAACTGTGCTAATCGGAGGTGCGGAGGAAGAACAAACTAATCACAAAAAGCATGCATAAGTAAATTAGTTTTCAATCTAAATTTAAAAGTCTGTAGCTCCAGTGGCTTCCTAATAATAGGAAGAAAGAGCATTCCAGACAGCCACATAAATGCAGTGACCATCTTTAAATGTACAGTAGGGGCATGGGTACCAGTGAGTAACATCAACAAACAATAAGCAAAACAATATAACAGCAAAATAGAGGAACGTTAAGCAAGTCTCTAAAATATTAAATAATATAAACTATAAAAATACAAATTGCACATCATCATCGCGATCCATGGGCAGATAGCCATCAGGTTTCCACTGCACATTTCATAATTTGTGCCACATCTTGCTGGCACCAATCTCTTTTGTCAAGCCATTCTATTTTAGGTCTTCCTCTTTTTCTGGTTCTTTCCGTTTTTCATTTTCCTGTTTATCTTACAAATGTGTCCAAATAATGCCAAATTCCTTTTAAAATTGCACACAAGTACATACATTCATGCCGATTCGTCAACACCAAATACAAGCTTGGGGAAAGGCAGAAAACCAACGACATCAACAGTCCCAGACCACACCAAGACAACAACAGTCCCAGAGACTATGGCCTCACGCTGCACACCACTGTCGCGACGCTGATGGTGAACTCCAGGTAAATTCCCCAGGCCCGTACTTCATTAACTATTTTCAGTTACAAGACGTCCTCCGGTTTTTCCCTACACATTTATAATGAACATCACGTTTCAGAGTATTTGGCTGCTATACATTTTCACATGATAAGCCATTGAACGATCATTTGTGATAGCCAGGTCTCTTCTGAAAAAGCACTATATAGCTCAGTGGGGCCTTACCTGGTAAATAAAAATTGTATTATAGTAATAGCAGAACTATAGTCACTGTGAGACCACGTGCCTCAACATCATGTGACCCGATTCACAAGCTTGTTTTTTCATATCTAATTGTATACTCATCAATAGAGCACTTAATCACTCAGGGTTCTCTGTGACTTAGCTTACAAAGCGATGACGCAGAATGGAGGGATGTAATTCACAGGGGGCGTGCTACAAGGTTTTAGGAATGAGTGACCGATAGAGGGATCCTTAGGGGGTCACGAAAGGGCTATAGGGGAGGGACAGGAAGGAGTGGAAGGGGCCAGAGGAGGGAAGAGAACGGGCGATAGAGAAGAAGTGAGGCCATTTGTTAATAATAACGTTCAAGGAACGTATTACGGTATCCCCTCGTATTCGCGAACTTGCTGTCCGCGATTTTGGCTATTAGCGATTCGCATCTGGAACTCTACACGATTGCTGCATCGAGATAGAGAAAGTGATGAGAGATATAGTGATGAGCGAGAATGTTTTGCGAGAAAGTGATGAGATCAAGGTAAGTTCATTTATAAACTATGATTTAATACTTTAAGATGTATTCGTATTGACTTTATGTTTATTATAACCAATTATTTGTTTGTGTTATGATGCTTTTCATTTATTTAATATCTTCTTTATGAATGTATTCATGGTCATTCATTACAAAGATAGGTCTTCAATGCCCAAATTATTATCCACCAAATTTGCTTTTCACGAGCATCTCCAGAACGTATCCCTCGCGACATAATGAAGAAACACTATTAATCTTATCATTACACCTTGATTTGTGCTGGGTTTTGTTGCTTACTGCTTGCTATGTTAGGCTCATGTTACTGTGTGTTCAGCAACAGTGAAACTGAAGCTCTGTGATACACATTCCTTTATTCGTAAATGAACTGTGCATGTTCCTAACAGGCGGACGTGATTGTGAACACGGTCTCCAACGACCTTGACCTGTCCAAAGGTGCCGTTTCTGGCGCCCTCCTCAAGAAGGCTGGGCCACTCTTGCAAACTCTCACCAATGAGATTTCTCAAAATAAGTCGGCGCTAGATGGAGATACCATAGCGGTAAAAATACACAAATGCAACCTGTCTTGCAAGGAGGTCTACCACACAGTCTGCTGTCAATGGAACGCACAGGGTAAAAAGGTAAATTATTGACATCGGTGACCACATGAGAACTGCATGCAGTGCAAAATGTTCATAACAAGATGTTTTATGTTAATTGAATGAAACATGGTTTTACGTGGATGATGACAAAACGACACATTTATGTAACATATATCCGTTTGAATACAGTCAAGTAATTTTGTCACGAGGTATTTCATCTTAAGTATTCAAATTCAACAAATGCACTCTAGAATGTGAATACAATATTACGAATTGAAAAACATTCAGTTGGTGATACTTATTCACAACGTTTTATATATATCCAAGGTCTTTGGCCTATAATTCCTTTATTTCAATATTACTTTTCAAAAACTTAACAATGCTGAGCTAAGACATATTCATTGCCATTTCAAATAGTTTACTACGATGCACAGCAAACTCTCACCCATCACAGGGGCTGTATTCTTGAAAATCGCCGCAAACCAAATGAGCAAATGGAAAAAAACTCAATGGGGTTTGGTTCTCAGTTTGTAATACGACAACCTGTGTCAATCCAACACATTAGACATGACTTCTATTGAATGTAAGATAGGATTCATATTTTCTCGTGTTAAAAATAACTTGTGAATGTATAGCATAAACAAAATTAACGTAGTGTACAGTACACGTATTCGTGTACAGTATTGTACACAAACAGGAAGACAAATGGTGCAGCTGAAACTCACTGCCTTCTCACTGGAGGCTGGGAACCCCACGTCACCTGGGACCTATGTAGTGATTTTTCAGAAGCGACCTGGCCAGAAATGATAGCTCAACAAAGTGGCTTGTCACGTGAAAATTTATAGCAGCTAAATACTCGAAATGCTTGTTGTCGATTCTAAATTTGGAGGGAAAAACCGGAGAACCCGGAGCAAAATCCTAGCGACCACGGGGAGAGAGAGACACAAACTCCAAAAATACAGCAGGCGTCAGGGTCGGCATCGAACCCACAACCTCCTGAATACCAGGTGAGGTAGTAAACATCTAGCCACCTTGGCGATGATGGTGCGTGTATTTTTTCCATGGCAGCGTCATCGAGAGCAGTGCACTTACGGGTCATGCAGGAATCTCACGGTCAACCGCGAATGGTCGAGCCACAGAGGCCACGTGATCGTTGAACTCTGCCTCAACCAGTTTGGTGAAAGACCGCAAAATGGCGAGATAGCTAAACCCACGAGAGGGAAGGATTTGCTGTATGTATGCAGCATGGCTACTTGTTATCAAAGCCAAAGTATGTTTGTGTCACTTAACATTTACTTTCTCAGATTCTCGAGCAAATCCTGTCAAGTTGCCTTAAGAAGGCCGATGCATCGAACTATAACACCATGGCCATTCCAGCCATCGGCACGGGCAACTTGAATTTCCCAAGAGACGTCACAGCCGAAACATTTTTCGACGAAATCAAACGCTTCAGTAAACGCAATCCAAAGTCGACGCTGAGGGAAATCAGAATCGTGGTGTACGGACAGGACACAGACACCTTCAAAGTAAGTGCAGAATCCACAGTTACATTCTTGCAATATGCAGGCCAATTTAATTTTAAACGTAGGCTCTCACGACCAATATTATGATTCTTAACTTTTTTGGCTTAAGTAATTTAATTTAGTTTGTTCTGGGTAAGATCGTAAAAATGTGTGTCGTTAAATCCGCCACCACCCAACACAGCCAATTAGTGAGGTTTGTCACGTAAACAGAACGTGACAAGTAGTTACTACTTCAGCACACCAGTGTGTTGGAGAGCAAACCTACTTCAACATTTATAATTCGAGCACCGTGACATTTTGCCGGTAATTACAACAACAGGCTTCATCAGGCGATAGCCAAAATTGTGAAGAAATCCTCCTCCTGTCTCGGTCTTTATGACACATTTATATTTACGCGATCTAACCCAAAAAAAACTCTATCATGGATAACATTGGTCGTGAAAGCCTACTGTTAAACTGAGTATTTTAGAAATGTTTCGGAAGCCCTCCTCCACCCGACACAGCCAATGAATAAAAGTGTCACGTGAATTAAACATGCCAATGCATTACTGCTTCAGCAGCGCACCACCAGTGTGTTGACGAGTACTCTCGAAGCATTAACATGGATGAATGACGTTTTGCTAGAAATTTCAACCAGCCTCGTTTTGTTAACAGGAGCTCAGACTTCGAGTTCGAGATCTGAAATTTAAATGTTGTGATTTTACTCTCCAACACACACCGCTGTGCTGAAGCAGTCATACATTTGAAAAGTTTGATTCACGTGACACTTTAATTGTTAATTGGCTGCGTTGGGTGGTGGAGGATTCACGGCACCAGTTTACATGACTTAACCCCCCCAAAAAACTATTATCATTCGTAGACCAAGCTCTTTATATTTTCCCACTGGAGCCACGTAATAAAACTGGCCTTAGTGGGTGGGTCACATGATGTATGCATATATGTTTAATGTCTTTCGTACCGTACGTAGCTAATCGGAGGTGTGGGGGATGGACAAAAAACTAAACACAAACATCAGTGATAATGAAATTAGTTTTCAATCTATATTTAAAAGTGCATAGCTCAGGTGGCTTCCTCAATATCGGAAGAAATCCAAGACGGCTGCAGAAGCGCATCTGAAAGCACCATGCGATGCAGTGACCGTCTTTGTTCGATGGTTAGCCAAAAGCCGCTGCTGCTGCGAATACTGAAAAGTTGTGATGGCAACGATGCCAGCTATTGTCCAGACAATGCGCAAATTAACCTTATTGCTGGACCCCGGGGTCCCGAATAAACGGAAGTCAAAATCGTAATTAATTAATTTATGGCGACTCCATCCCACCTCGCACATAAACGATGTGACCCACCAGAAATAAATATTCTCGTTCTTCACCGAGCACCCATCGTTGCCAAAATTGCCGTAGTCATAAACACAACTTTGAAAAACTTTGATTAGCGCATCATGTAGAGCTCGTCGAGAGGAATAGATTGCCGTATCGTTCGCCTTTGACAGACATAAAATGACGTCGCAACGCAGTTTATGCGAGAGCCGGGGGCTTATGGGACCCTGGGGTCCTGCCATAAGCTTCAAATGTTAATGAGAGAAAGTTGGATAGGATAGGAATTGCACAATAAAAAATAGGACCACTGACAATATGTTGGTGATTGAAGCAAACTAAAAATAATCCAGTGCTTTTAATTATAATATATCTTGCCAATCTCAAGGAGCATAAACCATCATCAAGCTAACTCCGGTCATCCTCACGGTAGCAGTGGCTTTTGGCTGACCATGGAACAAAGATGGTGGTCACCACATCGCGTGCTTTCAGATGCGCTTCTGCGACCATCTGGAACGCTCTTCCTTCTGATAGTAGGAAGCCACTGGAGCTATGGACTTTTAAATAATCTAGATTGAAAACTAATTTCTTTAGAACTGCTTTTTGTGGTTAGTTTGTTGTCCTTCCCCCACACCTTCGATTAGCATGGTTGGCTACGTACGGTGCGAAAGAAGTGTAACATACATTCGTACATATTAACCCGGTTTCTCATTATTTATTCTCGGCAATTTTAGGTCGTGTCGGTTATTTTACCATGGTGGTGAGTGAGGGCTGGTAAAATGGAAGGATTGGTTTGGAGTAGGAACAGTCCAGATTTCATTCACTCTTTATGCTATCAGCGACTGGGAATCGAAATAAAATCGCCGAGTTCATAGAGCAGTGCCCTTTGTTGTCCTCTTCATCTGTTCCCGTTCTGAGACAACAGCAAGTTGCACAATGGATGGGTGACCCGCTCACCGCTGAATTTTGGAACGCACAAGGCGTTCAACGTAAATTTTATTGACAGAAGCATAGCGCCGTTGTTTGTGCGTGTTTTTTTCCACTGCACATACTTATACACTCAGGCTTTTGATGCGGAACTACAAAAGAGAAACGACAAAAAGACAACGAAGCCAATGTCAAAATACTTGGACGAACCCAGAATGAAAGGGCAGGAAGAAAGCCAACCACAGACATCCCAAAGCTATGAGGATGGTGAGTATGGTATTCACCTCGTTATTAATTAACTCGCTATCCGCGATTCTGGCTGTCCATGAATCAATCGCATCTGGAACTCTACATGACTACTGCATCGAGAGCGAGAGAGACACAGAAAGTGACGAGAGATAAAGTGATGAGAGTGATCAGATAAAAAAATCTGAGAGATATGTAAATGTCGTGATTTTATATCTCATTGTTATCTACAAAATCTGCTATTTACGAACATCACCAGAAGGTATCACTCGCGAATAACGCGAGAATACTCGGTCTCAGCTCGCCTCTTCACAAGGGCCGTGTACTGTGATGTTGAGGCAACGATTTAATTAATGAAGGAGTGGTCATGCGTGTGTAACGGTACACTTAAAATCAACATGGAACGATTGGTAACACATGCTGCATTGCCTATCGTGATTTCTGCATGGTCCAATAACCTTGCCTCAAACACACCAGATTATATTATAGCTGTGAATCGCGTGACCGAATATAAATTAATCAATCTTTATATTATGGATCGATATCGCCCTCAATAAAGCAGGCATCAGTGAACAGAAGACAATGCTACTTGAAAGAAAACTAAATCATAATCAAGCTGAGATGACTAGGCATGAGGTTGCCAAAATTATTGAGAACAGCAAATTGCCATAAACAAATGTTAACTTCTGTGAAGCAAAAGCCTTAAGAGAATTGAGAGCAAACAAAGATATCCAAATTCTTGCTGGATAAAGAACGATCAACTGTTGTGATGCCCCGTGAGGACTATGATAATAAAATCAAAGATTTACTCGATGAAGGGACCTACCTTGACATTAAACGAGACCCAGCCAACGCCTTGGAATGTAAAACAACGGCAATCATTGCCAAGTCATACCTGATCAAACCAAGGGCATCAAAACCACCAAAACTTTATGGGCTACCAAAAATTCACAAACCATGTCCCATTAAGACCCATAGTTAGTACAATAGGCTCTGCCACATACAAACTAGCACAATACGTAACAAAACTAATACAGCCCTACATCGGTAGGACCTCTTCATTCATCAAAATCTCTGAACATCTCCGAAATATTATTAAAGATATGAAGCTTAACCCTAATGATATTCTCCTAAGTTTTGATGTGACTTCTCTGTTCAGGAGGGTTCCGGTCAACGAGTCAATACAATTATCGACAATGGTAACGAACATAGGTTTAGCCAAAGATATCCCAAGACGAGCTGAACACTGTCTAAAGAACACCCATTTCTTGTGGAAAGGTGACTTCTGTAAACAAAAGGAAGGAGCAGCAATGGTCTCTCTTTTGCCTCCTGTGATAGCGAGTTTGTATATGGAAGATTTTTTAAACAAAATAAATAGCTGCACTTGTGGCAAATGCTATTTTGGGCAAACAGGACAAATGACAGCACAAGACTAAACGAACACCAAAGAAATATTCAATGCTCCCAAATATAACTGTCAGCAGTAGCAGAAAATGTGTGCCAACAAGGACACTCAATTTATTTTAATAATGTTAAAGTTCTGTGCAAAACTAGATACTACTGGCCAAGACTAACGAGATAATCTATCGGAATTGAAAAAAATAAAATAATTTTAACTGTTCAGATATCTACCGACTTAGTGCTGCATGGAAGCGAATCATGAAATTATATATTGTTTAAATGCATGCCTATACAGGCCACCATACTTCAATAGGGATTACCATTGGTAGGGCTATTTTAATACACACAATGGACAGGAAGGACAAGATCAATGGGCTTGCATAATGGACATTGACTCAAGAGCGCAGAAGTGTGGTCACCAAATCTACACCTCTACATAAGGAACGAAACAGGTGGACTTCCCCACAAATCTGGCTGTCACCTGATGAAGCTATTTTGAATTACTGGCGAAACATTGTACTCAGATTGTAAATGTTGTGGCTTGGCTCTGCAACACACTGGTGTGCTGTACTAGTGTTGAATTGGCATGTTCTGTTTACGTGACAATCCTTACTAGTTGGCTGTGTCGGGTGGTGGCGGGTTTAACAACACATTTATATATGTACGCGATCTAACCCAAAAAACCTCTTATGGATGATATTGGTCGCGAAAGCCTACGCGTTAATCCAAACACTTAAATATGAAATGATGACAAAAACATTAAACAGTCATATTTGGAATGTGTAAGGTTGATAAAAAAAAATGCAATGCTGGATATGAGCAAATGGAAGCGATGAGGCTGAGTGGGATGAACTGAACTGGTCATTTTACATAAGTTTTTTTTTACATGTTCTTACATTCATTCTAAACTGTTTATAATGAAGGGTTTTGGGTTAGATCGTGTAAATATAAATGTGTCATTAACCCACCAACAACCCGACTCAGCCAATTATTGAGATTTGTCACGTAAACAAAACTTGCCAATTAGTTACTAGTTCAGCACACCGGTTGTGTGTTGGAGAGTAAATCCACAACATTAAGCGATTTGCTAAAAATGTATGAAGCTGGTTGTTGTAATTACCAGCGAAACGTCGTTTATTCAGATTGTAAATGTTGTGTGTTTACTCTCCAACACAACCGGTTAGTGCTGAAGTATTAAGGAATTGGTACGTTTTGTTCACGTGGCAACCCTTACTAACTGGCTGTGTTGGGTGGTGGTGTGTTAACTACACATTTATATTTACATGATCTAACTCAAAACAAACCTTTATTATGAAAAATATTCGTCGCAAAAGCCTACTACTGCGTGTTTAAATCCTAAGCTCGTTGATGTTGTACTTCCAGGTTTTTATGCAAATTTTCGAGAGACTGGACTAGGATCATTGCAGATGGATTTTGGGAAAGTGGAGGTGCTCATAACACAAGGGAACATAGTCAAGGAGAACACGGAAGCTATCATCAATGTTACAGACAGCAAATTTGCTGCAGAAACAGGTACACTTGTGGAAATGTATTGACGGACTGAGCTATTTAAATGTACCACACAATACATTATCTTTGCATTTGACAGTCTGAAGGAATACATAAAACACCAAGGCCCTGATGGGGAATATTTAAGGATTGTACTACGTTATATTAAAGTCTGAACTTTGCCAATGATCAGATTATTTTGCATTGCTTTGTAGATCAAGTGGCTTATGTAGGCCAGGTAATATTACATTTTGGTGATTTTTTTTCAGTAGATTTACAGTATTCACGACGGACAGGTGTGATAATCTTCGTAGAACTTTCTGAAATTCCACCAAATTGCTTTACTTTTTAAATGATTAATGAACAAATTCGATCTCGGCTGTTTAACGGCCAAAATTACAATATGAATGATGATTTTTGTTAGAACGAGTTGAACTTTTTTCGCACCGTGCATAGAAATGTATCGTGCAAGTTATATTTAGCATTAGAATATATGAATCATATCTTACATTCACAATAATTCCTGTTTAATGATTGTGTTGACGTAGGGTGTCTTTACGAATCTTGAACCAAACTCTATTGAGTTTTTCTGATTTGCGGATTGCGGCAATTTTCAAGAACATAACCCCTGTGATGGGCGAAAGTTTGCTGTGCATCGTAGTAAACTATTTGAAATGGAAATTAATGTCTGAGTTACAGATATATATAATGTAGGGAAAAGCATCACCAACTGTACGTTTTTCATATTTTGTGAGGATAAAGCAATTTCCTAAATTCGTTAAGTAGCTTATTTTATATTTATAGAGCACCATGGCTCAAGGCACTTTTGATAACAAAGTTTAAGAGTGTTACAAAAATGAGTGATTTAGATGGCAAGGGCCAAGGAATAAGTTACTGTAAGAGGCACTTAGGGAACACGGAAAGGCTATAGTGGAGGGATGGGAAGGAGTGGAGGGGTGAGGGGAGGGAAGAGGAATAGAATAGGTGATAGAGATGATGTGGTGAGGCTTAGAGAGAGGAATGGAAGGAGGCTAAGGAGAAGGACTGATTCATGTACATGGGCAGTGTTGATTTGATTTTTAACAATTTTTATCTACAATCCGACACAAACAACTACTTCAAAAAATTTAATTTTTCCGCAAAGAAACCCATACAAATTGTTGACAACTTTATTCAACTTCTTATACTTAAAGACATGCCCATCAGAAACCGCTCAATTTAAATATTTCATTATTCACAGCCACGTAGTTTTACCCTGGGCCACTCACCATCATGAATGTCCTAAAGGATCGTGAGCAGAGGGTCAGGGACTCCGAAATTACGAAGAACAACCCAGAGACCAGGCCTACTGATGGTATAATAGGCCTTGAGCAGGTCAATAAAGCACACACATGGACTAACACACACACAGGGACCAACAGACATGGCAATAAACAGACTTACACTAACTAACATGGAGCCACGCACACACAGCGACTAACACACGCACATGGACTCACACACACAAACACATCGACTTAGATACACACACATATGGACTCACACACACATAGACATCCACTTGTAATAAACACAGAGTTACACACATATCAACTGACATATACGCATTGACTTAAACACACATGGAGTGACATGCACACATGTATGGACACACACATCGGGCGTTGTCCGTTCGAAGACAGACACACACATGGACTCACACACAAACATCGACGTGCATAGCAATCCCCGATGATGGCATAGCTATAAGCATCGCAGTACTACGTATCAGTAAATTGCGGGACGTGAGACTGGCAGTACACTGTCGCAGCGTCATAAAAACGCACCAAAAAAAGGAAATATTTAGCAATCTAATAATGATAAATTAGTTGTTATCTGCACACAAACTTTATTATTGTAATATTTGCCAACTTATGAGTTTAAATATAGTAAACAATGAAGCAAGAGTTCTTATCTGCACACAATCCCCCGTGAGCTGGACCGAACGCGCATTATTTGGCAGGGTCCGCCCCCCCCCAGGCAATTGTCGTCAGTTGGTATGGTCGATGGCACGCAATAAGTAAATAATTAAACTAAGAATGGCACAAATTTGTTAATTAAACTACTTAAAAGTTTACGGATGAGAAAACGGAATAGCCTATTCCCACCGCGGGGCATAGGGCGTGCCGCCTGGCAATTTTTTTTCGCCATAAACCTCAGCGTTCGAGAGCCAAATCCTTCGCAAGCGCGTGCGCGCGGAGACTTTTACATATAAGAAAAAGAAGATAAAAAGACTAGTTGTTCAGGAGCGCCTGCGGTGCCCCCTCACAAAAGCATTTCTGGCCTTCAGCTGGGAAAGTCACAAAATTTGCACACGAACGACGCATTTTCGCAAGCACCCGATGCTCCGTTATTAAGTTTTAAAATGAAAGATCTCTGAATGTTATTACGTTTTGAAGTAGAAAATTGTATTTCTTCATTAAAAGCTTATATTATTTTACATCTGAAAGACTTCATTGAAAAGACATTTCGTGTGAATTTTAAGCGCTGACTCTGAACGACCGCTGCACGCCGTGACTGTGATTGTTCATGAGTTTCAGCTGCGATTCGAAGTCGATGGGCTGCGTCATCTGCTTCACGCCGTGACTGTGATTGCTCAGCAGCTTGTCGATTGATGAAACATTGTTGAGATTCACAATGTGCTGCACGAATTCTCTCGAGCAACTCCTGACTTTGCTTGGCCAACCATCTTTGCTTTCGTTCGTTAGCCTTTCGACGCTTTTTTTGCGAGGGGATATTCGTCCTCGTCCATAATTTGTTACTGGAAGTGAAAACATCTTTAAGGAACATTATGAAGGCAAATAGAGAGAGAAGAGTGGGCCGCCTCTCCTTGGCCTCCCCTCGCTTTTCTCTCTCTCTCGCAAGCTTTCATCATATGCATCATACAAAGATAGATAAGAGGCTTGAAGAAGTCCTGAATCCAAAAGTAATAGGAAGTGGCAGGTAAATAGTTGATCTAAAAGGTTTCCGAAAATTGTCGACCCCCCCTCAACAAAACTATTTTACCACCCCCCCCCCCTTAGGCATATTTACCTACACACCCTACATACAATAGAGTGAGTCGTATCTAGTGACTCTATAGTAGTATCTGGCTCTGCAGAAGTATCTGGCTCTACAGTAGTATCTATTGACTGTATAGTAGTATCTACTGACCCTACAGTACTATCTACTAACTCTACAGTGGTATCTACCGACTCTATAGTATTATCTGCTTACTCTATAGTAGTATCTGCCGACTTTATAGTAGTATTAACCAACTCTAAAGTAGTAAATACTGACTCTACACTAGTATCTAATGACTATAGTAGTATCTACTGAATTTATAGCCGTACCTATTGACTCTATAGTAGTATACACTCACTATAGTCGAATACACTGACTCTGCAGCATTATATACTGACTATATTGGTATCTACTGACTCTACGGTACTATCTACTGACTCTATAGTAGTATCTACTGACTCTATAGTAGTATCTACCGACTCTATAGTAGTAACTACCGACTATAGTATACACTGACTATAGTAGTAACTACAAACTCTACAGTAGTATCTACTGACTCTATAGTAGTATCTACTGACTGTACTAGTATTTACTGACCGTAGATGTATCTACTGACAGTAGTAGTGTCTACTAACTATACAGGAGTATCTACTGACTATATAGTAGTATCTAGTGACTGCAGTAGTATCTATGGACTGTATAGTATCTACTGACTGTAGCAGTATTTACTGACGGTAGTCGTATCTTCTGACTGTAGTAGTATCTACTGACTCTATAGTAGTATATGCCGACTCTACAGTAGTATCTACTGACTAGTAGTATCTACTGCATCTATAGTCGTATCTATTGACGCTATAGTAGTATCTTGTGACTGTACAGTAGTTTCTACTGACTGCAGTAGTATCTACCAATTCTATAATAGTATATATTGATATTCTTGGTTCTTTCAGTAAAGTCCCGTAGAAGGGAGATAAAATAATATAAATATAAAACAATACAAATTATCACGACGTTTCGACTGCAACACAAGCAATCATCATCAGGTGTTAAATCCACAGCAAGAAAATTTGAAAAAGTGACGGTTTTTCCTAACGTCAGCACCAAGGACAGCAATTTGGCAGTTTGCCAGATGGACGAGTCCATCTATGTTCGGAAAAGAGGAGGGGGGAGCTGAAAATGGAATGTGGTCTGAAAGTCACCGTAAGCGTGAACACAATCAATTAAGACCCGAAATGGTTTATCAAATCCTTCCAATGATTGCTAAGCCAGAATCCATCTTCTCGGTTGAAATTGTCTCTGTGTTTTTTTATGTGAATAGCCTCAGGAACGAACCTCATGAACTCTATAGCAGTATACGACTAAATCTACAATAGTATATACTGACTAGAGTAAAAAATATATATAGCTCTAGTAGTATCTACCGACTCGATAGCAGTGTCTACTATCACTACAGTAGTGTGTACTGGCTGTAGTCGTCGCTACGATCACTACAGTAGTATGTACTGGCTGTAGTAGCTACTATCACTACAGTAGTAGCTACTATCATTACAGTAGTATGTTCCGGATGTAGTAGTAGCTATACTAATTCTATAGCAGTACGTACTGGCTGTAGTAGTAGCTATACAAACTCTATTGCAGTGTGTACTGGATGTAGTAGTAGCTATACAAACTCTATAGCAGTGTGTACTGGCTGTAGTAGTAGCTATACTAACTCTATAGCAGTGTGTACTGGCTGTAGTAGCTATACAAACTCTATAGCAGTGTGTACTGGCTGTAGTAGTAGCTATACAAACTCTATAGCAGTGTGTACTGTCTGTAGTCGTAGCTATACTAACTCTATTGCAGTGTGTAATGGCTGTAGAAGTAGCTATACTAACACTATAGCAATGTGTACTGCTGTAATAATAGCGAAACTAACTCTATAGCAGTGTGTACTGGCTGTAGTAGCTATCTATACTAACTCTATAACAGTAATCTTTGTTGCTTTCGGTAAAGTCACGTAGATAGAAAAATTATAATAAAAATAAAGTTGTGAAAAAAGATAAACAATAATAAGAAAAACAAATAACCATTAATGTAGACTGTAGCCTGGTTTTTAATTGGAGTGAGTGTACTGGCAGTCTATAATGTAGACTGTAGCCTGGTTAATAAGTTGTGTGAGTGTACTGACAGTCTATGTCGACTGTAGCAATGGTTATTAAGAACCAAGAATAAGTCTACATTATAGACTGCCAGTACGCTCACTCAGGTTAAAAACCAGGCTACAGTATACATTATAGACTGCCAGTACGCTCACTCAGTTTAATAACCATTGCTGCTGCAGTCTACATTATAGACTGCCAATACGCTCACCAAGCTTAAAAACCAGGCTAGTCTACATTATAGGCTGCCAGTGCGCTCACCAAGGTTAAGAACCAGGCTACAGTCTACATTATAGACTGCCAGTATGCTCACCGAGGTTAAGAAGCAGGCTACAGTCTACATTATAGACTGCAAGTACACTCACCCAGATTAATAACCATTGCTACAGGATACATTATAGACTACCAATACAGTCACTCTGATAAAGAAACAGGCTACAGTCTACATTAATGTTTATTTTTATTTATTTTTATTATTATTTTTTCTATCTACATGACTTTACCGAAAGAACCAAAGAATAGGAATTCCTGCAGTCACGAAAGTTTTAAGTCAAAATCTATAATTGTGTAGTGGGTTCAACTGAGTCGCAAACGTAGACTTGGAGGCAACACATTTATTCAGTCCAATACACGGGGTAACTTCCCCTTAACAGAATAACAACCTATGGTGGTGGCCACCAGGCTAACTACGCTAGTTACAACGTAACTGCTACTACGGACCGGGACCACGTCCACCTTCCAGAATCCTCGGGAAGGATCTGGGTCCCAATCACGTGACCACCCCTAGACCCCTCATGGGGCCCCTCTGTAGACTTAACTGGTCACGTGTCCTCCCGGGTCAACTAGAGTGTCATGGCCTAATGTAACCTCATACTTCGGCCGGCACCCACATGCCCTGTCCTGGAAGGCCAGCACTGCACGCAAAGCGTGGTGCCATCTTGCGCTATCAATCAGCGCTCACCAGGCCCCTCTACACCCACATCACTCTGGTATCCATGATGTCGCTACACCACACGCCGTGCCCCTCTAGGATCGGCACTGCACCCAGCATGTTGACATCCAGCGATGTCACTACAATAGTACTCACTTAACAGAGTGTAGTGGTGAGGCCTTGTCCCGTGCAGAGCCCCCGGCCTTGCCTAGATTGCCCAGCCGGCCGAGGTGGCACCTTGACAGGCTGGGGCTCGGCTGCTACCCCAACAACCGCCATTCGCCACTAAGTGGCGGTGACATCACCACAACACTTGTGCCAGGCCATGTGCACCTTGAGGCCACGTGAAGTGTCGAACGCCCGCTGGCAGGAGGTCACGGGGCAGACCCAGGTGCCACGGGTCAACGGATTGAGATGACTGGCTGATGCACCACCTGTGCCCCCTACTGTGCCAACTTGCTGTGCTTTCGCCGTTGTTGTGAGCATCTCTCCTCCGCCCTCCGTTGTTGTTGGAGGGCGGCTACCTCCAACTGCCCAGCAGCGTCCTTCATGAGCCTCCGCCACAGAGGCCGATCTTGACACCGCAGGTACCAGTCATCGGCAAGTCCACTTAGCTCCACATTCTCCTGTACCACATCACTCCATCTCTTCTCTAGCCCGTGAAGTGCCTGTTTAGCCCCCTCTATCCGGCCGAACAAAAGCTGTCTAGGACATGCGGTGACTGGGCATGCGGGCTACATGACCCAGCCAACACAGCCTTACCTGCCGGAGGAGCTCACCGATGAGACTTTGCCCAGATCTTTCTAGGATTCGTGAGCTCCTCACACAATCCAGCCTGGTTAAACCCAGGATGGATCGTAGGCAGGCCAGCCTAAATGTTTCCAATCTGCGAAGATGCTCCATTAGGGGGGTCCACGTTTCGCAATCGTAGAGAAGAGATGGAATGACCGTGGCCGAGAAGACGTGAAGCTTCGTGCGGAGCGACAGACCAGGTAGCTTCCACACAGCGTTACGCAACCGATGAAAAGATAATGCCGCTCGACTGATTCTGAGTGAGACCTCTGCTGTCAAACCGGAGCCAGTCATGAGCACACTGCCCAGGTATGAGAAACTCTCCACTCTCTCCACAACTGCCCCATCACTGATTGGGAGTTGTGTGGGTGGGTTGCCCGATGGTACAAAATACCCAGGCAGGTGCTTAGTTTTGGTGGGGCTGATGGTAAGGCCCCACCTCTTAGTGGCACGCTCCAGGTTCAGCAGCAGCGCCTCCAACACCTCCTCTGAGTGAGCGGCAATTACCAGATCATCGGCATACATAACATGGTTGACCAATAAGGAGCCAACCCCTGACCGCACCCGGGCATCGATCAGCCTCCCATTGTATCTGTACCAGATGGAAATTCCTCTGGTACAGCCATCAAAGGCTTCACAGACTACGTGGTCGAAAAAGATGTTAAATAATGTGGGAGCCAGAGGACATCCCTGTCACAACCCAAGGTGAACAGGGAATGACTCCGACTCCCAGCCACGTAGTTTTACCCGGGCCCGCTCACCATCATGAAGGTCCTTAATGATCGTGAGCAGAAGGTCAGGGACTCTGAAAGCACGAAAAACAACCCAGAGCCCAGGCCTACTGATGGTATCATAGGCCTTGACCAGGTCAATAAAGCAGAGATGTAGGTCTTGTTGGAATTCCCTACACCTGTGCTGTAGCAAACAGACAGAAAATATGGCATCTGTGCAGGACCGCCCTTTCCTGAAACAGCATTGGGGCTCCGCAAGCCTCTCCTCAGCGTGCCCAGCAAGGCGATGTTGAATAATCCTTGCCAGGACCCTTCCCCGCACACTGAGGAGTGAGATGACCCTGTAGTTGTTAGTCTGTGCGGTCCCCGTTCTTCAAGAGGGGAATCACAAGGGCATCCTTCCAATCCTGCGGAACCCATCCAGTGGTCCAGACTGTTGTTATGTCATGTAGGGCAGTCTGTGCACAAACGCCACCCTCCCTCAGCATTTCGCTTGGGAGATCATCTCTGCCCGGTGCCTTTCCTGGTCTCAGACTCTGGATCGCCTTTAGTACTTCCTCAACAGATGGCACCTCAGCCAGCCACTCACAGGGGGTGACTTCTTCAAATATTTGAGGCACCACAGCCTCATCCCCACTTTGTCCCACGATGTTTTCCATGTCGATGGATTTCCCCTGCCCCAGGACTTCACATAAATGCTCAGCAAATCTGCAAACCTGTTCCTGGCGGTCGGAGATTGGATCACCGTTTTCCCCCCTAATGATGGTAAGAGATGTGGTGCTGCAGGTTACTTTTTTGATGGAGTTAAATAGGCATTTGTGATCACGGGCCATTGAGGCAGATTCCATCTCCTCAGCAACCAGCGACCACCACCCATCCTTGCAGCGCCACATGGCTCTCCGAACCTTTGAGCGAAGGCTGCGGCAAGCCTCTCATTCTCTGACGTGGGATGCTGTAGACGATTAGAGTGGGCCTGTCGCTTTTTCTCAACCATCCTGAACACCTCCTCTGTCAGCCAGGGTCTTTGGGGAGGTCTGGACTGCGTACCCAAAGCAGCCATTGCAGCTGTAAGAGTCACAGTCCTAAACCTCGCCCATTTACCCTCGACATCAGGAGGAGTGGGTGACGATGCCAACCCCAGTCGCAAGCGATGATGAAATTCTTGCTTGCAACTTTCATCAGCTAGCTGAGACCAGGCCACCTTAGGTTGGAATGGGGTCCTTGGTGTACACCCACCACCAGAGTGGAAGAATGGCAGGCGCATCTTACAGATGACAATTCCATGGTCAGAGAGCAGATCAGCTCCACGGTAGGTCCTGGTGTCAAGGACATGGGCTCGCATCCGCTGCTCCTTCACTATGTAGTCCAGCAGATGTTCTTGCTTGACCCGGCATGCATTCATGATGTTGTGTGGATGCGCCGATGCCGAACAGCGTGTTGGTAATTACAAGCCCATGGGCTGCACAACAATCTAGCAGCCTCCTACCGTTGTTATTGAGCTGATCTGGCCCATGCTTTCCAATCACTCCAGCCCAGGTGCCAGCATCATGACTAACTCGGGCATTTAAGTCACCCAACAAGATGACTCTATCCCGAGGGGCACTTTAGCCAGCACCTGTGACAGGAGGTCATAGAAGGCATCTGACTCATCGGCCTTGCCTGCATCCCTCCACTGATGTTCGTCTTCGGTGGGGGCATAAGTAACCACGATCACCAATCCTCGCCTCCAGTTGATGGGAAGGCGAGCCCAAAGTAGCATGGGGTTTACAGCTTCCCACACCTCACCGCCACGCTCCCACGCCCCCGTCATTCTTTTGATCAAAAGAAGAGCCACACCCTGTTGTTTAGCAGTCTCCTGCCCCGAGTTGAGGACTGTCCACCACTCATGGTGGCAGGAGCCAGAGCCTGTTCACCGGACCTCCTGAATGCCAGAGACCCAGGCGGAACCGGTCCAGCTCCCGTCAGAGGAGTGGCAGCCTCTCCTTCGCAGTGAGCGTTCAAACATTCCACGTGGCCATCAGTAGTGGCGTTTTGTTGTTTCTGGAGGAGCCCCGAGGATAAAGATTCAATTTCCTGATGCGGCCTCCTCCTCCCCCCAATGTAACTTCTGACCGTTTGCCATCAAGGTGTGGAGAGGTTTGGCGATAGTGGCAAATCCGGCGACAAAACGGCGGTAATAGGCTGCAAAAACAATTAAACTCAGAACCTGTGACCATGGCAACCACCCTATGGGCCAACTCCGACCACTGACCCAGTCGGAACCGGCCAGTCAGCAGGAGCAAAATCCGAACCCTCACGCCCTGACACACAACAGGTATGAAAACCATCCGAACGCGATGAGTGAGGTGGATTCAGGGGCCAAGTGTGTGGTGTGTCGTGACTCGCCTTTGGATATAGTGGAGTGGAGGATGGTCAGGCGGATGATGGCGGTGATCCGGGGTGGCGTTGTCGTGGCACGTGGCAACCCGACGAGACATGTCCCGGAAGGCGGCAGTTGAAGCACACGAAGAGCCTGCTCCCAGGACGAGGGGAGGTCGTTCGCCGTCGAAGTTGTTCACACCATGCTGTCCCCCCGCCAGTCTCCGCTTTGGGCCTAAGCGCAGGCTTGGACGGGCTCCACGTCTTCAGGTGTATCACGCGTCTCACGAGGTGCGGTACACGCCGCCAACCCCTTATGTCGTTGCAAGAGCAGGTGCGCCTGGATGCATCTTACAACTTTGAGGGTAGACAGATCGTCGTCGTTGACGGCCGGCAGGACGATGTTGAGGTCCTTCGCCAACAATCTCTTGAGGACCAGCGAGTCGACTCCGTCGTGGTCCATCTTTAGGAAGGCAGCCTTTGCTAGCGCCAATAGTGCGCTGCGGAAGGCGAGGGGCGTCTCGGCCTCCCCTCTCCTGGGCGGCTCGCTATAAAAGGCAGCTCAGTCGGGCAAGGAGGAGGCGGAAAAGCAGCACCTCCATAGCCCTCCACCGCGCGAGCAGCGCCAGCAGGAGAGGTCTATTTTCCAGCATGGTCCCGGGTGGGACAGGGTGCAGAGGCAGCAGCACTGCGAATGCACAGTAGGCAAAGCGGGTGTTGGGAGGACAAGGAGAGAGCAGCAAGCGGGGAGATAACAAACCCTGGCTCTCAACCTTCTTCAAGTTGGTATTGGCCTGAGGCTGTGGCAGCCTATGCAGCGGTTTCAAAATGTGTGTATGGGGGCTGGGTGCATGTTATATAGCTGTGAGTAGCATGTGGTGTAATAACAGCCACTCGTATTGATGTATTTTAAGTACGGTGGTGCTGAAGGCCGCAGACGTTTTAGAAATAAGGCAGGGCTTGTATCATTGCTGGGGGTGTGGTGAAATCGCCACAACCACACCTCCCACGATTTAAGGTGAGAGCAAAATAAAGAGCCCAAACCCCTACATCTATGTAAGCCAGAATTGGTTACCCACCACCCCATTAATGGGAGTTCGTGTCTGGGATCAGGAAAATTGTGAGTTGAATGTGGATTGAGCATACCTTGGGCTTATGCATCTCAGAGCATAGGTTGGGTATTGCTTGTAACTACTCAGGGATCCGGCCGAGGCGTAGGCCTGTCCCTAGCCCGCCAGTGGAGTTGAGTTTGGTGATTGGTTAGTATATAGCTGTGAGACAACAAGAAACCTCTTGCATCATGGATACTAGAGGTCGTGGATGCAGCGATGGCAGCAGGTTTGCAAGGGTCAGACCTGGGGAAATTTCTCAGGGATGAAATATATGCAAAAAGAGAGTGGAAGGAAAATGAGGCCATAAGAATTTATTTTTAAAGGGAGAAATTTGATGATGAAAAACAGAGGAAGGTAATAAAGCTCTAAAAGCTCAAAATGGAACGGAAAAGGGGAGAACGAGAGGGAAAGGCACAGAACTTGAAAGAAGTCTTATAAAGGGATGCTCGCTTAAAGGGGGAAGTGGTTTAAGAAGAAAGAATAATGAAAATAGAACAGATGAAGTTTGAGTTGGAACTCAAGAAACTTAGTGTGAGTGTAACCATTTAACTGGGGCCAGCTCCAGGGAAAAGTACTGTATGAAAGGTCCCACAGTTCGATGAGACAAAGGATCAGATTGACTCATTTTTGGACAGGTTTGAAAGGTATGCAGAGTGCCATGGTTGGCCTGGATCTGATTTGGCAATTAATTTGAGTGCCTTGCTAAGTGGTAAAGTTGTCATGGTGTATCACCAACACAGTCGGAAAGAGGCCTCCGATTACAAAAAATGTAAAGTAGCCTGGTTAGAGGTATGCATTCACTGAGACAGGCTTAAGAACTCAATTCTGCGAAGCTAGGTCAGAGAAGGGTGACATTTTGGCCAATTTATGGTGAGATGGTTAAAATTGGGGGAAGTGGAAAAGTCATATGGGGAGCTGCATGACCTACTGTTGTGAGGATGCTTTGTGAGCATCTCCACGGGATCTGGTGGTATTGCTTAGGGAGAGAGTCCCGAAGAGTGTTGACACTGTAGTCACACTAGCAGAACAGTTTCTAGCAGCATGGAACCGCACATATTATGGATGCACATATGAAGTTTGGCCACAGGATAAAAGTTTGGGTCCCAGGAGTACATCAGGGAGTAGGGAGACAACTGGGTTGAAGGGCCCGTTAAACCCCTGGTACGACCTGAAGGGGGACAGCTGTTCAATTCCAGCAAGTGTTTCCTGTGTGGGAAACCAGGACATCTTGCACGAATGTGTGATCAGCTCCACAAGAAAGTTTGTGGTTTGCACCTTTTGAACTGTTTCATGGTCGTTCGGTGCATTGACCATTGTGATTGCGCTTTGGATGCGGGAAGACACTAAGACTGATATAAAGAACCACATATCAGTATGTCTTGGAACTGAAGGTTAGACGAGACGTGTCAGTTGGTGAGAGAATTGTTACAGGCTGCAGCGGGGGAGCAGAATAAACGGTTTGACCTCAAAGCAAGGACAGGACTTTTCAGGTCAGAGACAACGTTCTTCTGCTGCTACCTACAGACCACAACAAGTTATTAATTCGTTGGAAAGGGCTGTATCGCGTCGTCGACAAGGGTGGTATGGCTGACTATAGTGTGAATGTTGGTGGCACAGACAAGTTGTATCACGCTAACCTGCTGAAAATATGAAGGACATGGAAGTCCAAGGCGCAGGGGTGGTACAGCTGCAGATGGAGGCAACGCGAGTGGTGGATGTCTCCGAGGACTCTGAGATGGAAGGGGAGCCTGATATCAGGTTGGTCTCCTTACCACAAGACTTAGTGGAGACATGGGCTGATGTGTTGGTAGATCCTCAGTTAACTTCAGTGCAGCCACAGGAGGCTAGAGTCTTGTTGAAACAGTATAGTCATGTGCTGACTAATCGACCAGGCAACACAGACCTAGCACGGTTTAAAATTGCCCTGAGGGAGTCAGTTCTCATCAGGTAGAAACCATAGCCATCGGACTGTGGTGTGCGTAGGGAAAAAGGATGGAACTGTCAGGTTCTGTGGACTAATGTAAGCGAAACAGAGTTACAGTCGTGGACCCAGATCCAAATCAGGAGGCCCTCTTTCCACAGTTAAGTCGGTCTCAATACTTCACTCGGCTGGACCTGACCAAAGGTTACTGGCAAATCCATGTGGCTGACGAGGATCGGCATGAGACGGCGTTTGCCATGCATTAGGGGTTATATCATTTTCGGGTGATGCAATTCGGCATAGCAAATGCGCCTGCCAGTGGAGGCTGCTAAAAGACATTCCTCAGGTGGTAAACTACATTGACGATACAGTGGTACACACTGCCACATGGAAAGAGCACTTTAAAGTCTTTGAGACTGTATTGACTGGACGCCCAACCAAGTGTGAGATTGGAAAGACGATCATCGATTATGTAGGCCACCAGGTTGGGGAAGGTATAATTAGACCCCAGGATGAGAAGATTCAGAAAATTTCAAAAGACAGACCTACTACTAAGAAGGAGTTAAGGTCCTTCTTGGGTCTTGTTGGATACTACCGCAAATGTATAAATACTTTTTCGGATATCACTAAACCATTGACGGACAAGACAAAGAAGGGAGAGCCGAGTCGGATCGATCAAAACGATCAAAACATTGGAGCAACAGTGAGCTTCGAGACACAGAGACAAGCTCTAACTCAGGAACCTATCATGAAACTGGTGGACGAGAGCAAACCATTCATTCTGAGGACTGATGCATCTAAAATAGGATTAGGTGCAGTGCTCTTGCAAGAAAATGAAGGGAAGTTGTTCACAGTGATGTACGCCAGTCACAAATAACTTCCTCGGGAAAGACGCTACTCAACTATTGAGCGTGAGTTCTTGGCTTTGGTCTGGGGAATCCAAAAAACTCCATATGTACCTGTATGGGAGGGAATTCACCCTGGAAACTAACCACAAGCCATTTCTGCATTTCGATAGTGCACGTTTAGAGAATGGAAGGGTGATGTGGTGGGCACTGACCTTACAACCCTATCCCTCTAAAATCCGGAGACTAAAGGTTTGTGAGAATGTGGGGACAGACTTTCTCAGTAGGAGTGAGATCGCAACCCTACCAATTAAAACAACATAGCACGACACTCCGGAGTTGAAGCCAATGAAGAATTTACTTCCTAGGCGGGGAGGGGGGGGAGACAATGTCACGCAGCTAGTGGATGTCTTTTATAAGTTGACAGTCCAGTAGTGCAGAGGAGTCGCTCTGTGACTTAAGAGAGGGGGTGGTGTGTGACAAGCCTGCCAGCTGAGAACAGTTATAGAGGGGAAACAAGTCTGGGTGGGTTCGGGACTCCATATAAAAGGCAGCTTAGTCGGGCAAGGAGGAGGTGGAAAGCAACACCTCCACAGCCCTCCACCACACCATCAGCACCAGCAGCACCAGCGAGAGGGGACCGGCAAGAGAGGTCTTACTCCCAGCTCGGTCCCGGATGGGACAGCGTGCAGAGGCAGCAGCTCTGCGACTGTAGGTCAAAGCGGGTGTTGGGAGGACCAGGAGAGAGCAGCAAGTGGGGAGATAACAAACCCTGGCTCTCAACCTTCTTCAATTCGGCGTCGGACTGAGGCTGTGTGGCAGCCTATGCAGTGGTTCTAGAATGTGTGTGTGTGGGCTGGGTGCATGTTATATAGCTGTGAGTAGCATGTGGTGTAATAACAGCCACTCCTATTGATGTACTTTAAGTACGGTAGTGCTGAAAGCCGTGGATGTTTTTGAATAAGGCGGGGCTTCTGTGTGTCATTGTTGTGGCGACATCGCCACAACCACACGTCCCATTATTTAAGGCGAGAGCAAAATAAAGCGCTCAAACCCTTACATCTGTGTAAGCCTTGGGTTGTTGTGCCCTCACCTCCCAACAATCACCAACCTCCCCACACCATACTTCCTCCTGATGGACTTAATTACATGTGACGCCAGAATTGGTTACCCTCCGTCACAGGCAGGGAATTGAAGGGATTGGAGGAGAAATACAAAGTGGAGTATGCTTGACATGGAGGACGGTTGGAATCCGTTCGGAAAAGTGGAAAGGTAATTTGGCTGGAGGGAAAGTGGAAGGTCAAGGAACCTTCGAGAATAGGACCTGATGGCTATAAAAGCGGGGTGAAGCAAGAGAGTTTGGGATGCTTGGAGTGAAGGGAATCTTTGAAGACGCACATGGCTCATGCTTGAAGAAATAAAGACTCCTATTGTTGAAGACCGCTATGCCTACAATCACATTAGAATACATTTTCCAAAAATGTGTATATATTTGCTAAACAAAGGGGTTAATAAAACTGGAGAACATATCAACCATTTCAGGCTTACTGATTACATTTGAATTCTAACAATCAATGAGGATAAACCACAGTACATGTCTCACCACATGAATTAATTACAATCATTTTCAGTTGAATGAATGCCCCTTATCTAAGATATTTAATATAACATTGTACGTGTATTATTTCAGTCAACCTTTATGATAATGGATTCTCGACGGTCATGCTAATCTGGACATGTGTCTTCCCTCTTTAGGTGTTTCCAAAGCAATTATAGACGCTGCCGGCCCAACAGTACGGGCTGCGTTTTTGAAAGAATGTAGGTAACAGTGAAAGTGTCAACATTATTTTCTGAATTTCTTGACATTTTATTTTACGTAAGAATTCGTTGAAATGTTGTTTTCGTTTTTCCTTTTCAGATAGTAATTATAATAACAGCATAATCGTGACTCCACCTGGAAGGTTGAATTGCAAATATATCGTTCACTTGGTTAGTCTCGAGAGAGATATTACAAAACAACTATACAATGCATTTGAGACATGTGAAGCGGATCAAATGAAATCTATTGCTCTGCCTGCCATTGGAACAGGTAAATACTATATTGTCAAAATTGCATGTTCATGATATTATGTTGTGTATTCCTGTGACGTTCCTTACAGATCAGCTGTTAATGAAACGCTTAACAGAAAGAAAGAAAACACTAAACAAATGCATTTTTACTGGGTTTTTAGCTTCAGATATCTTCAACTATCTGGCAAACTTTTTTGGATGTAACTTTAGTTTAACTCATCTTTATCTTGAACACAACTGTCTGCCTTTTCCATTCAGCAATTTACACATTCCCCACATTTTATTCCCATTTGAAGTTAAAACTAAATGCAGGTATCCCTAGATATTTGCAGGGGATGCATTAAATGAAATTTCATGAACCGGAACGATGTCCCATTAATTTAATACCGAACATTAGCGATGTGTTTCAGACAGTTATTCCGACTCTACTCCTAACCTAATTTATACACCTCTATCACTTTTCACAATTCAAAAATAAGAAATATGCATATTTAAACGATTTAATATTAATTTAAAACAACATTAATTAACCTTTTTAGGGAACACGCCAAAAGATCTGCTGCATGTTAGATTAACTGGTTAATGCAATGTGAAGGCGTTGCTGCTGCACTGCAGGGACACCGTGACAACACTGATTCTGTCGTGGCTGATGGCCGACTACACTGACTCCCACCCAGCAGGGTCACTGTGACTCTGTAGTGGCTGATGGATGACTACTCAGACTCCCGGGTGGTGTTTCTCGTTTGATGATCTCATGGCACGTGGCCGTAGTGAAATTTGGTTAACGAAGAAATTAGATTTTTCATATCGAGAATTGTCTGTAACTTGTCGATTGCATTAACACAATTTCGTAACGCTGAACATTTGTAAATTGAAGGATACGACCTGTATGTATGTTTAATATGGTATATGGAGCAAAGATATGCTTTTGGCTAGAATTAATCAAGCAGTAGGCATTTTCTGATGGTGATTACGGTTCACTCATACAATTGATTTCCATGCATAATTTAATCAACAGGTGTGCATGGGCTTTCACCTCGAAATGCTGCTGCTATCATCCTGGATGCGGTGGCTGAGTTCTCTGTGCAGAGGAAGCCCAGGAGCCTACTCCAAGTGAAGGTTGTGGTCTTCATGGCCGAGATGCTGAAGGATTTTCACGAAGAGTTGTTGAGCAGAAGCAAGAAATCGGCACCGGTGGAGAGAGGCTTTATGTCTTCAGTGACAAGTAAGACGTTTTTGGCGTCCTATGGTCTAACACCATTTGAGACTAGGGTCGAAAGAAATCTGTCTCTGGTGTGGACCAATCAGTTTCAAAGACAATGCATATATTATCAGAGTATGTTTTTGTTTGCATTCTGACCACAAGTATTGTGGTTAATGCAGACATGATTCCTTGAAAAAGGTTTCAGTTTGGTGTTTTAACATCTTAACACCTGTTTTGTTGCCAGAAAAAACCTATTGATTTTAAGCTTTCGTGACTGCAGGAATCCATACTCTTTGGTTCTTTCGGGAAAGTCACGTAGGTAGAAAAAAAATGAAAATATATCATGATGTTTCGATCGCAACACACGCGTTCGTCATCAGGAAGATGACGAAGATGACGAACACTTGTGGTGCGATCGAAACATTGTGATTTATTATTATTATTTCATTATTTCTACCTACGTGACTTTCCCGAAAGAACCAAAGAGTACAGTATAAAAAAAAACTATTCTCAAGTAAGACGCTGTACAATGACTGCAAACAACAAATAAACCCATCAAATTGAATTTTTTTTGCACTTTATTGAGATAAAGCCTCGCAGTGAGAATGTTTAAAGTATCTGATCGACTGTCATGCGACAAACATCACTTGCCGTGGCAAGAGTGGGCAGGGAAAGTGCTACCCCGAGTGTCTAGAACAGGGGTCCCCAAACTTTTTAAACAGGGGGCCAGTTCACTGTCCCTCAGACCGTTGGAGGGCCGGACTATAGTTAAAAAAAACTATGAACAAATTCCTCTGCACAATGCATATATCTTATTTTGAAGTGAAGAAACAAAACGGGAATAAATACAATATTTAAAATGAAGAACAAGTAAAGTTAAATCAACAAACTTGCCAGTATTTCAATGGGAACTATGGGCCTGCTTTTGGCTAATGAGATGGTCAATGTCCGGTTCCATATTTGTCACTGCTAGTCGTAACAAGTGATGCAAGTGTGCATCCGTTAGTCTAGATCTGGTTGGAGATTTCAAATGTTTCATTCTGGAAAAAGTCTGTTCACAGACATAAGTGCTGCCAAAGATGGTTGCCATTTTGAGTGCATGGTTCCTGAGATGAGGATATGTCTCAGAGGGGAGAGATGCATAGATATTATGAAGGCTGCTTGACTTGAATGCGTCTTTCAGAGAGTCACAATTCTGCAGTTCAGCCAGTTCCATTTGGTAAATTGTATCCACATTTTCAACGTCAATAGAAAATGGGTTACGGAAAAGCTGTATGTCCTGTTCATGGAGATGAAGCTCTTTAAATCTAAATTGGAACTCCTTGTGCAATTTTTCCAGTGAATCCATACATGTTTTGTTTGGGAATGCAACCAATGGTTTTTCCGCTAACAGATTTTGAGTTGTGGGGAGATGGCAGAAGTTTTCCTCCTTCACTTGTTTGATGAGGAGGCCTAATTTTACTTCAAATGCTTTGACATGTGATTTCATATCACAGATGAGCTTCCCCTTTCCTTGAAGTTGCACATTGAAACTGTTGAGTAGCTCTGTTACATCTGTCAGAAAGGCAAGGTGCCATTTCCATTCTGCATCATTGAGCTCTGGTACTTCTTTGTTTTTTGAAAGCAGAAAAGCTGTAATCTGTGGAAGTAAGTCATAGAAACGTTTCAAAACTCTCCCTCGACTCAGCCAACGGACTTCTGTGTGGTACAGAACATCTTCATAGTCAACATTTAGCTCAGACAGAAATTCCTGAAATTGTCTGTGGTTTAGTGCATGAGCTCTAATGAAGTTAACACTAGATACCACAATTTTCATAACAGAGTCCCACTTCAGTGATTTACTACACAGCGCTTGTTGGTGGATGAGGCAGTGTATGGCTATTGGATGAGAATGGTTATGTTTGTCCATCTCTTGGTTAATGCGAGCAATTACTCCTTTCTTAGACCCCACCATGCTAGGAGCACCATCAGTTGTCACACTGGCTAGTTTAGCCCAGTTCAGCTCCAAACCATTCACAGTTTGGCAAACCTTTTCCTAGATATCCTCTCCTGTAGTTGTTCCTTTGATGCTTTGCAGTGCAGCAAGCTCTTCTGCAACTTCGAAATAGTCATTCGTCCCACGAATAAATATTAGAAGTTGTGCAGAATCACGAACATCATTACTTTCGTCGAGTGCCGAGGAAAAATAGGAAAGTTTTTTTGTGGAGTTTTGCAAATTCTGATGCAAATTGTCTCCCATTTCTTCAATCCTCCGTGTAATTGTAGGTCCTGAAAGACTCACTGTACTAAATAAATCGGCCTTCTCTGGACACATCTCTTTGGCAACAGAAAGAAGGCATTCTTTAACAAATTCTCCCTCCACCAATGGTCTGCCAGTGCACGCTATTAGCTTGGAAACTTGAAAACTTGCTCGCAGTGATATAATATTTAGCTGCTTCTGCTTCACAAAAGTATTTTGCTGAGTTGTTAATGTATTTTTCAGTTTTAATATTTTATATTTTCTCACTTCTCCGACCAAACAATCATATTTATCTTTATGTTGAGTTTCATAGTGTCGACGTAAATTGTATTCTTTGAACACAGACACTATATTCTGGCATATCAGACACACAGCTCTTTCCTTGTACTGCATGAAAAAGTAATCATAAGTCCACTGTTCTTTGAATATCCTACACTCAGAGTCAAATTTTCTCTTTCTTGACATCATTGTTTCCTAGGGAGTCAAAATTGCTATTAGTAAAATATCAATATATATACAGCACTACAAAAACAATATACCAGCAATAACTTTGCCCACACAGAGACATACAGACTGCACTGCCCATCAATGCAGTCTGATTGGGGGAACTCCGCTTTTACCCCAGGCTCACACTGGTGCGGGTGCCATTAAAAAGTTAATTACACCTGCAGTTTTGTTCACAGATCGCAGCACACAGGAATATCACTGGGAGTGGAGCCGACGGGCAAGTGAGGGAGCTGAGGGAGGGAGAGCCAGTCAAGCGCAGTCAGGGGAGGGCTGGCAGCCTTAGGCCTGGGGGGCAAGTCCAGTCAATTGGCCCATTGAACCATTCACCAGCGCAGCCCAATGAGTGCCCACCGCCGCAGCTCAATCAGTGCTCACCGCCGCAGCTCAATCAGTGCTCACCAGCACAGCCAAATCAGTGCTCGCCACCGCAGCCCAATCAGTGCTCACCAGCGCAGTCCAATTAGTGCTCACCAGCGCAGCCCAATTAGTGCTCACCAGCGCAGCCCAATTAGTGACCATGGGCCGGATAAATGTCCTCGGCGGGCCGCATGTGGCCCATGGGCCGTAGTTTGAGGACCCCTGGTCTAGAACATAGGCCCTTAATGGTGTCTCAGAAGCAGCTCACTGATATATCTTTATACGGTCCGTTCTCTCCAGCACGAAGGGTTTCATTGCTCTGCAAGAGATTCCAATTCATGCTTTGCCTCATAACGTGATGCTGATAGCGCAATCTCGGAAAAATAATGGAAAATATACAATGAAAGTTTCTCAGTAAAGCCTACTTTTCTGCATGTATTTTGTATGTATGAGTGTATGTTGAATATAGCCAACCCTGCATATCGGAGGTATGGGGGAAGGCCAACAAACTAAACACAAAAATCTGTTCTAAAGAAATTTGTTTTAAATCTAGATTTACAAGTGCATGACTCTGGTGGTTTCCTAATATCGAAAGGTAGAGCGTTCCAGACAGCCGCAGAAGCGCATCTGAAAGCGCATGATGTGGTGACCATCTTTGCTTGATGGTTAATCCAAAAGCCGCTGCTGTGATGATGACCAGAGTTTGTGTGTTGGTTTATAATGCACATTTTGTGTTCTGCTGTGTAATATCCACGCATTTTGATCTACAGAGGGTTTCCAGTATATCACATCATTTATACCTGGTCGAACGCATGCTCAAATACAGCCCTCGTTTGAGGTTGTTGAGATTGAGCCAGTCCAGTTGCAGGTGTTTTCAAACAAGGAAGAGAATATTGACAAGGTATTTGAAATGATTGAAACGAAACTGAGCACCGAGGAGACTGAAAGGGAAATTGAAGATCCCCTTATTCAGGAGTTCTCGCCGGAAGAATTTGATAAAATGAACGATTTGCAAAATAAACATCAAGTTATCATCAAAATAGGTGCAAGCGGTGGGTTAAAAATCCAAGGCAATATCGCAGACGTAAGTCACGTTGTATTAGAACTCCACAAGATAATGAATGATGTGAGGCTAAGGAAGGCGACAGCTGAGGAGGAAGAAGCATTGGCAAGGACTGTTAAATGGATGTATCTGGATAGCGATGAAGAGTACGTAACATTCACCAAGTCTGAAAATATTGCTATTGAAAAGGCTTACTTACAGAAACAGCAAATTTTCTCTATAGATGACAAAAAGGCATATGTCGAATTCAATAGAAATGAATTAACAGTTGAAAACACAACACGGAAAATTAAACGGAAAACAGCCTTGGGTAAGTCAATGAATGCATTATTTGTCACAATTATTTTTGGTGTAGAATCATCATCACGATCGTCATCATCGAGATTATCATTATATCAAGCATATTGTATGTGTGTATTTTCTTTCCCACCGTACGTAGCCAATCGTGCAAATCGGAGATGTGGGGGATAAACAAACAAAACACAAAAAGCAGTTCTAAAGAAATTAGTTTTCAATCTGCCCGCTTCATTTTATTCTGCCCATTGAGTAACCTCTTCAGGTTGGGACTGTACCAACATTTAGTTGACAGAATTGTTTGGGCTGCGTCACAGTGTGTTGTTTTTTAATCCTTTGGAATCTCAAAATTGTATCAAATAAAAATGTGATGTGTGCCTACACAATGTATACTGTCAGCAACATACTGCGATTGTATTGGAAAATACTGCATTCGAAAACAGATCATCACTTGTAAAAATAACAATCACATTACTTACTCATTGAATATTGTACTGTAAATAATAATAATCTATACATGGAATACAAAAAGGATTACTTATCTGAAGTCCAAATCATATTGACGCATGGACACAAGCGTTTGTTGTGTTTACATCTCTTTCAGATGTAATCCCCGCAGACTGGGCAGACGAGGCTGAGTTCAAGGGCCACCGTGTGATCACTGTGGAGTTGAAAAGAAGATCGAGAACCTTTCAGAAAATCAAACGCGAATTTGAACAATCCCTGGGGAAACTTTGCCAACAGTCTGGGTATTCGATTGAAGAGGTAAAACGAACAAGAAAACACTTCATGTATGCGCATTTAGGATTCAAAATGTGCATGTAAATGGTCGCGAGCCTATAGCCCGTCCAAGGATGGGTGTATTGCAGTAAATCTGAAACTTGCAAGCGAAAAGCAGACCGGGACGTCATATTCATTGCATCCATTCGTGTGCAATTTGTAAGGTCGCGGTGGCACAGACTTATTTCATTTAAACGTTATAATCCCATGTTCATCATGACGTCCTTTTTACTTGTAGGTCTCAATCGCGTTACGGAGATGGCGTGACGTGAGGGTTCTGCCTTTGTAGTGAGGGTTATAAGTTGACGCTGAGGAGGGGGGAGGAGGCACCCCCCCTGATTATTAATGAATGGGGGGGGTCCATTTGGAGGACGTCACCTGGTCATGATTATTAATGAGGGGGGCTGTTCGATGTGGAGTGACGTCACCTGCTCATGATTATTAATGAGGGGGGGTGCTACATGCGGAGTGACGTCCCCCGACATGATTATTAATGACGGAGGGGGGGGGGTCCATGTGGAGGACCCCTCCTGTTCATGATTATTAATGATGGGGGCTGGTCGACGTGGAGGGACGTCACGCGCATTACACACAGACATTCTTGGCTCATATTAGTAAACTGCCTGGTATACAGGAGGTTGTGGGTTCGTTCTCGACCCCTGTATATTTGGAGTTTGCGTGTTGCTCTCCCTGTGGTCACGTAGATTTTTATCCGGGTCCTCTGGTTTTTCACTCCACAATTAGAATCACTCGTTTAAAGTATTTGACTGCTATAAATTTCCACATGATAATAAGCCACTTTGTTAAGCTATCATTTGTGATAGCCAGATCGCTTTTGGAAAGCGCTATATAGTAGCTCAGTGGGCCTTAACTGGTAAAATATATATATAGTTAATATTGAATAAGTGGGGTAATAAATATGGTCGAGATGGAGGAAAGGAGTTCGGAATCAGAAGTTTAGGAGAGGAGTGGGGAAATGGAAAGGAAGGAGGAAGGGGGGTAATGAGCCGAATCAAAACGGTGTCGTTCGAAGGATATACAACAATCCCTCGCCAACTACGACAGTAACCTTCTTGAAAACCACCGTGGTTGGCAATACCAAGGTCTGATGAGAAATAGGGGAAAGAGGGCGTTGGGGCAACACTCGTCAATAGTAATCATAATTTACACTGATTAAGCACGTTTCACCCAGAGGTCGCAAGGCATTGCACAGAGCTAAAAGCAAGCAAGTAAATAACTTACGCAATTCTAAAACCTAATATAAGCACGCAAGCTCGTGAATTTAACCACGGATACAAATAAAGCAGGATTTAAATAAACCTAGGGACTCAGCAGATCGAATATCAGATGGGAGTGCATTCCACAGCTTGGGGACCACACAGGAAAAGGTCCGGTCACCCATTGAAGTGTGCCCTCGGAACACACAATAGCCCACACTTAGACGACCGAAGAACTTACGTTGGGACATATGGGTGGAGGTCACTGATGTAAGAGAGGAAGGCATGGTTGAGGGCCTTGTAGGTGAGAAGGATCTTGAACTCCACTTGGAACCTGACCAGTAACCAATGGAGAGACTCAGGTACAGGGGTGATGTGCTCAGGAACTGGTGTTCGAGTAAAAACTCTGGCAGCTGCATTCTGCATGTGCTGGAGGCGGTTTAACAGCCTGAGAGGGATGACAGCTAATAATGCATTACATACATCGATACGTGAAAAGACAAACATGTGTACCAGCTTCTTAAGGTTCGATAACGAGATAATGGGGTGCAATCCGGCTATATTTCTGAGGTGAAAGAAGACAGCCTTAATGACCTTGTTAATGGGTGCTTCCAAGGTTAGTGAGGGATCAAGGACAACACCAAGGTTGCAAACTATCTGAGCAGCACCGACATACTGGCCATCAATTAACACACTGACTGAGACAATTAATGACAGGACCCAACATACAGCACCTCTGTCTTATCAGCTTTTAAATTAAGAAAGTTGCATCCAAGCTTTAATAATCATAAGAGAAGATGACACTCAAGATGCTTCTGCATTGAGGGGGGATTCAACGTTAATGTAAATTCAAGTGTCATCAGCATAACACTTAAACAAAGTCCAAGTTGGCGTATGATATGACCAAGTGGGGCCAAATATATGCAGAAATAAACTGGGCCAAGGACTGAACCCTAGGGGACACCAAAAGGAACAGAACATGTCTCTGAATTTATCCCTCCCTGGCTGACAAACTGTTTATACTCAGGCAGGAAGTAAACCAGCGCAAAACAGTGCTGGAAACCCCATTTAGCCTTCCGAACGCTCGGGCAAACTGGAATGATCAATGGTGTCAAAGGCAGCACCCAGGTCTAAAAGGACAAGAATGCTTGGCCTGCCTGCATCAGCAGCAACCAACAAGTCATTGACAACCCTAACCAGAGCCGTTTCCATGTTGTGGCCAAACCTAAAGTTGGACTAAAAAGGATCAAAATGATAATTTATGATCAAATTATGTTTAAGTTGTAAGGCTACTGAAAGCTAAATGACCTTGGAGAGATATGACATGGTGGACATTGGACAATAATTACTGAAGAGTTCTGAATCGACGCCATTCTTCTTTAGTACAGGAATGACAGTGGCACTTTTAAAAAGGGAAGGGAGAGTACCAGAATGGAGTGAGTTGTTAAGAAGATTGGTAATGAAAACGACAAGAGATGGAAACATATCATGAATAGATTTTATAGGAATAACCTCTGTAGAGACAGAGGTTCTTTGCAAGCCATCTAGCTACCATGAGAGGTTCGTTCATGAGGCTATTCACAAATACAAACACAGAGACAATTTCAACCGAGAAGATGGATTCTGGCTTAGCAATCATTGGAAGGATTTGATCAACCATTTCGGGTCTTAATTGATTGTGTTCACGCTTACGGTGACTTTCAGACCGCATTCCATTTTCTGCTCCCCCCTCCTCTTTTCCGAACATAGATGGACTCGTCCATCTGGCAAACTGCCAAATCGCTGTCTGTGGTGCTGACGTTAGGCCAAACCGCCACTTTTTTTTATTTTCTTTCTGTGGATTTCACACCTGATGATGATTGCTAGTGTTGCAGTCGAAACGTCGTGAGAATTTTTATTGTTTTATATTTATATTGTTTTATTATTTCCCTTCTACGTGACTTTACCGAAATAACCAAGAATATGAATCCCTGCAGTCACGAAAGCTTTAAATCAAAATTTGTGTTAATTTTGTTTTAAAAAGAATTGAAAGAACTGCTCAACATTTGATTTTGTACAAGAGAAATGAGAAGCACAAGATGAATGAAGGAGCCTATAAACAGTAAAAAAATATATCCTTGGATTATTCCAGGCACTGGTTAGAGTAGCAAAAAGACAGCTGGTGTGAGTATGGTCGAGTGCCTTTCTGCCTTGTGGACAATTGCCTTCAGTGCACGTAATTCATTATTATACCAAGGTGAATATTTCACCACCGAGATACAGCGTGATTTCAGGGGGACCAAACTATACAATATACTGTTTAATTAAGTATTGTAAACTTGGGCCATGGCATCCACAGTAGATGTGTATACTTCAGACAGTGTTCACTTTTGAATTGTCAACGAAAACATGTCTGGAGTGATTGATTTTAGATTCTAAAATCGGATCTGGCACCGCACAATGTTTGGATGTTCCAGGATCAACAATTGATAATTTGGTGGCAGACAATTCCTGGTAACAAACTAGGTCAAGGATGTGACCACGAATATGGGTGAGGCAATTAACATGCTGAGTTAAATTCAAATAATCCAGGGTATGCACAAAGTCCCTGGAGAGAGCACATTTGGGTGAGTCGATATGAATATTGAAATCACCCAGCAGAAATAATCTGTCAGAGGCTGAACACAGCGTGGAAAGTAGCTCAGTTAGCTCCCCAATAAAAGAAGTGGAGGCCTTAGATGGATGATTAAAGGGCACTATTGTCACATGCTGGATTTCCTTCCATTCCAGAATTAGATGCTCGAACTACTGGAAGGCCAACATAGAAGTTGGGCGGAGGTGAGTAGATGAGCGATGGAGAATTGCAAGACCACCACCGCGGCCAGATTATTGGGGCTTGTCATTAAAGGCATATTAGCTGGGTAATGCCTGGTTAAGGTGGAGATTATCATTTAGTTGGTGCCATATCTCTGTGAGTTAAAACAAATCAAGATGGCCATCTGTGATCAACTCACTAACCAAAGGAGCCGAAAACTAAGAGAGTGCACATTAAGAAGGCCAACACATGTGAAGCTGTCAGGCATATCGGGGGATGTATTGTGCGGAATATGCGCAGACAGAGGCCGCAGGAATCATCGACAGGCAACCGGAAAAGTGGAGTTAGGTTTTTGCAAAAATTACCATAATACAAGACCACCAGTGTAGAGGTGACGGGCTTTCTTACATGCCCGAAATCCCGATGGATGCAGGGAGGCCAACGAAAGATATTTATCTTCTTGGTTCTTTCGGTAAAGTCACGTAGAAGGGAAATAATAAAATAATAAAATATAATAAAATAATTCTCACAACGTTTCGGCCACAATGCAAGCAGCAGTCCTCAGGTGAAGAACAGGTCTGTCGGAAAGACAGCATCTGAATGTTCAGACGCTTTTATTTATGTTTTATTTTTATTATTTTATTATTTCCCTTCTACGTGACTTTACCGAAAGAACCAAGAAGATGAATCCCTGCAGTCACGAAAGCTTTAAATCGAGAAAGATATTTAGTTGGCAGAATTTGACCTCCAGATTCAGAGTAATAGTCAAGGATGTAGAGCGAAGGGACAATAGAAAGACACTTGAGTAATGTCATATCACACCAACAAGCTAGGCCACAACCAAGGTGAGCCAGACACGAGCTGGAGCAGGCCGATTGAAAATGACAAAGCGAAATGGCATCACCACAGTCGGCAAGTCACGAGCCGAGGCAGGCCAGGCAGAAGCCAAAGCAGGCTGTTCACAAGTGACGAAATACAATGGAGTAGAACACAGCACCGTGGCACCAGAAAGCTAGGCTACAGACAAGGCGAGCTGGACGTAAGCTGCAGCAGCCTGAACGCATACACAAAGGTGAACCAAGCACACGCCAAAGTGGGCAGGTCACAAGCCGAGGCAGGCCAGGTACAAGCCACAGCAGGCTGGTCACGAGTAAAGACAGCAGATGCAGTACAGCAGAGGACCACTGCAGGCAGAGGTGATCGAGGGCCCGTGTCCCAACAGGCCCAAGGAGCCAACACAGCAAGGCTGCAGCAGAGGCACCCAGAGGTCAGAGGCAGGACCAAACGACAGGAGCAGGAGGCAGACTGGTAGGCCCGACCCTGCATTGGTCTCGCTTCAGTTCTCATGGCAAGATAAAGGCAGTTGTTGTAGGAGAAAGGCTGTGCATTGCGGGCAGCAGCTGTTGTTGTACTTGCCCGTTTCCAGGTTTGTGCACGAACAGTGTGTGTATGTAAATGTGTGTACTTGAATATAAATGTGTATATATAAGTGCATGTGTTTTAATGTATTTGCTAACGTTTGTATTTTAATGCAAATGTATGTGTACAAGTGTGGTTTAATGAACAAATATGTTTCGTGTTCAATGAATATGTAAGTATGTGTGTATTGATATGTATAAGTATGTTTTAATGTAGAGATGTGTTAATTAGTAGTATATATGATTGTAACGTATATGTTATATGTAAATATATGTTAGTATATGTTTCAAGTAGAGGTGCGAATATAAGTGTGGGTATGTTTAATAAAGTGTACAAATGATGTGGTAAATGCAAGCGATATGTTGTGATATAGGTGGTAACATATATACAGTATTTGAATGTACAGTCTAAGTGTATGATGTAAAATATGTATGTGTTTGATGTAATGTAAAAGGAGCAAATTACTGTAAACCTAAACAAATAGTGTGTGTTGTAATGTAAGTGCACGATTGTATAATGTTGAGATGTACTGTACTGTGAGTGTAAGCATGTACATATCTGTGAGCTGCATGAGGCAGCAACAAGGGAAGGGCTATCTCCGCCCCCCTCCAATCATGTCCCCCGTAGGGCCTTTCCTCCAACGCGTCATGGGGTCAGTGGCTCGTCCCTCTAATGCAGCGGTCCCCAACATTTTTAGCACCAGGGACCAGTTTCGTGGAAGACAATTTTTTCACGGACTGGGGGAGGGGGGTTCATCATTGGGTCTTTCCCCCTTTTCAAAGAAGCTCTCCAGCGACATTTGTTATTTACTCATTTTGGCTAGGGTTAGCTGTGACGGAGACAAGAGTGCAGTGCGGGAAAGAGGCGTGAACGGAAGTGGTAAATCAAATAATTGGCGGGCCACGCACGGACTCACCGCTCACCTCCAGCTGTGCGGCCCGGTTCCTAACAGGCCACGGCCCGAGGGTTGGGGACCCCTGCTCTAATGGGAGAGCTGTGAGGCTCTGCTGTCAGCTACGTGCAGCCGTGCTCATGACATCTGCCCTGAGTATCCTATAGTGGTATAAATAAGCTAAAAGTCAAAATAAAACATGAAAACAATTAATAGATTACAGATAAACACGAGATAAACAGAGAAGCAGAGCAGGAGTAGCAACAATTCTGCCAGCATTCCCCACTCTCAAAGTCACGACTCAAGTCAAAAGTCTAAGTTGTCCATTCCTTTACTAAACACAAATAAAATAAAAACAATAAACGTACAGATAACATAATTTTAAAAAATTAATGTTACTTAAAAAAATGTTTAGCAGGTAAGGTCCACCTAACTATGTAGCTGTTTTATCATAAGCGACCTGGCTATCACAAATGATAGCGCAATGAAGTGGCTTACCACGTGGAAATTTATAGCAGCAGTAAAATAATCTAAACGTATAGCAGTGAACTACCTCTAATACTGTAGTGGGTAAGCAGGGAGAACGAGACTTGCTGGAGGAAACACGTTTATTACAACTAAGGGTACATAACACAAAGGGGTAATGGCCCCGACAACCGATACCCTAAGGAGGTAGCCTATCCGGACTAATGTGCCTTCACTCTGGTTATAGCTCTACCCTAGACTGATAAGCTCTGAACCCGACCCTAGCCAAGGGTTCGGGTTCTACCCTTTGGGCTCTTCGCTTCAGGTCTTCCGAGCGGTTCTTCAGGACTCCAGGTCTTCAAGTGGACGATGGACTGCCGGACCCGTTCAGGGGTCCGGCTTTTATACCCGTTCCAGAGTCTCTCCACCCCTAGCCACACCTTCCTTCTCAAACTCTATTGATACATGTCCGCTACTGCAGGTAAGACTATAACCATACCGCCTAATAATGGCACTACAATACTGAGGGTTCAAGTATATGGTGATGATGAAGATGAGGTAATGGGGGAGGAGATTAGATTTGCCCACCCGCTAGCTCCACCTGCTGGTGGCAAAAGAGCGGTGGCGGGAGCTGGGAGATGAGACAATGCACGGAGGTAACAGATTTCCAGGTTGCGCTAGACTGCGGATAAAAACAAATAATTCCGACAGCCTAAAATCGGTACTAGCTAAAGGGTTGAATTTCACAGTCATCCCTAAACACATCCCAGTGGATGATATCATTGCCAAGGTCGGCGTAGCCCTCAAAGGTTTGGGACACATCCCGGCAGACGTTGCAAGATTTGAAATCGCTGCTATCAAAAACGCTAAGAAACCCACTAGCAGCATAAGCAAGGACGAGCATTTTGAACTCTCTCAATTAAAAAAACAGATATGACATTGTCATCCTCTCAGCCGACAAGAGCAATGCCACTGTCATCATTGATAAAACTACTTACAACAAAATTCAGGACCTTCTTAATGATGGCAGCTATAACAAAATCAAGAGAGATCCCACCAACCGCCCAGCCACAAAAACCAACAATATCATCACTAATTCGACTTCTCTAATCGATCCGACCAAGCAGCACTCTCTAAAACCTCCGGCTGCTAGACCACCCAGATTTTATGGCCTTCCAAAAATCCACAAAGAAGGTACCCTGCTCCGTCCTATCGTCTCCACCATTAACTCGCCCACCTAAAAACTGGCTCGATTTCTGTCTGAGACCCTGCTTCCTTTCACGGGCAAGACCACCTCAGTTGTACATAACACAGCTCACTTGGTTTCTCTAATCAAGGACATCTCAGTCTCCAGATGATTTGCTTGTCAGTTTCGATGTAGTCTCCCTGTTCACCAAGGTCCCTGTACCTGACACCATTGCAATCATTGAAGACTTGGTCCAACAAGGACTGAATCCAGATGTACCAACTTTGGTAAGGCACTGCCTTACCAACACTTCACCTATAATGGTACATTCCACAAACAAAATGAGGGTACCCCAATGGGTTCTCCCTTATCACCAGTTGGTAGCGAATGTTTTCATGGAGAAATTTGAGACAGATGCCATCCAGACATCCACTCTACGTCCTTCCTTGTGGAAGAGACATGTAGATGACACGTTCGTCATCTGGCCACATAGCCTGCCAGCACTGTACCAATTTCTCAACCACATCAATTCCATACACCCATCTATCAAATTCACAATGGAAGTGGAAAAGGATGGCAAGCTACCATTCCTGGATGTTTTGATTGAGAAGAGACCTGATTGCTCGTTGGGACATTTGGTCTACAGGAAAGCCACCCACATGGATGCCTATCTAAAGCCAGACTCCCACCACCATCCAGCCCAGAATTCCCTCATCAAAACACGACACCATGCATCTTCAACCAGCACCACCTAGCCAGTGAGCTGGAGCACTTACATGAAGCCCTCAGGATGAACGGATATTCTGACCGTACAATCCGCAAAGCTGTCTCCCCAGCCATGCGACAACCATCTGAGGATCCAACCAAAACCATCACTTTGCCATACATAGCAGGGGTTACCAAAAAGATTTCCAAAATCTTAAACACAAGATCCAGGTTGGTTTCAACACAGTACACAGAATCCGTGATTTGATCCCATCTGTAAAGGATTCCTGACATGCAACACCCTGGTGTCTATAAACTGAGTTATGGCTGCGGCAGCTGTTCCATTGGGGAAACTAAATGACATGTCTCGGACCGTGTTCGCGAACACAAGGCAGATCTGAAACACTGTAGGACCAATACCTCTGCCATTGCTGATCATTGTTTTAATGCTGTGGGCTCACACAAAATTGATTTTTCCAAGACTAAGGTACTCTGCAAACCCACCGGCGATCAGAGATTTGTTCATGAAGCCATCCAGATATATAAACACAGACACAACTTCATCCGAGAAGATGGGTACAAACTAAGCAATCATTGGGAGGACGTTATTAACCAAGCAAAGTCTTAACTGTGATGTTTTCCATCCTGCCTGCCTATGTCAGCTGTTATTTCCGACTCTCTGTGTGTGTCTCTCTCTCATCATGTGTACCTCTTGCTCTTAGGGGTTTGTCATTGGCACAACTCTGGTGGCTGGGCCTTCTCACATTTATATGCTAATCTCTCTCCCCCAGTGTCTCACGCAGCTCCACAGCCCCACTTTCTGCCCCGCCCCCTCTCTCCCACCGCCGATGCCTAAATAACGGCGTCACGGCAGCTCTCTCGCCTACTTCAGCAGTTTTCTTGCTGTAGTTGTCTCACCTGATGATGATTGCTTGTGTTGCGATCGAAATGTCGTAATCTATTATTTTTTCTACCTAGGTGACTTTACCGAATGAACCAAAGAGTATGGATTCCTGCAGTCACGAAAGCTTAAAATAAAGAATATTATCCATAATAAAAGTTTTTGGGTTAGATCTCGTAAATATAAATGTGTTGTTAAACCAGCCAACACCCGAGTAAGCTTTGTCACGTAAACAAAACATGCCAATAAGTGACTACTTCAGCCCACCGGTGTGCTGGAGAGTAAATCCACAATTACATTTTGCTCTTATTTTGCCACAATTGGTCAAATCGCCTGATGATGCTGGATATAATTACCAGCGAACCGTCGTACTCAAATTATAAATGTTGTGGATTTACTCTCCAACACACCGGTGGGCTGAAGAAGTCACTTATTGGCATGTTTTGTTTACGTGACAAACCTTACAAATTGGCTTTGTCGGGTGGTGGTCGGTTAACGACACATACATTCACGCAATCTAACCCAAAAAACCTTTGAGGCATGCTTTGACAATGTATGCGTTGCCTTTGAAACTGATTGGCCTACACCAGAGCTACATCCTCCTTCATGGCCTAACTGGTGTTAGACCAGAGAACAACGCCACAAATCGAACAGCACTACGCCAATGCAAATATATAAAGCATCCATAGCCCGGGTTTGAGCACTTACATCTAAAAGGGTCCCCACTCGTAACTACGTTTGCTCTTATTTTACAGATTATCCACATTCAAAACCCTACACTTTGGAAAGTGTACACAACAAACAAGACGGAGATGGAAAATGCCTACAAGGGACCCCTTAAGGAATCACCGGTGGAAAGGACTCTGTATCACGGGACAACTCTCGAGACCTGCGAGGCCATCAACACGAATGGGTTCAACAGAAGCTACTGTGGTAGAAACGGTACGACGTCCCGTTCTGTCACTCACGCACAGACGCATCGCCACAATTCAGAGGTGATGGTATGTGGCTCAATGACAGTTGTTCCATTCTGTATTTGCAGCTGTGGTCTATGGGAAAGGAGTCTACTTTGCTGTGAGCGCGGCCTATTCTGCTCACCATACGTACTCTCCACCCGATGCCAATGGCATCAAATCCATCTATCGCGCACGCATCCTGTCCGGGAATTACACGTTGGGGAAGGCTGGCATGATCGAACCTCCACCCATAGACGCTAGCTTGAGCTCCGTAATGCTGTACGACAGTGTGACCGATAACATTAACAATCCAGCAATGTTTGTAATCTTCAACGATGCTCAAGCCTACCCCGAGTACCTAATTAAGTTCCGGTTATAATAGAGATCACAATAACAGTCTACACACCGTTGTCCAGCAGCCACAGAATGTCATAATATATGTGTAATCATTAGCTTATTAATCAGAAGCTCAAAACTCACTTATTTTAATTTTCAAAATAATATACTAATTTAACACATAGGTTTTGTGACCAATATCCATATTCGACGGGTTTTTTTGTTTAGATTCTGTAAATATAAATGTGTTGTTAAACCCGCCACAGCCAATTAGTAAGGTCTGTCACGTAAACAAAACGTGCCAATTCGTTATTAGTTCCGTATACCAGGGTGTTTTGGAGTTCTAAATGTTGTAGTGGGTTTACTCTCCAACACACCGGTGTGCTGTACTAGTAACTAATTGGCACATTTAGTTAAAGCCACAACAGCAGATCATTTTCTCACCTGAAGACGGATGTTTGTGTTGCGACCGAAACGTCGTGTTTTGTTTTGTTATTTTTTCTATCTACGTGACTTTACCGAAAGAACCAGAGTATGGCACATTTTGTTTACGTGACAAACCTTACAAATTGGCTATGTTGGGTGATGGTGGGTTAACGACACATTTTTATGCATGCCTCAAATACCAAAAAAATATTTTTAAAATAATAGTATACTATAAACACCTGGCATGTATAATATTAAAGTAAAATAGTATAACATTTAATTAAATCACTAAAACACCATATTTATGTCAATTCAAATGTTTCAGGGTACTCCATTTTGACGTAACTAATCCCAAAATAGGCAGAAGCATGTGAATTGGAGAATGAGCAATAAGAATAGGTTTTACACTTTCTGGCAATAAAACAGAAGGTGTTAAGATGGTCAAGCACGAAAGATATAGATGTTGCAATGCATCAAGTTTGCATTAACCACACGTGGTGAACATGCAAACAAACATGCTCTGATAATATATCCATTTTATTATTTAGTTCTTTTGGTAAAGTCACTTAGATAAAAAAAATAAAGTGAAAAATAAACTAAATATATAAAATAAAAACAAAAAACACGAAGTTTCGATCGCAAGACAGGTGGTCGTCATCAGGAAAAGAGGGGTTAGCCTCTAAAGGCAAACGGTCTATAAAGAAACAACTAACCAGCGGTTAGTTGTTTTCTCCTACATTAACATTAGCTGCCCCGCCCATGCTGCTGACCCACTTGGGCTACACCCATCTCTAAACCTTTATAAACAGTTTGCCTCTAGAGGCTAACCCCCCTTTTTCCTGATGAAGACCGCTTGTGTTGCGATTGAAACGTTGTGGGTTTTTTGTTTTTATTCACTTCTTTTTTTATTATAATTTTTCTATCTACGTGACTTTACCAAAAGAACCAAAGAATATTAATTCCTGCAGTCACGAAAGTTTTTAGTCAAAAATATATCCATTGTCTTTGAAACTGATTGGTCTACACCAGAGACAACCTTCTTGATGGCCTAGTCTCACCAGTATCAGACCAGATAACGCCAAAAGGTGAACAGTACAAAGAAAATGCACATATCAGAACATTTATAGCTTGGGGTTAGGAGCTATATTACGGGATTAAAGTGTGAATAATAAGAATAAGTTTTACCCTTTGTTGATTGCTTGCAAAAGGAATCTATTTGGTGTTTGAACATCTTACCACCTGTTTTATTGCCAGAAATTGTAAAACCTATTCTTATTAATCTTGATTTGTAGCTTTCATGACTGCAGGAATACATACTCTTTGGTTCTTTCGGTAAAGTCACGTAGGTATCAAATAAAATAATTCACGACGTTTCAAGCGCAACAAAAGTGTCCCTCATCAGGTGGGAAAGCATGGTCTGCTGCTGAGGCACTGTTTTAAAAGGTTTGAAATAGGTGTAGCTCAAGGGTCATAAAGAAGTGGGTGGGGCTAGAGACGTTAATGTGAGAAATTAGCATGCAGCTGTAAGAAAGGAGAGCGGCCGCCTAGACGAGGGCACGGAAGTGGCTATGTTAATGTGAGGGATTAGCATGATGTTAATGTGAGAAATTAGAGGGTACGGAAGTGGCTATGTTAATGTGAGAGATTAGCATGATGTTAATGTGAGAAATTAGCATGTAACTGTAGAAAAGAAGAAGAGCGGCCTCCTCGACGAGGAAGTGCAACCCAACGGGTGTAATCCAAATGGCCTGTGAGTATGAGAGTGCAATCCAAAAGACATGTGAGCATGAGAGTGCAATCCAAATGCATTAAGGTGCAATGCAATGGACATGTGAGCATGAGAGATCTAAGAGAGAGGCATAGAGAGAGAGAGAGACACAGAGAGTCGAAATAACAGCTGACATAGGCAGGTTGGGTGAAAACATCACAGTCAGTTAAGACTTTACCTGGTTAATAACGTCCTTCCAATGATTGCTCAGTTTGTACCCATCCTCTCGGTTGAAGTTGTGTCCGTGTTTATATATCTGGATGGCTTCATGAACAAATCTCTGAAGGTAGCCGGTAGGTTTGCAGAGTACCTCCATCTTGGAAAAATCAATTTCGTGTGAGCCCACAGCATTAAAAAAATTATCGGCAACGGCAGAGGTATTGGTCCTACCGTGTTTCAGATCTGCCTTGTGCTCACGGATGCTGTCCGAGACATGTCGTTTCATTTCCCCAATGTAACTGATACCACAGAGGCAACTTAGTTTGTAGACACCAGGGTATTGCATCTCAGGAATCACATCTTTTTACAGATGGGATTAAATCACGGATTGTGTGTACTGTATTGAAACCAACCTGGATCTTGTGTTTGTTTAAGATTTTGGAAATCTTTTTGATAAACCCAGCGATGTACGGTAAAGTGATGGTTTTGGTTGGATCCTCAGAAGGTTGTCTCCGCATGGCTGGGGATACAGCTTTGCATCCGTTCATCCTGAGGGCTTGGTGTACGTGCTCCAACTCACTGGCTAGGTGGTTCTGCTCGGAGATGCAACGGGCCCTATGGTGTAGTGTTTTGATGAGGGAATTCTTCTGGGCTGGATGGTGGTGGGAGTCAAACTTTAGATAGGCATCCATGTGGGTGGCTTTCCTGTAGACCAAATGTCCCAACGAACCATCAGGTCTCTTCTCGATCAAAACATCCAGGAATGGTAGCTTGCCATCCTACTTCCATGGGGAATTTGATAGACGGGTGTATGGAACTTATGTGGTTGAGAAATTGGTTCAGTGCTGGCAGGCCATGTGGCCAGATGACAAATGTGTCATCTACGTATCTCTTCCACAAGGAAGGACGTAGGGTGAATGTCTGGATGGCATCTGTCTCAAATTTTTCCATGAAAATATTCGCTACCACTGGCGATAAGGGAGAACCCATTGGGGTACCCTTATTTTGTCTGTAGAATGTACCATTCTATGTGAAGTATGTGTTGGTAAGACAGTGCCTTACCAAAGTTGGTACATCTGGATTCAGTCCTTGTTGCACTCTTATGCTCACATGTCTTTTGGATTGCACTCTCGTACTCACAGGCCCTTTGGATTACACCCATTGGGTTGCACTCCCTCGTCGAGGAGGCTGCTCTTCTTCTCCTTTTCTACAGTTACATGCTAATTTATCACATTAACATCACTAGCCCCGGCCACTTCTTTATGACCCTTGAGATTCACCCATTTCAAACCTTTTAAACCAGTCTGCCTCAGCAGCAGACCATGCTTTCCCACCTGATGGACGCTTGTGTTGCGCCTGAAACGTCGTGATTTATTTTATACCTACGTGTCTTTACCGAAAGAACCAAAGAGTACCTATTCTTATTGTTCCTACTTTGATACTGGCAAAAAGGTCCCATGTGAACTGGCCTTGTATGTTCCAGAAAGACATTAAAAGATTACAAATTTGTAAAAAAAAATCCACCTTAGAGGGTAACACAGATTCACATAACTCTAGGAGAGATTGTACAATTATTGTAATCATTATTGTTATAATAACGTGTGGGTTTTATATTGGAAGCATCCTTAACAGTGGATGGCCAGACATCTTACAACAGAGCCTTGTCAGAGTCTTGTGCCACAGAGACACTTTTACCAATAAATACATGATATAGTTATTATAAAGCAGTTCTAAAGGAATGAGTTTGAAAACGCAATTATTTTAGAACTGCTTGTTTAGTTTAGTTTGTTGTCGTCCCCCCCCCCCCCGCACCTGATTCACACGGTTGGTTACGTACGGTACGAAAGAAGTTCAACATAATACATACTCAATACTGCACCAGACTCAACAGTGTCAATAGACTAACACTGAACCATAGACTCAAGTGCCCATAGAATAAACTTTGCATCACAGACCCAACACTGCCCATAGACTCCTTTTTAAATCCTTTATATTAAGTTCGCTTGCTTGCTTGCTTGCGTGCTTGCTTGCTTACGACCGTGCAAATCTTTCGGTCGTTTTTTAACCCACTTCCCGTGATCCAATCGAGCTGACATTTTGCACACAGACTCGTTGTGCGAGACAATTAATGTTCGTGAAAATTGTTTTCCAAAATTTTACACTGTTTAGGGAAAACAAATTAAATATTTAATTACCAATTGCTTAATACTGGCAGACAATCATCTGACCCATAGGTGGCAGCCATCTCAAGCACGGTTGGCTATGTACATTGCGAAATAAGTTCAATACATACGCAACAAGTAAACCCGTAAAAACAAAGTTTTTCACTCTAAATCCTTTATATGCGTGGCGGCTAGAGTCCTCTCGTCCTCTGGCTTGAGATGGCTGCCACCTATGGGTCAGATGATTGTCTGCCAGTATTAAGCAATTGGTAATTAAATATTTAATTAGTTTTCCCTAAACAGTGTAAAATTTTGGAAATTATTTTTCACGAAAATTAATTGTCACACACAACGAGTTTGTGTGCAAAATGTCAGCTCGATTGGATCACGGGAAGTGGGATAAAAAACGAGCGAAAGATTTGCACGGTCCTAAGCAAGCAAGCGAACTTAATATAAAGGATTCTAGATTTGAAGCTTTCGTGACTGCAATGATTCATATTCTCAGGTTTTTTCGGTAAAGTCACGTAGGTATTTTAATGTTTTTACCTACGTGACTTTACCGAAAAAAAACCTGAGAATATTAATATAAAGGATTTAAAAATATATTCGCCTGTAGAGGACGCGGGGATCGATCCCGCGACCTTTGGCATGGGAAGCGAGGGCGCTACCAACTGCGCTACTCCGCCACGGCCTGTGGAGGGGTTACGCTCCGGGCTCTTATACTGTGACGTTCAGCCAAAGCCATGAATGAGTTCTATTTGAATATATGTAAAATAATTTTTTTTTGCCTAAAAAGTGTAAAATTTTTGAAAAAAATTTTCACGAACATTAATTGTCTCGCACAACGAGTCTGTGTGGAAAATGTCAGCTCGATTGGATCACGGGAAGTGGGTTAAAAAACGACCGAAAGATTTGCACGGTCGTAAGCAAGCAAGCAAGCACACAAGCAAGCAAGCACGCAAGCAAGCAAGCAAGCGAACTTACTATAAAGGATTTAAAAAACACAAAGATCCCCCGTATATCCTTAACAGACTGTAAGGGCAAGTGCTGTTAGCGAGCACCTATGAAGGCCGGAACGGTACACGAGGGGGTGGGTGGCCAGCCCCACGCCCGGCCGCCTTTGTCTCCCCAGTGGCGATGTTTACAACACCACATCAGGTACTCATTTTAGGCTGAGTCGACCTAGGGGAGGTCCAGGAACCGGTTCAGATAATCGTCCCTGTTGTTGGCCATGAGCAGGAATCGAACCTGGGTCGCCGGGTTCATAGCACAGCGTGCGAACCACTACACCACCGCTCTCAACAACACATGCACACACATACGTACAATGTATGTGAAATTGTTGGACTGCTGCGCATAATTGATTTTCATGCTTTCATTTAAAATTATCAGGGAGGTTGATGGTTGAAGAACTCCCCTATACGTGTCTTCTGAATTTTTGTTTGGTTTAAATCGCTATCATTACTTTGAGCTTCCCTGGATATGATCAATCCTGGCCCTGACGCCTGCTGTATATTTGGAGTTTGCGTGTCTCTCTCCCAGTGGTCGTGTGGATTTTTCTCCGGGTCCTCCGGTTTCCCCCTCCACATTTACAATCAACATCACGTGTTTAGAATAATTGGCTGATGCAATAAATTTCCACGTGATAATAAGCCACTTCTTTGAGCTATAATTTGCAATCGCCAGGTTGCGTCTGAAAAGAGCTCGATAGCTCAGTGGGCCTTACCTGTAAAAATAAAAAATAGTTTTAAGTTTAGTTTTAGGAACTTAATTGGTTCTTGGAGAGATACGTTGGACATCATGCCGAACAACGGATCTCATATGAAAAATAAGAGTAGGCTTTACCCTTTCTGGAAATAAAACAGGAACGGTGATAAGATGTTCAAATACCACATGAATACATTTTGCAAGAAATCAAGTCTGCATTAACCACACATACTTCTGGCAAAACATATGTAGAGGAGTAATATGGGGACGTGACGTCATACGCGCTGTGAGGTACGAGGACGTCATGTAACCTGAGGGTACTTAAGGAGGGCCCCGTGACAAAAGCGGGGTCGTTGTGGGAGCCCGGGATGGAGAGTGGTTAAAGGGAGCTGAAGAGACAGCCAGGGGTAGAGCTCAAGAAGTCTGTAGAAGCCGGCTGTAGTTATAGAAAATGCTGCTCTCCTCGGTTGGGCGGTGTTGGCTGAACACCCGTCCCGACTCAAGTGAGAGAGCCCAAAGAGACAGCCAGTAGGCTAGCAGTAGAGAGAGCTAAGGGTCCAAGAGAAGGACCGAGTGTAGGACACCAACTCTGCTGGTTAACTACTTTCTTTGTTAATAAATCGGCGCAAACCCTTACTTGAAGACCTGCCTCCGCGTCGTCATTTACTACACAACACATACAGTGAGGGAAAAAAGTATTTGATCCCCTGCTGATTTTGTACGTTTGCCCACTAAGAAAGAAATGATCAGTCTATAATTTTAATGGTAGGTTTATTTGAACAGTGAGAGACAGAATAACAACAAAATCCAGAAAAACGCATGTCAAAATGTTATAAATGTAATTGCATTTTAATGAGAGATATAAGTATTTGACCCCTCTGCAAAACATGACTTAGTACTTGGTGGCAAAACCCTTGTTGGCAATCACAGAGGTCAGACGTTTCTTGGAGTTGGCCACCAGGTTTGCACACATCTCAGGAGGGATTTTGTCCCACTCCTTTTTGCAGATTTTCTCCAAGTCATTAAGGTTTCGAGGCTGACGTTTGGCAACTCGAACCTTCAGCTCCCTCCACAGATTTTCTATGGGATTAAGGTCTGGAGACTGGCTAGGCCACTCCAGGACCTTAATGTGCTTCTTCTTGAGCCACTCCTTTGTTGCCTTGGCCGTGTGTTTTGGGTCATTGTCATGCTGGAATACCCATCCACGACCCATTTTCAGCGTTGCAGACGACCCCCGGTTTGCGTTGAAGGACCTCGTGCGCTTGTATACTCGTAGCGACCCGCAAGGAAGAAATATCGATCTCGTCGGCCGTGTTGATGGGGACCCCCAGGTCCTGCGCCAACTTAAGCAGCTGCTCCAAAACCATCGCATCTTGGCCCTCCTCGTCCATACGAGGGAATGCGGCATCGGCGAGAGCCAGCAACGCCGTGCGATAGGCGAGCGCGGTCTCCGTGTCCGCCTTCCGCCTTGCATAAAAATGATGGCGACACGCCGAGGGAGGTCCGTAGACCTTGGCCATGAGACCCAGCGCTGCCTTAAGCGTGGAACGGTCCGACCTCCGTGCGGATATGAAAGCCGCGAGCGCGTTGTCGTCCAACATGGCAGGCAGTGCCCGCAGCGCCGTAGCGTCGGACCAGGCGGACATCTCCTGATGCGCCAAAAACCTGCGCTGAAATTGGCCCCAGTCCCCGCCTTCCGCCTTGAAGGCTGACAATGCGGGAAGGCGCTGTTGAAAAATGAAGTCGTCCTCTGCCTCGTGGTTCCTTTCCACCGCCCCGTCGGTGTGTAAGATGGCGGCCCCAGTGGCGGGTGTCTGATGGCGGTCCGCAGCGCGCGTTGATGACGTAAGCGGGCGCGCTTGGAGAACCGCCGCCACGTGGCGGTCGCCGTTCCCACCAAAAGTCGGCGCAGATGAAATGGCGGGAATCGCCAAGTCATTTTGGCGGGAATCTGCGGGGCGACCCTGTAGAATGTCCGCCGCCGTCCCCGCTCCTGCCGACGAGCTGATTTCCGCCAGGATGGACGCGGCGGCGAGCAGCAGCTCCGCCAGACGGGAGTGCGCCTCGCGGAGCACGGCATCGGTCCCCAGTCGCTCGCCCGGCGCCGTCGGCGGATCCTGCAGCGTGGGCCATTCTTCGTCCTCACCCCCCGATGCCAGCTGGCCCGAGTCGTCAAGGTTATCCTCGCGGTCAATCCCGTGGGTCCGACGGGTCTTCCTCGTATCCATGCTTGGAAGACTGTTTCACTTCTGACGCCAGTTGAAGTATTGGAAATGACGGCAGGAAACTCCTTGACGGGTAACACACTTTTTATTAAATCTTGACTTGTCACGATACAACGTGTGGTCTCTATTCTTCTGACTACTGTCACGATACAACGATACAACGTGTGATCTCTATTCCTCTGACTGCACACTTCACTTAGCTCGTGTAGACTCCATGCCTCTTGCTACACACTTCACTTAGCTCGTGTAGACCCTATGCCTCTGGCTACACACGCATCACTCATCTCGTGTAGACCCTATGCCTCTGGCTACACACGCATCACTCGTCTCGTGTAGACCCTATGCCTCTGGCTACACACGCATCACTCGTCTCGTGTAGACCCTATGCCTCTGGCTACACACGCTGCATGCTCACACTGCATGCTCACACTACACTCCGCCTCTGGGTTACACAGAGTCCCGGTCCCCACAGGACAGCGGGACTGGGTACCACAGGGCCCTATCTCTTCCTCTCCGTCTTCAGTCTTCGCTGGTTACACTCTCCCCGTACGCCTGTGTGCATCACCTTATATAGTCCCTCCTCACGGGAGACGGAGCGGATGCGGACCTCGACGTGAGCATCGCTCCTTAGTTAACCAATCACGACGCGCTATCTCTACGATCCGGTTTCCCCCAGCGCGTGTTTCCACTACCCAACCAATCACGCCGCGCTGCCACCCGATCACTCCCTCTCAAGCGCGTCACCGGCACACAGCCAATCAGCACCACATAACCCACGACCCCGCGCTGACCCCTGATCCTTCACCGTCAGCGCGCGTCACCACACACACAGCCAATCACTACGCGCTGGCACCCGATCGCTACCCCAGCGCGTATCACCACTACACAGGTAACGAGCTGAGATTAGGAGCACTCCCTTTAAGAGTGTGCTCCTAATCTCAGCTCGTTACCTGTGTAGTAGGTTCAAATTAGGTGCACACACACGTAACTTGGAGGCAACACTATTTATTAAACGGTAAATAATATAACACTCTACATGAGGTGGTGACCACCTTCCTCAACTCACTAACACTCTGGAACACGACACAGACTGGACCAGGCAGGCAACGGCCTGCCTGGCCCAGGACGACGACTCGGGACTTGACGACCGAAGATGTCTTCACCTTGGAGTACAGTACAACAGCCGCCTCGCTCTGCGTTCACACCACGCTTATATTTGGTTTGGCGTGGCTGGCTCCGCCCCGGCGTGGCTGGCTCTCTTCAGGCCACGCCTCCCTTCCCAGGACACGCCTCACTTCCCCCACCTCTGGGAGGGTCCGGATCCCTCCACCACGTGACCCCCCAGGCACCCCCTTGGGGCCCCCAGCCTTCGTACGGGCCGACACAGTAGTGACCTTTCTCTGTCACTACATCACCCCCCCCTGTATAAACACACAGCCGTCCCCGGCTGTAACACAACTGTGAAACATCGAAAAGGTGTGCCTCCGAACCAACAACATCAATAAATGACCGGCGACCGATAAGAAATACAATCACTTAATATATACAGAATCGACGAGGGTAAAAAGGGAACCGCATAGAAAATGGGGAATTAACAAAAAATATACATGAAAACTGGCTAACCCACTTACGCTCCAGCACAGCCCCCCCCCCCCCCCCGTTAGAATCACGCATGCAATGACAGTCACCCGTTAGCACCCCTCGCCTTTCCGACGTGGCGTCACAACCAGTAGCACGCGTCGGCCATATCGGGGGGGGAATTTCCATGTTACCACCCCACCGCCTTTCCGACGCGGCGTCACAACCAGTAGCACGCGTCGGCCATATCGGGGGGGGATTTCCATGTTACCACCCCACCGCCTTTCCGACGCGGCGTCACAACCAGTAGCACACGTCGGCCATATCGGGGGGGGGAATTTCCATGTTACCACCCCACCGCCTTTCCGACGCGGCGTCACAACCAGTAGCACGCGTCGGCCATATCGGGGGGGGAATTTCCATGTTACCACCCCACCGCCTTTCCGACGTGGCGTCACAACTAGTAGCACGCGTCGGCCATATCGGGGGGGGATTTTAACCCAGTCTCTCTCCAAGACTCGCATCGCAGCATATAGCTGTACCGACCAAGCCGAGACGACCCATCGTTCACTCACTGCACAACATGCACCCTAACAACTGAGGGATACAGTCTCAACGTAACAGGACAACTCCACCTGAACCTTACGAATCTCCAGCCCACTGTTTCAACGCACCTCGGAGTGTCTCACTCTCCGGGCCGTCAGGTCAAGCCATCAGACACAGCATGATGGGACCACACTCTCTGAGCCATGTGAGCGCACAGCCCACTAGGCTAGACAAGCCACGGAGTGTCTCGATCTCCGGGCTGTCAGGTCAAGCTGTCAGACAGCATGACGGGACCACACTCTCTGAGCCATGTGAGCGCACAGCCCACTAGGCTAGACAAGCCACGGAGTGTCTCGATCTCCGGGCTGTCAGGTCAAGCCGTCAGCCATTGCATGACGGGACCACACTCTCAGAGCCATGTGAGCGCACAGCCCACTAGGCTAGACATACCACGGAGTGTTTCAATCTCCGGGCTGTCAGGTCAAGCCGTCAGCCATTGCATGACGGGACCACACTCTCCGAGCCCTGTGAGCGCACAGCCCACTAGGCTAGACATGCCACGGAGTGTTTCAATCTCCGGGCTGTCATGTCAAGCCGTCAGCCATTGCATGACGGGACCACACTCTCCGAGCCCTGTGAGCGCACACAGCCCACTAGGCTAGACATACCACGGAGTGTTTCAATCTCCGGGCTGTCAGGTGAAGCCGTCAGCCATTGCATGACGGGACCACACTCTCCGAGCCATGTGAGCGCACAGCCCACTAGGCTAGACATGCCACGGAGTGTTTCAATCTCCGGGCTGTCAGGTCAAGCCGTCAGCCATTGCATGACGGGACCACAACGTTCATGTTAGACACGCAACACTCACTGGGCCATCCTGGTCAGGACCTGCGCCCCAAGATAGGTGACAGCCAGCAGCACAATTCCAAATCCCTGGCCGCATGTCACCATCACAATTTAACACCATCACATCCCGTATCCGTACACATCATCTCCGAGACTCGCATTGCAGCATGCAGCTGTACCAACCGAGTGGAGAGCAACGCAATTTGACGGCAATTAACGGAAACGGACCCCCGATCCATGTAGAACACAAGGAGCATTCTCGCACAAAAGACATCATCTGTGCAACAACGGACAGGAACCAACCAGTGAGTTTGAAACGAATCGAACCTGTCATTTCAAAATCTCCTTCAACATTAACCATGGGACTCAGGGCATTCGAATTTTGAGAGCAAAAAAACTATACACAAACCCCAAGAATCGCCAAATTGATTAATACAGTATATGCAGTATATGAAATTCGTACAGTGAATCATTTGGCGCAATGCTCCATCCAGTCCCCACATGGCAACACACACAATCAATACTCCAGACAATCCGTATATAGTAAATAATCACAAGCAAGTACCCAACATTCCATACACTGTTAACAATTCCAAGCAAAGCTCCATACGGTCTGTACCTTGGCAACAATGACGATCAAAGTTTCTTACAGTTACACGTGGCAATCACGAGCGAAACTCCATACAGTATACACAATAACAACGGCGATTTCGCAACAAAACGATGTAACAACACGAGTCATTAACACGGCAACATACAGGATATCAACGGAGCTCGGGACACCAACACGAATTAATCATTAACTACACCCCGAAGATACCGATCTCGACGCCGTAATTAACAGCAACACTTGTTACAAGCAGAAACCCCCATGGTCGCCGCGTCAATTTATCACGCACACAACCGGACGAACACGCTCCGCAACCCAGCGAGTTAAAAAAAAACACACGCGATCGCAACCCGGCGCACGTAAGATGGGTGAAGATTATTATTATTTTTTTTTTCTTGGGGCCGGGTGCTTGTCATGTCACGACTCGCCTGGCAAACTGTGAATAGTGGAGGGCGGCAAGGTGGAGCACTGGGACGGCCCGAAGAATCTTTCATGGTGAACACGGCCTGCTCTTGCGAACCCATCCACCTCTCGCGCTCGAGCTGAAGACTGGAACTCCCCCTCTGCAGGCGTTGATGTCGGCGGGAGCGGCATTTCAGCAGCAGGAGCGGCGTTCCCGCCGCCGAAATGGCGGGAGCGGCGCTTTGGCGGGAACCGCGCCCCGACCAGCCGCCGAAATGGCGGGAACCGCGTGGCCCGCATGGCCGGGCCTCCCCTGCCAGCCCCCGCAGCGACGATGGTGTCCTCTCCCCGCGGCTCCGTCGCTCCATTCCCGATGGCGGCGAAGCAGCAGTGTGGTGCCAGTCCCGCCGCTCCGCGCGCAGCGCCATCTCTCTCTCTCTCTGTCACCGGGGCTGCCATCCCCGGGGCTGTCCGAAGGATGGTCGTCACACCGTCCCCGTTGTACGAAGGCGTCCAGGTGAGTTGTATATTTGTTTTTCGTGTGCCCATTTTACTTCCCTAGGATAACACCTAGCAATATTTATTTTTCCAACTTCTGACGCCAAATGTAGTAGGTTCAAATTAGGTGCACACACACGTAACTTGGAGGCAACACTATTTATTAAACGGTAAATAATATAACACTCTACATGAGGTGGTGACCACCTTCCTCAACTCACTAACACTCTGGAACACGACACAGACTGGACCAGGCAGGCAACGGCCTGCCTGGCCCAGGACGACGACTCGGGACTTGACGACCGAAGATGTCTTCACCTTGGAGTACAGTACAACAGCCGCCTCGCTCTGCGTTCACACCACGCTTATATTTGGTTTGGCGTGGCTGGCTCCGCCCCGGCGTGGCTGGCTCTCTTCAGGCCACGCCTCCCTTCCCAGGACACGCCTCACTTCCCCCACCTCTGGGAGGGTCCGGATCCCTCCACCACGTGACCCCCCAGGCACCCCCTTGGGGCCCCCAGCCTTCGTACGGGCCGACACAGTAGTGACCTTTCTCTGTCACTACACCTGTATAAAGACACCTGGGAGCCAGAAATCTTTCTGATTGAGAGGGGGTCAAATACTTATTTCCCTCATTAAAATGCAAATCAATTTATAACATTTTTGACATGCGTTTTTTCTGGATTTTGTTGTTGTTATTCTGTCTCTCACTGTTCAAATAAACCTACCATTAAAATTATAGACTGATCATTTATTTGTTAGTGGGCAAACGTACAAAATCAGCAGGGGATCAAATACTTTTTTCCCCTCACTGTATCGACTAAGACACACACACATGGACTTACACATACATACATACACTGACACACACATTGCCCTACACACACATATGGATTGCGACACACAGACATCTACTTTAGATACACACATATGGATTAACACACACACATCGACTGACACACATAGACACACAAATGCACATTGACTTACACACTCAGATGGAGCCATGCACACAGACTCACACACACGCATTCACTTAGACACACACGTGTGGACTTACACACGCATGTGAACTAACACACACACAGCGACTGATACGCACACAAATGGACTGATACACAAACACTTGTATGTACACACACAAACACATGGGGCGTTGTCCGTTTAAAAAAGACACACACATGGACTTACAAGACATGGACCCACACACATAGAAACCCATCGACTTACACGCACACAAACACATATGGCCTCACACACACAGACATTGACTTTAGGGACACATGTAGTTTCTGCACACGAACATTATAATTGTAATATTAGGCAACTTATTAGTTTCCTAATAGTAAACAATGAAGCAGATTTGTTATCTGCAAAAAAACATTATTATAGTAAGATTTGGCAACTGATTAGTTGAATGATAGTAGACAATGAGCCAGAGTTGGTATGTGCATACAAATATACAAATTTTTATATCTGGCAACGTATTTGTTTCATAATAGTAAGCAATGAAGCGGATTTTTAATCAGCAGACCAACATTATTAGTGTAATGTTTGTCAACTAATGTGTTTAACAATAGTAAACAATGCTCTTCAGTTGTTAGCGTAAGAAGCAAGGAAATGTGTACTTACCATAGGCATGTTGAGGCTTTGTGGCATGCGTAGCCCCCCGTCCTGGCCTACATTGGCGAGGCGGCGGAGTTGGCACGTTGCCAGGCTAGGGGCTGGGCCGCTACCCCCCCCCCCCAGCATCCCCCACCCGTGCAAGAATAATGCTATGTAAGCAGTAAAAAATTATTATCTACAGAGTCTGTAATATAAACTGGACGCATCGTGTTGGGGGGGCAAAGAGGACATCACACTGTGAAGAAATATCCACAGCGTTGTGTGTATGTATTGCCTGTAAAACGTGTGAAAGAAAATGTCCCCGTGAGCTCAAGCGAAGGCGCATCACTTGGCAGGGTACGCCCCCCCACCCCGCAATTGGCGTCAGTTGGTACGGTCGATGTCGAGCAATAAGTAAATAATTAATAATAGAAACGGCACAAATGTGTTAATTAAACTACTTTAAAGTTTATGGATGGGAAAACGGAATAGTCTATTCCCACCGCAGGGCTTAGGGCGTGCTGCCTGGCAAATTATTTTCTACACATAGGCCACCGTTGGAGAGCCAAATCCCCCGCAAACGCGAGCGCGCAGAGACTTTTATATAGAAAAAAATAAGAAGATGGGATCCCAATATCCACATGACGCCCGAACAAGTGCTGCGTCAACAGCTGCCTTCAGACCGCGGCCGCTACCGCCACCACCAGCACCACCTCCACCAGGAGTGCCAGCGCCACTATCGCCACCAGCACCACCACCACTAGAAGCGCCAGCGCCACCACCACCAGCGCCACCACCACCAGCGCCACCACCACTCGGAGCCCCAACGCCACTACCAACACTGCCACCACCGCCAGCGCCACCACCACCAGGAGCGCCAGCACCACCTCCACCACCGCCACCACCACCAGTGCCGCCACCAACAGCACCGCCGCCACCAACAGCACCACCACCACCAATGCCACCACCACCATTAGTGACACCACCACCAGCGCTACGACCGCCGCCGCCACCACCAGCGTCACAACCACCAGTACCACAATCACCAACACCGCCACCACCAACATTGCCACCACCAGCAGCGCCACCATCACCGCCACTCCTGGCGGTGTCCAGGGCTCTGGAGCTGATAAGCCACGGTGAACCTCTCTCTCACCTGCTGCATGGCTAGATGTTGACTATCTCGCCTGGCATGCAGGAGGACGTGGGTTCGACCCCGACCCTGACAATGCATGCTGCTGTATATTTGGAATCCGTGTCTCTCGCGCTCTCTCCCTATGGTGGTCATGTGGATTTTCTCCGGGTCTTCTGGTTTTTCCCCTCCACATTTAGAATCGACGTCACGCATTTAGAGTATGCGATAGCCAGGTCGCTTCCGAAAAAAAGCTATGTATCTCAGTCAGGGCCTTAGCCCTGGTAAAATAAAAAAAGTTAAGATTTAGTATGGGTCTCTGTGGGTCCTTTAGTTTTGTATGAGTCTCTGGATCTTTGCAGGTCTCTATGAGTATGGGTCTCTGTGCGTCTTTATCGGTTTCTAAACTACCTAAATAATAATCTTAAACTCAACCCGAGTAAAATCCAAATCTGTGCCTTCCACCTGAGAAACTGGGATGCAGACCGACGCCTGAATGTCACCTGGAGAGACCAGAGCCTCGAACATCAGTCACCCAGTCTACCTCGGAGTAACATTGGATCGTATAATCAGCTACAAAAAGCACACTTTAAATACCAAAGCCAAGCTCAACACATGAAACATATACATTCTGCGAAAACTCGCAAATTCAAAGTGGGGAGCAACATCTATCCACTCTACGCACCACTGCCTTAGCACTTTGTTTATCTGTGGCTGAATATGCATTCTCTACCTCGGGACACTCAATCCACAATAAACATGTCCACACCGCCCTCAATGACACGTTCAGAATAATATCAGGGTGCCTGAGAGCCACCCCTGTTCCCTGCCTATATGCACTATCTGGCATAGTGTCCCTTAACATCAGCAGGAAGGTAGCAGGTGACCACGACCAGCAAGTCATAGAGTGGGACGTCCTAATCCGCTACATGGCCATCAGCCAGCACACCGTCGTCTGTCATCGAGAAACAGCTTCTTGTGCTTCACTGTAGTACTGACCACATCACCGGAATCTGCTAGAACTTCCCTCTGGCAAAAATAATGGGAAAAATCAAGTGACAAAACTTCTGAATGGAGCCAGCGAGGAAGCATCCCCAGTGAGGAGCTCGCATCTGGCTCCAATTACAAATGGCTCACATGGCGGAGCCTAAACAGACTGAGAGTGGGTTTCAGCAGATGCAACTCTCTCATGAAATCATGGGGCTTCTGCGCAACCGAACAATGTGCTTGTCAGGAGAAGAAAACAATGGATCATCTCCTGAGATGCCCTGCAACACCACAATGCACTCCTCAAAATTTGGCAATGCCAACACCAGAAGCGGTGGCCTGTGCAGAATATTGGACAGAGACTATATATATAGGTTGTACAGGAGACACGACGAAGAAAAAGATCGGTCTCTGTGAGTATGAGTCTCTGTGGGTCTGTATGGGTCCCCATGATTAAGGGTCTCTGTGAGCATGGGTCTGCGAGCATGTTTGGACTCTTTGAGTATGGGTCTGTGTGTATGGGTCTCTGTGAGTGTGGGTCTCTGTGGGTCTGTATCGGTCTCTGCTAGTATGGGTCTCTGTGGGTCAGTATGGGGCTCTGTGAGTATGAGTCTCTGCAAGTCTCTACGAGTCTCTAGAAACTTGCTTTTAGAATATTTGGCTGCCGTTATGAACTCCCAAGTGATGATATCAGCAACTTAATTGAGCTGCTATCACCTGTGATAGACAGGTAAATTCTCTGAAAAAGAGCAACATAGCTAAGTAGGGCCTTACCTGGTGAAATATTTTTTTTCTATTTTCAGTATGGGTCTCTGTGGGTTGCTGTGAGTATGTATGGTTCTACGAGTCTGGATCTCTATAGATCTCTGTGAGTATAGGTCTCTGTGGGTCTCTAATTCGAATTTTTATCGCACTATTTCGAGGGTGCTTTAAAATTCAATCTGACGGCATTCAGTGAGGAAGGTGATGGGTGGATAGAGGGGCAGGGCCTGGGAATGGAGCTGATATTGCAGGGGTAAGTAAGGCAGAATAAGGTGCAATGTGATGGTGAGTGAGGATGTCTGACGGGGTGCAACATAGATTAGAGGAAGTGGGGTATGGGGCACATGCGTGAAGTTGTGAAATGGGCATGGATTAGGATAAGTGGAGGGTGGTAGGGGCAGAGGTCTGGTAGGCAGACAGTTGAGCCGATGGAGGAGCACAGTGTATAGCTGGGGGAGAGATGTGGCCAGGTGCACATAAAAAGCAAGATGTCAGAGCCGGGTCAGGAATTAGGGTCGTCGGAGGAAGATGACTGGGGGGCTGCAAGTAGGTGAAGGAACCGGTTGGGGTGGAGGCAGTGGAAGAGAAGAAGCAATCGAGAATAGAAGGGACCTGAGGGCCAAGTGAAAGGTGGAAAGCGAGGATGAGAGTCTAATCTGGAGTGGGAGTTTGTTCCGGTGCAACGGTGGCAAGACGAGATAAATAATTAATGAAAGCGAGACTGGGCGCAAGGAGATGATGGAACAGTGAGTAAACGGAAACATTGAGATCGAGGGGAGCATGAAGGGACATATCAAGAAATGAGAGAAGAGGGGTAGGGTGAGGCTTTGAATACCAGAGTGAGGAATTTTTAAAGACAGCAGTGATAGACAGAAAGCCAGTGAAGTTGTTGAAGGAGAGGAGAGCAGTAAAATGTGCATGGAAGGTTGAGTACAGTCCGTGCAACTGCATTTTGGATGTGTTGGAGAAGGATAACGGCGTAAGCAGGGAGACCAACCAGGAGTGAGTTGATGTAATCCAGATGATTGAAGACAAGGGATTGTATGAGATTGGCAGCAGTGGTAGTGATGAGTGGGCAGATTTTCCTGATGTTGTACAGATGGTAACGGCATTTGTGAGAGGTGTTGGCAATGTGGGAAGTGAAAGAGAGAGTGGAATCGAAGGTAACATTGAAAGTTAGGGCGGTAGAGTTTGGGAAGAGATTATGGGGGGGGGGGGGAGAAATGGAGGGTGCACGAGGGGGTGAGCGAGACGATGGAAAGAAAAGCACTGAGGTTTTGGAAGAATTTAGGGAAAGGACATTTTCGATCATTCATGCTTGTATGCCTGTCAGGCAGGATGAGATACGGAGGGAAAAATCGGGGGTGAATGATTGGAAGAAGAAAACTTGAGTGTCATCAGAAAAGAGATGATAGGAGATATCGAAGGAATAAAGAATAGACTCTAGGGGAGATGTGTGTATGGAGAACAGAAGGGGACCAAGTACCGAGCCCTGGGGAACACCAACCATGAGAGGGGTGGTGGAGGAACAGCAGTGGTTGAAAGAGACAGTCAATGAACAGGAAGTCAGGTAGGAATGAATCCAACAAAGCGGGGTGTCAGAGATGCCGAGTTTGGAGAGAGTGGATAGGGGAGGAGGGAGTGGTCGAGAGTGTCGAAGGCAGAAGACAGATTGAGAGAGATAAGGATGGAGGATAGGCCAGTGACGCGAGTTGGCCAGGTGGTTGTGGATGTGGAGGGTGGTTTTAGTGGAATGGAGAGGGCGGAACCCAGACTGATGGAGGGGATACAGTGAGTGGGAAGAGATGTAGGGTGAGAGGCAGGAGTGAACTAAGCGTTCAAGGAGTTTGGAAAAATAAGGAAGCAAGGAAATAGGGCGATAGTGTGCAGGGACAGAGGGATCTAGAGGTTTTTGAGAAGCGGCACGATGATGGTGTTTGTATAAAAGTTGGGGAAGATGCCAGAGGAGAGGGAAGAGTTAAAAGAAATCCAAAAGAAATGGAATAATCGTGGGGAGAATGGATGGAAGGGAAGATGGAAGGGGACCGAGGGAGGAAAAGGTGGGGCAGGTTTTGGAGATTATTAGGACAGCTCCAGGACAGAAATGGCAGAGAATGCATTTAAGGAATAAGTAGTACTGTGGAACATGGAGGGGTCAGTAGGTGCAGGGATATTAAGAGGTTTCGCAGTGATCATAGAGGAGTGGATGTGGCTGCCGCTATGAATTCCCAAATGACAATGCTGATGATAGCAGTCACTTTGTTGAGCTTTTATCACTTGTGATAGCCAGGTCACTTCGCTGATAGAGAGTCACATAGCTCAGTGGGGCCTTCTCCACAAATCTGGCTGTCGCCTGATGAAGCTAGTTGTAATTACTGGTGAAACGTCGTACTCAAGATTGTAAATGTTGTGGCTTTGCTCTCCAACACACCGGTGTGCTGTACTAGTGACGAATTGGCATGTTCTGTTTACAGAACAACCCTTACTAGTTGGCTGAGATGGATGATGGTGGGTTTTAATGACACTTTTATATATTTACGTGATCCCACCAAAAAAACCTCTATTATGGATGAGTTTTAGAGTTTCGTTTTAATCCCCCACGCAGTCAGTCAGTAAGTTCACCCACGGACAAGGGTGGGAGGGGAGGGTGGTGGGTACCAACTGGGACTTCTGGCTTTAGTAGCGGAACGCTGGAGCGCTGCTGTGATGCTGGGTCTGTCTCCACAGAGTGGAGCCGGAGACAATGACCAGAGGCTGCCTAGCCACATGGTGTGTTAAGAGCAGAGATCTATAAAAAATTATAATATAATAATGGAGAATGTTTTATTGTTTGTATGTTGTTGTTAACTCACTGAAATAAATCCACAGGAACTCAATATAACGTTGCAATGTTTTATGAGAGTGGTGCCTGGGTTTTGACTGGACTGTGAGCATGGTGTCCCAGCTCGTGGGGGTTCACGATGGCCGAGTTGGTGAGATTCACAATGGCCGGGTCGTTGGGGTTCAGGATGGCAGGGTCAGTGGGGTTCACTATGGCCGGGTCAGTGGGTTCACGATGGCCATGTCGGTGAGATTCACAATGGCCGGGTTGGTGGGGTTCATGATGGCAGGGTCAGTGGGGTTCACAATGGCCGGGTCAGTGGGGTTCACAATGGCCGTGTGGGCGCTGTTCACGATGGCCGCATGGGTGGGGTTCACGATGGCCGTGTGGGTGCAGTTCACGATGGATCTGTGGGTGTGGTTCACAATGGCCATGTGGGTGAAGTTTACGATGGCAAAGTCATGCGGGTTCATAATGGAGAGTGGGTTGGTGGGTGCATGAGTGAGTGAATGGGTTGGTGTGTGATTGGGTGTGTTATCAAGTGAGTGAGTGGGTAAGTGATAGGTGGGTGTCATGATGAATGAGTGGGTGAGGGAGTGAATTGGTTGGTGGGACAGTGAGTTGTTGGATGAGTGAGCAGGTGAGCAATTGAATGTGGGTGAGTGGGTGGATGAGTGAGTGTGGGTGAGTGAGTGTGGGTGAGTGAGTGAGCAGCTGAGACGAGTCAGACAGTGCGGAGTGGTAGCAGTAACATCGGGATTAACACCACTACCATCGCCACCTCCACATTACCCTGGAACGCATAATTTAATCTCTTCTCCAGCCCGTGCCGTGCCTGTTTAGCCCCCTCTATCCAGCCAAATGTGGTGTGGTTTGGCATGCGGTGTGGTTGGGCATGCGGGCTACATGACCCAGTCAACGCAGCCTCGTCTGCCGGAAGAGCTCACCGATGGGACTTTGTCCAGATCTTTCAAAGACTTGAGCTCCTTAAACAATCCAGTCTGGTTAAACTCACGATGGATCATAGGCAGGGCCAGCACTGAATGTTTAAACCCTGCGCAGATATTCCTTTAGAGGGCTCCACATCTTGCATGCATTGCGAACAGAGGGTATGAATGTGGCCGAGAAGAACCGAGGCTTCATGTGGAAGACGGAGGAAGAGGAGTGGTTGAGTGGGTAGGTAGTTGAGTGGGTGAGTGAATGAGTAGGTAGGTGAGTGAGTCGCTGAGATGCCGGTGGGTATGTGGGTGGGTAAGTGTGTTGGTGAGTGTGTAAGTGGGTGGGTGGGCGAGTGGGTGGTGGAGTGTGTGGGTCAGTGGGTGGGTGAATGGGTGGGCGAGTGGGTGGTTGAGTGTGTGGGTCAGTAGGTGGGTGTGTGGGGTACAGTGTGGGGACGCTCACATTGTTCCGTCTGGCTCAACGTGGAAGAGTAGACCAAATACTGTCTATAGCGGCCTCTATCAGAGGCCTCTTCCGCCAGCAGTGGAGTGAGGAAGCAATTGCAGAGCTGCACCTTTTGCCCCCCCCCAACCCAAGAGGCTCCCAGGTGGACTTGTCCAGAGCCCGGCATGAACGCGATGGGCTGTACCACTCAGGACAATCCAGGGGGGGGGAAGGAAGAGTGATCACGCTGGGCTCAAACACCTCACTAGTCGTGTGTGGCCGCAGTACTGAGAATAAAGATATAACAGGCGACGTTCCGGGCAATGGTCCTTCTTCATGGTCCGTAGAGATGGTGGAGGGACAATGTATTGACAAATCCGTCCCTCCTGTAGGACGCTATGTTCAGAGACAAAGCTCCCCCGTGTAGCCCACACAGGTTGATGGGGCAAGTGCTGTTAGTAGCGAGTAGCAGCAGCAGCGCATATAAAGGCCGGAACTCTAGCACACGAGGGAGAAGCCAAACACCACCACACTCGCCCGGCCGCCTTTGTATCCCCAGTTATGATGTGTGTGGGTGGGTGGTTATGTGGGTGAGTGAGACCCATGCAAACACACAGAGACCCATAGACTCACCATACAGAGATCCGTCGACTCACAACATAGAGACCCAGAGACTCATAACACCGAGACCCACATAATCACCACACAGAAACCCATCGACTAACCACACAAATTCCCAGACTCACCACACAGATACCCATAGACTCACGACAAAGAGACCCATATACTCATTACACAGAGCCCCATAGACTCAACACACAGATACACGTAGATTCACACATAGATACCTACAGACTCACCACACAGAGACCCATAGACTCACACACAGAGATCCATAGACACCTCACACAGAGATACACAGACTCACCACACAGAAACCCATAGACTCACACACAGAGACCCATATATTCAACATACAGACACCCATATACTCACCACATTAGACCCAAAGGCTCACCACACAGAGACCCATCGACTCACAAACAGAGAGCCATAGACTCACACACAGAACCCCATAGACTCACCACACACAAACCCATAGACTCACACACAGAGACCCATAGCCTCACACACAGAGAGCCGTGTACGCATCTTCAGGCTGAGTCGACCTAGAGGAGGCCCAGCCAGCGAGCCGGCTCAGATTTTCCCGCCGCCTCCGCTCGCCCCGGGCGGAAGCGGAAGTAGCAGCGGGGGGTGGTGTGACGCCAGGGGGGGGGCTCAGGGCGTGCGAAAAGGGGCGTAGTCACGCGCGTTAACGACACTTGGGGCGTAGCTACAAGGGGCGTGGCCACGACGCTCGATCTGTTACGTCACCGGTGACGTCGCAGCGCCACGTGAATCCTCAGAGTTCGAGACAGGCGTGAAGGAGGCAGCTGCTTCTGCTGCTTCTTCTTCATCATCGTCGAGCAGCTTCTGCTGAAGCAATCCGAGCAAAACTTTTGAAGAGGTGAGTGTGTGGGTCCGTGTTATGAGTTCGTGGGGAGGGTGTGGGTCCGTGTTGTGGCTTCTTGATGAGTGTGTGGGTCCGTTTTGTGGCTTCTTGATGATTGTGTGGGTCCGTGTTGTGGGTTCATGGTGAGTGTGTGGGTCCGTTTTATGGCTTATTAATGATTGTGTGGATCCGTGTTGTGGGTTCATGGTGAAGGTGTGGGTTCATGTTGTGGGTTCGTGGTGAGTGTGTGGGTCCGTTTTATGGCTTCTTGATTATTGAATGGATCCGTGTTGTGGGTTTTTGGGGAGGGTGTGGGTCCGTGTTATGGGCATGGTGAGTGTTTGGGTCCATGTTGTGGCTTCTTGGTGAGGGTGTGGGTCCGTGTTGTGCCTTTCTGGTGAGGGTCCGTGTTGTGGGTTTATGGTGAGGGGGTGGGTCCGTGTTGTGCCTTCTTGGTGAGGGTGTGGGTCTGTGTTATGGCTTCTTGGTGAGGGCGTGGATCCGTTTTGTGGGTTCGTGGTGAGAGTGTGGGTCCGTCTTGTGGGTTCATGGTGCGGGTATGGGTCTGTGTTGTGGGTTCTTGGTGAGTGTGGGTCCTTCTCGTGGGTTCTTGGTGAGTGTGTGGGTCCTTGTTGTGGGTTCGTGATGAGTGTGTGGGTCCCTGTTGTGGGTTTGTGGGGATGGTGTGGGTCCATGTTGTGGGTCCGGGGTGAGGATGTGGCTTCGTGCTGGGGATGTGAGTCTGTGTTAATAATGCGAGTAAGTGTTGATTATGTGAGTCCCTCTTGATTCTGTGAGTCTGTGTAGTGATGCGAATCCGCGTCCTTGTGACATGGGTAATGGTGTCGTCGAGCTCTCCCTGACTCCTCCACGTGCCACTCGCCTACACCCCCGTCCACCCCACCCACCACTCATCCACGCAGAGACCCTGGGGAGCAGCGCGCGAGAGTCGCCATGAGCTCTACGCAGCACAACGACGACGACGCTCTCACAATCAACACCATGGAGGTACGTATGGAGCCCTCCTTTTGTGTGGTGAAGTATGGGTGTGCGTGCGATCTCCACTCTGCGTGTGCCCACCTGTCTACGTTGGTGTGCATCTGCACTCACGCTAGAGCAGGGGTCTCAAACTCAAATTACCTGGGGGCCGCTGGAGGCAGTATCTGGGTGAGGCTGGGCCGCATCAGGTATTCCACAAAAAAAACTTTGCTAAAAAAATCCAAACTTCTCAAATGTCATTACTAACAGTTATTTAACTTCAATGGGTTCTTCTGAACATGAATAGAATATTGAAGAACATGAACGGTTCTTCTGAACATGGCTTCTCTTGCCTACTTCTTGCTGCCAGAGACCTGGCAGCGCTTCCTCTCACATAGCTGAGCCACATTTGGCTTGAGGGAGGAAGCAGTTGAGACCCTCAGTATGGCTTGAAGATGATCATCAGTAAGTCTGGACCTGTACTTGGACTTATTGAGTTCAAGGTGGAGAAGAGCTTTTCACACAAATATGTGCTCCCAAAAAGGCACATGGTCCGCTTGAACATTCGGGAAAGCTCAGGGAAGCTGGGGTTCAATTCTCGCAAAAATTGCCCAAGCTTGTCTTCTTTTCCACTCACCTCCCTGAACTTGGCTTTGAGGTCAGAGTTGCACTGCAGGTCAATGAGCTCCATTTGAAGCACAGGAGGGGCATCTTGCACATCAAAGGAGAAGGGATCCGCAAAAATTTGAAAAGTGGCTCTGTGCGTCTTGAAGTCTGCAAATCTGTGATCAAATTCCTCCTGTAGCCTCAAAATGGCATCAACATACTTCTCACCACTGAATGGTGTGCCTGCATTCAGGAGTGCCTTGCATGCTGGGAAATGGCAAAGGTTTGTCTGAGAGAGCTGGGCTTTCCATAACACAAGTTTTGTGGAGAATGCTCTCACGTTGTCATAGGCAGCACTGACGAGCTGCCCCTGGCCTTGTAACTTCTTGTTCAGTACATTCAGCTCATGCGTGATGTCAACAAGAAAAGCTAAGTCCATGAGCCATTTGGGATCACTTAGCACAGGAACAGCCACCCCATCCTTCTCCATGAAGGCTTTCACTTCTGTTTTCAACTCAAAACATATCTTCAAGACGTTTCCCCTGCTGAGCCAATGTACCTCGGTGAAGTAGAGCACATCCTCATATTCTGACTCCATTTCCTCTAAAAAAGTACGGAAAATCCGGTGCTTTAAGCCCCTGGATCTGATTTGGTTGATGCATTTCACAACAACAGACATCACATTGTCAAACTTCAGGCATTTGCTGCAAAGGGCCTGCTGATGGATGATGCAGTGCAGAGCAATAGCCTCCTCCACACCCTCCTCTTCTAGTTTTCTTTGAACAAGTGCCACCAGTCCATTTTTCCTCCCTGTCATTGATGGCGCTCCGTCGGTTGTTATTCCAACAAACTTCTTCCATGGCAAACCGGCATTCACAATGGCATCACACAGCTGGCAAAATATCTCCTGAGTGGTGGTGTGGCCATGCATTGGAATTACTGTGAGCAACTCCTCCATCACTTCAAAATTGTCATCAACACCACGGACATATATTGTGAGCTGGGCAGTGTCAGTGATGTCTGAACTCTCGTCAAGAGCGACTGAGTATTCATTGAAAAATTTGGCTTTCTCACGCAGTTGATCATAAATGTCACTTGACAGGTCAGAAATGCGCTCTGCCACGGTGTTAGCAGAAAGGCTGATGTTGCTAAACTGACCTTTTTTCTCCGGACAGACTATACTTGCAGCGTGTAAGATGCACTTTTTGATAAACTCGCCTTCTGTGAATGGCTTTCCTGCCTTAGCAATCATCTCACTAACTACGTAGCTTACTTCGACTGTTGCATTATTCTCTTTGGTTGCTTTCTTGAAGACATTTTGTTGCCTCAGTAGACATGTTTTAAGATTGGCAACCCGGTTGGCTCTCTCAACTCCCTGGTATTTTGCATACTCCTCAGCATGTCTAGTTGAGTCATGACGTTTGAGGTTGTATTCCTTGTGCACCGCAACTTTTTCTGTACAAATAAGACACGTCGGGGTGCTCATGTGCTCAACAAAGAAATATTGAATCTCCCACTTTTCCTGAAATTGTCTGTGCTCGTCACCAACCTTTCTCTTCACTGCAGGCTTTGAAAAAGACATGATTGTGGTTGTGTGACAAGATATATATTCATTCCACTTGCTGTCGCTCACGCAATAAAGTTTCAGTCAAGTGTTTAGCCAACCAGCGACGCACGGAGACGTAATTTCCGCAAATGCACGTTAATTCCGCTTTTTCCGGTAACAACAGGTGCGTAGATTATGGGGGGGGGGGGGGTAATGCGTTCCCATCAGATTTTGTCCCCACACCCCAGTCACAGGCAGACACAGCTGTAGCGGCTGCTACTATACACGCTTCTCTGTTCAAAGCACGGGGATCTGAGCCGGGATGAGCTGTGGATCTTCGCTTTGACGTGCTCCGGTGCGCGCACAGTGGAGAGCCGAAAGAGGGAGAGGAGAGGACTATATGAGGCAGCGTCATTGTGTGACCACGGGGTTCAAATGCTGCTGGCCACTGTCGGGGCTTTCGCTGCCTTCAGTCACATCATCACATTTTTCTATACATTTTTGTGCTTACTTTGTGCCGGCGTGTTGGCTTGCCTGCGTTCCGGGACTTATTTGAGCAGATCCGGTACCTCTCGTATTGAAAAAAATATGAATATTAAAAAAAGTTTTTAAAGAAATGATTAAAATAAAATATAACAATATAATGTAATCACTAGAAAATTACGGAGCCCCTGTTGACATCGGTGGATGAATTACTAATTTGTGGCCACGCAATAACAAGATAATCTAATAAGTTATATATAAAGCTTTCTTAACAACAGCATCACAATTTCATAAAATAATAGCAAATGCAGACTTCTAAGATGAACCAAAATAATTATGCACATCGTCATGTACAGTCTGTGGCTCGGTGCGTAAATGTCACCACCAGAGGATGAGGGAATTTAAATCATAAAAATTCATGCACACATTTCAGGTGTAAATAATAATGTAAAACAGCCCAGACTGTAAAATGTAGATATTAGCTCAATGACGTGTTATAAACTGCTGCGGTTTAGAATAATCCGTCTGCGTAAAGAAGCTCCCAAAACCTCACAGCGCAGCGTGTGCTTAAAGGAGCCGTGGTATCCCTTGAATTTGCCTTCAATTTAACAAATTGTGTGTGTGTGTTCCGTTCGTTTTCTCCGCTGGACACAGAAGTCGCCTTTGCTCAAGATGCCACTTTATTAATCACTGACACAAAGACTGATACCGTCACTGCAGTATAGCCTAAATAAGTCCCACTGCAATGTAAGTGGCATGTGTGTGCTGTTTTAAGCGTCGTTTTACGTGCGTTCCGGGACCTGTGCTCGTCGTACCTGCGCTGTCATATGTACTTAGCGTTCCGGCACCTTGTGATTTACAAATGAAGCACAGGATACATCATGACCTGCGCGAAAGAGGGCGGAAAACTATGAATTTCACCCTCCTGCTCTCCGCACATCCAAAGCCACTCTTTTCTCTCCCGGCTCTCTCACTCTCACACGTACACAAACACACACACACACGACCCCGCCCCCCATGTCACTCACATGCATGCCGCATTCACTGGACAGGCACACAGTAGGAAACCAGAACATCATAACATTGTCCCACACAGCAGCTAACAGCGGGGTTGCTACAATATAAAACTCGCGGGCCGCACTAACATTAAACTTTCATATTAAGGTGGGGGCCACAAAATATCGTCCCGAGGGCCGCAATTGGCCCACGGGCTGCGAGTTTGAGACCCCTGCGCTAGAGTGTTTGTGTCTCCGTATGGAGCGGTATTGTAGTGGTTAGTGCGCTGTGCTATGATTCGCGCTCACGGCCAATACCATTGACGATTATTGGAACTGGTCCTGGGCCTCCCCTAGATCGCATCCTGCAGTGGTCTACCTGCTGATCGACTTGCCTACAGAGTTGTCTGTAGGAAAACTAACAAACTTATCATTGTCTCACGTTCCTCCTACGTTGAAGAACGCATCAAAACAGCAACCGGAAAACCGCGCATTCTATGGAAAACCCTCAAAGATCTTCTACATCCTGGTAGCACCATGGTCCCTCACCTTAGCGATCCCCTGGCCTCACTGAAACTTACCACCTCTTTTAATACTTACTTCACCAACAAGCTGATCACCATTGCAAACTCCTGCACGTCTGCCCACACATCGCACCACTATACCCCGCTAAAGTTTCCTGAAATTGTAAGCATTCACCCAGACACCTTTCTAACTACGCTCAAACCGGTGTCTACAAAAGACGTTTTCTCTTTAATTAATCACTTCAATTGAAGTCATCTCCACTCGACATGTTCCCAGGTTCCTTGTTCAAGCAATGTGCTCTGGAACTCGCCATCATGATCAGGAACATCGCAAAAGCCTCATTCTCTATGGGGTGTTTTCCGTCCAACCTCAAATCTGGCCTCGTTTATCCCTTGTTAAAGAAACCAAGTCTAGACCCGGATGATCCATCTAGTTATCGTCCCATCACTAATCTCTCGAACCTCTCTAAACTCTTTGAACGACTAGCCCTCGCCCAGCTAAAGCCACACATCACCTCCTCCGCAAACTACTGCTGCTTCCAGTCAGCTTACCGTTAAAACTACTCAACAGAAACAGCACTCACTAGAGTGCTCGATGACATTTTAACGATTATTGATTCCGGCTCCATTGTTGCACTTGCAAGTCTGGACATTTTGTCAGCCTTCGACACCATCAACCACTCGCTCCTTACTTTCATCCTGAAATCCGACTTCGGTATATGTGGCTCAGCACTCAAGTGGATAGTTTCATACCTTTCTGACCGGCAATCTTCAGTCAGGGTGAGCACGCCCACATCGCCTGAAACAAAAGCATTATGCGGGGTTCCCCAGGGCTCCGTCCTAGGTCCCCTGCTCTTCACAGCCTACACTTCCCCGATCGGCCGACTCATCGCAAGCTTCGGTGTTAAGCACCACTCATACGCGGATGACACTATTCTATTCACCGCCATCGATTCTCGCAATGCATCTGGATTTGAGAGGCTCTCGGAATGTACGATCGCCTTGCAATAGTGGTTCACTGCATACAACCTAGCCCTTAATCCGAAAAGTCAGTGGCCATCATGTTAGGTACCAAGCAATGTCTCAACTCATCAGCACTCCCAACACACATATACATCTTTGGTCACAGCATCAGCTTCACCGATCACTTCAGCTACCTCGGTGTCATCCTAGATTCAACTTTATCCTTCAACCGTCAAACAAATCATATCATCAGTTCATGTAACTTTCACCTGAAGGCTCTCAGACACCTACGTCCTCTCATCTCTACTGAAATTGCCAACACATTGGTATATTGCATAGTTGGGTATCGCCTTGACTATTGCAACTCCGTCCTAGTCCGGACCTCCACTGGCCTACCTAAAAAAACTCCAAAGACTACAAAACAGCCTAGCACACGCTGTCATCCCCGTCTCGACTCACTTGCCTGTCTCCGTGCCCTCAATTGGCTACCCATCGCCAGCAGGGTCATATACAGTACAAGATCGCCTGCCTCTGCCACCATGCCTTCACATCTGCCTGCCCACCGTATCTTTCTTCATTATTGACGACTTGCAGCTCAGCACACGGCAGATGCCTGCGCAGCGCGACTCACGACCTCCTCTTGATACCAAGATCCAGGGTGGTCATGTCTATACACGCTTCTCGGTGGCAGCCCCGACAGTCTGGAACACTATCCCTCTGCACATTCGCAGCATCACCTCAATCGCCTCTTTAAAGAGACACTTAGAAACTCATCTCTATAACCATGCTTTCGAGCGACTCTGAGCTTGGCTCCGCGCCTCTGAGTTGCGGAGTTACGTCCGCAAATTTGCGCGCGTTATAAATTGCATTATTATTATTATTAACTCAGCCTCAAATGAGTACCTGGTGTGGTGTGTAAACATCGCCACTTGGGAGACAAAGGCCACCCATGCCCTTATGTACTGTTCCAGCCTTCATAGGTGCTCGCTAACAGCATTTACCCCAACAGTTTGTTAAGGCTATACGGGGGATATTGTATTTGTATGTATGTGTATGTGTAATAACGTTCAGAAGGACTTGGACGCCGGTGTTGGAGGCACACTTATTTATTCCGTACAAAGCACGATACAGACCGGGACATACAACACTGGAAGGGGTGTTGGCCCCTTCACTTCACCCGTCTAACTGGGGAGACACACTCTAGGCTACCCCTAGCCTACCTCTGGGTCCTCCACTATCGGGCTAGGGGAGGCTAGCTAGCCCAGCACTGGCCAACTGGGCTTACGGCGCCCGGAGTCCCCAGACCAGCTCTGACAAGAGCACCGGCTCTGGCTCTCGGGGCCACGCCACTGGCTCGGTCCTGGTCGGCCCTGACAAGGGCGGCGATCCAAGGGAGTCCAGGGCTCTATCTGGCAGATCTTCCTTCTTCACTGGTTAAGCTTCATACATTCTGCCTCGAGCCCTCCGGCTCACCCCCTTATATACCAACTCCCCCCTGAGGGGTGGGGCCCCGGGGGATCCCAGCTCCGAGTCAGCCCCCCAGGCTGCCCGGTGCGGACGTCGCTGTGAGCACCCCCCTGTGCACCGACATAGCCACGCCCACTGTGTTTGTTTACCGTCTGATACCATTGTATAACAGCCCCTCCGTAACACCCCTACATCACCCCCCCCCCCTGTACAGCTCGCAGCCGTCCCGGCTGCAACAAAATAACAATAAAGATGTATCCCCCCCTTGAACCCGTGTGTGCCTTACAAATGTTTAACAACAATAACAACAAGAACAATAACAACAGGAAGAGAAAACAACCCGACGCACCCCCCCCCCCCCGAATAAATACCGAATCCCGTAAAAACAACATATATACAATTTTCAGGAAAAAAAACAACACATATACAAATCTCAGGAAAACAACATATATACAATTTAGAGGATCTCACAAAAGTCTGCGCATTTTTGCGCGCGTTCTTGCAGCAGGCCCGTCACACGGGGCAACCCCGGTTGGTGCAATGGTAGGTGTCAACAGTCCGGTTTCGAGGGAGTCATTCTGTGCTGCTGAATGACCCCCGACATCCCCAGGAGGGGTTGGCGGGCGTGAGCCCGTCACTCCCGGTGCACCTGGAGGCGGAACAGTTGACGGCAAGTTAGGCGAGAGCAGCGAAGCCGGACCCCGGGAGTCGGCGGACCCCTCACATGTTTAGCCATGCGTGTGTGAAGTGGGAACACAGACCGCAACGAACGGTTTCAATCTGGAGGGGTGCACGGACCACCGACGCTTCCCCCATTTGATACGCACACACTGTGGCCGCAAAACCTGCACCACTTCCACAGGACCCCGCCACGGCCGCACCAGCTTAGAGGAGGTTGCCAGTGGTACTTGGGGACAGTGCAACCACGCCCTGTCACCTGGTTTCCACTGAAGTACATGCGTCCGACCCAGCCGGAGTCTCTCATTAGCCTTCTGGCGGCGGTCCGAATTCTGCATAGCCGCCTCCCGTGCCTCTGTTAATTTCTCGATATTGAATTTAACATGTTCGGCCAATTTAGATTTACCCCGCGGCGTGGAGATCTGCAGCTGTGTCGGAACAGGTGGGTTAGGCTCGCGGCCGTACATTAGGAAGAAGGGCGAAAATCCCGTCGCCGCATGGGGAGCCATTCTGTATGCCGCCAACACCCCCTGAATCTGAAGGTCCCAATCGGTCTGTGAGTCAGAGACCTGTTGGGACAGCATGGACGAGATAGTCCGATGCAGACGCTCCACCATCCCGTCAGTTTGCGGATGGTATGGGGAGGTACGAATTTTTTTCGTTCCCAGGAGCTCGCAGACTTCGTGGAGAAGTGTACACGAAAAATTTCTACCCTGGTCGGTCAGCAGCCGCTCCGGAGCACCTTTGTCGAGGACGTATCCCTGGACAAAGGTCTCCGCGATGGCTGCTGCCGACTGGTTGGCGAGGGGCCAGGCCATAGGCCAGCGCGTAAAATATTCAACCCCGGTCAATAAGTATCTATTTCCCCTGGGCGTAGCGGGGAATGGACCTAGAATATCAAGCGCAACAAGCTCGTTCACCCTGGAAACTTTGATAGATTGCAATGGTGGGTTAGACCCCCGCGCTGGTGGTTTCCGTTGCGCGCACTGAGGACATGACCCTAACAGATCCCCGACATCCCTTGTCATGCCCGGCCAAGAAAAATCCAGCTGCAGCATGGCAAGGGTCTTTTGAGATCCCAGGTGGAGGAAACGCTCATGCGCAGCCCACACCACTCTACCCCTCAAAACCGAAGGCACTACCAGCCGGTGTCGGCGGAATCTCCCGTCCCAATGCATCAACAGACCCTGAACCAACCCCCACGAGTCGACATCCCCCCCCCCCCCCGACCGGCTCCCCCAATGCGACGGCGCAATGCGAGGAGGGAGGTGTCCTCCATCTGGAGGCGCCCCCATTCAGCAACAGGCAACCCCAGCAAGGAATCCTTTCCCTGTTGTTCAATCGGACCCATCATTGAAGGCGCGTCAGCGGCAGCCGCCAAAACCGGATCAGACATGTCATTCGGAGGCTTGCAACGCCCCGACCCAAGGAGGCACGCGCATTCGGAGGTGGTTGGCAGCCGTGACAGAGCGTCCGCATTCGTGTGGCGAATGCCCTTATGATACGTGGTTTCAAAATCGAAGTCCTGAAGAATCTCCAACCATTGAGACAATTGCCCCGATGGCTGTTGAACTCGCAGGGCGTACTGTAGTGCCGCATGATCTGTGCAGACGGTGAAATGACGACCGTACAGATATGGGCGATACTGTTGAATGAAGTTAACAATTTCCAATAGTTCCTGACGGGTGACACAGTATCTTTGTTCCGCCAGAGACAACACCCGACTGCCGTACGCTACCACACGTTCCACGCCGTCAACCACCTGCGAAAGCACGCCCCCAATTCCCGTGTTGCTCGCGTCCGTATCGAGCAAAAATGGTTTAGTAAAGTCCGGATAAATCAATGGCGGAGCTCTCACCAGAGCGTCCCGGAGGGATCGAAAAGCAGCCTCCTCCTCCTGTCCCCAGTGAAACCGGACCCCCTTCGATGTCAAAGCATGTAAGGGCTTTGCAATCGTCGCAAAATTTTCGACAAACCGTCGGTAGTATGACACGAATCCAACAAAACTCCTGACCTCTCCCACAGAGGTGGGAGTCGGCCAGGAGCTGACACATTGCGTTTTGGCGGGATCGGTAGCAATACCTGAGCGTCCGACGATATGTCCCAAATACCGCACTGATTCGCGTAACAAATGACATTTCTGGGGTTTGAATTTCATATTAGCAGCCCACATTTTGAGAAAAACCGCCTGCAACCTCTGGAGATGTTCGTCGAATGTTTTACTGAAGATGATGACGTCGTCCAAATAAATCAAACATGAATCCCATTGCAACCCAGCCAAGACCAATTCCATCAATCGCTGGAAAGTTGCAGGCGCTGAGTGGAGCCCCATCGGCAACCGGTTGAATTGAAAAAGGCCGTGCAGTGTACGGAAAGCAGTTTTAGGTTTTGAATCGTCATCCAGAGGGAGCTGCCAGAATCCCGAAAGCAAATCCAATGTGGAGAAGAATCGCGCCCCCGCCAAGGCGTCAAGCGATTCGTCCATCCAAGGGAGCGGGTATGCGTCGGCAACAGAAATTTTGTTCAGCCGACGAAAATCGACGCAAAAGCGCAACGAGCTGTCATGTTTTTTAACTAAGACAATCGGCGCACCCCAAGGGCTGGTAGAAGGAGAAATGATATCGGCGGCTAACATGTCATCAACGGCCGATTTGACATGTTCCTTTTCGGCGGGACTCAACCGAAAAGGATTCTGGCGTATTGGCGCGCTGTCACCCGTGTCAATATGGTGTCGCAGCAAATTGTACAGCCCAAATCATATTTGTTTTGACTGAAAACGTCGGAAAACTCACGCAGAAGGATTCTAAGCTTTTCACGCTGTGAGTCGGACAGGTCCGACGATCCCGCACAAAGCGCATCGAGCCACCCTTCATCCCCGTCCGTATGTGGTCGCGGTGGAGGAGCAGTGGTTACGTGATTAATGACGGGTTCCTCACAGGGCACCGGCGTTGCGTGCGCAAGCACGGTCCCTTGAGGAACCACCGCCGTACGCGACCCCACATTAAGGACCGCGATGAAAGGGTCCCCGTCCCCTCTCACAATGGTCTGGGCCGGTAATAAGTCAGGTCTGCTAACCCCGACCCTAGATGGTCCTAGCAGAACCCCCTGGTCCCCAATCCCCTTAGCAAATGGTCAACGTAGCCTAAGAGGCACGAGCATCTGGGCTCCCGGCGGTACGCGTACTGTCCTTGCAACCAGCGCCGGTACTGTTGCAAACGCCATCCGACCCGTAGAGGGGGATGGCAGGAACGAAACACGTCGGCCCGATGGAAGCTCAATGCAACCTTGATCGACCAGGATACAAATCGGCATTTTGGCCAAGAAATCCGTCCCCAGCAGGCACGGAACCGCCAGCGAGGAGGAGACCAATATTGGGCCAGATAATTTAATATCCCCAATACAAATTTGTGCGCGGATTTGTCCAATTATGCCCAGTGAGCCCCCGTTAGCAGCGTAGCACGGAACATCAACGGGAAGCAAAGGACGGCTTTGAACGGGAAGAATGTTATAAATCAATTCGGAAACAATAGTCGCCGATGCTCCCGTATCGACAAGGATTCGCACCTCAACCCCATCAATATGCCCAACAACGACCGACGACCCCGACGATGCGGCAACAACACGATGGGCCAACTCGGACCACTGGCTGGGCTGAAATGCAGTCCCCACAGTGGTACGTTTTGGCGCGACGACAGGTAATTTACGACCCCCGTCCGTTGCGGTGCGTGAGTGTGCGACGGGTGTGTGCGTGGGCCAAACATGTGGGGTGCCGCGACTCGCCGGGTTTTGTTGGTGAGGCTTGGGAAGAGGCGCGACGTCCTGTCGAGGCGTCGTCCCGCGCTGCCGAGGAGAGCGGCATCCCGAGGCCACATGGCCCCGGAGGCCGCAATTGTAACAGCGCGTAAGTGCTCCCGATGATTTTGGTTGGTCCTGGCGGTTCGGTCCGTCCCGAGCCGGTCGTACTCCCGATCTCCACTCCGTCGGGCGGTCCACGGCGCAGATTTCTTCCGCTGGGAGGGTGGCTGCAGCGACGGTACGGACGGCCGCCGCCTTGCTGGCCTTTCGACGCTGGGACAGCAAGTTTGCATGGATGTGTCGCGCGGCCCTCAGGGAACACATCTCCGTGTCGTCTTGCACCAAGACGACAATGTCCAACTCGTCAGCCAACAGCAGGATTTTTTCCGTGACCATAGCGTCCACCCCTTCTTCATCCATCCGCGTTTTCCCCAGTGCCAGGAGAGCCGTACGGTACGCCAGGGGCGACTCCTTGGCACCCCGCTGGCGATCATAAAACAGCTGCCTGCAGTCCGAAGGTGGTCCATAGACTGCAGCGAGGAGTTGAAACGCCATCTGCAGTGTGGTGCGCTTCGCTTTCGGCGCCGAGGTGAGAGTAGCGAGGGCATCACTGTCGAGCATCGCCGGCAGCGCGCGGAGAGCTTCGGCATCCGTCCACTGCGCCATTTCCTGGTGGGCGAGAAAACGCCTCTGGAAACCGCCCCAGTCACCGTCTTCGCCCACGAACTCCTTGAGAGGTGGTAAGCGCTGGTGTAACGCGGCGGCCGCAGTCGATGGTCGCCCCCCGTCGCTCCCGTCACTCGGCACGGTTTTGGCGGGAAGGGCGTGTGGCATCGCCGGTCGCTCTGCTGGTGACGCGCTGACCGCTCCTGATGATGTGGCGGCTACTGTATGCCCGATGTCGGGCGCGTGGCTCAGGCCGGCCCCGCCCTCAGCACCCACTGTAGTCATGGTGGGAAATTCGAAATCCGGCCCCGTGGAAACGGCGGGAACCGGCGCTGGCCGTCGGCTGTCGTCGCTCCGCGGCGCTCCACCAGCCCCCAGCCGCGTAATTTCTTCTAGTGTGGTGGCAGCAGCGTAAAGTAGCTCCGCCAGTCGCGAATGAGCCTGCCGTAGTCCGTCAGCCGACGGCTCCCATCCGTCCAGATGTTGCGGTGTGGATGGACCCGGCCCTGGCTGCTCGGCGTCGCCTTCAGCCATCTCGGGCTCAAAGTCGTCAGCGTTTTCCTCCGCCCCCGGTTCTCTGGCACGAGCCGTCCGTCGCGTGTCCATGTTCGTAGAAGACCACTTCTGACGCCAGATGTAATAACGTTCAGGAGGACTTGGACGTCGGTGTTGGAGGCACACTTATTTATTCCGTACAAAGCACGATACAGACCGGGACATACAACACTGGGAGGGGTGTCGGCCCCTTCACCCGTCTAACTGGGTAGACACACTCTAGGCTACCCCTAGCCTACCTCTGGGTCCTCCACTATCGGGCTAGGGGAGGCTAGCTAGCCCAGCACTGGCCAACTGGGCTTACGGCGCCCGGAGTCCCCAGACCAGCTCTGACAAGAGCACCGGCTCTGGCTCTCGGGGCCACGCCACTGGCTCGGTCCTGGTCGGCCCTGACAAGGGCGGCGATCCAAGGGAGTCCAGGGCTCTATCTGGCAGATCTTCCTTCTTCACTGGTTAAGCTTCATACATTCTGCCTCGAGCCCTCCGGCTCACCCCCTTATATACCAACTCCCCCCTGAGGGTTGGGGCCCTGGGGGATCCCAGCTCCGAGTCAGCCCCCCAGGCTGCCCGGTGCGGACGTCGCTGTGAGCACCCCCCTGTGCACCGACATAGCCACACCCACTGTGTTTGTTTACCGTCTGATACCATTGTATAACAACCCCTCCGTAACACCCCTACATATGTATGGGGAGCGGTAGTGTAGCGGTTACCATTCTGAACTACGAACTCGGCGACCCGAGTTCGATTCCTACTCATGGCCAACACCAGTGACGATTATCTGAACCGGTCATGGGCCTCTCCTAGTTTGATTCAGCCTCAAATGAGTACCTGGTGTGGTGTGTGAACATCACCACTGGAGAGACAAAGGTGGCTGGGCGATGTGCTGGCCAACCACCCCCTCGTGTGCCGTGCCGACCTTCATAGGTGCTCGCTAACAGCACTTGCCCCAAGTCTGTAAAGACTATATGGGAGAATTTTTTGTGTATGTGCTGTCAAAGGATGGCTCCGTATTGGTTAACTATGTTATGTATGCCGACAAGGATGTCCTTTCCTTCCCACATTATTTAACATTTATTTTGACCACGGAGTTTGTGAAGCCTTCGATGGCTGTATCTGAGGAATTTCCACAGATACAATGGGAGGCTAATCGATGCCCGGGTGCGGTCTAGGGATGGCTCCCTATTGGTCAACTATTTTACATATGCCAATGATGTGGTTATTTTTGCTCACGCAAAACTTAGCACCTGCCTGGGTATTTTCTACCATAAGACACTCCACCCCCACAACTCCCAATTGGTGATGGGGCAGTTGTGGAGAGATTGGAGAGTTTTCCATACCTGGGCAGTGTGCTCATGACCGGCTCCAGTTTGACAGCAGAGGTCTCACTCCGAATCAGCCGAGCAGCATTATCTTTTCGTCAGCTGCTTAACGCTGTGTGGAGATTAACTGGTCTGTCGCTCCACACGAAGCTTTGGGTCTTCTCAGGCACAGTCATGCCCTCCCATCTCTATGCTTGCGAAACGTGGACCCCCCGAATGGAACATCACTGGTTATAAACATTTAGGCTGGGCAGCCTACAATTCATCCTGGGTTTAAACAGGGTTTAACCAGGCTGGATTGTGCGAGGAGCTCACAAATACTTTAAAGATCTGGACAAAGTCCCATCAGTGAGCTCCTCCGGCAATTAAGGCTGCGTTGGCTGGGTCATGTAGCCTGCATGCCCAGCCACCGTATGCCTAAACAGCTTTTGTTCGGCCGGATAGAGGGGCCTAAATGGGCACGGCATGGGCTGGAGAAGATATCGAGTGATGTGTGTATATGTGTATGTAGGTGTCTATGTATGTGTAAAGAGTAGACCAGTCCGGGATCGTGTGAGCACAATGTTCCTTAATTCTCATCCTCTTAACTCAATTTCCCGCTGAGAAAGCGGCCCGATCCCCCGCCTCTTCCGCTGACGTCACCCCTTTCCGGGGAGTCTCCTCCCTCTATTGCCCCACCTGCTCTCTCCTTTGTCCTTCATGACGTCACCCTCTCGTGGGGACCTCCTCTCATGTAAGTATCGCTACATATGTGTCTATGTGCGTGTGTACAGTGAGGGAAAAGAGTATTTGATCCCCTACTGATTTTGTACGTTTGCCCACTGACGAAGAAATGATCAGTCTATAATTTTAATGGTAGGTGTATTTGAACAGTGAGAGACAGAATAACAACAACAAAATCCAGAAAAACGCATGTCAAAAATTGTATAAATTGATTTGCATTTTAATGAGGGAAATAAGTATTTGACCCCTCTGCAAAACATGACTTAGTACTTGGTGGCAAACCCCTTGTTGGCAATCACAGAGGTCAGACGTTTCTTGTAGTTGGCCAACAGGTTTGCACACATCTCAGGAGGGATTTTGTCCCACTCCTCTTTGCAGATCTTCTCCAAGTCATTAAGGTTTCGAGGCTGACGTTTGGCAACTCGAACCTTCAGCTCCCTCCACAGATTTTCTATGGGATTAATGTCTAGAGACTGGCTAGGCCACTCCAGGACCTTAATGTGCTTCTTCTTGAGCCACTCCTTTGTTGCCTTGGCCGTGTGTTTTGTGTCATTGTCATGCTGGAATACCCATCCACAACTCATTTTCAATGCCCTGGCTGAGGGAAGGAGGTTCTCACCCAAGATTTGACGGTACATGGCCCCGTCCATCGTCCCTTTGATGCGGTGAAGTTGTCCTGTCCCCTTAGCAGAAAAACACCCCCAAAACATAATGTTTCCACCTCCATGTTTGACGGTGGGGATGGTGTTCTTGGGGTCATAGGCAGCATTCCTCCGCCTCCAAACACGGCGAGTTGAGTTGATGCCAAAGAGCTCCATTTTTGTCTCATCTGACCACAACACTTTCACCCAGTTGTCCTCTGAATCATTCAGATGTTCATTGGCAAACTTCAGACGGACATGTATATGTGCTTTCTTGAGCAGGGGGACCTTGCGGGCGCAGGATTTCAGTCCTTCACGGCGTAGTGTGTTACCAACTGTTTTCTTGGTGACTATGGTCCCAGCTGCCTTGAGATCATTGACAAGATCCTCCCGTGTAGTTCTGGGCTGATTCCTCACCGTTCTCATGATCATTGCAACTCCACGAGGTGAGATCTTGCATGGAGCCCCAGGCCGAGGGAGATTGACAGTTCTTTTGTGCTTCTGACATTTGCAAATAATCGCACTAACTGTTGTCACCTTCTCACAAAGCTGCTTGGCGATGGTCTTGTAGACCATTCCAGCCTTGTGTAGGTCTACAATCTTGTCACTGACATCCTTGGAGAGCTCTTTGGTCTTGGCCATGGTGGAGAGTTTGGAATCTGTTTGATTAATTGTTTCTGTGAACAGGTGTCTTTTATATAGGTAACAAGCTGAGATTAGGAGCACTCCCTTTAAGAGTGTGCTCCTAATCTCAGCTCGTTACCTGTATAAAAGACACCTGGGAGCCAGAAATTTTTCTGATTGAGAGGGGGTCAAATTCTTATTTCCCTCATTAAAATGCAAATCAATTTATAACATTTTTGACATGCGTTTTTCTGGATTTTGTTGTTGTTATTATGTCTCTCACTGTTCAAATAAACCTACCATTAAAATTATAGACTGATCATTTCTTTGTCAGTGGGAAAACGTACAAATTTATCAGGGGATCAAATACTTTTTTCCCTCACTGTATGTGTGTGTAGACGACCCCAGCTGGAGAGGCGTTGAGCCATGCCATGTCTGGCACCACGTGGAGCGCGCTGTCCTCGGCTGGCACGGCCTCCATCCGCAGCAAATCGCCCCAAGGTGAGAACAGCGACAATCATAAAACTGGCTTCTTTCGAACTGTGTTGTGTTTGTTGTTGTGTTTAGTTTGTTGCCCCCCCCTTCCCCGTACCTTCTGATTAGTGCAGTTCACTATGTTGGCTGCAAAATAAGTTCAACATACATACACTACACTGCTAAACACTACACTACACCACTATACACTACACCACTATGGTAAATTGAGAACTTATCTCATTAGAATTGCTTTCTGTTTAGTTTGGTTGTCCTTCGTCCACCCCTTCGATTAGCGTGGTTGACTATGTATGGTCCGAAAGAAGTTCAACGTACATACAGACAAACTACTATAAATAATACCATACTTTACATGACTACACATGATACTGCTATATGCTACGCGACTCTACACTACACTATTATATACTACACGAATATACACTAAATACTCTTATATAAGTGCGCAACTTTATCTATCTGTGATTAACACTGCACTTTGCGTCGTTTTCATGCAGGGGGCGCTACAAACCTACGTGCCCCCTGCATGAACGACGGAGGCGCAGGGACAGACGTTCGGTTACATTGGAATCGATCTGTAGACGGCGGTCTTCTCGCACGGCCAGCTCGATGTCGCCTTATCTCGATCGTGCAATCTCAAACAGGTGAAATTCCGCATCGAACCGAAACCCCAGCAAGGCCATCTACTTAACGACGAGAGAAAATTCAGACGAAATGTCCTTTTCAATGAAGTCTTCCACGTGTAAAATGATAGAAACTTTTAATGAAGAAATTCAATTATCTAATTAAAAAAACATAATACAATTCAAAGATGTTTCATTTAAAACTTCAAAACGGAGCATAGGGTGCTTGCGTGAATGCGTCGTTTGTGTGCAATTTTTGTTGTGACTTTCCTGGCCAAAAGCCGTAAATGGTTGTGAGGAGCCCTGCAGGCTCCCCTGAATAACCCCTAGTATTATATATTAATATACACTACATCGCTATATTACATTGAGATTGTATTTCTTAGGAACTGCTTTTTGTCGTGTTGAATGTGGTGTCCTTCCTCCAGCACCTCTGATTTGCACAGTTGGCTTTGTATAGCGCAAAAGTGTTCAACATATGTACAAACACACACCCACAGACACCCAGACCAATAGAGACCCACAGGGATCCACAGAGACACTGATAGATTAGCACGATTGGCTGCTGATGGTGCCAAAGAAGTTCAACACACACACATACAGTGAGGGAAAAAAGTATTTGATCCCCTGCTGATTTTGTACGTTTGCCCACTAACAAAGAAATGATCAGTCTATAATTTAATGGTAGGTGTATTTGAACAGTGAGAGACAGAATAACAACATCAAAATCCAGAAAACCGCATGTCAAAAATGGTATAAATTGATTTGCATTTTAATGAGGGAAATAAGTATTTGACCCCCTCTCAATCAGAAAGATTTCTGGCTCCCAGGTGTCTTTTATATAGGTAACGTGCTGAGATTACGAGCACACTCTTAAAGGGCGTGCTCCTAATCTCAGCTTCTTACCTGTAGAAAAGACACCTGTTCACAGAAGCAATCAATCAATCAGATTCCAAACTCTCCACCATGGCCAAGACCAAAGAGCTCTCCAAGGATGTCAGGGACAAGATTGTAGACCTACACAAGGCTGGAATGGGCTACAAGACCATAGCCAAGCAGCTTAGTGAGAAGGTGACAACATTTGGTGCGATTATTCGCAAATGGAAGAAACACAAAATAACTGTCAATCTCCCTCGGCCTGGGGCTCCATGCAAGATCTCACCTCGTGGAGTTGCAATGATCATGAGAACGGTGAGGAATCATCCCAGAACTACACGGGAGGATCTTGTCAATGATCTCAAGGCAGCTGGGACCATAGCCACCAAGAAAACAGTTAGTAACACACTATGCCGTGAAGGACTGAAATCCTGCAGCGCCCGCAAGGTCCCCCTGCTCAAAAAAGCACATATACATGCCCGTCTGAAGTTTGCCAATGAACATCTGAATGATTTGGAGGACAACTGGGTGAAAGTGTTGTGGTCAGATGAGACCAAAATGGAGCTCTTTGGCATCAACTCAACTCGCCGTGTTTGGAGGAGGAGGAATGCTGCCTATGACCCCAAGAACACCACCCCCACCGTCAAACATGGAGGTGGAAACATTATGCTTTGGGGGTGCTTTTCTGCTAAGGGGACATGACAACTTCACCGCATGAAGGGGACGATGGACGGGGCCATGTACCATCAAATCTTGGGTGAGAACCTCCTTCCCTCAGCCAGGGCATTGAAAATGGGTCGTGGATGGGTATTCCAGCATGACAATGACCCAAAACACACGGCCAAGGCAACAAAGAAGTGGCTCAAGAAGAAGCACATTAAGGTCCTGGAGTGGCCTAGCCAGTCTCCAGACCTTAATCCCATAGAAAATCTGTGGAGGGAGCTGAAGGTTCGAGTCGCCAAACGTCAGCCTCGAAACCTTAATGACTTGGAGAAGATCTGCAAAGAGGAGTGGGACAAAATCCCTCCTGAGATGTGTGCAAACCTGGTGGCCAACTACAAGAAACGTCTGACCTCTGTGGTTGCCAACAAGGGTTTTGCCACCAAGTACTAAGTCATGTTATGCAGAGGGGTCAAATACATACACGTATGGGTAAGGATCAAAGTTACAGATCACGGCTTGCAGACGCGGTTGCTGTGTCCAAGCAATTAATCTTCTGCTTTGGGATACAACAATAACAGTGCGAGGCCACGACCAAGACAACAACACCACACAGCAGTCCCCCCAATTAAATTGCACATGAACATTGAACGAGCAGAACAGACCAGAGTTTTAGTTGTTGTTCCGTTTTACACGGAGTAGTTGGGCTTTCGCGACCAATATTATTAGTGAGGTTTTTGTTGTGTTAGATCGTGTAAGTATAACTATTGGGTCGTTAAACCCACCACCACCACGCATCACACAGCCAGCTAGTGAAGGTTTGTCACGTAAACACAAACGTGGCCAATTAGTTACTTGTTCAGCACTAACCGGTGTGTTGGAGACTGAATAACTGGTATGTTAATAGATATCCGTTGTATTCTAAATGAATACATAGACTTTTGCGACCAATATCATCCATAATAGAGGTTTTTGGGTTAGATCGCGTAAATATATAAATTTGTCGTTAAAACCCGCCACCACCCAAAACAGCCAAAGAGTAAGGGTTGCCACGTAAACAGAACATGCCAATTTGTCACTAGTACAGCACTAACTAGTTGTAATTACTGGCGAAACGTCGTACTTAGTTTGTAAATGATGTGGCTTGGCTCTCGAAAACATCGGTGTGCTGTACTAGTGACGAATTGGCATGTTCTGTTTACGTGACAAACCTTACTAGTTGGCTATGTCGGGTGGTGGCGGGTTTTAACGACACATTTATATATTTACGCGATCTAACCCAAAAACCTGGATTATGCATGAAGAACCAGTTGCATCTACATCTGCATAGCATGAAGAACCAGTTGCGTCTACATCTGCAGGAGATTATTCAACTTGTAAAGCCATTCCCCGTGTTTAGTGTACACACCATACAACATGTTTGGAATCGACAGGGGTAAAGTTGGACTTATGAACAAATCGGCTTACGATCAGAATGCTGGAACCTAACTTATTCGTAAGTAGAGGAGTCCCTGTATCATGTTGTCTGTTTGTTGTTGTTTTCATTCTCACATCTGGCAGAAATCCTGAACCTCTTTGGGCCTAATCTAAACCAGCGCGAGCGTAAGGAGCTTGCCGCCATGCGGGAGGTTTGGTACTTTTCCCTGGACAGCGGCGACAGACCAGGGGGAATTTACAATAGCGGTTACGACAACGATGAGGAGCAATACGTGCCGGTGAGGCCTTCGCTCTTACACAAAGGGGATTACTACCGCTGATGCTGCTGCTGCATGTATCTATCATCTATAGCTGGGGACATGATCATGATCATGACAATGATGAAAATGACAGTGATGACGATGATGACGATGATGATGATGATGACGACAACGTAGATGATGATACTCGCTTCCAAACACCGAGGGCTTGGGGGAGGGGGGTGGGCAAGGTGGGGTCACAGGGCCCCGGCAGTGTAGTAGTGGTGGAATTCGCGGCTTCTTATTGTTGCACCCCAAGTACCAACAACCAATTGCAGGCTTGGAGCAAGGCAGCAACAAAAACAGTCCCCGGCTACACCAAGACAACAACAACACAGAAGTAGTGCCTCAATTAAATTGTACATCAACAATTGAACCTTCGATAATGGCACAAGTAAGGATCAACATTACAGATCACGTTTGCAGATGCGCGGTTGCTGTACCCAGCACTGCTGCTGTTACTAGAGTCGCTGTAAGTGACTGATCCCATGCGTGGCAGCTCTGTCCAAGCGAGCCCTGGATCAACGGGGCGGGGGTGATGTTTTTTTACAATGGAGCTGGTGCTGATGTCCACATGACCTCCATGTGACCTCTGCGTGACCTTTGCATGACCTTTGCGTGTGACCTCCCTCCGTAACCGCTGCAGGTCCGGCACGAGCACCTCAACTTCCGCTATCAGGTGCTAAAGATGATTGGAGAGGGAGGTCAGGGCTTGGTGGTACAGTGCCTCGACCACAAGACCAACAACCTGGTGGCCGTCAAGATACTGGCATCGCCTTACAAGTACGTGAGACTCCTATAGAACCATAGACACCCACAAAGACATATAGAGATATAGAGACTCATATAGAACCACAGACCCACAAAGACCTACGGAGATCCAGAGATTCATATAGAACCATACAGAACCAGATACCTTTTGAGATCGAGAGACTCGCATAGAACCATAGGGATCCACAGCAACCCACAGCAGCCCACACTAAAACTAAATATTTATTTTTTATTTTACCAGGTAAGGCCTCACTGAGCTTTGTAGTTTTTTTTTCAGAAGCAACCTGGTGATCATCACAAATGATAGCCCGACAAAGTGCCTGACATCATCATCATCGCATGGAAATATATAGCAGTAGCCGCAGCAGCAGCCAAATTACTCTGAAGTTGATTCTAAATGTGGAGGGAAAAACTAGAGGACCCGGAGAAAAAGCCACGTGACGACCTCGAGAAGAGAGACATTTAGAATCGACGTCACACATTTAGAGTGTTTGGCTGCCACTATAAATGTCCACATGATGATAAGCCACTTCGTTGAGCTATCATTTGTGATGGCCAGATCGCTTCTCAAAAGAGCTACACAGCGCAGTGGGCCTTACCTGGTAAAATAAAAAAAATTGCTTCAATAGTTTATCATTTAAAATATTTTGCAGTTTAAACAGTTTATAGTTCTTTAGTTGATACTGTAAAATTTTAAGCAGTTCATAGATTGTCCCAAATGCTCATGCTCAACCAATCAACCAGCACCCCCCCCATCGCCCCACCCATTACCATTTAGTTTTCCCCGATGACCAATCAGATTTGAATAGCTCTCCACCTTCCAATCCAATTGGGTGCCCTAACGTCAGCCTACCTCAGCCTACGTTCGTCTATGCCGCTTCCCCTGCAGTAGCTCCTGGCCATTGTATGGTGTAGTGCAGGGGTCTCAAACTCAAATTACCTGGGGGCCGCTGTTGGCAGTATCTGGGTGAGGCTGGGCCGCATCAGGTATTCCACAAAAAAAACTTTGCTAAAAAAATCCAAACTTCTCAAATGTCATTACTAACAGTTATTTAACTTCAATGGGTTCTTCTGAACATGAATAGAATATTGAAGAACATGAACGGTTCTTCTGAACATGGCTTCTCTTGCCTACTTCTTGCTGCCAGAGACCTGGCAGCGCTTCCTCTCACATAGCTGAGCCACATTTGGCTTGAGGGAGGAAGCAGTTGAGACCCTCAGTATGGCTTGAAGATGATCATCAGTAAGTCTGGACCTGTACTTGGACTTATTGAAGTTCAAGGTGGAGAAGAGCTTTTCACACAAATATGTGCTCCCAAAAAGGCACATGGTCCGCTTGAACATTCGGGAAAGCTCAGGGAAGCTGGGGTTCAATTCTCGCAAAAATTGCCCAAGCTTGTCTTCTTTTCCACTCACCTCCCTGAACTTGGCTTTGAGGTCAGAGTTGCACTGCAGGTCAATGAGCTCCATTTGCACATCAAAGGAGAAGGGATCCGCAAAAATTTGAAAAGTGGCTCTGTGCGTCTTGAAGTCTGCAAATCTGTGATCAAATTCCTCCTGTAGCCTCAAAATGGCATCAACATACTTCTCACCACTGAATGGTGTGCCTGCATTCAGGAGTGCCTTGCATGCTGGGAAATGGCAAAGGTTTGTCTGAGAGAGCTGGGCTTTCCATAACACAAGTTTTGTGGAGAATGCTCTCACGTTGTCATAGGCAGCACTGACGAGCTGCCCCTGGCCTTGTAACTTCTTGTTCAGTACATTCAGCTCATGCGTGATGTCAACAAGAAAAGCTAAGTCCATGAGCCATTTGGGATCACTTAACACAGGAACAGCCACCCCATCCTCCTCCATGAAGGCTTTCACTTCTGTTCTCAACTCAAAAAATCTCTTCAAGACGTTTCCACTGCTGAGCCAACGTACCTCGGTGAAGTAGAGCACATCCTCATATTCTGACTCCATTTCCTCTAAAAAAGTACGGAAAATCCGGTGCTTTAAGCCCCTGGATCTGATTTGGTTGATGCATTTCACAACAACAGACATCACATTGTCAAACTTCAGGCATTTGCTGCAAAGGGCCTGCTGATGGATGATGCAGTGCAGAGCAATGGCCTCCTCCACACCCTCCTCTTCTAGTTTTCTTTGAACAAGTGCCACCAGTCCATTTTTCCTCCCTGTCATTGATGGCGCTCCGTCGGTTGTTATTCCAACAAACTTCTTCCATGGCAAACCGGCATTCACAATGGCATCACACAGCTGGCAAAAATATCTCCTGAGCGGTGGTGTGGCCATGCATTGGAATTACTGTGAGCAACTCCTCCATCACTTCAAAATTGTCATCAACACCACGGACATATATTGTGTGCTGGGCAGTGTCAGTGATGTCTGAACTCTCGTCAAGAGCGACTGAGTATGCATTGAAAAATTTGGCTTTCTCACGCAGTTGATCATAAATGTCACTTGACAGGTCAGAAATGCGCTCTGCCACGGTGTTAGCAGAAAGGCTGATGTTGCTAAACTGACCTTTCTTTTCCGGACAGACTATACTTGCAGCGTGTAAGATGCACTTTTTGATAAACTCGCCTTCTGTGAATGGCTTTCCTGCCTTAGTAATCATCTCACTAACTACGTAGCTTACTTCGACTGCTGCATTATTCTCTTTGGTTGCTTTCTTGAAGACATTTTGTTGCCTCAGTAGACATGTTTTAAGATTGGCAACCTGGTTGGCTCTCTCAACTCCCTGGTATTTTGCATACTCCTCAGCATGTCTAGTTGAGTAATGACGTTTGAGGTTGTATTCCTTGTGCACCGCAACTTTTTCTGTACAAATAAGACACGTCGGGGTGCTCATGTGCTCAACAAAGAAATATTGCATCTCCCACTTTTCCTGAAATTGTCTGTGCTCGTCACCAACCTTTCTCTTCACTGCAGGCTTTGAAAAAGACATGATTGGGGTTGTGTTACAAGATATATATTCATTCCACTTGCTGTCGCTCACGCAATAAAGTTTCAGTCAAGTGTTTAGCCAACCAGCGACGCACGGAGACGTAATTTCCGCAAATGCACGTCAATTCCGCTTTTTCCGGTAACAACAGGTGCGTAGATTATGGGGGGGGGGGGGGGGTAATGCGTTCCCATCAGATTTCGTCCCCACACCCCAGTCACAGGCAGACACAGCTGTAGCGGCTGCTACTATACACGCTTCTCTGTTCAAAGCACGGGGATCTGAGCCGGGATGAGCTGTGGATCTGCGCTTTGACGCGCTCCGGTGCGCGCACAGTGGAGAGCCGAAAGAGGGAGAGGAGAGGACTATATGAGGCAGCTTCATTGTGTGACAACGGGGTTCAAATGCTGCTGGCCACTGTCGGGGCTTTCGCTGCCTTCAGTCACATCATGACATTTTTCTATACATTTTTGTGCTTACTTTGTGCCGGCGTGTTGGCTTGCCTGCGTTCCGGGACTTATTTGAGCAGATCCGGTACCTCTCGTATCGAAAAAAATATGAATATTAAAAAAAGTTTTTAAACAAATGATTAAAATAAAATATAACAATATAATGTAATCACTAGAAAATTACGGAGCCCATGTTGACATCGGTGGATGAATTACTAATTTGTGGCCACGCAATAACAAGATAATCTAATAAGTTATATATAAAGCTTTCTTAACAACAGCATCACAATTTCATAAAATAATAACAAATGCAGACTTCTAAGATGAACCAAAATAATTATGCACATCGTCATGTACAGTCTGTGGCTCGGTGCGTAAATGTCACCACCAGAGGATGAGGGAATTTAAATCATAAAAATTCATCCACACATTTCAGGTGTAAATAATAATGTAAAACAGCCCAGACTGTAAAATGTAGATATTAGCTCAATGACGTGTTATAAACTGCTGCGGTTTAGAATAATCCGTCTGCGTAAAGAAGCTCCCAAAACCTCACAGCGCAGCGTGTGCGTAAAGGAGCCGTGGTGTCCCTTGAATTTGCCTTCAATTTAACAAATTGTGTGTGTGTGTTCCGTTCGTTTTCTCCGCTGGACACAGAAGTCGCCTTTGCTCAAGATGCCACTTTATTAATCACTGACACAAAGACTGATACCGTCACTGCAGTATAGCCTAAATAAGTCCCACTGCAATGTAAGTGGCATGTGTGTGCTGTTTTAAGCGTCGTTTTACGTGCGTTCCGGGACCTGTGCTCGTCGTACCTGCGCTGTCATATGTACTTAGCGTTCCGGCACCTTGTGATTTTCAAATGAAGCACAGGATACATCATGACCTGCGCGAAAGAGGGCGGAAAACTATGAATTTCACCCTCCTGCTCTCCGCACATCCAAAGCCACTCTTTTCTCTCCCGGCTCTCTCTCTCTCACTCTCACACGTACACAAACACACACACACACGACCCCGCCCCCCATGTCACTCACATGCATGCCGCATTCACTGGACAGGCACACAGTAGGAAACCAGAACATCATAACATTGTCCCACACAGCAGCTAACAGCGAGGTTGCTACAATATAAAACTCGCGGGCCGCCCTAACATTAAACTTTCATATTAAGGTGGGGGCCACAAAATATCGTCCCGAGGGCCGCAATTGGCCCGCGGGCCGCGAGTTTGAGACCCCTGGTGTAGTGTATAGTGTAGTGTAAAGTGGTGTCGTAAAGTGGTGTAGTGTATAGTGTATTGTATAGTGGTGGTTTATAGTTGTGTAACGTACAGTGTATAGTACAGGGTGTTTCAAAAAGATGGACCCAATGTTAAAGCAGTATATTTCACGATGGCAACATGTTACAATTACACAAAAAGTTACAAACGGTTTAATGAGTTATCACGTTTTACTAACCATTTTATAAATGTTCTATTTGCCCTCCACCTGCTATACGGACAACATCAGGACGATAGTTGCATTCGCCCCAAACGCCTTTCAAAGTGTCTTATTCCACTGAAGTCACCGCTGCCGTGATTCTGTTTTTGAGGTCATCCATATTAGTCGCTAATGGTGGCACAAAAACAATGGTCTTTGATGTATCCCCACAAGAAAAAGTCGCAAGGTGTGATGTCTGGGGATCTTGGGGACCAAGAGTGTAGCGCCAAGTCTTGGAGTCCCGTGCGACCTATCCAACGTTGAGGCAGTGTGTCTTGTGAATGACTGAGACTAGGGGCTGTTTGTGCGTGGGGAGAGGCATCTAGCGGTAATCATTTGAAACTCTATGCCCCGCCCTTTCAAGTGGTAAGAGTTTCATTCATGGGCGGTTCGTGGTTGCAGAGATATAGCGATTTCAAATCGGGTCCATCTCTATTATAACACCCTGTAGTTTGTACGTACAGTGAGGGAAACAGTATTTGATCCCCTGCTGATTTTGTACGTTTGCCCACTAACAAAGAAATGATCAGTCTATAATTTTAATGGTAGGTTTATTTGAACAGTGAGAGACAGAATAACAACAAAAAAATCCAGAAAAACGCATGTCAAAAATGTTATAAATTGATTTGCATTTTAATGAGGGAAATAAGTATTTGACCCCTCTGCAAAACATACTTGGTGGCAAAAATCCTTGTTGGCAATCACAGAGGTCAGACGTTTCTTGTAGTTGGCCACCAGGTTTGCACACATCTCAGGAGGGATTTTGTCCCACTCCTCTTTGTAGATCTTCTCCAAGTCATTAAGGTTTCGAGGCTGACGTTTGGCAACTCGAACCTTCAGCTCCATCCACATATTTTCTATGGGATTAAGGTCTGGAGACTGGCTAGGCCACTCCAGGACCTTAATGTGCTTCTTCTTGAGCCAGTCCTTTGTTGCCTTGGCCCTGTGTTTTGGGTCATTGTCATGCTGGAATACCCATCCACGACCCATTTTCAATGCCTTGGCTGAGGGAAGGAGGTTCTCACCCAAGACTTGATGGTACATGGCCCCGTCCATCTACCCTTTGATGTGGTGAAGTTGTCCTGTCCCCTTAGCAGAAAAACACCCCCAAAGCATAATGTTTCCACCTCCATGTTTGATGGTGGGGATGGTGTTCTTGGGGTCATAGGCAGCATTCCTCCTCCTCCAAACACGGCGAGTTGAGTTGATGCCGAAGAGCTCCATTTTGGTCACATCTGACGACAACACTTTCACCCAGTAGTCCTCTGAATCATTCAGATGTTCATTGGCAAACTTCAGACGGGCATGTATATGTGCTTTCTTGAGCAGGGGGACCTTGCGGGTGCTGCAGAATTTCAGTCCTTTACGGCGTAGTGTGTAACCAACTGTTTTCTTGGTGACTATGGTCCCAGCTGCCTTGATATCATTGGCAAGATCCTCCCGTGTAGTTCTGGGCTGATTCCTCACCGTTCTCATGATCATTGCAACTCCACGAGGTGAGATCTTGCATGGAGCCCCAGGCCGAGGGAGATTGACAGTTCTTTTGTGTTTCTTCCATTTGCGAATAATGGCACCAACTGTTGTCACCTTCTCACCAAGCTGCTTGGCGATGGTCGTGTAGCCCATTCCAGCCTTGTGCAGGTCTACAATCTTGTTCCTGACATCCTTGGAGAGATCTTTGGTCTTGGCCATGGTGGAGAGTTTGAAATCTGATTGATTGATTGCTTCTGTGAACAGGTGTCTTTTATACAGGTAACAAGCTGAGATTAGGAGCACTTTCTTTAAGAGTGTGCTCCTAATCTCAGCTCGTTACCTGTATAAAAGACACTTGGGAGACAGAAATCTTTCTGATTGAGAGGGGGTCAAATACTTATTTCCCTCATTAAAATGCAAATCAATTTATAACATTTTTTACATGCGTTTTTCTGGATTTTTTTGTTGTTATTCTGTCTCTCACTGTTCAAATAAACCTACCATTAAAATTATAGACTGATCATTTCTTTGTCATTGGGCAAACGTACTAAATCAGCAGGGGATCAAATACTTTTTTCCCTCACTGTACATACATTGAACTTCTTTGGCACCGTACGTAGCCAACCTTACTAATTGGAGGTGCAGGGGGGAGGACAATAAAATACACTCAAGAAGCAGTTCTTAAAACTTGAGTTTGTCAATCTAAATGATGATTTATGAGTGCACAGCTCCCAGAGGCTTCCTAATATCGAACGGGAAACAGCGTTCCAGACGGTCTTAGAAGCACCACATTTGAAAGCGCCGTGCAATGATGATGCGGTGACTGTATTTGTTCGACAGTCAGCCAAAAGTGTAATGTATGGTGTAGTGTATAGCAGTATATAGTGTAGTGTATAGTGTAGTGTCTAGTATAATTATGCATAGCAGTGTATCGTGTAGCGTATTGCGTAGTGTATCATATATTATCGTGTATAGTGTAGTTTAGTTTCATATATAGTGTAGGGTATAGCAGTGTATAGTAGTGTATAGTGCAGTGTATCGTGCAGTGTATATAGCATCTGAAAGCACCGCGGAGAGCAGCCAAGAGCCGCTGCCACTGCGAGGATGATAACCGGCCAATGAGAGTCGAGTTCGTGCGTGCACGATTTTGGAACTGGTGTAAGCCATTGGATCCCGTGGAATGTTAAATTATTGATTCATTTCCTAAGCAGAATTGTATCTCTCGGCTAAGGGATGGGGGGAGGCAATCTCTTCATCGAGTAGCACCCACGTTGACATTCCCGTCATTGTATGTTGTGGACTTCCTCTCTGCGTGTGATCGCCACTCACATAGCCCCATGGACGAGAAGTCACACAGCATGGAGCTGCGGATATCCCGGGAGCTCCAGAGCGAGCGCAGCGATGTGGACCATGGCGTGATCAGAGTCCTGTCCACTTTCCACTTCCGTGGGCACAGCTACATTGTCCTGGAGCTGTTGAAGTATGCACACCACCACCACGTGTATGCGTGTCTCTCCACCCCACCCACCCACCTCCCATAGCGTGGATAATTTTGAGACGCCCAGCGCCACCCACGTGTCGTGATATCGTGGAGCCCCCCCCACCCCCGTGTCGCCTGTAACAGACTGTAGGGGTAAGTGCTGTTTGTAGCAAGTAGCAGCAGTGCCTATGGAGGTCAGCATTGTGGCACACGATGAGGGGTGGGTAGCCAGCACCACGTGGCGATGTTCACTGCACACACCACGGCCTCTAGGCTAAGTTGTCCTGGGGGGAGGCCTAAGACAGCTTGTTCAGATAATTCGCTATCACTGGTAGTGGTGGTGAGCGGGAATTGAACGCGAGTCTCTGCCAGGTTCGTAGCACAGTGCTAGCCGCTGCACCATCGCTCAACGGTGGACGCACGCAAACACACACACCCGTACACACATGCACACACACATACGCACACACACGTACACACACACGCACACACACACCTGCAGACGCACACACGCACGCAAAACATGCACACGCACGCACACACACGCACGCACAAACACACACACCTGCAGACGCGGTGGCCACGCTAGAGCCTCTCAGGGGGAAGGGCCTGGGTTCGATTCAAAAACTCGGGCGCCTTTCTGTGTGGAGTATTGTAGATTCTAACCTAAACTCAAAATATATTAAAAGTATATATTGTTTTTATTCACCAGGTAAGGCACATGGAATCTATATATAGCTCATTTTCAGAAGCGACCTGGCTATCACAAATGATAGCTCAGCCAAGTGGCTTATCATCGCGTGGGAATTCATAACAGAAGCCAAATACTCGAAAAATGCGACGTCGATTATAAATGTGGTAAATGGAAAAACTGGAAGACCCAGAGAAAAATCCACGCGATCACCATGGGGAGAGAGAGGCAAACTCAAAATATACAGCAGGCGTCAGGGTCAGGATCAAACCCATGACCTCCTGTATACCAGACGAGGTAGTGAACATCTCCTAACCACCATGAGATTGTCGTTATCAGAATCGACGCAGCGCCACAGGGGGACGGCAGTGACGCTGCACAATTGTTTCTGTCGTTGCCGTCGTTGCCGTTGCTGCCTTTCCCCTCGCAGGGCGAGCCTCCATCAGGTGATTAAGGAAGCGGGCCAACAACTCATCGACATGGACATGGTGAAGACGTACACCAGGGGTATCCTCCTCTTCCTGTCCCACGTCAAGTCGAGGGGCATCGTCCACGCAGACATCAAGCCGGTGAGTGGATACGCACGCGGCGCTAAGGTTCGCTCATGTGACTTGGGTGCAGAGGTCGAATCGCTAATCTGGAATGAGGAGGTGGTGGTAGGGGTGGCAGGGGTCACGATACACCTCTGGTGAAGATGATCTGGTACGAGCGAAACCGCAGTGTGGAGAGTCGAGTCGCTAGTGAGGACTCGTAGCGCAGAGAAATCCCAGTCACAGGGATCGCAGGGTCGATGCGTTATCTCCGTCTGATTCCCCTGTTTAGTACAATCAGCCCCCGAGATATGTACATTCGCATTCACGCACGTCCACACTCGCGAACTTCCGCACTAACGAACGTCCACACTCACGAACGTCCGCAATTAATGAACAGACCGCCTTAAGACGTCTGACTCATGACGTGCAAACTGAACCGTGGAACTATTTTGTTCGGCGGAGCGATCCTATACAAAGATGTAAATAGTCTCAGCATCCCACGTGACCCACAACAACAGTGAAACCATTCCGACTCAATGTAAGTGAAAATAACACCAATTGATTTTTGCACTGTTACTGGCCAGAGGGGTGGTTCAAGGATTTGACGTTCGTTTGATGCATAATGTACAACATTTCATCTAATTTATGACTTGTGGAACCGCAACACATCTTATGACTGACTGTACGTACAATTAAATGGCGAGTTCCGACGTACGAACAAATCCAACTTTACGAATGGGTCTCAGGAACATTGCCCATTTCATAACTCATGATGATGCGTCATCGATCCACTGCTGGCTGAATTCTATCCCCATAACCTATTGAGTGTGAATCCCCTTGCTGCTCCTCTTTGCACAGGACAACGTTCTGGTCAAAGACACCGTGGCTGGCACCGTGAGGGTCACAGACTTCGGGTGCAGCTTCTTTATGTACAGTCAACGTGAGTGGCGTGTCTTTGTTTTTTGTCTCTGACTCTGTATGTGTATGTGGGTGTCTGTGTGTGAGTGTCTTTGTGTGGGTGCCTGTGTGTGTCTGTGAGTGTCTGTGTGTGGGTGTCTCCTGTGTGTGGGTATATCTATGTGTGAGTGTATGTGTGTACATGTGACTGTGTGCTGATGATGTTGATCAACGCTCTTGAAGTTCCACAAAAACAGACTATATAGGCAAGCGGTGTTAGCGAGTAGCAGCTATGAAGGCCGGCACTGCACACGAGGGGGTGGGTGGCCAGCACCCTTTGTCTTCCTAGTGGCGATGTTTACTACACACGTCGCAACCAGGTACTCATTTGAGGCTCATTAGACCTAGGAGAGGCCCTGGACCGGTTCAGATAATCGTCACCAGTGTTGATGTCGGCTATGAGCGGAAATCAAACTCGGGTCACCGGGTTCGTAATGCAGTGCGCAAACCGCTACAGCCACCTCTGCCCACACACACAAAGACAGAGACACACAGAGACACACACACGGTGAAAACAACAACGACCATTTGCTACTAAGTGGCGGTGACGTCACCACGGCGCCTGTGTCAGGCTATGCACCTTCAGGCAAAATGTAGTGTTGAACGCAACGCTGGCAGGAGGCCACAGGACAGACCCCGCAGATGCCATGCGGTTTACTGACTAAGATGACTGACAGATGAGTGTATAGCTTTAACAGAATGTAGGACGAAGTGCTGTTAGCAAGTAGCACCTATGAAAGCCGACACGACACACGATTTGGTGAGTAGCCAGCACCATGTCCGGCCAACTTCATCTCCCTAGTGGCGATGTTTACACACCACACCAGGTACTCATCTGAGGCTGAGTCGACCTAGGGGAGGCACAGGATCGGTTCAGACAACCGTAACTGGCAATGAAGGGGAATCGAACTCGAGCCTCCGCCAGAGTTCGCAGATCAGCGTATTGCTAACTGCTACACCACTGCTACCCAGCCACAGACATACGATGACACACACACACATGTACGTACACTGTATATATATTTATAGTTGTTATTGCTGCAGCCCCACACGTGGGTAGGACACGGTTCTACGTGGCCCCGGAGCTTCTGCTGGGCTACCTTGTCACCTATGCCATAGACATGTGGGCCCTGGGCTGCACCGTGGCCGAGATGGTTATCGGCAGGGAGCTCTTCCCGTCACTGAGCAACGACGACCACCTCCCCTGCTGCATCGAGGTAACGGAGCAGGCGGTCCGGGGCGGTCGGGGGCAGTCCGGTCCAGTCTGGTCCGGTCTGATTTCTCTCTGCTAACAGCACTTGCCCCAAAAAAAAATCTGCTAACTAAACCGCTTTTTGTGTTTAGTTCGTTGTCCTTCCCCCACACCTCCAATTAGCACGGTTGGCTACGTATGGTCCGAAAGAAGTTCAATATACACACATACAAGGCTATATGGGCCTCTTTGTCTTTGTGCATACGGGGTCAAATATCGTTGTCTTTTCACGCTGTGTGTACACAAGCTAAAGCCGAAGATTCCCCATATAGCTTATGGACTGTTGGGGCAAGTGCTTTTAGTGAGAACCTATAAGGGCAGGCACAGCACACGAGGAGATGGGGGGTCAACATCACGCCCGGCCGCCTTTGTCTCCCAAGTGGTAATGTTTACACCGCACCAGGTACTCATTTGAGGCTGAGTCGACCTAGGGGAGGCTCAGGACCGGTTCAGATAATCGTCATTGGTGTTGGCCGTGAGCGGGAATGGAATCTGGGTCGCCAGGTTGATAGCGCAGCGCTAACCACGACACTACACACACACGCACTCAAATAGTCTACGTGTGTGCCACAGTGCCGGCCTTCATAGGCAGTGCTGCTGCTGCTAATTTGCTACTAAAATCAGGGCTCTGTGGAGGCTAAGACTGTTGTGACCCTTTTGTCTCCGTCTGTAAACCCTGTGTCTGCAGATTCTCGGGAAGCCCCCAAGATTCTTGGTGGATGGAGCCCTCCACAGAAATCAATACTTTGGTGAGTTGAAAGATTGGTGGTGGGCGGGAGGGAGCTAAAACTATAAACTTTTTTTTTACCAGGGTAAGGCCCCGACTGAGATTCATAGCTCTTGTTTCAGAAGCGACCTGGCCATCACAAGTGATAGCAGCTCAACGAAGTGGCTGATATCATAATCATCATGGCATGGGAATTTATAGTGGCAGCCAAATACCCTTAAATGCACAGTTATACAGACATATACAGACCCAGAGACCCATACTCATAGACACCTATAGAGATAGAGAGGCATATAGAACCATAGACACCCACAGCAACCCACAGACCCATACTATTGTAGTGACATAGAATGGGTCACTACAGTGCGTAGCGCTGGTTACTGACAGAGAGGAAATATGGGCGTAACAGCCGACTTGCCTGCCGAGCATGGAATGCCACGGAGTGGCTCACTAGGGTGCGTGGCGCTGGCTGCTGGCAGAAAGGGGCATATGAGGACGTAGCACCCCGGCTGGCTGGCGGAGTACTTGATAGGCCGGGGTAAGGGATGTGAGGTAAAGGTGACCAAGGGGACACGTGCGGTATAGCCCAGACCCTTCTGGTGGGTTCCAGAAGGGGGCGTAGCCAAGGGCGGGGCCAGGCAGGGGACACGTGGAAGGTGGCCCAGAACCTTTTGGTAGGTTCCAGAAGGAGGGTGTGGCCGGGGGTGGAGCCAGGCCACTCCGGAGGGCATAAAAGGGAAGACCCGAGGCTGGATAGGGGCTGTCTGTCGGTGGAATGGAACCCAACGTGCTAAGTATTCGTCTCCGGCATCGTGGTTAAAACAGCGTGCCGGCTGCTCTGACCCGTTTGTAGTTATTTTGTGTGAACAGTGTCTAAAAGTGTAGAATAAACGTGTGTTGCCTCCTACTTATTAGTGTCTCAGAAGTGACTCACTACACTAACACTGAACTATTTTTTATTTTAAAAGGTATAAGGCCCCCCTGAGCTATGCAGCTCTTTTTTTAGAAGTGACCAAATTATAATAGCTCGACAGAAGTGGCTGATATCTGTATGTGGGAATTCATAGCAGCAGTCAATTACTCTTAAACGTGTGATGTTGATTATAAATATGGAGGGGAATAAACCGGAGGACCTGGAGAAAAATCAACGCGATCACCAAGGGGAGAGAGAGAGATGCAAACTTAAAATATACAGCAGGCATTGTCAGGGTTGGGATTGAACCAACAACCTCCTCCATACTATGCGAGGTAGTCAACATCTGCTAGCCACCGTGGCGCCCGGATTCAGTTTCACGGGGTGGCACTGGGGCTGTTGTTGTTTGGGCCACTCAGTAACCACCTATGGTCATCAATAACCAGACGGTAGGTGAGTGGGTGAGTAGGTGAGTACTTTGGTGAGTCGGTATGGTCGATGGGTGAGTGGTTGAGTGTGTCCGTAGGTGGGTGAGTGCGTGGGTATATGGGTGAGTGGGTGTTTGAGTGAGTGGTTACGTGGGTGAGTGGGTGTGTCGGTAGGTGTTTGAGTGAGTGGGTGTGTGGGTAGGTGGGTGGGAGCGTGAGTGGGTCTGTAGGCGGATGATTGAGTGAGTGAGTGCCAGCGGGCGTTCGACACTTCACGTGGCCTCAAGGTGCACATAGCCTATTCTAGATTTGAAGCTTGCGTGACTGCAAGGATTCATACTCTTAGGTTTTTTCGGTAAAGTCATGTAAGTGACTTTACCGAAAAAACCTAAGAGTATGCACATAGCCTGGCACAAGCGTCGTGGTGACGTCACCGCCACTTAATGGCGAATGGCGGTTGTTGTTGAGTGCGTGGGTATGTGTGTGAGTAGGTCGGTAGGTGGGTTGGTGAGCGGGTGTGTGGCTAGATGAGTGGGTGAGTCGGTAGGCGGGTGGGTGAGTGAGTCGGTGGGTAAGTGGGTGAATGGGTGGTTGGGTCGGAACATGGGTGGGTGAGTGGGGGAGCGGGTGGCTGAGTGGGGAGTGGGTGGGTGAGTAGGTGAGTGATTAGCTCGGTGGGTGAGTAGGTACGTGGATGGGTGATTAAGTCGGTAATTAGGTCGGTGGATGGGTGGGTGAGTGGGTAGATGGGTTGGTAGATTAGTGGATGGGTGGGTCGGTAGGAGGGTGAGTAAGTGAGGGAGTGGGTGGGTGAGTGGGTGGTGGAGTGGGTGGGGGAGTGGGTGGGTAGGTGGGTGGGTAGGTCGGTAGCTGGGTGGGTTAGTGGGGAGGTGAGTGGTTTGCTGGGTAGGTGAGTGGGTTGGTAGGTAGGTGAGCGAGTGGGTTGGTGGATAGGTGAGCGAGTGGGTTGTTAGGTAGGTGAGTGGGTAGGCAGGTCAGTGGGCGACGTGGTGGTTGTTGACTCTATGTCTCTCTCTGTCTATCTCTTTCTCTGTGCCACCTGCAGACCGTCGGCGCAAACCGTACAGCCCAGAAAAGCGGCGGATACCGGGAAGGTACCCCCTGGAACGCATACTCTGGGGACACAGCCAACAGCTGATAAACTTCATCAGCTGCTGCCTGCGGTAAGAACCACACCCACCAACACCCTGCCACCCTACCATCCCCACCCACACCTACCCACCCCCTCCACCCCCCAACAATTACCCCCCACCCACGCCCATAGAGACCCACAGAGACCCACAGTGACCAATACTCAGAGAGACGCATACGGATCCACAAAGACCCATAGAGACACACATAGAACAAACGTTTAATGAACGTTACCACGCATCTGTCCTTCCCCTTCCTTGATCCCTACCCCCTCCACCCCCATACCCCTTCCCGCGATTCCGCCCCCTCCCTGCATCTCTCAACAGATGGGATCCCAAGATCCGCATGACGCCTGAACAGGCGCTGCGTCACAGCTGGCTGCAGACCACGGCCACGACCACCACCACCAGTGCCACCACCAGCACCACCACCACTAGGATCCCCAGCGCCACCACCAACACTGCCACCACAACCGCCACCACCGCCAGCAGCACCAACGCCACCACCGCCACCACCACCACTGCCAGCGCCACCACCGCCAGTGCCATCGCCGCCAGCACCACCACCAGCAGAAGGATTGCCAGCGCCACCACCAACACCGCTATCACCACCACCACCGCCACTCCTGGCTCTGGAGCTGCCGACCCACGGTAAGCCTCTCTCTCTGCTGTGTGGCATGGAGATGTTGACTTTCTCGCCTGGTATGCAGGGTCGTGGGTTCGATCCCGACCCTGACAATGCATGCTGCTGTATATTTGGAATCCGTGTCTCTCGCTCTCTCTCTCCATGGTGGTTGCGTCCATTTTTCTCCACCTTTAGAATTGACATCACGCGTTTAGAATATTTGGCTGCCACTATAAATATCCAGACGATGATAATGATGATGATATCAGCCACTTCGTTGAGCTGCTATCACTTTTGATAGGCGGGTCACTTCTGAAAAATGTCTACATTGCTCGGTGGGGCATTACCTGGTGAAATAAAAAAAAGTTTACTTTCAGTATGGGACTCTGTGGGTTGCTATGGGTCTGTATTGTTTCATATGAGTCTCTGTATCTCTAAAGGTCTCTGTGAGTATGAGTATTCGTGGGTATATATGTGCCTCTGTGAGTATGGGTCTCTGTGGGTCTGTACGGATCTCTATGAGTATGGGTTTATATGGGTCTCTGAGTCTGTAGAAACATGCATGTAGAGGATTTGGCTGCCGTGATGAATTCACAAGTGACAATGCTGATGATATCAGCCACTCGTTGAGCCGCTATCACTTGTGATGGCTAGGTTGCTTCACTGAAAGATAGCGACATAGCTCAGTGGGGCCTTACCTGGTCAAATAAACTAACATTTTTTCAGTTTTACAGTCAGTCAGTTAGTCCACCCACGGGCGATGGCGGGGGGTGGGGGTGCGAAAGGGACCTCTGTCTGTAGTCGCGGGATGCTCGAGCACTGCTGTGGTGCTACATCTCTCTCCACAGAGCGGAGCCGGAGCAGCCCCCATCATCATCATCATCAACATCCTCACCGCTCGCCCAGAACTCGGGAGAGAGGGCGGAGGATGTGGAGGAGGAGGTGAAGGAGGAGGTGGTGGCGACGGAGGTGGAGAAGAAGACAGGGGATGAGGAGGAGGTGGAGACAGAGAAGGAAGAGTCTGAGGACGAGGAGGGTGACGAGGAAGACGACGAAGATGACGACGAGAAGGAGAAGGATGATGACAAGGAGGATGATAAGGAGGACGAGGAGGACGATGACAAGCAAAAGGATGACGACAAGGAGGAGGACAAGGAGAAGGATGACGACAAGGAGGATGACAAGGAGGAGGATGAGGAGGACGATGACAAGGAGAAGGATGACGATAAGGAGGATGACAAGGAGAAGGATGACGACAAGGAGGAGGAGGGGGAGGACGACAAGGCACAGAAGGATGACAACAAGGAGGACGAGCAGGAGGAGGAGGAGAAGATGGAGGAGGTGCAGCAGCAGCTGGAGAAGAGAAAGCGAGGGGACCTGGAGCGTGTGGGCAGGGCACTCCGCTCACTCCGCTCGCTTCTCCGCCGCATGCTGCGGTATAGTGGCCGGCCCACCACACAGTAGGGGGTGGCGGTGGTGGTGGAGTCGGTGCCAACCACCACCACCACCACGAGCAGTCCACCACCCACCACCCACCCCCGCATGATACCACACACACACCACACACACAGACACACACTACACTCACTCACCACACTGACAACACTCACCACCATGGGACAGGCTGTGGCAGAAGACTGAAGAGCGGACACCAGAAATAGACTGGACACTGCACTCACTGCACTCACCACACGCACCACACACACACCACACGCACACACTACACTCATCACACTGACCACATGCAGCACACACACTACATGCACGAACACCACGCTAACCACTCACACCACACGTACACACACTACATTCACCACATGCACACCACACGGGACTAGCCTAGTAGTGTATCCAGGCACCGTTACCCCAGGCTCCCACCCATGCGGGTTTTCATCCGATGGCAGTCCTCAAGGGGATGACCTCGCCAGCGGTTTCCAGGACATGGAGCGGTGGGGGGAGGGGGGCAGCCGCCCTCCAGAGAGTGAAGACGAAGGGGGAGGCCTGGTGCAGACAATGGCCAGAGCCTGCCTAGCCATGTGATGTGTTAAGAGTTATGATCCATAAAAAGTTACAATGTAATAATATATAATTGTTGTATGTCGTTGCTTGTATCTCACTTTTATAAACCCACGAGGACTCTATAATGTTGCAATGTTTTGCGAGTGCTGCCTGGCTCGTGGGGATTCACGATGGCCGTGTGGGTGGGGTTCACTATGGCCGTGTGGGTGGGGTTCACTATGGCCGTGTGGGTGGGGTTCACGATGGCCGTGTGGGTGTGGTTCATAATGGCTGTATGGGTGGGGGCTTACAATGGTCGTGTGGGTGGGGTTCACGATGGCCTGTTCAGGGGGTTCATAATGGAGAGTAGGATGGTGCGAGGATATATGGTAAAGTGTGTGGGTTGGTCTGTGGCTGGATGTGTTATTAGGTGAGTGAGTGGCTAAGTGAGTGGGCAGGTATCATGATGAATGAATGGGCAAGGGAGTGAATGGGTTGGTGGGGGAGTGAATGGCTTGGTGGGAAAGTGAGTTAGTGGATGAGTGAGAATGTGAGCGGATAAGGGAATAGGTGAGTGAGTGGGTTGGATGAGTGGGTGTGGATGAATGAGCGGCTGTGACGAGAGTCAGACAGAGCAGAGTGGTGGCATTAACATCGTCACTAACACCACCACCATCATCACCATTGACTCACCAGACAGAGACCCACAGACTCACCACACAGATACCCATAGACTCATCACGCAGAGACCCATAGACACCTCACAGAGATACATAGACTCACCACACAGAGCCCATAGCCTGAACACACCGATACACGTAGATTCACACATAGAGACCCACACACCACACAAAGACTCATAGACTCACCACACAGAGACCAATAGACTCACCAGGAAGAGACTCATAGACACAACACAGAGATCCATAGACTCATCAGATACCCATGAATAGAGACCCATAGACTCACCACACAGGGACACAGAGACACAAACTCATACATAGAGGCCCACTGACTCATCACACAGAGACCCATAGGCTCATTACACAGATATCCATAGACTCCACAAAAAGAGATTCATATACTCACCATACAAAGACCCATAGACGCACCACATAGAGACCCATACACTCATCAGTGACCCATAAATAGAGATACATAAACTCACCACACAGAGACTAATAGACGCACCATACAGAAACCCATACATTCATATATAGAGTCCCATAGACTCACCACACAGAGACACCGAGGCCCATAGACTCACACATAGAGACCCACAGACTCACCACAGAGACCCAGACACACAGAGACCCATAGACTCACCACACAAAGACACATAGACTCCGCACATAGAGATGCGTAGACTCACCACACAAAGACCCTTAGACTCAACACACATATACTCATATACTCAGACATAGAGACACACAAACTCACACATAGAGACTCATAGACTAACCACACAGAGAATGATAGAGCCACCTCACAGAGACCCATAGTCTCCTCAAACAGAGATCCATAGACGCACCACACAGACACCTATACACTGCCCAGCGAACCATGATTAGAGATTAAGACTCACCACACATAGAAACACAGACTCGCCACACAGAGATACAGAGACCCATAGACTCACCACAAAGAGACTCATACACTCATCAGAGACCCATAAATATAGATACATAGACTCATTACACAGAGACTAAAGATACTCACCACATAGAAACCCATAGACTCCTCACACAGAGATGCCTAGACTCTACACACAGAGACCCATAGACTCACTACAAAGAGACCCATAGACTTATCACAAAAAAAACATAGACCCATGAATATAGACCCATATACTCACCACACAGAAACCCACAGACTCACCACACAGGGATACACACTCATAGACACACCACACAACAACAACCGCCATTTGCCACGAAGTGGTGGTGACGTCACCACGACGTTTGTGCCAGGCCATGTGCACCTTGAGGCCACGTGAAGTGTCGAACGCCCGCTGGCAGGAGCTCACGGGGCAGACCCAGGTGCCACGGGTCGACTGACTGAGATGACTGAGATGACTGGCTGATGCACCACCTGTGCCCCTTACTGTGCCAACTTTCTGTGCTTTAGCCACTCGGCGCTCCGCTCGTTGTTGTGAGCGTCGCTTCTCTGCCCTCCGTTGTTGTTGGAGGGCGACTGCCTCCAACTGCGCAGTAGCGTCCTTCACGAGCCTCCTCCACTGAGGCCGATCTTGACACCGCTGCTACCGGGCATCGGCAAGTCCACTCAGCTCCACGTCCTCCTGTACCACATCACTCCATCTCTTCTCTAGCCCGTGCTGCGCCCGTTTAGCCCCCTCGATCCGGCCAAACAAAAGCTGTTTAGGTATGCGGTTGCTGAAACACCACACAGAGACCAACAGAGACATCACACAGGGACACAAAAAAACCCACAGACTCATCACACAGAGACCCATAGACTCACCACAAAGATACTCATAGACTCATGGCACAGAGACCAATAGACGTGTGGTGGGTAATTGTCAGGAGTAATCCACCGCCACCACTACTGGAAAATATGTAGCTCCAGTCAGGGCCCAACAGGGGGCAATAGAGGGTCCGGCCTGTACCAAATAGGACTGGTGGGTCAGGCAATCTGGAGGGTGGTTAGGAACTGGAGGTGAAAACCCCAGGCCTCCAGTTGGGGATGGAGGATTGCGCAACAATCTAGGTCCCTCCAGAAGGTTCCAGAGAGTGGGCGTGGCCAGGGGCGGAGTGACCCTGGGAGCCTCATAAAAGCAGGACCCCAGAGCGGCTCCGGCAATCAGCGTCAAGCCGAAGATCGAAGAGCTCGCCTGAAGACTAGGACCCTGAAGATCCCTGGACCCGACATCCTTATTCGGGCCGGGTCTGAGTGGGCCAGTGGTCGAGACCCGAGGACCTTGGCTGGGTCGGGTCAGCCTCCCCTAGATCCCGTTAGCCGGAGGGCTAAGTTTAGGTGGTCCAAGTGACTAGGCACGTTCGCCCGGAGGCTATACCTTCTCAGGTCGTCGGGTAGAAAGGGCTATTACCCCTTCGTGTTAGGGACCCCATGTGTTATTAGTTTTTGGTAAATTAATATGTTGCCGCCTTAAGAAAACTCCGTCTCCATACAACCCACTACAACTGGCGACAGAATTGGCTAAATAATTCGCCAGTATGGAGACCAGAAGAAAAACACTTGCCAGGGCTCCGGACAAGGACGAAGACGAGGCGATGGCTCCAGAGGACCCTGAATATCCCCGGACCCGATGTCCTTATCAGACTCATCAGATACCCATAAATAAGAGACCCATAGACTCTATGTATGAGTCTATGTGTCTCTGTGTCCCTGTGTGGTGAGTCTGTGGGTTTCTATTTATGGGTCTCTGATGAGTCTATGGATCTCTGTGTGATGCGTCCATGGGTCGCTGTGTCATGAGTCTGAGTCTCTTTGTGACGAGTCTATGGGTCTCTGTATGGTGAGTCTATGGGTCTTTGTGTGGTGAATATGTGGGTCTCTATGTGTGAATATGTTTATCTGTGTGTTGAGTGTATGGGGCTCTGTGTGATGAGTCCATTAATCTCTGTGTGAGGTATCTATGAATCTCTGTGTGGTGAGTCTGCGGGTCTCTACGTGTGAGTCTGTGTGTCTCTATGTATGAGTATATGTGTATCTGTGTGTTGAGTCCGTGGGTCTCTGTCTGGTGAGTCTACGCATCAATTCGTGAGGAGTGTATGTGTCTCTATGTGGTGAGTGTATGGGTCTCTGTGTGTCTGGGTCACTGCGTGGTGAGTCTGTGGGTCTCTATGTATGAGTCTATGGTTCTCTATGTATGGGCCTATGGGTCTCTGTGTTTCTGTGCGGTGAGTCTGTGAGTCTCTGTGTGGGGAGTCTATGTATCTCTATTTATGTGTTTCTGATGAGTGTAGGGATCTTTTTGTGGTGCGTCTATGGCTTTCTGTGTGATGCGCCTTTGCGTCTCTGTGTGGTTAGTCAGTGGGTCTCTGTGTGGTGAGTCTATGAGTTTCTGTGTCCCTGTGTGGTGAGTTGATGAGAATCTGTGTGGTGAGTCTGTGGGTCTATATGTGTGAATCTGTGGGTCTCTATAAATTAGTATATGGGTATCTGTGTATTGAGTCAATTGGTCTTTTTGTGAGTCAGTGGGTCTCGGTGTCTCTCTGTGAATAGTCTGTGGGGATCTATGTATGAGTGTATGAGTCAATGGGTCTCTATGTCTCTGTGTGATGAGTCTATGAATCTCTGTGCGGTGAGTCTATGTATCTCTATTTATGGGTCTCTGATGAGTCTATGGATCTCTGTGTGATGGGTCAATGGGTTTCTGTGTGATAAGTCTATCGGTCTCTTTGTAGTGCGCCGATGGGTCTCTGTGTGGTGAGTCTATGAGTCTCTGTCTGGTGAGTCTGGCTCTCTGTGTGGTGAGTCTGCGGGTCTCTGTGTGAGTCTATGGGTCTTTGTGTGGTGAGTCTGTGGGTCCCTATGTGTTGAGTTTATGGGTCTCGCTGTCTCTGTGTGGTGAGTCTGTGGGTCTCTGTGTGGTGAATCTATGGGTCTCTGTCTATGGGTGTCTGATGAGTGTATGGATCTCTGCATGGTGAGTCAGTGGGACTCTATGTATGAGTTTATGTATCTCTGGGTGGTGCGTCTATAAGTCTCTGTGTGGTGAGTCTATGGATCTCTATGTATGGGTCTCTGACGGGTGTATCGTTCTCTATGTGGTACGTCGATGGGTCTCTGTGTGGTGAGTTTATGATTCTCTGTGTGGTGAGTATATGGATGTCTGTTTGAGGAGACTATGGATCTCTATGTGTGAGTTTGTGGGTCTCTATGTGTGAGTATATGAGTATCTGTGTGTTGAGTCTATGTGTCTCTGTGTGGTGAGTCTAGAGACCCATAGGCCCATTACACAGAGACGAATAGACTCCTCAAAAAAGATCTATATACTAACCACAACGAGAACCATAAAATCACCATACAGAGACCCATAGACGCACCACATAGAGACCATACATTCACCAGAGACCTATAATCACATTCCTGCGGAGGGAACTGGTAGTAACGTTGGGTTGCTCGGTCACTGGCCGGGGTCAACGGCGGCTTGGTGTATTCCGCAAATATGCCCGACTGTGAGGGCGGGCACAAAAGCCGGCATGAGTAGGTTACACGTTCCTTCGGAGTGAATAGGTCGGAACTTGGTTGGACAGCGTGGCGTTCAGGGGGGGGGGGCAGTTGGATGAATGGCCATGTTTACCCTTCCCCCCCACACTCCCCGACATCGTCAACCAATCGCGGCGTAGCTCGGTGTTCGGTGGGGAGGTGCATGGGTGGGCGGAATTCCGGATATGCACGACAGACAGACAGACAAATAATCCCTGGTGTGCAGTGTGGAACCTGTTGTTCCTACCTGTATACCACTCTAGGTAACTAAGACTCACACACACATAAACTCACTCTCAGACTCTTAGACACACACACACACTCACACTCTCAGACTCACACACACACTCACTCTCAGACTCACACACATACACTCACGCTCACACTCTCAGACTCACACACAAACTTACATCTCACACTCTCATACTCACACACACATACTCACTCTCAGACTCACACACATACACTCACTCTCACACTCCCAGACTCACACATACACACACTCACTCTCAGACTCACACACACATACACTCACTCTCAAACTCCCAGACTCACACACACACACTCACTCTCACACTCTCAGACTCACACACACACTCACTCTCAGACTCACACACACACTCACTCTCACACTCTCAGACTCACATACACACACTCACTCTCACACTCTCAGACCCACACACACACTCACTCTCAGACTCTCACACTCACTCTCACACACTCACTCTCACACACACACTCACTGTCACACTCTCAGACCCACACACACACTCACTCTCAGACTCACACACACACACACTCTCACACTCTCAGACTCACACACACAAACTCACTCTCACACTCTCAGACTCACACACACTCACACTCTCAGACTCACACACACACTCACTCTCACACTCTCAGACCCACACACACACTCACTCTCAGACAACAACCGCCATTCGCCACTAAGTGGCGGTGACGTCACCACGACGCTTGTGCCAGGCCATGTGCACCTTGAGGCCACGTGAAGTGTCGAACGCCCGCTGGCAGGAGGTCACGGGGCAGACCCATGTGCCACGGGTCGACTGACCGAGATGACCGAGATGACTGGCTGATGCACCACCTGTGCCCCCTACTGTACCAACTTGCTGTGCTTTAGCCACCCGGCGCTCCGCTCGTTGTTGTGAGCGTCGCTCCTCCGCCCTCCGTTGTTGTAGGAGGGCGACTGCCTCCAACTGCCCAGTAGCGTCCTTCACGAGCCTCCTCCACTGAGGCCGATCTTGACACCGCTGGTACCAGTCATCGGCAAGTCCACTCAGCTCCACGTCCTCCTGTACCACATCACTCCATCTCTTCTCTAGCCCGTGCCGCGCCCGTTTAGCCCCCTCGATCCGGCCGAACAAAAGCTGTTTAGGCATGCGGTGGCTGGGCATACGGGCTACATTACCCAGCCAAAGCAGCCTTGCCTGCCGGAGGAGCTCACCGATGGGACTTTGCCCAGATCTTTCAAGGATTTGTGAGCTCCTCACACAATCCAGACTCACACACACAAACTCACTCTCACACTCTCAGACTCACACACACAAACTCACTCTCACACTCTCAGACTCACACACATTCACACTCTCAGACTCACACACACACTCACTCTCACACACTCAGACTCACACATACACTCACTCTCACACTCTCAGACTCACACAACAACAACAACCGCCATTCGCCACTAAGTGGCGGTGACGTCACCACGACGCTTGTGCCAGGCCATGTGCACCTTGAGGCCACGTGAAGTGTCGAACGCCCGCTGGCAGGAGGTCACGGGGCAGACCCAGGTGCCACGGGTCGACTGACCGAGATGACCGAGATGACTGGCTGATGCACCACCTGTGCCCCCTACTGTGCCAACTTGCTGTGCTTTAGCCACCCGGCGCTCCGCTCGTTGTTGTGAGCGTCGCTCCTCCGCCCTCCGTTGTTGTTGGAGGGCGACTGCCTCCAACTGCCCAGTAGCGTCCTTCACGAGCCTCCTCCACTGAGGCCGATCTTGACACCGCTGGTACCAGTCATCGGCAAGTCCACTCAGCTCCACGTCCTCCTGTACCACATCACTCCATCTCTTCTCTAGCCCGTGCCGCGCCCGTTTAGCCCCCTCGATCCGGCCGAACAAAAGCTGTTTAGGCATGCGGTGGCTGGGCATGCGGGCTACATGACCCAGCCAACGCAGCCTTGCCTGCCGGAGGAGCTCACTGATGGGACTTTGCCCAGATCTTTCAAGGACTTGTGAGCTCCTCACACAATCCAGCCTGGTTAAACCCAGGATGGATCGTAGGCAGGCCAGCCTAAATGTTTCCAACCGGCGAAGATGCTCCACTAGGGGGGTCCACGTTTCGCAAGCGTAGAGAAGGGAGGGAATGACCGTGGCCGAGAAGACCTGAAGCTTCGTGCGGAGCGACAGACCAGGTAGCTTCCACACAGCGTTACGCAACCGATGAAAAGATATTGCCGCTCGACTGATTCGGAGTGAGACCTCTGCTGATAAACTGGAGCCGGTCATGAGCACACTGCCCAGGTATGGGAAACTCTCTACTCTCTCCACAACTGCCCCATCACCGATTGGAAAATGTGGGGGCGGAGTGCCCGATGGTACAAAATACCCAGGCAGGTGCTCAGTTTTGGTGGGGCTGATGGTAAGGCCCCACCTCTTAGTGGCACACTCCAGTCTCAGCAGCAGCGTCTCCAACTCCTCTTCTGAATGAGCAGCTATTACCAAATCATCGGCATACATAACGTGGTTGACCAATAGGGAGCCATCCCTTGATCGCACCCGGGCGTCGATCAGCCTCCCATTATATCTGTACCAAATGGTAATTCCCCCGGTACAGCTATTGAAGGCTTCACGAACTACGCAGTCGAAATAGATGTTAAATAATGTGGGAGCCAGAGGACATCCCTGTCGCACCCCAAGGTGTACAGGGAAAGGCTCCGACTCCCGGCCACGTAGTTTTACCCGGGCCCGCTCACCATCATGAAGGTCCTTAATGATCGTGAGCAGAGGGTCAGGGACTCCGAAAGCACGAAGAACAACCCAGAGCCCAGTCCTACACTCACTCACTCTCACACTCTCAGACTAACACACACTCACCCTCACACTCTCAGACTCACACACACATACACTCACTCTCACACTCTCAGACTCACACACATACACTCACTCTCACACTCTCAGACTCACACACTCACACTTTCAGACTCACACACACAACAACAACAACCGCCATTCGCCACTATATGGCGGTGACGTCATCACGACGCTTGTGCCAGGCCATGTGCACCTTGAGGCCACGTGAAGTGTTGAACGCCCGCTGGCAGGAGATGACGGGCAGACCCAGGTGCCACGGGTCGACTGACCGAGATGACCGAGATGACTGGCTGATGCACCACCTGTGCCCCCTACTGTACCAACTTGCTGTGCTTTAGCCACCCGGCGCTACGCTCGTTGTTGTGAGCGTCGCTCCTCCGCCCTCCGTTGTTGTTGGAGGGCGACTGCCTCCAACTGCCCAGTAGCGTCCTTCACGAGCCTCCTCCACAGAGGCCGATCTTGACACCGCTGGTACCAGTCATCTGCAAGTCCACTCAGCTCCACGTCCTCCTGCACCACATCACTCCATCTCTTCTCTAGCCCGTGCCGCGCCCGTTTAGCCCCCTCGATCCGGCCGAACAAAAGCTGTTTAGGCATGCGGTGGCTGGGCATACGGGCTACATTACCCAGCCAACGCAGCCTTGCCTGCCGGAGGAGCTCACCGATGGGACTTTGCCCAGATCTTTCAAGGATTTGTGAGCTCCTCACACAATCCAGACTCACACACACAAACTCACTCTCACACTCTCAGACTCACACACACAAACTCACTCTCACACTCTCAGACTCACACACACTCACACTTTCAGACTCACACACACACTCACTCTCACACACTCAGACTCACACATACACTCACTCTCAGACTCACACACACACTCACTCACTCTCACACTCTCAGACTAACACACACTCACCCTCACACTCTCAGACTCACACACACACACATACACTCACTCTCACACTCTCAGACTCACACACATACACTCACTCTCACACTCTCAGACTCACACACTCACACTTTCAGACTCACACACACAACAACAACAACCGCCATTCGCCACTAAGTGGCGGTGACGTCATCACGACGCTTGTGCCAGGCCATGTGCACCTTGAGGCCACGTGAAGTGTTGAACGCCCGCTGGCAGGAGATGACGGGCAGACCCAGGTGCCACGGGTCGACTGACCGAGATGACCGAGATGACTGGCTGATGCACCACCTGTGCCCCCTACTGTACCAACTTGCTGTGCTTTAGCCACCCGGCGCTACGCTCGTTGTTGTGAGCGTCGCTCCTCCGCCCTCCGTTGTTGTTGGAGGGCGACTGCCTCCAACTGCCCAGTAGCGTCCTTCACGAGCCTCCTCCACAGAGGCCGATCTTGACACCGCTGGTATCAGTCATCTGCAAGTCCACTCAGCTCCACGTCCTCCTGCACCACATCACTCCATCTCTTCTCTAGCCCGTGCCGCGCCCGTTTAGCCCCCTCGATCCGGCCGAACAAAAGCTGTTTAGGCATGCGGTGGCTGGGCATACGGGCTACATTACCCAGCCAACGCAGCCTTGCCTGCCGGAGGAGCTCACCGATGGGACTTTGCCCAGATCTTTCAAGGATTTGTGAGCTCCTCACACAATCCAGCCTGGTTAAACCCAGGATGGATCGTAGGCAGGCCAGCCTAAATGTTTCCAACCGGCGAAGATGCTCCATTAGGGGGGTCCACGTTTCGCAAGCGTAGAGAAGGGAGGGAATGACCGTGGCCGAGAAGACCTGAAGCTACGTGCGGAGCCACAGACCAGGTAGCTTCCACACAGCGTTACGCAACCGATGAAAATATATTGCCGCTCGACTGATTCGGAGTGAGACCTCTGCTGTTAAACTGGAGCCGGTCATAAGCACACTGCCCAGGTATGGGAAACTCTCCACTCTCTCCACTACTGCCCCATCACTGATTGGGACTTGTGGGGGTGGAGTGTCCGATGGTACAAAATACCCAGGTAGGTGCTTAGTTTTGGTGGGGCTGATGGTAAGGCCCCACCTCTTAGTGGCACGCTCCAGTCTCAGTAGCAGTGTCTCCAACTCTTCTTCTGAATGAGCAGCTATTACCAAATCATCAGCATACATAACGTGGTTGACCAATAGGGAGCCATCTCTTGATCGCACCCGGGCGTCGATCAGCCTCCCATTATATCTGTACCAAATTGAAATTCCCCCGGTATGGCTATTGAAGGCTTCACGAACTACGTGGTCAAAATAGATTTTAAATAATGTGGGAGCCAGAGGACATCCCTGTCGCACCCCAAGGTGTACAGGGAATGGCTCTGACTCCCGGCCACGCAGTTTTACCTGGGCCCGCTCACCATCATGAAGGTCCTTAATGATCGTGAGCAGAGGGTCAGGGACTCCGAAAGCACGAAGAACAACCCAGAGCCCAGGCCTACTGATGGTATCATCGGCCTTGACCAAGTCAATAAAGCAGAGATGTAGGTCTTGTTGGAATTCCCTACACCTCTGCTGTAGCAGACGGACATAAAATATGGCATCAAGTGCAGGACCGCCCTTTCCTGAAACCGCCTTGGGGCTCCGCAAGCCTCTCCTCAGCGTGCCTAGCAAGGCGATGTTGAATAATCCTTGCCAGGACCTTTCCCGGCAATCTGAGGAATGGGATGCCCCTGTAGTTGTTACAGTCTGTGCGGTCCCCCTTCTTAAAGAGGAGGACCACCAGGGCATCCTTCCAATCCTGCGGAACCCGTCCAGTGGTCCAGCCTGTTGTTATGATGCCATGTAGGGCAGTCTGTGCACAAACGCCACCCTCCATGAGCATTGCGCTTGGGAGATCATCTCTGCCCAGTTTCCTTTCCTAGTCTCAGACTCCGGATCGGCTTCATTACTTCCTCAACAGATGGCACCTCAGCCAGCCACTCACAAAGGGTGACCTCTTCCAATATTTGAGGCACCGCAGCCTCAGCAGGGTTATCCCCACTTTGTGCCATGATGTTTTCCTGGCTGAGGGATTTCCCCTCCCCCAGGACCTCACAGAAATGCTCAGCAAATCTGCAAACCTGTTCCTGGGGGTCGGAGATTGGATCACCGTTTTTTCCCCTAATTATGTAATAGGTGTGGTGCTGCAGGTTACTTTTTTGATGGAATTAAATAGTGATTTCTGATCGCGGACCACTGAGGCAGACTCCATCTCCTCAGCAACCCGTGACCACGACCCATCCTTGCAGCGCCTTACGGCTCTCCGAACCTCCGAGCGAAGGCTGCGGTAAACCTCCTCATTCTCTGACGTGGGATGCTGTAGCCGATGAGAGTGGGCCTGTCGCTTTTTCTCAATTAACCTGAACACCTCTTCTGTCAGCAAGGAATTCTGGGGAGGTCTGGACCGCGTACCCAAAGCAGCCATTGCCGCTGCATGAGTCACAGTCCTAAACCTCGCCCATTTACCCTCGACATCAGGAGGAGTGGGGGACGATGCCAAACCCAGCTGCAAGCGATGATGAAATTCTCGCTTGCAACTTTCATCAGCTAACTGAGACCAGGCCACTTTAGGTTGGAATGGGGTCCTGGGTGTACACCCACCACTGGAGTGGAAGAATGGCAGGCGCATTTTACAGATGACTAGTCGATGGTCAGAGGGCAGATCAGCTCCACGGTAGGTCCTGGTGTCAAGGACATGGGCTCGCATCCGCTGGTCCGTCACTATGTAGTCCAGCAGATGTTCTTGCTTGGACCCGGCATGCATACATGATGTTGTGTGGATGCGCCGATGCCAGAAGAGCGTGTTGGTAATTACAAGCCCATGGGCTGCACAAAAATCTAGCAGCCTCCTACCTTCTTCTTGGTTCTTTCGGTAAAGTCATGTAGAATGGAAATAATAAAATAATAAAAATAAAACATAATAAAATAATTCTCACGACGTTTCGGCCACAACGCAAGCAGCCGTCCTCAGGTGGAGAACAGGTCTGTCGAGAAGACAGAGTCTGAAAGACACGCCCCAGGCTTGGAGCGACTATTTAAGCTGGGATGGAGGGGCGAAGAGCGCCTTGACAAAATAATTTGCATATCAAGAGGAAATTAGCATATTTATGGGAAATGCAGATATGCGATTAGTACTACTTGTGAAATGCGTAGGAGGTTTGGCGAGGGGTTTAAAGTCATTATGCCCGTGCATTATGCAGGATTAGCAGCATCAAAGGGAGGGGATAGGGATAACATTAATAAAGGGAAAGAATGTTAATAGTATGTAGCTGCAGTAACTAAACCACCACGTAAACAACTAAAGTATAAACTACATAGTATCATCAGTATACTAAATATACTCTCCAATAAGCTGAGCTACTAACAGTAAGTAATACATTACAATTCTACGTCGCAAAAAATATAATATGCTTCCAGCTAAACTTTATTCTCTTACATCACACGAGTCTACACCGTACTATATACTGCCGTAGACAAACCCAACATTAAATTATATACTGTATTGCTATACACCACCCCTATACCTTATACATTGTAATATTACACTATGTATTATTTTACCCACCCTAATGTATATCACATTGCTGTATATTCACTATACAATTACGATACTATATATTACTTTGTACATTGTATTAAGCATTACAATTTTATACTATTTATTATTATACAATCCGCTATACACCGTACCATTGACCGTCGTGTGAAAGATACTAAGAGGAAGCAACGAAATATGTCAATGGGAGAGTAGTGAAAGGAGACTTGCAGCGGAGCAAAGAATCCATTCCCTGCGGAGAATACAAGATATATAGTCAATGCCAGTGAGTGGAACGCGGTCTGTTATTGAGCTGATCTGGCCCATGCCTTCCAATCACTCCAGACCAGGTGCCAGAATCATGACCAACTCGGGCATTGAAGTCACCCAACAAGATGACTCTGTCCCAAATGGCCACTTTAGCCAGCACCTGTGACAGGAGGTCATAGAAGGCATCTGACTCATCGGCTTTGCCTGCATCCCTCCACAGATGTTCGTCTTCGGTGGGGGCATAAGTAACCACGACCACCACTCCTCGCCTCCGGTTGATGGGAAGGCGAGCCCAAAGTATCCTGGGGCTTACAGCTTCCCACACCTCACCGCCACGCTCCCACGCCCCCTTCATTCTTTTGTTCAAAAGAAGAGCCACACCCTGTTGTTTGGCAGTCTCCTGCCCCGAGTAGAGGACTGTCCACCCTCATGGTGGCAGGAGCCAGAACCGGTCCACCGGACCTCCTGAATGCCACAGAGATCCAGGCGGTACCGGTCCAGCTCCCGACAAAGGAGTGGCAGCCTCTCCTCCGCAGTGAGCGTTCAAACATTCCATGTGGCCATCCGTAGTGGCTTTTCATTGTTTCTGAAGGAGCCCCGAGGGTGAAGATTCAATCTCCTGGCTCCGCCAATTGAGTTTTGGTCAGGAGACGTCATAGACGCCTGTCCCACCGGGGCCTCCGGCACAAGCTTATTTGCTACAGATTTATGTTTAATTCGTAGTTTTGTGGTAATAAATTGAGGGTGGAGGGGTTACCAGCCCCTCGCACCCGTCCAGAGCCCCCGTTTAGCCACTGTGGTGGTCACAGAAGCCATGAGGGGAGAGGCCAATGAGGCATTGGCCCTCCCCCCACAGCACTGTCCACTACAGGGTTGCCCGTCCGGCACCGCGAGGAGGTAGGAGGTTGTTTTTCTGGACACACACACACACTCTCAGACTCACACACACATACACTCACTCACACACTGTCAGACTCACACACACACTCACTCTCAGACTCACACACACAATCACTCACTCTCACACTCTCAGCCTAAGATACACTCACTCTCACACTCTCAGACTCACACACACACACTCTCAGACTTACACACACATACACTTACTCTCACACTCTCAGACTCACACACACATACACTCACTCTCACACTCTCAGACTCACACACAGATACACTCACTCTCAGACTCACACACACACTCACCCTCGCACTCTCAGACTCACACACACATACACTCACTCTCATACTCTCAGAATCACACACACACACTCAGCGCGGCGTTCAGGGGGGGGGGGGCAGTTGGATGAGTGGGCATGTTTACCCTTCCCCCCCACCCTCCCCGACATCGTCAACCAATCGCGGCGTTGCTCGGTGTTCGGTGGGGAGGGGATTGCATTGGTGGGCGTGTTTACACCCCACCTCTACCAATGGCGGCCCGCTCGGCGTTTGAGTTTCATAAGGGTACCACGGGGTAACCAGCCCCTCCTCACCCAGCCCCACCCCTCCGTCACCCCACCCAGCCCCACCCTCCCCACCCAGCCCCTCCCCACCCAGCCCCTCCCCACCCTCCCCACCCAGCCCCTCCCCACCCTCCCCTCCCCACGCAGCCCCACCCTCCCCACCACTGGCCCCTCCCCACTCTACCCTCCCAACCAAGCCCCTCCCTCCCTACCCTCCCCTCTCCACCCAGCCCCAGCCACCCCTCGCATATTTGGAATGCATGATGGACAGAATAATCCCCCGTCGGCTGGTGTAACCAGGAGGTTACTACCAGTAATAGAGATACATATACTCACCACACAGATATGAATAGACTAATCACATATAAACCCATAGACTCTCCACACAGAGACCCATAAACTCATACATAGAGACCCACTGACTCACCACGCAGAGATCCATACACTCATCAGAGACCCATAAATTGAGTCCCATAGACTCACCACACAGAGACCCACAGACTAATTACACAGAGACACCGAGACCCATAAACTCACACATAGAAATCCACAGACTGACTACACAGAGAACCAGACTCACACAGAGGCCCACTGACTCACGGCACAAAGACCCACAGACTCACCACACAGGGACACAGAGACTCATAAACTCACCACACAGATACGCAAAGGCTCATCCACAGAAACCCATAGACGCACCACAAAGAGACCTCTACACTCACCAATAAAGAGATACGTAGACGCCCCACACAGGGACTAACAGACTCACCGCACGGAAACATAGAGACCCATAGGCTCATACACAGAGACTCATAGACTCATACATATAGACCCACAGACTCACCACACAGTGACCCATAGTCTCCTCAAACAGAGATCCATTTACTCACCACACAGAGAATCATAAACTCACCACACAGAGACCCATAGACGCACGACATAGTGACCCATACACCCATCAGATACCCATAAATAGAGATCCATAGACTCACCACACAGGAACCCATAGACGCATCACACAGAGATCGATATACTCCTCAATCAGAGATGCGTAGACTCACCACACAGATACCCATAGATTCATACATAGAGACCCACTGACTCACCACACAGATACCCATAGGTTCATCACACAGAGACTCATAGACTCCTCAAACAGAAATCCATATACTTACCACACAGAGACCCATAAACTCACCACACAGAGACCCATAGACGCACCAAACACAGATCCATACACTCATCAGAGACCCATAAAGCGAGATGCATACACTCACCACACAGAGACCCACAGACTCACCAGAAAGAGACCCAAAGACTTATCACACAGGGGTCCATAGACGCACCATACAGAGACCCATACACTCATCAGAGACCCATAAATAAAGATCCATAAACTCACCACGCAGAGACCCATAGACAGACTCACCGCACAGAGGCACAGAGACCCATAAACTCACACGTAGAGACCCACATACTCACCACACATCGATACATAGTCTCACACGTAGATACCCACAGACATACCACATAGAGACCCTTAGACTCGTCAGAGACCCATTCATAGAGACCCATATATTAACCACACTGAGACACAGAGACTCACCAGAAAAAGACCCATAGACCCATTCATAGAGACCCATACATTCACCACACAGAGACCCACAGTCTCACCACACAAAGACACAGAGACCCATATACTCACTTCACAGAGACCAATAGACTCATACACAGAGAACCACAGACTCACCACACAAAGTCCCATAGACTCACACAAAGAGACCCATAGACTCACTGCACAAAGACCCATAGACTCATACATAGAGAACAAGAGATTAACCACTCAAAGACCCATATACTCCTCACACAGAGATGCATAGACTCTTCACACAGAGACACATAGACTTATACATAGAGACCCATAGACTCACCACACAGAGACCCACAGACTAACCAAACAGAGACACTGAGATCCATAAACTCGCACATAGAGACCCACAGAATGACCAAACAGAGACCCAGACTCACACAGAGCCCCACTGACTCACCAGACAGAGACCCACAGACTCACCACACAGGGACACAGAGACTTATAGACTCACCACACAGAGTCCCACTGTCTCACCACACAGAGACGTAAAGGCTCATCCACATAAACCCGTAGACGCACCACAAAGAGATCCCTATACTCATCAGAGACCCATAAATCGAGATACATAGACTCCCCACACAGAGACTCACAGACTCACCGCACAGAAACACAGAGACCCATAGACTCATACATACAGTGAGGGAAAACAGTATTTGACCCCTCTGCAAAACATGACTTAGTACTTGGTGGAAAAACCCTTGTTGGCAATCACAGAGGTCAGACGTTTCTTGTAGTTGGCCACCAGGTTTGCACACATCTCAGGAGGGATTTTGTCCCACTCCTCTTTGCAGATCTTCTTCAAGTCATTAAGGTTTAGAGGCTGACGTTTGGCAACTCGAACCTTCAGCTCCCTCCACAGATTGTCTATGGGATTAAGGTCTAGAGACTGGTTAGGCCACTCCAGGACCTTAATGTGCTCATTCTTGAGCCACTCCTTTGTTGCCTTGGCCGTGTGTTTTGGGTCATTGTCATGCTGGAATACCCATCTACGACCCATTTTCAATGCCCTGGCTGAGGGAAGGAGGTTCTCACCCAAGATTTGACGTTGCATGGCCCCGTCCATCGTCCCTTTGATGCGATTAAGTTGTCCTCTGTGCCCTTAGCAGAAAAACACCCCCAAAGCATAATGTTTCCACCTCCATGTTTGACGGTAGGGATGGTGTTCTTGGGGTCATAAGCAGCATTCCTCCTCCTCCAAACACGGCGAGTTGAGTTGATGCCAAAGAGCTCCATTTTGGTCTCATCTGACCACTACAATTTCACCCAGTTGTCCTCTGAATCATTCAGATGTTCATTGACAAACTTCAGACGGGCATGTATATGTGCTTTTTTAAGCAGGTGGACCTTGCGGGCGCTGCAGGATTTCAGTCCTTTACGGCGTAGTGTGTTACCAACTGTTTTCTTTGGTGACTATGGTCCCAGCTGCCTTGAGATCATTGACAAGATCCTCCCGTGTAGTTCTGGGCTGATTCCTCACAATTCTCATGATCATTGCAACTCCACGAGTTGAGATCTTGCATGGAGCCCCAGGCCGAGGGAGATTGACAGTTATTTTGTGTTTCTTCCATTTGCGAATAATCGCACCAACTGTTGTCACCTTCTCACCAAGCTGTTTGGCGATGGTCTTGTAGCCCCTTCCAGCCTTGTGTAGGTCTACAATCTTGTCCCTGACATCCTTGGAGAGCTCTTTGGTCTTTGCCATAGTGGAGAGTTTGGAATCTGATTTATTGATTGCGTCTGTGAACAGGTGTCTTTTATACAGGTAATAAGCTGAGATTAGGAGCACTCCCTTTAAGCGTTTGCTCCTAATCTTAGCTCATTACCTGTATAAAAGACACCTGGGAGCCAGAAATATTTCTGATTGAGAGGGGGTCAAATACTTATTTCCTTCATTAAAATGCAAATCAATTTATAACATTTTTGACATGCGTCTTTCTGGATGTTGTTGTTGTTATTCTGTCTCTCACTGTTCAAATAAACCTACCATTAAAATTATAGACTGATCATTTATTTGTCAGTGGGCAAATGTACAAAATCAACAGGGGATCAAATACTTTTTTCCCTCACTGTAGAGACCCACGGACTCACCACACAGTGACCCAGACTAACCCAGAGACCCATAAACTCACCACCTAGAGACACATAGACTCCTCACACAGAGATGCGTAGACTCGCCACACATAAACCCATAGACTCAACACATAGAAACTCATATACTCACACATAGAGACCTATACACTCACATATAGAGACCCACAGACTCAACACAAAAAGACCCATAGTCTCCTCAAACAGAGATCCATATACTCACCACACAGAGAATCATAAATTAACCACACAGAGACCCATAGACGCACGATATGAAGACCTATACACCCACCATATACCCATGAAGAGAGATCCATAGACTCACCACACAGGAACTCAAAGACTCATCACACAGAGACCCATAGGCTCCTCAATCAGAGATGCGTAGACTCACCACACAGAGACCCATAGATTCATACATAGAGACCCATTGACTCACCACACAGCTACCCATAGGCTCATCACACAGAACTCATAGACTCCTCCATATACTTACCACACAAAGACCCTTAAACTCACCACACATAGACCCATAGACGCACCCCACACATATCCATACACTCCTGAGAGACCCATAAAGAGAAATGCATACACTCACCGCACAGAGACCCATAGACTCACACGTAGAGAACCACATATATACCATTAAGAGACCCTTAGACTCTTCAAAGACCCATTCATAAAGACCCATAGATTCACCACAGAGAGACAAAGAGACTCACCAGACAGAGACCCATAGACCCATTCCTGGAGACCCATATATTCACCACACAGAGACCCACAGACTCACCACACAGAAACCCAGATTCACACAAAGTCTCACCACACAAAGACACGGAGACCAATATACTCACTACACAGAGACACATAGACTCATACATAGAGAACCACAGACTCACCACACAAAGTCCCATAGACTCGCACATAGAGACCACAGACTCACTGCACAGAGACCCATAGACTCACACATAGAGACTCATTGATTCACCACATAGAGACTGATATACTCACCACACAGAGACCTATAAACTCCTCACACAGAGATCCATAGACTCACCACACAGAGACACAGAGACACATATACTCACTACACATAGACCCATAGTCCCACACATAGAGACCCACAGACTCACCACATCGAGACCCATAGACTCATTACACAGAGACAGCAGCCTTGTCTCTGCCACCAGTATCAGACCAGAGAACAACGTTAAAAGACGAACAGTACAAGGACAATGCACGCATCAGAGCATTTGTAGCTCCGGTCGAGCATCAGCTTTATCTATAAAATCCCTCTATGCAAGTGTAATAAAGGACTCTTGTACTGGGTCTGTCTCCGTTGTCCTTTATTGGTTCGTACAGTTGCCCGCACGGCGTCTCGCTCAGAATCTCCCCCGTCTCCCGCTCGGCAGCCTCACTGCTGCCGTCGCTCCTGCAGCCTCGTTGCTGCTCCCTAGGCAGCCCCGCTGCTGGCTCATACTCAGCCTCTCTGTCTCCGACCTGCAGCCCCACGGCTGCTCGCTGTGCAGCCCCGCTGCTGGCTCGTACTCAGCCTCTCTGTCTCCGACCTGCAGCCCCACGGCTGCTCGCTGTGCAGCCCCGCTGCTGGCTCTCCGTTCCTCCATGCCCGGACACCGCTGGCCAACGGTGCCGAGTCCCGACTGGTGACGACCACGCCACCTTCCTGCTCCTGTCCTGCGTGGCCTCCTCTTGTCCTTATCTCCACACTCTCCTCGAGCCCTTCCGGTTCCCCTCCTTAAAAGCTCTCCCTCTCCCCACGTGACCCTAACTCCTCCCACCTGTTACGTCACATCCCGCGAGGCCGTTTATGCTCGCATTACACCACCCTCCCCCGTAGAGAAAATTCCAGTCGTCCTCGGCTGAAACAGAACAAGCAATGCGAGCGACCTCCCACCATCAGCAATGACCGGACAACGGAGAAATATAACAATACTCAAATAACAACAACACCAAGAACAACAACAATCAACGAAAAGAAAGAGATTTGGAGCGCGTGCGGGTCGCCGGCCCGTCCCGGACGAGCAGCGGCCCCCCTGCAGACCGAGAACGCGACGGGGTTTTAGGAGCGACAGGATCAAAATGGCCTGTCGCTATTGGAGGCCCGCCAACGCCAAGGTCCCGCTCCCCCGAAGGACCAGAGTCCGGAGTGTCCCGCAATCGTGTCTGCGGTGGGGTTGGAGGGGCGGCGGGGTCAGGCGTGCCCGCAGCCGTGGTAGGCCCACCCAGAGCAGAGTCCGCTGCCTCCTGCAGTGTCACGGCCGGTTGGTCTGTAGGAGGCACGACAGGCGCTCTGGCAGGGTCAACAGACACAGGCAAGGGTGCGTCGGCAGCAACAGACACCGGCAAGGCAACCTCAGGAGATGACGCATCCGTTCGAGGGGCCACGTATGGTTTCAACCGCGATGTATGGACGTACCAGCGCCGAGATCCGAACCGAACGCGCGCGGACTGCGGGTTAGGAACCTCAATGAGCCTAACAGGCCCCTGCCATGGCTTATGCAATTTAGGGGAGGTTCCTGCCTGCACCTGCGGGCAATGCAGCCAAGCCATGTCCCCCACCTTCCAGGGGCACTTCCCCCCCCGAGCGTCGAGCACAACGTTCGTTTCGGGCCTGGGTTTTGGCAGTAGCCACCCGGGCCCCCTCCCGCGCCTCAGCGACGCGGCGAACAGCGTCCTGAATATAGTCAGGGAGAGGCTTAGTAGGCCCTCTCACTCCTGTACCCAACTGCACATCCATCGGTGGCACGTTTTCGCGACCGTACATGAGAAAAAACAGAGAATATCCTGTGGACGCGTGAGGCGTCATCTGGTATGCCGAGAGTACCCCAGGGATGTGCAAATCCCAGTCCGCTTGCTTTTCATTAACCGTGTGACACAGCATGGCTGACAGCGTCCGATTCAGCCGTTCCACCATGCCATCCGTCTGCGGGTGGTAGGGGGATGTTCGGATCTTTTTGGTCTCCAGTCCAGCGCACACCTCCCCCAACAATTTAAAAGAAAAATTCCGGCCTTGGTCTGTGAGCAGCCTCTCCGGCGCCCCTTTATCCATGACATATCCAAATAGAAAGGCGTCCGTAATAGACGCCGCCGACTGGTCGGGAAAGGGCCAGGCCATCGGCCAGCGGGAGAGATACTCCACCCCAACTAGCAAGTATTTATTACCCTTAGCGAATGGCAGGAAGGGTCCCAAAATATCCAACGCCACCAACTCGTTAACTCGAGACACCTGTATGGACTGTATCGGCGGCACATATGGCTGTTTAGGCGGCTTCCGCCGGGCACACTCGGGACATGCACAAACGTGCCCGACGACATCCGCCATCATGCCGTGCCAGAAGTAGTCTCGCTGCAACGTCAACAAGGTTTTCTGCACCCCCAGATGTAATAGCGTGTCGCAATGCAGAGTCCTGATCAATTCGTACCGTAACGACGACGGTACAACCAGACGCCAGCGATCATGTAACCCCTCCCTCCACATTAGGAGTCCGTCGCGGAGAGCAGTCCCCGGCGTCCCATCGGAAACCAGTCCGCCCCCTCCCTTTGCAGCCCGACTCCGCAGGGTTCCCAACGAGTCGTCAAGCATTTGTTCACGAATCCACACTGGTCGTGGAAGGTTCAGAACCCCATCGGCCGGTCCCGGGCACACAGGAGCCTCAGGCACTTCGACCGCTAACGCAATAGGCCGAGGGGGCTGCTGGGTCGGCGTACACCTATGCGTACCCGACGCGCAAGCGCAAGGGGATCCCTGCGGCAACCTAGAGAGCGCGTCCGCATCCGCATCCGCGTGACGCGCCCCCTTCCGATGCAGAATTTGGAAGGAAAACTCCTGCAGAGTGTCCAACCATCGTGCCAACTGGCCAGATGGTTGGTCCACCCTCAGAGCATATTGTAAAGCCGCATGATCTGTGCGCACAATAAACGAACGGCCGTAAAGATACGGCCGGAATTGGCGAAGAAAATAGACAATGGCCAAAAGTTTGCGGCGAGTGACGCAGTAGCGGGTTTCCGCGGGGGACAAGACGCGGCTACCGTACGCCACGACGCGTTCCACCCCGCCTTTGGACTGCGACAGAATGGCCCCAATGCCCGTGGCACTCGCGTCCGTGTCCAGAATGAAGGGGTGATCAAAATCGGGATAGTCCAATGTTGGCGCCGTCGCCAAACGATCGCGCAGGCCCTTAAACGCCGCCTCCTCTGGCGGTCCCCAACTGAATTTTCGTCCTTTACCCGTAAGGAGGTGCAGAGGCCTAGCGATCGTTGCAAAATTTGGAACGAATCTACGGTAATATGAGGCAAAGCCCAAGAAGCGACGTACATCCCCCACTGTGGCCGGGGTTGGCCAGTTGCGGACGCACTCCGTCTTCTCCGGATCAGTGGCAACCCCGTCGGCACTGACTATATGTCCCAAATAGCGCACGGACCGTTGCAACAGGTGTCATTTCTTAGGTTTAAATTTAAGATTGGCGGAGCGCATCCTGGCGAACACCGCCTCCAGTCTCTGTAGATGTTCGTCAAATGTACGACTGAATACGATGACATCGTCCAAATATATCAGGCATGTCTCCCACTGCAACCCCGTTAACACCAGCTCCATCAACCTCTGAAATGTGGCGGGGGCAGCATTCAACCCCATCGGAAGACAATTAAATTGAAATAGGCCCTGCGGCGTACGGAAAGCTGTCTTTTCCCGCGAGGACTCATCGAGGGGAAGCTGCCAGAATCCCGAAGAGAGATCCAGCGTCGAAAAGAACTTCGCCCCCGACAAGACATCGAGGGAATCATCCATACGCGGCAGGGGGTACGCATCCGCCACGGACACCTTGTTTAATTTGCGAAAATCGACGCAAAATCACAATTTTCCGTCTTTCTTTTTGACCAAGACTACAGGCGCGCCCCATGGGCTGTTAGACGGAGATATTATATCCGCAGCCAACATGTCCTCCACTGCACCCCGGACATGGTCTCGCTCCGCCGGACTCATCCGATGCGAGTTCAACCGAATCGGAGCAGCGTCCCCCGTGTCAATATGATGGGAGAGCAGGGAGGTGCGTCCCAAGTCCAAATCGTCGGAGCTAAACACATCGGAATAACTCAACAATAACGCACGAAGCGCGGATCGCTGTTCCCCGGTCAGGGAAGAATTTTCCCCGCACAATTCGGCGACCCAGCGATCATCTAGGCCCGCAGGCTCCGAGACTCCGCCAACCACATCCCGGCGGCCCAGATCGTCCTGGGCCGTGAACGCTGTTGTGGCATGTGCACGACCGTTCCGGCCGACACACAAACATTCTCCGTACTCGCGTTGAGCACCTGCCAAAATGGCTGCTGGTCTGGCCAGATAATAGTTTGCGCCTCGTCTAGCGCCGATCCGCCCGTTATGGTTGCGGACGGCGATAACAAACCCCAGCCGCTCCTTCCCGACCAGGCACCGGTTTCCGATATCGCAACGAGATAAGCATCTGTGAAACAGGTGGAATGTCAACAGATACTTCGGACAGCACCTGCAGACAGGAGCGGGTCGCCCCCAGGGCGACGGCAAGAATGATATTTTTCGACCCCCCGGTAGTTCAATGCAATTTTGATTAACTCTTATTAGAACGGGCATTTTGGCCAGAAAGTCAGTTCCCAACAAACACGGAACCGCAAGGGACCTCGAAATCAACACAGTTCCCGAGGCCGACACCCCCCCGATGGAAATATTGGCGTCCACCTGGCCCACAATGCCCATACTTCACCCGTTCGCTGCTACACAGGAATCGTAAACCAGCCGCACTGCGTCTGGCGGAATGCCCAACAGATGGAAAATGACATCCGATATAATTGTCGCGGACGCACCGGAGTCCACCAAAACGCGCACGTCGACTCCTTGTATAGAACCCGGCACAGTGGACGACCCCGTAGCGGCCGCAACAACCCACCATGCCAATTTACGCCACTGCGTTATCGAGCGACATAGGCCTGTCAGCGGCCGCCCGTTGTTAACGACACCCGAATCGCGCGGCAACGGTGATGGATGAGGTCTCAAGCCTTGCCGGGTGTCTGGTTGCACTCCGACTTGCCTTTTCAGGAGGGTCCTTCCGCGGCACGTCTGTGGTCGAGGCCTCCTGCTGGGGCGGCCCTGGAATACGGGCCCAGCAATCCCTGGCAAAGTGGCCTTTGCGACCGCAGTGGAAGCACTCGACGCCGTACGACGCACAGCGCTCCCTCCATCCCGACGCTCCAGCGTCGGCAGCGCAGATCGCGGCCCCGGCCCTCCGCGGGCAGGCCACTGCGCGGAGGTGGCTGACAATTCCTGCGGGCCCCGCTCGTCAGGAACGTACACCGCCTTCTTGGGATCCCAACCCACGGCACCCCCGGGCACGGTGGGTCCCCCCGTTTACGCCGTCATCTGCTTCCAATGGCGCAGATTAAATTGGGCATCCAAGCATTTCGCAGCCACCCGCGACGACAGCTTCTCGTGGCTGCACACCGGCATAGGGATCCCCAAATATCTGGACAGTTCAAGCATTTTTCCCAAGATGAGGGGTTCCAGTAGGTCAGGCTCCGTCTCAGGGTAGGCGGCCATGGCCAATTCCAGGACAGCACCCCTGTATGCCACCGGCGACTCTTCGGGCGCCCGCTGGCGCTGAACGAATCATCAGTGAGCGTCATCTGGTGGCTCGTATGCATCCGCCATCTCGTCAAAAACCCCTCTCAGTGTTTTCTTCTTCTCGGCCTTGATGGAACGGAAGAATCTGACCGACTCATCATCGAGGAGAGTTGGCAGAACTTCCAGGGCCTCTGCGTCAGTCCATCTGGCGGAGCGTACCGCCGCCAAAAATCGGCAGGCGAATGCACTCCAGTCGCTTCCAATCGAAAATTCTTTAACAGTTGTCAAGTGACGGCTGCGGGTTCTCGCTCCGCTGGTCTCCGCAGACGGCGCGTCGCGTGGCATATTTAAGATGGCATCGCACCGCAGCGTGTCAAAGATGGCGGCTTCCCGCTGTGGAGGGCGCAAGATGGCGGCTTCCCGCGGTTCTTCTCCCGCCACGCCCAAGATGGCGTCCTCGTGCCGCGTGGCGGAGGGTGCTGGCGGCGCAGGCAAGGCCCCGCTCCGTTGGTCATCACCGGGCCTCCCCGAACCCATCGCCAGCGTGACGAGGTCGCACAGTTGCGCCAAGACGGTCTTCAAAGTCTCGAGCTGGGCCGCCATCTGACTCCATCGCTGGTCCGCGTCCCCCGTCGCGGGCGAATCCACCGAAGCGGCGACCTCTTGCACCCCCGGGCCATCACTCGTTCCCACGTCGATGTCTCCCTCCATCGTTGGCAGCGCCACTGGTGGAGGAAGGTCTTCGTCGTCGGAAGATGTAGCAGATGATGGTGCGGGGATGTTCTTTCTTCTGAGTTGTTTTGACATGCCGTTGCACTTCTAACACCAGTGTAATAAAGGACTCTTGTACTGGGTCTGTCTCCGTTGTCCTTTATTGGTTCGTACAGTTGCCCTTACGGCGTCTCGCTCAGAATCTCCCCCGTCTCCCGCTCGGCAGCCTCACTGCTGCCGTCGCTCCTGCAGCCTCGTTGCTGCTCCCTAGGCAGCCCCGCTGCTGGCTCGTACTCAGCCTCTCTGTCTCCGACCTGCAGCCCCACGGCTGCTCGCTGTGCAGCCCCTCTGCTGGCTCGTACTCAGCCTCTCTGTCTCCGACCTGCAGCCCCACGGCTGCTCGCTGTGCAGCCCCGCTGCTGGCTCTCCGTTCCTCCGTGCCCAGACACCGCTGGCCAACGGTGCCGAGTCCCGACTGGTGACGACCACGCCACCTTCCTGCTCCTGCCCTGCGTGGCCTCCTCTTGTCCTTATCTCCACACTCTCCTCGAGCCCTTCCGGTTCCCCTCCTTAAAAGCTCTCCCTCTCCCCACGTGACCCTAACTCCTCCCACCTGTTACGTCACATCCCGCGAGGCCGTTTACGCTCGCATTACACAAGTATTACAGATGATGGAAAACAATTACAAGGGTAACTTTTACACTTTCTGGCAATAAAACAGTTTCGAAGACAATGCATATATTAGCAGAGCATGTTTGTTTGCATGTTCACCACAGCATACTTGCATTGCCTAGTCAATGAATGTTTTGGTCTATCTGGTGTTCTGTGTGAATACCACGTGTAAGATATTTTAACAAGTAAAAACTCGCCTCTGTACCTTTCGCAATTTGGCGTTCTTTTCTGGTCTAGCACCGGTGGTTGAGACACGGCCATCAAGAACAAGCCTACATCTTGACTTAAATCTTTCGTGACTGCAGGAATTCATGTTCTTTGGGTCTTTCGGTAAAGTCATCAGGACGATCGCTTGTGTTGTGATCGAAACGTAGTTTTTTTTTTTGAGCCTATCTACGTGACTTTACCAAAAGACCCAGTACAGCACACCGGTGTGTTGGAGAACAAATCCACAACATTTACAGAGGACGACGTTTCGCCAGTAATTACAACCGATGTCATCAAGCGGTAGCCAGATTTATTCAGATTTTTTATATTTTGATACCGGCATAAAAAGGTATCCTACAAGATAACTACTGGACGTTTGTGAAACTAAGCTTCATAGTTCACGGGATTCCTCCGGCGGTATAAATATAGATTGTGATGGTTCTGTGTCCCTGGCATTTAGGGAGGTGGATGCGTCCTGTCACCGTGCTCAAAAACAAGTTTTGGGAAACACTGACACAGAGTACGACAAATAGCAAAAGGGACAACAACCGCAACACAACTAAAATACGCGATACTTGATGTATTAACCGGCACGCCTGACCCGCTGCTGGATGCATGGAAAACTCACTCCGCATGAACTGGTTTAGCGCTGGTATTTAAATACTGTGTTTATCGTTTTGTGTTCAACTATATTTATGCATGTATAATTTAATGTTTTGTATTTTATTCAATCATCCTTATTCATATTAAATGTAATTGTGTTAATTTAATTCAATAACACTCACGCATCGTTTATTTAATTAGATCTACTTGTATTCAAGTTCATTATTTTAACGCATTTTTTCAAATTTAATTTAAATTCAATTTTTAAATTTTGTATTCAATCACACTCACTCGAATTTTTAATTTTTATATTTTATTGAATCATTTAATGTATATTTTACTTAATTATTTATAACTTAATTTTACAATATTTATTTACCTTTATTATTATTATTTTTATCTAATTTGTTTTATTTTATCTCAGCATTTTTTTTTATTTAGATTGTATTTAGCGACTTCTGTTAATATTACATTTAATTATTCTAAATGTATGTTTAATTTCATTACTTGTTTTATCGAAACTGCGACACTGCCACCCACCCCGCGCGTGTGCGCGCGTTACGGCTGAAGGGGAAGTGTGAACTTCCCCTTTTTCGGTTTCGTTTTCGCTGTCGAAAGTGGGCAGGGTGCTGGGCTGGGTGCGGAGTGGATGCGCCAACGTCGTTCCAGTTTCTTCCCGTTACATTTTTACGTCAACACTCGAACGCTCCACCACCGCCTTTAGCCCACCTTGTAGCAGCAGCAGCGCAACATCTCGCGACCAGGGGCTCCTGTTGCAACTGCTGCTGTTTGTTGAACTTTTTTTCGCACCGTGCATAGCCTACCGTGTTAGTCTGAGGTGCTGCTACTGCTGCTGCGATGGAAGGCGGCAGCGGCAGCGAGGTTGACGTGAGAGGCCTCCCAAACCAAGACAAAGCCGAGGAGGTGAAACTCCTCAAATACTTCCAAAGCAAGCGGCTGTCGGGGGGAGGCGAGTGCGAGGAACTCACGCGGCTGCCTGACGGAGGAGTCCGCCTACGCTTCAAGGAGAGAGAAGGTGACCACTCCATTGTCTCTCACTCGAGCCACGGTGGCACGGAGATGTTAACTCCCTCGCCTGGTATGCAGGAGGTCGTGGGTTCGATCCCGAATCCCTGACGCCACGGTGGCTAGGAGATGTTAACTCCCTCGCCTGGCATACAGGAGGTCGTGGGTTCGACGGTGTGATGACTAATCTGCTTTCATTTTGCACTCAATATCATAATAATCATTGTGTTTCTATAAGTGCAGCGGTGGAAGTTATTCCCCACACTGCACGGAAGCCAAGAGGCATCATCACGGACTAAAGAAAATTAAATAATATGATGACAGGTGCTTGAGAGTATTGCTGGATAACGCCTACCTCTACGTATATGCCTCCTCGCTCACCGCCAGGGCCGAATGAAGGTTATTTAAGCTCTATGCACTTCTGTTTCGTGTGACCTTCAGTGATAACCCTACAGTTGGTTAAATCTAGATTTGAAGTTTTCGTGACTGCAGGGATCCATATTCTTTGGTTCTTTTGGTAAAGTCACGTAGGTATAAAATAAAATAAATTAAATCACTTATACCTAGGTGGCTTTACCGAAAGAACCAAAGAGTGTGTCTACAGTTGGTTAGTGCTGCCCCGTGTTACCACCACCGCCGCTGTCACTCCGCTTGTTTTTCGTTTCGTCCAGCCGCTGGGCAGATGTCGCAACTGCAGACACGATGATGAATAATTATCATTAGTATCTAGTCTGTGTCTTCATTCTATGGCAGAGAGCTGTGTGCCGCAGAAAAGCAGATTCCTTGCTCTCTGCGAAGATATTTATTCTGAACGATATCTTTGTGAAAAATTGTAATTATATAAATAACATTTTCTTTTCGTAGGCCCTAGGCACAGTGTCTCCTGTGGCCTTTTGATTAATACGACCCTGGTGAATGGGCGAGTGAGTGAGTTGGGTGCTGAGTGCGTGGGTCAGTGAGTGAGTGGGTGAGTGGGTGAGTTAGTGGGTGAGTGGGTGAGTTAGTGGGTGAGTGGGTGAGTGAGTAGGTGCTGAGTGAGTGGGTGGGTCAGTGAGTGATTTGGTGAGTTGGTGATTGGGTCAGTGAGTGGATGAGTGGGTGAGTTAGTGGGTGAGTGGGTGAGTTAGTGGGTGAGTGAGTGAGTGAGTAGGTGCTGAGTGAGTGGGTGGGTCAGTGAGTGAGTTGGTGAGTGGGTCAGTGAGTGGATGAGTGGGTGAGTTAGTGGGTGAGTGGATGAGTGAGTGAATAGGTGCTGAGTGAGTGGGTCAGTGAGTGGGTGGGTCAGTGAGTGTGTGAGTGAGTGGGTGATGGGGAGTGAGGGGGAGTGGGTGAGTGAGTGAGTGGATGAGTGAGTGAATAAGTGGGTGGGTGAGTTAGTGGGTGGGTGAGTTAGTGGGTGGGTGAGTTAGTGGGTGGGTGAGTTAGTGGGTGGGTGAGTTAGTGGGTGAGTTCGTGGGTGGGTGAGTGAGTAGGCCATATGCACAGTGTCTACTGTGGGAGTTTGCAGCGTCTCTCTCCCCGTGGTCGCGTGGAATTTTCTCGGGGTTTTTTCCGGTTTTTCCCTCTACATTTTACCCTCCACGTGTTCTCTCTCGCTCACACTTATAAGGTCCCTGGCTGATAGTGTTGTAGTGTATGGTAGTGTAGTGTTTAGTTGGGTAGTGTGCAGTAGTGTATAGTGTAGTGTATAGTAGTGGCATGTATAGTGGTGTAGTGTATAGTGTAGTGTATAGCAGGGGCGGTTTCTTCATTAGGGCGATTGGGCGACGCACCACCAATATCATTCAACCACAGAGTCACGCTAGCCGTCACTGTGCCTCTGGATATATACCAATCAGCGTCATGCTACGTTCTGTGGAGTACCGCCTCTTTTTGGGCGATTTCCCTCCAGCTGAGAATCGCCCCGAGTGGTCCCATAGACTTACATTCAAAGATGTTTTTTTTTCGAACGGGGGCGCTGCAATGCATTCTCTATGGCTTCCGGGAGGGCTCGCCCTAACGTGCTTACGTCATCATACGTGCTTACGTCATCATACGTAAGCACGTTTCATCCAACAATATAATTTGTCGCCACCTAGTGGAATCTTTAATAAAATAAACTTGAGTGGTTTGTTTTAATAGTGAGTATAGAAACAAACAAGATGTATTGTAAGAGTCACTTTATTTTTCATTAATATTAAAGAAGTGAAGTTGCCTTTACATGCTTAAGCTGTTAATTTATCCATTGCATGGGTGGACCTTATCCTTATCAATCATCCAGACATTTGCCCCCCCTGAGAGATTTTGCAGGAGCCGCCACTGCTATGCACTACATTACAATAGACTAAACTACCATACACTACACTACTATACATTATACGACGATACACGACACCACAATACACTCCTATACACTAATATACATTACACAATACATTACGATACACTATACTACTTGAAGCTGCTTTTTTTGTTTAGTTTGTTGTCCCTTCCCCGCACCTCCGATCATCACGGCTGGCTACGTACGGTGCCAAAGAAGTTCAAAATACACAGAGACCCACAGACGCCCGGACCCAATGAGACCCATAGAGATATACAGAGACACATAGAGACAACCATAGGATTAGCACGGTGCCAAATAAGTTTAACATACATACATACTACACTATACACTACATTACATACTATACACCAGTGGCGGCTCCTGCAAAATCTCTCAGGGGGGGCAAATGTCTGGATGATTGATAAGGATAAGGTCCACCCATGCAATGGATAAATTAACAGCTTAAGCATGTAAAGGCAACTTCACTTCTTTAATATTAATGAAAAATAAAGTGACTCTTACAATACATCTTGTTTGTTTCTATACTCACTATTAAAACAAACCACTCAAGTTTCTTTTATTAAAGATTCCACTAGGTGGCGACAAATTATATTGTTGGATGAAACGTGCTTACGTATGATGACGTAAGCACGTATGATGACGTAAGCACGTTAGGACGAGCCCTCCCGGAAGCCATAGAGAATGCATTGCAGCGCCCCGTTCGAAAAAAAACATCTTTGAATGTAAGTCTATGGGACCACTCGGGGCAATTCTCAGCTGGAGGGAAATCGCCCAAAAAGAGGCGGTACTCCACAGAACGTAGCATGACGCTGATTGGATTATATCCAGAGGCACAGTGACGGCTAGCGTGACTCTGTGGTTGAATGACATTGGTGGTGCGTCGCCCAATCGCCCTAATGAAGAAACCGCCCCTGGTGTATAGCGTAGTATGTGTAGTGTATAGTATGCAATATAGTGTGTAGTGTAGTATGTTGAACTTCTTTGGCACCGTGCGTAGCCAACCGTATTAATCCCATAGGTGGCTCTATGGGTCTCTTATACACTACACTACGATACACTACACTACTATACACTACACTAGACACAGCACTACTATACACTACAATAATATACACACTATACACTGCTATAGACTACATTATACACAACACTACTATTCACTACACTAAAATACACGCTATACACTATGCCAACTTGGAAACTAATTTCTTTAGAGCTTATTGTTGTCCTTCCCCTGCACCTCCGAATTGCACGGTTGGCTACGCACGGTGCCAAATAAGTTCACCATACACGCAATATAATATCCATTTCAGTGCAACAGTAGATATCTATGCCACACCAGACGCAAGTGAACTTAACTATGAAACTATTTTATTTCACTTTTTTTCAGAAGCAGCCTAGGCAACAGCAAAAACGACAGCGCAACGACGCGGCTTATCATCGTTGTTATAGCAGATGCCAACATAATCTAAACGCTTGATTTTGATTTATAAATGCGGAGGGAAAAACCCAGAGGACCCGGAGAAATATTCACGTGACCACGGAGAGAGAGAGAGACGCAGACTCAAAATCTACAGCAGGCGTCAGGGTCGGGACCAAACCCACGACTTCTTGCGTTCCAGGCGAGGGAGTTAACATCTCATAGCCACCATCAGCTCCACGCGACTAATCTCTTTTTTTCATCTCTCTCTCTCACTCGATACATTGAAGAACGAAACAGGAAGAGGATTTATTCCTGTTTCGGTTGGTTGTTTTTTGCTGTTGTAAATACCGGCGACGCGTCACACCTCGGATTCTAAATGTGTGTAGTGGGTTTACTCTCCAACACACAACTAAATGGCTGTGTCGGGTGGTGGCGGGTTTAACGACACATTTATATTCACACGATCAAACCCAGAAAAAAAACCTTCGTGGATAATATTGGTCGCGAAATCCTTCCAGAACTGCTACTACCTCCACCACCACTACTGAGTGTTAAACTGTATAATATAGGTGTTTTTGGTGTTAGATCGCGTAAATATAAATTCGTTGTTAAACCCGCCACCACCATACACAGCCAAGTAGAAAGGTTTATCACGTAAACAGAACATGCCAATTCGTTACTAGGACAGCACATCGGTTGTGTTGGAGAGGAAATCCACAACATCTATAGATTGTACATCAAGATTGTAAATGTTGCGGATTTGCTCTCCAACACACAGGTGTGCTGTACTCGTAACAAATTGGCATGTTCTTTTTACGTGACAAATCTTACGAATTGGCTGTGTCGGGTGGTGGTGGGTTTAACGGCGCATTCATATTTACGCGATCTAACCCAAAAAAAAACTATTATGGATGATATTTGTCTCGAAAGCCTACGTGTTGAACTGGTGTTAAACTCAATGCCCGATTTAATCTAAGCGCACTAGTCGATGCTTTTGCCACACAGTGAGACGCAAAATCTGAGACAGGCATCATCGTGCCTCTTGCTGAATCGGCGAGACGTGCCGAGACTGGCCACAAATGATAGCTCAACGAAGTGGCTCGTCGTCGTCGTCGTGTGGAAAACGCGTATCGGCAAAATGCTCTCAACGCATGACACCGAATCTTAATATGGTGATGGGGAAAGAATCGGAGGACCCGGATAAAATCCACGCAGTTACTACCACGGGGAGAGAGAGAGAGACATGCAAGGTCCAAATATACTTCCTGAGTAGCAGGCGAGGGAGATAACATCTCCTAGCCACGAAGATGATGCATAGGGGGGTGGAAACCGCATCCCAGACAGAGGGCGTTCATTGTCGGCAACGAGCTCATAAACACAATAAGCTAATCCAGAGACTCGTAGAGTTACATAGCGACTCATAGAGACTCATGGAGATACATAGAGACTCATAGAGATACGTAGACACTCATAGAGACGCATGGAGACTCATAAAGACTCGTATATACTCATAGATATAGATATATACATACTCATAGAGATTCATAGACACACGTAGCGATACATAGAGATTCATAAAGATTCATGGAGACTCAAAGAAATACATAGGGACTCTACATAGAGATACATAGAGATGCGTAGAGACTCATAGAGATACATAGACGTATAAAGACTCATAGAGACTCCTAGAGGCACATAGAGATACATAGATATATGTAAAGATACATAGCGACTCATAAAGAAACATAGAGATACGAAGACATAAGCAGAGACTCATAGAGATGTATAGACTCATAGAGAAACATAGAGATACATAGAGACGCATAGAGATACATTGAACTTAGGTTTGTTCCCAATCCTGGGCATCTGGCTCGAACACATAAGCAGCTAAACTACACGAGCTCGTGACGCACGTGCCCCGTGGGCTGTTAGTGCGTTTGGAGTTCGTGGGAATGGCAACGTCTTAACAGAGGCGTGCATCCAGCAGTGGATTGACCACAGTAAATGGTGCTATTCCGGACGCGCGCGATGCAGCTGCATTCACGAGCCTGGCTGATACCAAATTTCCGCCGTTGGCCAAAGGGGAGGTTAACTTAATATTCGATCGATCATTTGTTGCGATTTCGCTGATGTGGTGTGCGTTTGCTGCATTTTACTTTGGATGTGAATGAGTTTATGAATGCGTATGATGCTTGTTCGACTATTGAGGGGTGGGGTGGGTGGGTTGTATCTAATACCCAAACGATGTTAACTACCTCGCCTGGTATGCGCTCGCCTGGTATGCAGGAGGTCGTGGGTTCGATCCCGACGCTGACGCCTGCATGTGTATTGGAGTTTGCGTCTCTTTCTCATCATCACGGTGGCTAGGAGATGTTAACTACCTTGCCTGGTATGCAGGAGGTCGTGGGTTCGATCCCGACGTTGACGCCTGCTGCTGTATATTTGGACTTTGTGTGTCTCTCTCTCCCTTTAGTGGTGTGGATATTTCTCTGGCTCCCCTGGTTTCTCCCACCACGTTTAGAATCAATTTCATGCGTCTAAGAGTATTTGGCTGCTTTGATAGATATCTGCGTGATGACGACTATAAGCCACTTCGTCGAGCTATCGTTTGTGATGGCCAGGTGACTTCTGAACAAAAGGGCTCAGTTTGGGCCTTACCTGGAAAAATATGAAGAAAACAGTTTATATTATGAGTGCAACTATTCACAGTGTGCCTCTTTAAACATTGGCCATGAGGCCCCACGGTGTAAATAAATGCAGTCGCAAACTCTTATCTATACCGTCTCTCTCTCGGCTTATTCATGGTGTGTGTGTTCTGCAGAAGGGCGATTGCCTAAAACGTCGCCTGTAACGTTAATTATTTGATACCACACACAGTTGTTTTTTGGCGAATGTTTTGAGATGTTGTTGGTGGGCTAAATTGTAGGTGGTATCTATGGGACCTTTTTTGGCCAGTATCAAAGTTATAAAATATTAAAAAATACTTTTTTTAAACACGCTTTAATGAAATGTAATGCCCGAGCTCCCCCTCCTCCTATCGCCCCTCCCTTCCTTCCACATCCTCCGCCCCTCGGCGTGGCTCCCCGTAACGTAAGGGACCGTGGTGATTTACAGCCAACGTGAGTTGAGCGTGGACAATTAGAGCCGTAAAAAAGATTGTTTTAAAATATATATTTTTAATGATGGAATATAGTATTTCCATCAGTATGACATACCTATACCAAGTTTGCAGTCTATACAACATTGGGAAGACGGTTGAAATTGAGTTACAAGATTTGAGGATATGACAACAGGCAGAGTGAGTTAAATAAAAGCGTGTAAAAAATTAACCCGTAAAAACAAAGTTTTTCACTATAAATCCTTTATATGCGTGGCGGCTAGAGTCCTCTCGTCCTCTGGCTTGAGATGGCTGCCACCTATGGGTCAGATGATTGCCTGCCACCATTAAGCAATTGGTAATTAATTTTTTTTTCCCTAAACAGTGTAAAATTTTGTCACGCACAACGAGTCTGTGTGCAAAATGTCAGCTCGATTGGATCACGGGAAGTGGGTTGAAAAACGACCGAAAGATTTGCACGGTCGTAAGCAAGCAAGCAAGCACGCAAGCACGCAAGCAAGCAAGCGAACTTAATATAAAGGATTTAAAAAGGACTTCGGACGAGGTAAGAATAGCTCAACTTTATGGTTCATTCGCAGATAACGTGCAAACAAATAGAGTCCAGAATGTGCCCCGAGCTCTCTCTCTCAGGCCCCTTATATATTCTCTAGCCCCCTTTCGAGTACATTCTCCTCTTTCTTCCAATTCCCTTTCTCCTTTTCCAACGGTTATCAACCGTTCCTTATTAATTATTTTAATCTTACCGCCTCTTCCCTTCGCACAAATCTGATTTGAAGGCTCCGATGCCTTCCAATCAGCTTGGTGTGTGGTGTCACCGACCAAGTCGGTTGTCAGTGGTTCGGCTACTTTTTAACTTGGCCTGCCTGTGAAGTTGTTAAGACTTCTGGCAGGTGACTCCCGACACAGAGACATAGCGTTGGCCGCCAGGCCCAACCCTTACAAAGTATGAAAAATAAGAATGGGTGTTTATCCTTTCTTGCGGTAATAAAACAGGAGTTGTGTTAAGATGTTCAAACACCAAATAGATAGCTTTTGCAAGGAATCATCAAGTACTGCCTTGACCACACGCGGGACTTGTGGTGAACATGCAAACAAACATGGCTCTGATAATAATGTTATGTGCATTGCCTTTGAAACTGATTGGCCTACACCACCAGAGAGAGCAACCCTTGTTCTTCATTGTCTAGTCCAGGCATGTCCAAAGTCCGGCACGCGGGCCATTTACGGCCCGCGGTCAGATTTCATACGGCCCGCAGCTTCGGTCTTATAATGTGTTATTTATGGCTCGCCAGCTCTGTCAGAATAAATAAATCATAAAACTTTAAAGATGTATTTCCTCCTTTCACCACACGGTGGCAGCACCATTATAATGCTCTCTGGCTCTGCATCTGTGCCGCGAACCCTTCTCGAGTCATTTCTGCCATGGTGACTGCAAAAAAAAGAGAAAAGTTGACGTAACTTTTCTCTGCCCTCAAGCCAGACCTGGTCTCTTTACTGAAATCTATATCTCAGTATCACCCTTCTCATTAGTGTCAGCAAGTTATCTGTTCCTTGATCAATCTGAAATTGAGTGTTCTGAATGGTAACATCTGTCACTATTAACAGTGAAAAGCCTAAAGCACACTAATGCACTTGGACTTATGGCACTTGTTTTATTAAACTTGAATAAGATTTGGTTATAACTGTTGATGTTATGTACCTGTAGATCTGAAAGATCTTGCAAAAGACAAGGGCAAAATTCACTTGTTTTAAAGTTTCATGATAACAGACCACTTTGCATTACTTATAACTCCTGTTTAAAATGTTCTTGAGGCAAATATATTTAACTCATGGAAATGTAAGGTATTCTATACAGTTTGTTCAATGTTATCTGACTGAATGAAAGGCAGAATTGTGTTTTTAGAGTTGTTCACGTCTGCCTGAGTGGGTTATATTTGGTTACATTGTCATTTGAAAAATCAAGGTAATTGTGACAATGACAATTGTTTTATAACAGTGTGTGTTTTCACGTAACTTTTGTGGTAAAAAAATGTCATAAGGAACTTTTGGCCCCCGGGCAAATTCACTTGATCAAATTTGGCCCTCTTTGCAAAAAGTTTGGACACCCCTGGTCTAGTCATACCAGAGAACAATGCCAAAAGGTCAACAGTACAAAGACAATGCACGGATCATAGCGTTTGTAGATCGGGTTGAGCAGTAGCTATATCATGGGATACCTTTTTTGTCAGTAACAGAGGGGTTTTTGGGGGGTTAGATCGCGTAAATATATAAATGTGTCGCTAAAACCCGCCACCATCCGACACAGCCAACTAGGACGGGTTGTCATGTAAACAGAACATGTCAATTCGTGACTAGTGTTGGAGAGCCAAGCCACAACATTTACAACCTGAGTACGACTTTTTGCCAGTAATTACAACAAGCTTCTGGATGGTGGTGGCTTTTGACGACACATTAATATGTTTACACGATCTAAAAAAAACCCCTCTATTATGTCCATTTGGTGTTTGAAGATCTTAACACAACTCCTGTTTTATTCACAATGGTTAAACACCTATTTAAAATTTTCATCATCATTAATTATCGGGCTGTTTTATCTTCACGTCGTAGTAGGAGTCCACTTTGAAGGCCACATCCCTGGGCAGCTGGTCAGGATTGTCTGGATGTATTCGTTGCATGTTTATCAGAATTAGCATATCTATTTAGACTGCGGGAGGAATCATATGAGCTATGAAGCTCTTTCTGCACAGATGTCCAGTAGGGGCACGGGGTCAGAACGTCACAACAACAGCAAACACAATACACAGAAACACAATATGAGTTCAAAGTATAGGAAAGGTAAACAAATCACGAAAAAGAAACTACCAATAAACGATACTTATTCTATCAGGAAAAGTCCAACTGAGCTATTCGTTAATTTTATAGAAGCGACCTGGCTACAACTGATGGCTCAACGAAGTGGCTTATCACGTGGAAATTCCCAGGTTTTTGGCAAAAAATATTTTAGCATAATTTGTTTACATGTGGGTGAGTAATGTTCATCCTGTCTCCCAGACACTTCACTTTATTTGCAGATATATAGTATGGGCACGGGGTCAGAACGTTACAACAACAAATACAATAATCACAAACATAATAGGAGTGCAAAGTGTCGGTAAAGTAAATTAATTACTCAAACAATATATGCAAATAAAACGATACTATATTTTTTTCTTGCCATGTAAGGCCCTCTGAGCTACGGAGCTTCCTTTTGAGCAGCGACTTGGCCACAAATGATAGCTCAACGAAGTGGCTTATCACTTGAGAATTTTTAGCAGCACAAATACGGTAATCTAAATAATCTAGACGTATTGTTGTATCGGAAATGCGGGGAGAAGGACAAAACACTAAACACAAAAGCAGTTCTAAAATGAGTTTCCAATTTAGTATAGTGGTGTTGCATATAATAGTGTAGTATAGTTGTGTAGCATATAGTGTAATATACAGTAGTGTATAGTATAATGTGCATAGCGTGTATAGTACAGTATTGTAGTGTATCGTGCAGTTATGTACGTTTAACTTCTTTCCCAGCGTATGTAGCCAACCGTGCTAATCGGAAGCGTGGGGGAATAACAACAAACTAAACACAATTTTGATTTAATATATAGAAATACATTTTCTATTTACAATATATGCCATTTATAGGCCTCTGTGTGATGAGTCTATGGGTCTCTGTGTGGTGGTTAGTCTATGGGTCTAGGTGTAGTGAGTCTATGGGTTTGTGTGTGCTGACTCTATAAGTATCTGTGTGATGAGTCTATGTGTATCTGTGTGGAGAGTCTATGGGTTTCTGTGTGAAGCGTTTATAGGTCTTTGTATGATGAGTCTAATGGTATGTGTGATGAGTCGATGGGTCTCTGTGTGGTGAGTATATGGGTGTCTGTGTGGTGAGCCTATGGGTGTTGTTGAGGCTGGTGAGATGCATGCTCAGGTGTTGAGGCAGAACCACAACTGGCTACTTAGTTCCTCTTTAATGTTCTCGTGTTGACACAGATAACATTCGAACTAATTCTAGGCTGAGTCATCCTCGGCAAGGTCTGGAGGTCAGTTGCCAGAATAGTTGTGTGTGCTCACGAGCCTGTGTTTAGTTTGTTATGGTGCCAAATAAGTTCAACATACACTACACTATACGCAACAATACATACTACACTATTATATACGGTACACTACACCACTATACTAAATTGAAAACGAATTTCTTTAGAACTGCTTTTTGTGTTTAGTTTGCTGTCCTTCTCCCGCACCTTGGCCACGTACGGTGCCAAAGAAGTTCAACACATTCTTTACAGGCGGCTCTGGCGAGGAGAGTCATTTCAGACACTCTGCATTCGCTCGTTGCACGAAAAATGTCTGACGTGCAATGTCGCTCGGATGCGGTGAGCACGTGAGCGTGGTTCACTCGCCCACTCCAAGAAGGGTGGACGCCTGTCGAGGTGTCGAGGTGTAAGGCTCCACGACTGAGCTACATAACTCTTTTTCAGACGCGACCACGTGGCCATCACAAATGATAGCTCGGCATATCGTGTGGACATTTATAGCAGTCAAAAGATAAGCTAATACCTCACTGGGCTTCACCGGGAAATATAAAATTAGTTTAGTTGTATTTGCTTGCAAATTCCATCTCTAGCCCCGCCCACTTACCCTTGGGTTGTACCCACATCAAAACGTATATAACCTTTGGTTGCAGTAGCTCTCTCGCTACATTCCTTAATGCCTCAGCAGTCCGCCTGCTGTATTGTTTCACCTGAAGACGATTGCTTGTGTTGCGATCGAAACGTCGTAATCTATTAGTTATTTTTATATGTACGTGACTTTACCGAAAGAACCAAAGAGTATGAATTCCTGCAGTCACGAAAGCTTCAAATCAAGATTTAGTTGTATTTGTATATTTAGTTTAAGCGATTTTCTTACCATTCCTATACTTTGCACTCCTATCGTGTTTGCATGTATTGTGTTTGTTGTTAGAACGTTCTGACCCCATGCCTGTACTGGACATTTGTGAAAAAATAGCTTTATTGCTCATCGGATTCCTCCTGTAGTATTTAATACAGATTCTGAGTTGGATGGACACACTGCTGTAGATCAATGCTGCGTCTTAACCTGGGTTTCATCTCGCACCCACTGGGGGTGCGAGATTCCCTTTCTGGGGGGTGGTGCAAGACATGGCCAGATTCTTTCTCGAAGGTAAATAATCGAAACCACACATGAAGCACGGGCCACATTAAGTTACAATTTACTTTGTTTTTTTCAAATCCGATGTGTTTATTAACATTGTACACTTTTTGTAACGGTTGCGACCCAGAGGGGTGCCAGGTTGTGGTAAAGGTTAAGGACCACTGCAGTCGATGAACGCGCAGATTCAAAAACACAGATCCATACCGGACTGCTGAAGGGGCTTGGTCACCAGCACCACGTCCGGCCTTCTTTGTTTCTCCAGCACTTATGGCCATACCCCACTGCACATACACATTTAAGGCTGAGTTTACCTAGGGGAGGCCCATGACCAGTTCTGTTATCACTCGTTACTGATGCTGGTCCTAGACAGGAATTTAACTCAGGTTTCATAGTGTGGAGTACTAACCACTACACAGACAAAGATCACCCCGTATAACCTTAACAGGCCGGTACAGTGGCACACGAGGGTGTGGATGGCCAGGACCACGCCCGGCCGCCTTTGTCTCCCTAGTTGTGATGTTTACTACACACTGCTACACCAGGTACTCATTTTAGGTTGCGTTGACCTAGGGGAGGCCCATGACCGATTCAGATAATCGTCGTCACGCACACTCACTGCCCCTAGACTCAATACTGCCCGTAGACTCAGCATTGCCCGAAGACTCAGCACTGCCAGTAGACTCAACACTGCCCATATGGGTCTACGAGTTTCCGTGAGTCTCTGTGGCTCTCTGTGAGTCTTGATGGGTCTCTGGGTCTCTGTGCATCTCTAAGAATATCTGTGCATCTCTTTGGGTCTGTATCGCAATGTGTCTCTATAAGTCTCTTCATTCGGACGGCTGCTGATGTAGATGCAGAGCAACAATCAAAATGTCACATTTAGGTGGTCAAGCCAGATAACAACTGCGTCGGGAGTAGCAGAGTGTATCATCTCTGTGGCGGGTCTATGGATTTTTATGGAATTCTATAGATGTTTATGCGTCTATAGGTCTCTGAGCCTGGGTCTACATGAGTCTCTGGGTCTCCACAGATCTCTGTGAGTCTCAGTGGGTGCCTACGAGTCTCTGTGTGTCTCTATGGGTCTGGATCTCTATGGTTCTCTATGAGTCTCTTCATCTTCGGGACAGTTGATGATGTACATGCAGAAGAACAACTACAACTTCTCATTTAGGTGGGAATTCCAATGTAGCAACCGCATCAGGAGCAGTATTGGTGTAGTGCATCATCATCGCTCTGTCTCCTTCGTATCTGTGGATTGGGACGTTGTGTCATTCTACTACGGTCCTTTCTGGATGACCACAGTTGCACACAACTGCTGAAATGAAATAGCAGTGAGCCCACAGCGCGTTTTCGAACGGATTCTCGCAGTTTTCAAGAGCGTCTGGCCTCGCTGCAGATTTGGCCAACGTCCCGCGGGAAATTATGGCCACCTTTTTTCGAGTGGAATTTCGATTCATTGTTTTTTCGACAGTTTTTTTGTTTTCATTCCGGAGTGTTTTTTTTACGGCATTCGTCTTCGTGTCCGTTTTTTTTGTCTGATATTCGTGTGACGTGCTTCGTGCACCTATCTCCTTGCCACGGAAGGTAATGGTTAAATAGATAAGTATTGGTGAACTTTAATATGAAGGCTTTCACGACCAATATCATCCATAATAGAGATTTTTTGGGTTAGATCGCGTACATATAAATGTGTCGTTAAACCCGCCACCACCCGACACAACCAATTAATAAGGTTTGTCACGTAAACAAAAATACCAATTCGTTACGAGTACAGCAAAAATCTGACTTTCGCCTGATGAAGCTAATGTAATTACTGGCAAAACGTCGTACTCAGATTGTAAATGTAGTGGATTTGCTCTCCAACACACCGGTGTGCTGTACTAGTAACGAATGGGCACGTTCTGTTTACGTGACAAAGCTTAATAATTGTCTGTGTAGGGTGGTGGCAGGTTTAACGACACATTTATACGTACGCGATCTAACCCAAACTTGTTTGTTATTGTTGATGACAATTTGACATCAAAGAGAATTTCACCACAACTCTTTCCCCACGCATTTTGTAACAAAGACCAAACTCCCCCGAAAAACCTCGACAGGCTGTTGGGGCAAGTGCTGTTAGCGAGAAGCAGGACCTATGAAGGCCGGAACTGTGGCACACGAGGGGGTGGGTGGCCACCTGGCCCCCTTTTTTTTACAGTGGCGATGTTGACTACACATCGCACCAGGTTATCATTTGAGGCTGAGTCAACCTAGGGGGGGGCAGGACCGTGCTCAGATAATCCTCACCAGTGGTGGTGGTGACCGTGAGCGGGGAAATCGCACTTGGGTCTCTGCCGGGTTGTTAGCGCAGCACAGCGCTAACAACGACTGAAAGGCCACATTTAGATACACCTATCAGTCACCATCAGCGAAAAGAAGAAAGTAAATTATTGTTTTCACACTTTGATACGAGCAAAAACTTCCATTTTGTATCTGCTCACCCCGAGCTATAAATGCTCTGATACTTGCATTGTCTTTGTACTGTTCGTATTTTGATGTTGTCTGATCTAACAAAGAAGGCTGTCTCTGGTGGAGGCCAATCAGTTTAAAAGACAATGCATATATTATCAGAGCAGGTTTGTTTGCATGTTTAAGTAAGTGTGGTTAATGCGGTACTTGATTCCTTGCAAAAGGTTTCTATTAGGTGTTTGAACATCTTAACACAACTCCTGTTTTATTGCGAGAAAGGGTAAAACACCTATTCTTATTTTATCAAGTTGTGTTGCGCCTGTCTTCTTGTGACTCAGCAATGGAGAGGGTGCTGGCGAGAAGCGAGCACTCGCTGGAGCTCAGCGAGCAGCAGTACCCGCTGGAGGTGCGTCGGGCCGGCCACGAGTGTCTGGTAAAGCCCAAACCCATCGGACCTGCTGCTGTAAAGGTGAAGATGACAATAATCAGAATGAGAATCATCAGAATATTTATGTGTACTGCAGGAGGAGGAATCCGATGAGCCATGAAGCGCTTTGTTCACAGATGTCCAGTAGGGGAGTACGGGGTCAGAATGTTACAACACGCATAACACTCACAAACACAACTGGGGTGCTATTGTGAACCCCACCCACACGGCCATTGTGAACCCCAAACACACGGCCATCCTGAACCCCACCCATACGCCATTGTGAACCCCATCCGCATGGCCGTCGTGACCCCCACAGATATGGTCATCGTGAACCCCACCCACACGGCCATCGTGAACCCCACCCACATGGCCATCGTGAATTCCACCAACACAGCCATTGTGAACCTCACCCACATGGCCATCGTAAACCACACCCACACGGCCATTGTGAACCCCACCCACACGACCATTGTGAACCCCACCCACATGGCCATCGTGAACCCCAGCGATATGGCCATTGTGAATCCCACCTACATAGCCATCGTGAACTCCTCCTACATGGCCATTATGAACCCAACCAACATACACATAAAATTAAACAAATTTTTTTCTTGCCAGATAAAACCTACTAAGGTATTAACTTCGTTTTCAGAAGCGCCTTGGCCGTAAATGATAGCTCAACAAAGTGGCTCATCATCACATGGAAATGTATAGCGGCAAAATAATCTAAATAATCTAAATGTATGGCGCCCGACTGCATGAATGGATTGTGTGACCCGTCATCGTTTTAGTAGTAGTTGAGCTTTCGCTCCCAATGTTATTCACACTAAAAGGCATTTTTTGGGTTAGATTGCGTAAATATAAATGTGTCATGAACCCACCCAAATCGCCTGATGAAGCTGGCGAAATGCCGTTAACTTACATTTTAAATGTTGTAGTGGGTTTACTCTCAAAACACAAGCGGTTAGTCTGCTGAACTAGTAACCAATTGACACGTTTTGTTTATATGACAAGCCCGCACTGATTGGCTGTGTCGGGCGGTGGTGGCGGGTTTAACGACACATTTATATTTACCCGATCTAACCCAACCAAAACAAACCTTCACCACGAGTGAATTGTTCACCTCCTGGTTCGTCACAAGTTCCTATAAGCGTAAGCTTGCGATTGTGAAATAATTGATCAGTTGAACAACCGCCAACTGTTCTCGTTTAGGTGGAGCCGACTTCTACCAAAACGATGACCCCTGACGTGCGTCCAAAATGTAAGTAAAGCCGTAGGAGAACGTTATTGTAATGTGTCTGTTACGTGATTTCTTAAACGTCTGTGTGTGTGAAACACTAGGGATGCGATTTGCGTATTTTTGTCTATCTCTGGTCGATATTCATCTTGTGGGTGTAAACCCTCATCAGGCCCTAGTCAGTTATATTAATCACCCTAATTCAGACCAGGCGTGGCACATCCAGGGCTGTGGGATTTTAATCGGTCTTCTTAGATGTCAACACGTGTCAATTAAAAAAAACTACACATTTAGAATCGACGTCACGCATTTGGATTATTTGGCTGCTACTAGAAATGTCCACGTGATGATGATAAGCCACTTCGTTGACCTATCATTTATGATGATGACCGCTTCTGAAAAGACCTACATAACTCAGTGGGGTCTTACACCTGGAAAAATAGTCAGTTTTAGTTGATATCTTAAGTGCCAAAGCCCCACCATTCAATTAGCAGTGCATTGACAAAGGGAGGGAGCACGTATTATTTACTCTACCTACTTATTAGGATACATATAGAGGGCGGGTGGGACTAATCAGTAAAGTATTTTTTTTTTTTTACAAATGATAGCTCAACGAAGTGGCTTATCGCGTGGAAATTTACAGTAGCAGCCAAATAATCTAAACACTTGATGTGGATTCTAAATGTGGAGGGAAAAAATTGTAGGACCCAGATTTAAAAAAATACACGCGATTCCAGGGAGAGAGACGTGCAAACTCCAAATATGTAGCAGGCGTTGGGGTTGGAATGGAACCCACGATCATCTGTATACCAAAATGTAGAATTACATCTTCACCCCAGTCTTATGTAAATTTGCACCATAGAGGTGTTAGGTTTTCACCTCCACATTTAGAATCAATGTGCATTGAGAGTATTTGTCTGCTGTAAATTTCCATGCAATAAGCCACTTCATTGAGATATCATTTGTGGTCAAGTCGCTTCTGAAAAATAGTTGCACAGCTCAGTGGGGCCTTAGCTGGTAAATACATTTTTTTTGTTAAATAGTCTTGCCGGATGACGGTAGTTTGGAACTGCTGGATTATAATATTTTCAGAAGTGTTGCCATGCCATCCTTTTGGGAGAATTTGCAATGCTGCCGTATGACCAAGCTACATTGCGAGGCTGTCCCCCTGGTGAAATCTGCATCTTACTGAATTGTGTCAATCTTTTATATTTGTAATACCTGTGGAGTGTAGAGGCACCTTCTATATTAACACACACAATCTGGACTGTACACTCGACACTCGCTAGCCTGAGCACAACACTAGCAGCCTACCATTGACAGCGCTAACTGACTAGACAGCTGGCTGACTATCTAGCAGTGGCGACGTCGAGCGATTGCCAAGATGGCAGCGATGACGGCGACGAAGACGACAGCAACAACGAGATGATCCGACTCCCAACAACAGCCCTGAGCCACCGCTCTCAGCTTCTTTTATTCTACCAGCGTGGCCCGGCTTCTCAAACTCTTATTAGCAGGTTCTAGGAACTTCTAGATGGACCCCCTCTATGACCCTTCTTCCACTCTGCCGGCACACCCCTGGAAACTGTCACTCACTTGCGTGTGTGCTGTTTATACACCGCAGTTGCCACTTCTGGTCACCAGCTGGTGCTATTACACTACAGCACCCCCCCCCCCCCCTTATTAAAAACATAGCCATCTCAGCTAACACTTAGCAATAAACCAGGTGATTAGGGCAGAGTAATACTCCGCAGAATCGACAGCAACATGAATAGGGCAGAACAACAATCCGCAGCAACTGACAACGTAAAGTAACAAGGACATATAGGGCAGAGCAAGTCCACAGAATTAACAACAACGTGGTAAATGAAACACTCAATGAGGGTGAGGGAATACATAAAACGACCCGTTGATTAATGAACACAATCCCGACGCACACGCGAATAGACAATGGCAACAGCATTCTAGCTGACTGCAACACAGCACATGCCGCAGGCAAAACCATCGGGCGACACCCAACAACAATTTACGATCCCCCAACACATATTCCCCTTTCAACCGACCATGGCATTAGAACACACAATTTGGGACACGCTCATCGGAATGTAACGCACTTGGACCAAGTCCTGGACGCTGGCCCCCCATCTTGGGCGGGGCCGTGTACTTCTTGCACAAGCGGCCTAAAGGGCCCGGACCCTCCCTGGAATCAACAGAAGAGTTCGACCGGGCTCCAGCTTTTGATTCTTCATGTGAGGTGGCTTCAGGAGGATTCCCAGACGTCAGTGGCTCAGATCCTGTGGGCGGCACAACACACTTTTTCTGAGGCACAGCTCCTGGGGCCGACTGTCCCGGCTCATCGGACACATCAGACACCGGCTGTACAGGATTTGGAGATGAACTGTCTAACTGGGAATGAACATAGGGCTTCAGGCGTGATGGCTGAATGAACCAACGGTGATGCTCTGCCTGTATCCACACACACTGCGGTTGTCGAACTTCCACCACCTCAACGGGCCCCGCCATGGCCAATGTCATTTCGGGGATGTACCTGGTGGCACCTGAGGGCAGTGCAACCAAGCCATTTCCCCAGCCTTCCATGAGAGCACGTACTCCCGCTGCTCGGCGCTCTTTTCGTTAGCACCCTGCGTTTTGGCGTAAATTTCCCTGGCTGCTTCGCGCGCCTCAGACAATCGTGCAAGTTTAACCTGCATGGGCACAGGCATGGCAGCCTTCTTTTGCCATGGGGGTTCGTTCTCTCACCCATACATAAGATAGAATGGGAAAAATCCCGTCGAGGTGTGTGGGGCCATCCTGTATGCCGCTAGGTCCCCTGGGATGTGCAAATCCCAGTCCTTCTGCGCCTTATTAACCGCCTGACAGAGCATCTATGTTAGGGTCCTGTGCAGGCGTTCTACCATACCGTCCATTTGAGGATGGCATGGTGACGTTCTAATTTTTTGGTGCCCGAAGCATCGCATACCTCCCGCAGCAGTTTTGACGAGAAATTATGCCCCTGATCCGTGAAAAGCTGCGCAGGTGCTCCCTTGTCCATCACATAGCCATGCAAAAATGCATCAGCAATGGCTGCTGCAGATTGGTCTGGTAGTGGCCAAGTAATTGGCCACGTGAGAAAAATATTCCACACTAACCAGGAGGAATTTGTTTCCCCTTTGGGTAGCCGGAATATCAAGTGCAACCAGCTCATTAATTCGGGACACCGTGATGGGCTGCAATGGAGGCTGAGCCATTCTCAACAGTGGTTTCCGGCGTGCACAATCAATACAGCCCTTGACCAGATGGTACACATTGTCTGACATACCTGGCCAATAAAAATCTTTCTGTAGCGTCAACAACGTTTTCTGGACTCCGAGGTGCAGTAATTTATTTTCGTGCACCATCCTCGTCACCCTTCTGCGCAAAGCGGTGGGAACCACTATACAATGGCGCTGCAGCTCCTCATCCCACCTCATTGAAAGTCCCTCACGAAGGACTATGTGGGAGACTCCCACTGGGGCAGAATCGTCGTGGTTCACCTCAGCATGATGCCGCAAGTTCATTAGTGACATGTCCTCCACCTGCAGCCGTCCCCACTCGGCATGCATGAGGCCCAATGTACTGTCCCCAGGCGTGACCACCTCAGTTGGCAATCCATCGCTCGATGCCACTACAACTTGTGGCGATCCAGCCGCAGGTGGTTTACACCTGGCAGCACCCGCTCAGTGGCAGGCGGGACTGTGCATCTGCGTTGCAGTGCCTTAGACGCTTGCGGTAGATTACCGTAAACGAGTACTCTTGCTGCATTTTCAGGCAGCGTGAAAGCTGCCCGGACGGCTGGTCAATTCGAAAGGAGTACTGGAGAGCCGCATGGTCCGTGTGCACTACTAAGTCCCTGCCATAAAGATATGGCCTATACTGCTGGTAGAGGGGCAAATCATGTCAGCGGCCAACATTTCCTCAAACGCCTGTTGAACATGTTCTTTCTCCCTCAGGCTCAGCCTGTACGAGTTTTGCCTAATGGGAGTTGCGCCACCCATATAATTTCATTGCGGTGTTGCAGCAATGAGGTGCGGCCAATATCAAATTTCCTTTGGGTGAAATTATAAATTAACTCCCGCAGCAAAGCACGCAACTTGTCCCGTTGATTACGAGACAGGTCCGGATTCTCGGTGCACAATTTATCAGCCCATGTCTCGTTTGACTCGCCTCTCTCTTCCACCGTGCCCACGACCTCTGCTGCAGCTGTATCGACATACTCGCAACACGCAGCTGCCGCGTGAGCTAAGACCGTACCAGCCTGGACAACCGCTGTAATCAATCCAACATTTAACACCTAAAGGAACGGCTCCTTGTCTGTCCTAACTATCGACTGAGCACCCACCAGCGTGAGGCCCCGAGTTGCCGTGTTGGATGGGGTTAAGAGGACCCCCACCTCGGAATTTGTAAACTGCAGCCATTTTAGGTTGCGCAGGGGAACTAACATTTGCGCACCTGTCGGAATCTCAACTGATTCCTTCACAAAGGCCTGTACCGTGGTGTTAGCCACAGTAAGCCTGTGGCTAACACCACGGTACAGGTGTGGATCGGTACATCGCTCGCTCGTACAAAATGGCGGCTGTCGGCCGCGCCGCACCGAATTGGATAATAGCTCTGCTATTATACAATTAGTGGACAGAGTTTGATTGATTTTGATTGCCTGTGACGCTGCTATAATCAACTCAGTAGGCTGAGTTTGATTGATGTTGATTGGCTGTAGCTCTATTATCATCTACTTAGTGAGCAGAGTTTGATTGATGTTGAATGGCTGTGACGTTGCTATCATCCGTTCAGTGGGCCAAGTCTTCCGCTGGGCGGGAGCAGGAAAGTATTATTATCACTGAGTGCGAGGATCATCAATCGTTAGTTTTTGGCATAGAGAGATCCGCGGAAAATTAATATTTTTTAAATTATCCGCGAACGTCCTCCCCTTCATTACAGCGGACATTCGAGAGTCTCCTGTAGATAATCGATTATACAGTAGATTATTGATTAATTATACAGCGGCTTCTCATATGACATTACATTTTTCGTCATCATTTTTTTTTAGTCTTTGACATGTGTTTACCCTATGAAATTGGCATGAATAAACATACAAATAGACACAAACACCCTACCGTAAGATGTGACCGTATTTACTGTACCGTACTTACTGCTTCAATCTAGAAGACTCTGCATCATGGGGTGATGTATATTATGTGCAGTACTTTTCATTGTTTAAGTTGAGTGTTTTGTCCATAATACAGGTGTTTGGGTTAGATCCCATAAATATAAATGTGTCGTTAAACCCGCCACCACCCAACACAACCAATTAGTAAGATTTGTCACCTTAATTTTAGTTTACTAACACATTTATATTTATGCGATCTAACAAAAAAATACCCTATTATGAATAATATTGGTCGCAAAAGCATCCTTAGTGTTAAACTATGTGTAGTGTATAATGTAGTGCATGTAATATTTCACACTGAAATCAAGCGTAGCTACTTTGTTCGCGAAAACGGTGCTGATCACCGGACTGCGTTGCAGCCTTTGAAGTGGTGTTTGCCTGTTTCGCTGGATTGGCCCGGGACCAGCTGGATAATGTTTGAAGCTGCCGGATAATCCATGATAAACTGTACTTATATATACAGTAAACCTTTGTTAATTTGAGACATATGGGGCTCTGGCCTTGCCAAATTATCCAATATTCCGAATTATGTACAATGGTATTCCCCAGTGCCTCCTGCCCCTAAAAAAAACAAAATCCTATTTTTTCCAAACTCTTCACATACCACACGCATTGACACACTTTCTGCATCAATTCCATCCAAAATGTTGTATTTGTCACGCAGACTAAGGTATTTATGCTTCAATCCCTTTCTATTATCTCTTGATGTAGGTGTAGACAACACTTCTGAGAGGGTTGGCTTGCCCAGAGTGCACAAACAAGGTAAAGTCCAAAGCAACAGGTCTGCACTAATGCTCACCATGCACTTCACCACTAGACTGAGTCGTTGTTTTGGTCGTGGTGCACGGCGTTGCTCCACGTGTATGCCGAAATTGGACCATTCGGTACAGCAATTCAGCTCATGGCAAATTACGAATACTGTCTAAAGCACAGCTGTGCTGAATTATCTCCAATTACAAAGGATCAAATATCGAAATAACGAGGTTTTACAGTATATGTATAATTGAGATATCTTTTGGTTGTTCGTTTCAGTGCCCCCGTCTGGAATTAAAGTGGACAAAGTAGCGCATCTGGACAAGGATTTTGTGTCTATGTATTTTGAAAGTGAAAAGCGGTCTGGTGGGGGAGACATCGCAAGTATGGAGGAGGAGGCCGCATGTTGGATCATCATCTTCGAAGACCCCACAGGTGAATTACAGGACACTCACGCCATGTCTTCATATTGTTTTCTTTTTGCTTACAAAAAAAATTAAATCCTGTTACAAAGATAACAATTTACCGCTTTTGTGCGATGGCGAGCGGTCTCAAAATATATACTTCTGATGTTTACGGCACTCCAGGATAGATGCTGTGAGCAACTGTTGCACATCGAGCAGTGCAACTCACGTGGCTGTTCAACGGCGGGCATCTAGAGATGGAATTTGCATGTAAATGTAAGATCAGAGAGCTGATATACCTCCACGATAACGAAGATGTGGGTGAGAGATTAGCATGTCAAACTGTTAATGTAAGATTAGCATGTCAATGTAAGAAAACCACCGCAACGGTGGCTGTGTTGAGAGATTTAGACCGGGAGCCGCCACATCGAGGGAAAGGAGCAGCAGTGGCTGTGTTAGTGAAATATTTAGCCTGTTAATGTAAAGACATTTAACATGTTTATATATCTCGATGGCTTCATGAACGAATCTATGTTGATAGCCAGTGGGTTTGCAGAGTACCTTCGTCTTGGAAAAATCCATTTCGTGTGTGCCCACAGCGTTGAAACAATTGATTTTTCCAAGACGAAGGTACTCTGCATCGATAAATTTGGCACGAACGATGAAATCTGCGATGGAAAAACCCGCGACGGGCAAGGTTTTGATGTAACAATACATGGAGCATAAACTACCATCACGCAAACTCCGATCATCCTCGCAGCAGAAGAGGATTTTGGCTGGCCATTGAACAAAGATGGTCACCGCATCGCGCGCTTTCAGATGCACTTCTGTGGCCATCTGGAATGCTTTTTTTACGTTTAGTTTGTTGTCCTTCCCCCACACCTCAGATTAGCCTGGTTAGCTATGTACGGTTGCAAAAAGTTAAACAAACATACATATCTAGTGTCAGTGCGCTGACTGGTGGCCATAAGGACTAATCGCGGGTGGCAAAACAGCACATAGTCTAATTATATGAGAGTGACCACAAGAGGGGAAAAACTAGGCCAAGGGCCAACGAGCGGGTCTATCAGGAATCTCCCAGAATCCGAGAAAGACTTCACGAAGAGGGGCATGGCCAGGGGTGGGGCATGGCCGCGCTAGGGGCATATAAGGGAGAGTGTAACGGGGTTCTGGGCGCTCGGGGAGTTCGGGGTCCTCGCCGTCGCCACTGTCATCATCGTTGTCGCTACTGTCTCTTCGTCATTGTCGCTATGTAGCTGTCTCACTATATAGTTCAACATCGTCGTCATCGTTATATAGTCGACCAGCTGTATAATCAGACATCGCCACTGTCACTGTATAGTCAGCCAGTTATATAGTCAGTCAGGGATAAGAATTAGTGACTGTGTCATTAAAGTAATAACTGTATGCCAACGAGAAATAAATGAGAAGCCATCTACAGTCCGTGTCTGAAGTCGCTACATTACACATACATACTACCCAATACACTACACTACACACTGTACACACTACCCTATACACTACGCGACTACACCTTACACTGTACATTACTATACACTACAATACCTTACACTACATTACCATACACTACACTATACATTACTATGCACGACACTACAATACACAACACTACACTACCGTACACTAGACTATACACTACTATACACTACCATACACTACACCGCTATACCAAATTGACAACCAATTTCTTTAGAACTGTTCTTTGTGTGTTGTTTGTTGTCAAGACCCCCATGCCTGCCGATTAGCACGGTTGGCTACGTACGGTGCCAAAGAAGTTCAACGTACACACGTATGTACGTACAACAAGTTGATGATGTTCGCTGTGTGGTCGATGTCTCTGTGATTTGCCAGTGGCGGAGCGGGTGCTGAAAAGGAAGCATGCCTTGAGGGGCCACGAGCTCATGTGCGTCAGCTTTGTGGGTGGGCCCATGGCGGCGGTGCAGAGATCGTCAGAGTATCTGGACCCATGGAGGGTTCTGCTGAGTGGCTTCACGGCTCCCATGAACGTGGACATACTGAGGATGTTCGTCGAGAACTGCAGTGGCACCCAAAGATTTCAACTTCACGAGACGGACGACGAGCACTGCCGAATCGTCACTTTCTTCGATGATATCAGTAAGTCGGACAAACGCCGAATGCCGGCAGGGTGGGCGTTTTTTTTGTCTGTCGTTCTAAAGCTCCCTCCTGTGCATTTGACTCCAAGGCATTTGACTCCCTAAAAACGGGAAGCCTTATGCCGTGTCCTCCACTGTCTTGTATGTCCAGAGAAGTTGGTCACCATCCTGAGGCTCCTGCACGACGACACGACCACCACCGTGGCGAGTTGGGGAATCTGAAATAGACGCCTTTCAGATCCGAACGGGTGTCAGACTGGGTTGTGTGATCGCCCCACCTCATTCACCAGACAGAATAAAGTGAGGGCATCAGCATCCAGTACCGTCTGGATCGGAAGCTCACTGAAGGCACTTAATGACGTGGCTTAGAATGGAACGGTGGAGTTGCTACGAGGGTTGAGGAAGGAGTGACAGCGGTGATAGAGGGGTGCTTAGAGGGGATCATGGGAAGGCAATCAGGGAAGGAGTGGAGGGGTGAGGGGAGGGAAGAGGAAGGGAAAGGGTGATGGAGAAGCAGTGGTGAGGCTTAGAGAGAGGAACGGTAAGAGACGAAGGAGGGGGATTGCTTCAAGTCCAGGGGCAATGTTGGGTCATAATGTTGGGTCAATGGGCAGTGTTGAGTCTATGGGCAGTATTGAGTCTACGTACAATATTGAGTCTATTGGTAGTATTTAGTCGATGGTGCAGTACTGAGTCTATTGACAATGTTGAGTCTATGGTGCAGTGCTGAGTCTATGGGTAGTGGTGAGTCTATTGGCAGTGCTGAGTCTATGGGTAGTGTTGAGTCTATGGGCAGTGGTGAGTCTATGGGCAGTGCTGAGTATATGGGTAGTGTTGAGTCTATGGGCAGTGTTCAGTCTATGGGCAGTGTTGAGTCTATGGTGCAGTGCTGAGTCTATAGGCAGTGCTGAGTCTATGGGCAGTGTTGAGTCTATGGGCAGTGCTGAGTCTATAGTGCAGTGTTGAGTCTATGGTGCAGTGTTGAGTCTATAGTGCAGTGTTGAGTCTATGGTGCACTGCTGAGTCTTAAAAAAAAAAAAACCTAATTTCATGGTTGGCAGTCGGTTATATATAATTAAATACACACTCTTTCATGCTCACATAATAAAGGCAAAAACCTGTGAGTGTTTCATTGGTCATGGCCTCATATCTACCAGGCAAGATATAAACTAAAAGTAAAATATTGGACAGATCTGCTAGTGGAGAGCGTTACGTTTTTTAGAGCAATTAAATCTCCGCTATGCTAAACATCGCCTTTACAACGTGTAAGAAAGCAGACAATGGAAGACCTTGGTTCTTAAACGTCGAACAGTGGATTGGAGAAACACTGTCCAGGCTGGTGATAATAATACAAGAATAGGCTGTACCCTTTCTGAGAATAGAACAGGTGTATTAAGATGGTCAAACACCAAATAGATGATACCACACACACTACTTGTGGTCATCATGCAAACAACACAAGCTCTGACAATAATGTTACATGCGTTGTCTTTGAAACTGATGGGCCTACACCAGAGACAGCAGCCTTGTTCTTCATAGCCTTGTCTCACCACCGGCGTTAGAGAACAACGCCAAATGCCAACAGTACAAATGCTATTTTGATTTAGAGAATGCTTTTACAAGAAACATAAATAAATAAACAATTGCTTTTTTATTATTAAACAGCCAATGAAAGCATCAAAGTAATAATACAATTAAACTAAAGTATTTTTATATTCTTAGGTTTTTTCGGTAAAGTCACGTAGGTAAAACATCAAAATTAATTAAAAAAAAATCACGACGTTTCGGAGGCAACACAAGTCTCCGTCATCAGGTGGGACCGTCACAGCCAGATTAGCTGCATCAAGTGAGGCAATGATTCAAGATGTAGCCATTCATTGGCTACCACATTCTGATGAGCTCCCCCCCCCTCTCCTCCCCCCTCAACTTGCTTTTAAGGGATTACATCTTGAATCATTGCCTCACTTGATGCAGCTAATCTGGCTGTGACGGTCCCACCTGATGACGGAGACTTGTGTTGCCTCCGAAACGTCGTGATTTTTATTTTATTTTATTTTTATTAATTTTGATGTTTTACCTACGTGACTTTACCGAAAAAACCTAAGAATATGAATCCTTGCAGTCACGAAAGCTTCAAATCTAGAATTAAAGTATTTTTTTTACTAGGTAAGGCCCACTGAGCTACGAAGCTCTTTGTTGAGAAGCGACCTGGCGATTATAAATGATAGCTCAACGAAGTGGCTTATTATCATGTATACATTTATAGCAGACAATTATAGCTCATGTTGAGCAGCTATATCTACGGGACCTTTTATTTCCCAGTATCAAAATGCTGAAAACTAAAAAAAGATTCAGCCTTCCCTGACTGCTTTTGGAGTCCCAAGATAGCGACGATCGAGTCATCCTGACAATCGAATCGGTCACGAGGGCAGTCGCAGACTCTATGATTCGGTTTTGTACTCCTCTAAAGAGACTCAGCAGCATACGCGAACCAGAATAAGTCGTTTGATTTGCTGACCTTTCCTGCTTTGCCACTCCTATCGTGTTTGTGAGTATTTGTGTGTTTGTTGTTGTAACGTTCTGACCCCGTGCCCCTACTGGACATCTGTAACGAAAGCGAGGTGTCTTGGCGACATACTCACCCACATGTAAACAAATGGTGCTCAAATATTTTTTGCCAAGTCGCTTCTGTAAAATAAACGAATAGCTTAGTGGACTTTTCCTGGTCGACTAAATATAGTTTATTGGTAGTTTATTTGTCATTATTTGTTTACCTTTCCTATAGTTTACACTCCTATCGTGTTTGTGAATGCTGTATTTGCTATGTTCTGACCCCGTGCCCCTACTGGCCATTTGTTCAAAAAGAGCTTCATAGCTCATCAAATTCCTCCTGCAGCTTAAATATTGATTCTGATTAAAGAGCCTCGGCACCATACTCGACCAGAATATGTATATTGATCACCAAGTGCAAAATGTAGTCAGGTTCTGCAATTTTCATATCAGGGCTCTACGACACATTCGGCTACTAATGAGTTGTGATGTAGGAAACACGGTTGCGTGTAGCGTGGTATATTTATAAGGCTCGATTATTGCAACTCATTAGCAAGCTGCAGCGTGTACAACATTATCTGGTGCGTGTCTTGATGGGTACTGCAAGATCCGACCATGTTCGTCTGGTGCTCGTCGAGCTGCATTGGCTTACGGTTGCCAAATTAATAAATTATAAAGTCGTGCTCATTACAAACAAAGTGCTTGCCACAAATGAACCACAATACGTTGTTGATCTTGTCAAGGAGCATAAATCATCATCATACAAACTCCGGTCATCCTGCCAGCAGCGGCTTTTGGATGGCCATCCTGCGCTTTCAAATGTGCTTCCGTGGCCGTCCGGAACGCTCTTCCTTCCGATATTAGGAAGCCGCTGGAGCCATGCACTTTTACATCATTATGGAGATTGACAAAATAATTTCTATAGAACTGATTTTTGTGTTTAGTTTGTTGTCCTTCCCCCGAACCTCCGATTAGCATGGTTGGCTATGTACAGTGCGAAATAAGTTCAACATACATACACGATTCACTACAATACATACTATACACTACATACATTATACTACTGTAGTGGCGTCACACACGAGGTTTGCAAACAGCGGGTACATTTGAGGGCGAGCAAGTGCAAGTGTCAAGACATGGAGTAGCCTCTAGAGAAGCGCCAGCAATTAGGGGGAGAAGCGGTAATTAAGCGGGTGCATTTGAGGACAGGCAAGTGCGAGTGTGAGAACACAGGGTAGACGTCGGAGAGGCGGGAGATGATAAGAGAGAGAGAACACGTGCAGGAGCCGCCGCTGAGGCGCCAGCTTAATGGGGGGTAACTGAGGACCCTTAATGAGAAGGGGGATATAAGGGTGTGCGCGGAGTAACACGGGGAGGTTGTTGGTTGGAGCTCAAGGGATGAAGAGGACAAGAGTCGGGGAGAAGCCTGGGATCTCGCCCTCCGCACCTCGTCCTCAGCAGTGTTGGCTGATCCCCTGCTGGGGGCAAGGACGAGAGTGGAGGTGTGAGGGAAGCAGGACAGGCTTGCAGAGTATAGGGTAACAGGCTAGCGGAGTACAGAGTGACAGGCGCGGAGTATAGAGTGACAGGCTAGCAGAGCATAAAGTGACAGGCTATCGGAGTATAGAATGACAGGCTAGCAGAGGATAGAGAGGGAGTTCGGAGCAAGGGTGTGTTGTGTTTGTGTGAGGAGCATCCCCACGGGATATGAGGTAATCAAGTGAAACAGGAAAAAATCTTAAAGTGTCCGTGTGAATACACGACTACACTACTATAAACTGCACCACGATACTAACATTTAAAAATAATTTCTTTAGAACTGCTTTTTGTGTGTTAGATTGTCGTCCTTCCCTACAACTCCGATCGGCGCAGTTGGCTACGTACTGTGCGATGTAGGAAGGAGATGACTGCGGGTTTTGTGAGCAATGGCAAAAAACTGCGCCCCACTTTCTGCAGACATGGGGTGTTTCATCAATCGCTGCAAAGCGAGTGGATTCGCAAACATCGTCATCGGGGCGGAGCAGCTTCCCATCACGAAGGTGGTGCGCGTCGAGAACCTTAAAGAGGAGGGGAGCGAGGATCACCTCATGCTTTATTTAGAGAACAGAAGCGGGCCGAACGTTCAGGTGGAGGCGGCAGAACGTGGATCGACGGCCGACACGGCACTTATACACCTGTCCAGTGTGCAAGGTAACGTGATGCACTGATTTTGTCTGTGTTGGGTTAGATCGCCTAAGTCTCCTATGCACTTTTAAATCTAAATTGAAAACGAATTTCTTTTTGTGTTTAGTTCATTGTCCTTCCCCTCGCACCCCCGATTTACATGGTTGGCTATGTACGGAAGGATAGAAGTTCATCATACATTCAACTACAGAGACCTACAGACACTCATACTCATAGAAACTTACAGAGACCCACAGATTAGCACGGTTGGCTACGTACGGTGTGAAAGAAGTTCAACATACATTCGACTATAAACTACAATGCACACTATACACTACACACACTATGCTGTACACTACACTACACTAAATTGGTTCTTTCGGTAATGTCACGTAGGTAGAAATGATTAACCAATCAAAGTCTTAAATTGCTGTGGTGCTTCCGTTATTCCCTGCCGTTTCGCTGTTATCTCCGATTCTCTGAGTTGCATTGCCCTGTTAGGTGCCTCTGCATTAACGGGCTGGGGTCTCACTAACATGGCCACCTCTGCTCTTTTAGCCTCGATGTATCGATGGTTCTGGCTGCGTGATGGGCTGTGTGTCTCACTGGCGCGACCACCATTGCGGTGGTTCTCTTGCGTGGACGCACTTGCCTCACAGCGCAGGTGGCAGCGCAGCAGCTTGTGTTACACATAGACGTGACATTAACTTGCTAATCTCCCTAATCTCCCTGCATAATCTCTCCCATCAACATAGTGCTAATCTCTTATACGGCCACGGAAGCTCATTTCATGCTAATCTCTCTCCCTAATCTCCCCCATTAACACAACTGACGTGCTTGCGTCCGGGGATGGAATTCCTTTCCAGCTCAGACCCTGCTTGCTTGCCCATCGCCACATAAATAACCTCTTGTTGTAACAGCTCTCTCGCTGGTTCAGCAGTTTTACTGCTGGATTATTTTTTCCGCCTGAGGACAACCGTTTGTCTTGCGATCGAAACGTCGTGATATATTATTTTGGTTTTATTTTCTTTTTCTACCTACGTGACTTTACCGAAAGAACCAAAGAGTATGGATTCCTGCAGTCACGAAAGCTTCAAATCACTTCTTTTTGTGTTTAGTTTGTTGTCCTTCCTCTGCACCTCCAATGAGCGAGGTTGGGTACGTATAGTGCCTAAGAAGTTCAACGTGCACGGCACATTTGAATGTAAATGTGTCATCAACCCACCTCTAGCCGACACGGCCTATCAGTGACGTTCATCACGTGGACAAAACATGCCAATTTTTCCATAGTACAGTTTTTTTGGGTTAGATCGCGTAAATATAAACGTGTCGCTAAACATGCCACCACCCAACGCAGCCAACCAGTAAGGCTTGTCCCGCAAGCAGAACATGCTCAGATTGTTTATCTTGTGGTTTTGGTCCCCAACACACCGGTGTGCTGATTTGTGATATGGCTGCCGCCTGACGATGCTAGTTGTAATTCCTGGTGAAACATCATGCTCGGATCGTGGATGTTGTGGATTTTCTCTCCAACACACCGGTGTGCTGTACTACTTACTGATTGGCATATTCAGTTTGCGTGACAGGACTTACTGGTTGGCTGTTTCGGGTGGTGGCGGGTTTGGCAACAGATTGATATTTATTAGATTTAACCCAAAAAAAACTGTTTTGTGGATATTGGTCACAAAAGCTTCTGTGTTAAACATGACAATTTATTTGTCACTTGAGCACGCAGGTTGCGCGTTGGAGAACCGGCAACATATTTTCAGTTTTGAGTTCACAACGCTTGATTACATCAACCAACTGCATTACCAATGAGAGCCATCACAAAGCAAGGACTCTACCGTGACCGCAGACATATAATGTCAGCTTGTTTTCAACAACAATAATGATTGTCACCATTTTGCACGGGTCTATGTGTCAAAAACAACTTATAGGTACAAATTAGTGTTTAACTTAATACAATAAAAATTGTTAATTAACATTTGTAACAGAGAATGTATTAAATACAAAAGTCAATAAAAAACACACACTCACACTTAAACGGGTTTTAAATTCCTAAAATCGGTTTCAATGAACTGGCTTCATAAGTTAAAACTCACGAAATAAATTATCGGATGAATCGCTCAAATCTAAATACAACTGACAATATCCATTGTTATTCTTTCGATTTCGAGCGAATAATAACGATCAACCGATTGATGATGCACATGCTCAGTGATAACACTTTCCTGGCTGCCGCCAAGCAGAACACTCGGCCCACTGAGTAGATGAAAGCAGCGTCACAGCCAATCAACATCAAACTCTGCCCACTAAATGGATAGCAGAGCCACAGGCAATCAACATAAATCAAACTCAGCCCACTGAGTGGATGATAGCAGAGCCACAGCCAATCAACATCAATCAAACTACGCCCAACTGTTGTAAATATATGGCAACTACTGTACTGTAGAGCGATCACGCAGATTTCAGATTAAAGTGGAGCCACATATTTTTGGGGTTTAAGCACCGTGTGACTTGTAATAAACATTTCCAAGAATAACAATTTGTATAACTGATTTTAGATGATTAATTTGGACTTAAGGGGAAATTCATGAGTTTTTTAACTTGTCAAAATCTCAGATGCACGGTTAATCCACAAATTTAATAAACCGCACGTGGATAATTGAGAGTCCATTTATATCATTTTGTGGCAGATATAGGGCAGCCTTACTGTATATGCAAAAAGGAGGAAGATCTTGAGTTTGCGTTGGGCAGAAATTGACGGCTAATCACATTTGTTCGTGAAAGTCATAGTTTAATGTGTTTGATTTCAAGACAACACCCACCTTATCGATTTTCCTCACCTCCGGTTGGCTACATGCAGTGCAAAAGAAGTTCAACATACATACATTTTGTATATGTTGGAATGAATCAATCACCAGCATGCCAACAAGCAAAAACTTTTTATTACTGGAATGATCTTCTCGTTTACACTAAGCAGTCCCCCTCTTTAAACTCCTTATATGTTGAACTTCCTTTGCACAAACTACAACCTCACATTCAGGTGGTCAAGCCCAGATAGCCATGTCAGGAGCAGTAGCAGAGTAGTGTATCATCATCATCATCGATGTGATGACTATTAGCCTATGGATCTATGCGTTCTGTAGGTTTCTATAGATCCTATATGAATCTTTGGGTTTCTGATCCTGGGTCTCCATGAGTATCTGGGTCTGAGTCTCCACGGATCTCCGCGAGTCTCTGTGGGTGCCTATACATCTCTGTGAATCTGTATGGGTCTTCGAGTCTCTGTGCGTCTCTGTGGATCTCTATGTTATTGGTTCTTTCGGTAAAGTCACGTCGATAGACAATACAAATAAAATGAAAAGTAAAGTAAAAATAATAAAAGCAAAAAACCCATAACGTTTCGATCGCAACACCAGTGCATTTGGGGCAAGCCTCCAAATGCAAGTGCTTATAAGGGTTTCCAAAGTGAGTGGGCGGGGGGACTAGAGTTGTGAGGAGGAGAGCTGTGTGTCATAAACAGCGTGGCCGGGGCAGCCACTGCTAATGTAGGAATAAAGCGCGGGATCGAGATGGAGCTGAAGGCGAGGGGCGCAGTCCAAGTCTGTTAGACAATGGGGGGAGGGAGGGGCTAGAGATAGGAGTAGAGATAGGGGGAGAGAGAGGGGGGTAGAGATAGGTAGAGAGAGGGGGAGTAGAGATAGGGAGAGAGGGGGAGTAAAGCGCGAGATAGAGGTGGAGCTAAAGGCGAGGGGCACAGTCCAAGTGTGTTAGACAATGGGGGAAGGGAGGGTGTAGAGATAGGGGGAGAGAGAGGGGGGTAGAGATAGGGGGAGAGAAAGGGGAGTAAAGCACGAGATAGAATTGTGTCTCTATGGGTCTCTTCTTCTTCCGTACTGCTGTTGATGTAGATGCAGAGCAACAATTACAATGTCACATTTAGGTGGTCAAGCCAAGACAGCCGCGTCAGGAGTAGTAGCGGAGTAGTGTATTATTATCATCGCTGTGATGTCTCCTTCATGTTTGTGGATTGGGCCGTTGTGTCGTTATATGTTGTATTGCCTGTTCTGGATGACCACAGTCGCACACTGGAGAGTTTTTAATTTTACATTTTTGCATCATCATCAGGTATCCTCATCTACTTCTGCCATGGTTTGTGCAGTGGATGATGTGGTTTAGGGTGGACCATGAGCAGCTTCGTGGAAGATGAAATCCAATGTATGACCATTACCTATGCTTTGAATGTCTAATATTTGTACATCGATGTATTTTGTGCGTATGTGTTTTACATACTATGATCATAACAATTCGATCGTGCACCTGCCTTTGCAGATGTTGAGAAGGTCCTGGATGGAAAGTGGACTTTCAAAGGGAAAGTTCTCATGGCCCACCGTTACTATGAGAAGCATCGGTTGGCATTGATCTCTTTGGGCGCGGGAGAAATTGAGCTTCCGGATCCTCAGACCATTCTGGTGGAACCGCGCTTCATGGAATTCATTCTGAAACGCCCTGACGAGTTCTATGAGCTGTTGGCGCAGAACAAAGCGACATTTCAGTGGGATAACCGAGGTTCCCCTCAGGTCCTGCGAGTCGCACCAGCCTTGTCTCTCCACACATCGAGTTATGTTTCGCGTAAAAAATGGCCGCAAGATATTTGTGAACAAATCCAATTATTTCTCGGCAGATATTCCCAGCACTCTGAGCGAGTGAATGCACACATATTCGACGACCTGGCTTCGAAGATTTTCCGATGCCAAACGGACACCGTTGAGATTACTTTGGATGAGAGAGACAGTCGGGTTAATGTCGTCGGTCCAAAGTCCGAGGTGGAAGCTGTCGTTAAGCAGTTGTCCACACTCAAAGAGAGCCTGATGGCAGAGTTGGACAAAATACAAAACCTTGCGCAGTTCGAATTAACCATGAAACAGGGATACCTGGATCTGATGAGACAGAGCACATTCGACACCAAACTACCACAACAATTCCCAGAAGTTGACATACGCCGGGACCTGCAAAAGAACACCGTGGCTCTCAAAGGACCCAAGGAAGTTTGTACGGCAATGTACACCAGGCTTGTCCAGTTGTGTATGCAGTTTTCTTCTACGCAATTGAATGTTTCCCAAGAACTTAAGTCCTTCATTCTGGGCCTAAACCATGACGATTTCGTTCAAAATACATTCATCAGGGAAGGGATAAAGGCCACGATTGACGACAGGGATGGTGACGTCATGGTGATTGGAGCAAGCATTGAAGATATGACCAAAGCGGTTGAGGCGATTGGTAAAGCGCTCGTGGACACTAAAGTCCAATTCACACAGGATTTTGACATAAAACAGCACGGCAGTGATTGGGAAGAATTCCTGGGAAGTCTGAGAAGCAGTGATGCCCACGATGGTCTTACCGGAGCTGCTGAAGTCTCTTTTGAAGTGCATTGTGATAAACAGGTTGGCAGGGAAGTAGTTATTGTGGGACTGAGAAACGTCACTGATGGGGTCGTACAAAAAGTAAAAAAATTCATCGCTGATCACTCAACCGAAACCGTGTTTATTCCAATCAAATCAAAGGGGGTCCTGAAATACATCGATAAATTTGGTGACCTACCCAGCCAACTACCAGCAGTTAGCAAGATCATAAAAGAAGAGAAAAGCGATCAAAAGATCGGATACACGGTTACTCTGATGGATAAAGACAAGGATGAGGTGGTCAAATATTTTAACAGTCTCTCTAAGAGCATCGTCTCGAAAAGGAAGTGCATTCAAAAGCCAGGAGGTGCCAATTTTTTACATGACAGGGGTACCATATTCTTGGAATTCTTGGAGTTGAGAAACAAATCCATTATTATGATAGAGCCACGAGAAGAACAAAAGGAGACCTGGCAGAATGCCTTCTGGGCTGAAACACCACATGGTGTTTCAGCCGTGAATGGAATCGCGGTGTCTGTAGAGAAGGGGGAGATGCAGTATCGACATGCAGACGCGATGGTCAATACAGTGGATAAAAACCTGAAGATCGTCGGTCACCTGTCCAAGACGCTGGTGGACGTGGGTGGCCAAATCATTCAGAGCGAAAGAGATAAGAAAGTCGCTTCAAACAGAGGTCCATTCAAAGCAGGAGACGTGGTGCTCACGGGCCCGGGGACGCTGCCGTGCAAGTTCCTGATCAACGTGGTTGGCGTCAAGTGGGATGTCCATCAGCCACCGACTCCGATGCTGAACGCCCTGAAGCACTCGGTCAGCCAGAGCCTGAAGCTCGCTGCGGAAAGGAATTGCCAGTCCATCATCATCCCCGCCCTTGGCACCGAGAGGCGCTTTGGCTTCCCACTCGCGCTGTGCTGCGAGGCAATCGCTGCAGCGGTGGGAGGTTTCTGCGAGAGGCATTTGGAGGAGCCAACGTCGGTACGGCGTGTGGAGTTGATGAGCATCGACAACGCCACGGTGATGGAATTCAAGAAGTGCTTGAGGAGTATTCACGATGGGGGTGAGCGCAGACCCGTTGCCAAAGGCGAACTGCCGCTGAATGCTGCAGAGAGCGAGCAATCGTCGGCCAAACCTCGTCATGGGCGCGAAGCGAGTGCCAGTCGCGTGCCTCACGACGCTCAGCAATCACCACCTGGACTCGATTACAAACAACAGCAACGAACAAATACGGTAAGACGAAACATTACCAATAAATAATGCTGTTTAACACCTACTGCTTCTCCCGCTGCCCTGTTACGGTATGCAGTTATGTTTCCCAGTAGAATGTAGCATTGCAAAGCATCTAGATACAAAAAACCGAATAAGACAAAAAACCTAATAATACATTGCCAAGACTCTGTGCAAACACAATTCACTTTGGCTTTATGGAGAGTGTGAATGCTGACTGCATCATCTCAAAACGTTGTGCGAAAGTAATGCGACGTGGGTAATGCACAAAGAAGATTATGGTATGTTTTATGGGTGTTTTTGAATTCATGTTCGTGTATGTTTAACTAATCTCGCACCGTGCATAGCCAACTGTGCTGATCGGAGGGTGCGGAGGGGAAGGACAGCAAACTAACACACAACAAGCATGAAAAAATAAGAAAAGGTCTGAAAAAAATAAGAATAGGTTTTACCCGTTCTGGCAATAAAAAGGTGTTAAGATGTTCAGATACCAAATAGAAACATTTTGCAAGGAATCACGTCTGTATTAACCACACACATTACCTGTTGTGAACATGCAAACAAACATGGCTCTGATAACATGGCATTGTCTATGAAACTGATGGGCCCACACCAGAGACAACCTTCTTAGTGTCTAGTCTCAACCAGTGTTAGACCAGTGGACGCAAAAAGACGAACAGCACAAAGACAACGCACTATCAGAGCATGTATAGCTCAGGGTGAGCATTGCGGGCTGAACACAACAAGCAGCTCTAAAGAAATGTGTTTTTAATTTAGTCTAGTGGTGCAGTGTATGGTAGTGGTATAGTAGTGGAGTGTATAGTCTAGTGTGTAGAGTAGTGTTGTAGTAGCGTATCGTAGTGTATAGTAGTGTAGGGTATACTCTTTGGTTCTTTCGGTAAAGTCACGTAGATAGAAAATTTTACTGAAAGAACCAAAGAGTATGGATTCCTGCAGTCACGAAAGCTTCAAATAAAGATTATATAGTAGTGCAGTTTATAGTAGTGTATAGTATAGTATAGTAGTGTTGTTTATAGTAGTGTGTAGTAGTGCGGTGTATAGTAGTGTACAGTATGGTAGTTTATAGTATAGTAGTGTATCGTAGTGTAGTGTATACAGGCGACCCCGGCACCTACGGCGTAATTGGTTGCTGGACGTTGGTCGCAATTCGAGCCGTCGTAAGTCGAACCTTCGTTTCCCATAGGCCCAATGCTATACGTTGGAGTTCCGTTCATGGAAACCCATTACATACCATACAAATACCAATACAGGTAGTCCTCGACTTACGATGGAGATGCGTTACGACGACCCCATCGCAAGTCGAAAATATCGTAAGTCGAAAATGGCCTAGCCTACCCAGGAGTCTTAAAGAATGGTGATAATTTAGCAAAACAGAGAAATTTACAGTACCGTACTGTATAAACTATATACTGTGTATTTATTTTATTACAATACTGTATTGCACAGTAAAATGTAAACTAAAAAAAACAAGGTAAATTCTTAGCCTACCTATATGAACTGCAATTTCATAGAAAGTTTCTTCAGGAAACAATCCTATCTGCTATAAAAACTTTTAACATGCATTGAACACCGAGACAACTTAACTGTCGACCGCTGGTGAGAGTGAGGCATCACACAAGGCGGGAGATGCGTGCAGTACATCCCGTAAGCGTCCCAACGTACAGCATCGTACCTCGTACGCTGCTGCGTTTGCCTGCCGCGCGAAATGTAAAATATTTAACAATTTTTGTCATATCGCCATCGTAAGATCGAAATATCGTAAGTCGGACCATCGTAAGTCGGGGACTACCTGTATTGACCACGAAAATAAATTAAATAACCCTAACAAACATTTATTGTAACTTAACATAACCTTTACCAACATTTATTGAGTAAAAACAAACACTTACATTTGAAAACCGTTAAGTACTTTTATGCACGTGCATCACATTTCCTCTTCTCAGACGTAGCGAAAATTGAAAATTTGTAGCATATTTACAAAAAAAGTGAAGAACGTTGAGAAAGAGACACTGCTGCGTTCGCTCTCGGTGCAGCTGCAGGCAGAAGAGCAAATCATCGCCATCTGGTGATGAGTGTGCGCGTAACATGTCGCCTGTACAATGCACTTTGCACTACTATACGCTACTACTATACAGTACACTATACACTGCATGATACACTGCTATGCACTACACTATGCATTACACTACGAGTCTGTAGTATATGCGCAGACTCGTCGGTAATAAACTCGGCGTTGGTAGCAGTCGTTAAACGGTTGTAGATACGAGTTTTTGTTTTTTAACGAGTTTTGTTTGTTACTCTGTGGGTCTTAATTACTATAAGGTCGTAGAAGCGGGGCGTCGCAAGTCGAGCTGTCGTAAGGCTGGGGTCACCTGACATTTAGAGTGACCAAATGTTCTAAACGCGTGATGTTGATTCTCATTGTGGAGGGGAAAATCCGGAGGACCCGGAGAGAAAATTCCATGCAATTTTTCTCCGGGTCTACACGACTTTTCTTCGCCCATGTATATTTTGAGTTTGCGGAGACATGGAAATTCCAAACATACAGCAGGAGGCATCAGGGTCGGGATTGGAACCGAATCCATGACCTCCTGCATACCGGGAAGTCGTATTGTGTAAATACCACGCGCTAATACTTCCTCCACGCACCTTCATATTTTAGTCACTTGTAGAACCATTCCTCTCTTTTGACACAGCCTCTGATGTTCCTCATACGAGAGCTCCACAGTCAGTGCTTATGATGCTAACAGCAGCCTTTAAAATATCCTTAAAGATTTCCTTCATATTTCCAAGTCAAATTGATTCACAAAAGCCACATCCGTGTGTGTCTGTTGGATTGTGTACAGAGACTCCTCTACTTACGAACGAATTAGGTTCCAGATGTCTGTGTTCGTAAGTCGATTTGTCCGTGAGTCCAACTTTACTCTCAATTCCATACATGCTGTACAGCATATACACTAAACATGGGGAAAGGCTTTAAAAGTTGTATCATCTCTTGTAGATGTTCTGCAGATGTAAATGCCGCTGGTTCTTCATGTCATGTAGACGTAGATGCCATTGGTTCTTCATATTCTGCAGATGTAGATGCCACTAGTTCATGTTCTGCAGATGTAGGTGCCACCACCACCATATATTTCGCGGCTGTTGAACTTCCGAATCTCGGTCCGAACAGGCAACTGGATGCATGGACGGGTTTGTTCGTATTTCTGAAAGTTCGTAAGTCGAATGCTCATATGTAGAGGAGCCCCTGTATTGTTATGTTTTGTAATAGGTACAATATAAGATTATGAACCCAGTCTGGTCAGCTTGGTCAATATCTACACTTGTGTATAAATATATTTATTTCCACAATGTGTTTTCATTCCTGTTTAACAGATGACACACCTGCAGTCGAATGTGTATAAAACCAAGTCTGGACTGAGCATGAACGTTGTGAAAGGAAATATAGAGAACGAAATGGTAAGTTCACATTTTTTTAAAACATAAACTTTTCATTCACTCGTCCTTGCATTCTATACCAAAGACAAATATCCCCCGTATAACCTTTAACAGACTCATCTTCTTGGTTCTTTCGGTAAATTCATGTAGAAGGGAAATAATAAAATAATAAAAATAAAACAATGAAATCATTCTCACGACGTTTCGGCCACAACGCAAGCAGCCGTCCTCAGGTGAAGAACAGGTCTGTCGGAAAGACAGCGTCTGAATGGGCACCACCAGGCTTGGTAGCATATATTTAAGCTGGGTTGGAGGGGGGAAGGGGCGCCTTGACAAATGAATTTGCATATCAAGAGGAATTTAGCATATTTATGGGAAATGCAGATATGGGATTAGTCACTAGTTGTGGAATGCGTAGGAGGTGGGGGGGGGGTTTCAAAGTCATATTATGCCCGTGCATTATGCAGTATGCAGGATTAGCAGCATCAAAGGAAGGGAGTAGGGTTAGCAGTAATAGAGGGAAGGAATATTAATAGTAAGGAGCTGCAGCAGCTAAACCACCACGTAAATAAACTAAAATATAAACTACATCAGTATAATATACTAAATATACTCTCCAATAAGCTGAGCTACTAACAATAAGTCATACATTACATTTCTATGTCGCAAAAAATATAATATGCCTCCAGCTAAACTTTTTTCTCTTACATCACACGTGTCTACCCCGTACTATATGCTGCCATAGACAAACCCAACATTAAATTATATACTCCATTACTATACCCCACCCTATATCGTAGACTATACATTGTAATATTACACTGTTGGGGCAAGTGCTGTTAGTGTGCACCTATGAAGGTGGCACAGCACACGAGGGGGACAGTGGCCAGCACCACGCCCAGGCGACCTTTGTTTCCCTAGTGGCGATATTTACACTTCGCACCAGGTACTCATTTGAGGCTGAGTCGACCTAAGGGAGGTCCAGGACCAGTTCAGATAATCGTCACCGGTGTTGGTCGTGAGTGGGAATCAAATGTTGGGACGTTGGGTTTGTAGCGCGGTGGCGCACTAACTCCCACACCACCGCTCCCCTACCACCATCACCACCACTGCCACCATCATCATCTATCCACTGCTGGATAAAGCCTTCAACAAGCCGGTGCCATTTCTCATTGTCTTGCAATCAGACCACGCATATAGTTCCTGCAAATGAGAGGAGTTCACCTCCATATCCCCCCCAATTCTCATAAACGTGCACATTCCATTCGTGGCTTGGGGATATTAACTACGTCGCCTGGTTTGCAAGGAGGTCGTGAGTTCGATCCCAACCACTGACACCTGTTGTGTATTTCGAGTCTACGTGTCTCTCTATCTCGTGTGGATTTTTCTCCAGAGTTTCCCCTCCACATTTATAAACGACGTTACGCGTTCAGAGTATTCTGCTACTGCTCTAAATTACCAAGTGATGAGCCACTTCGTTGAGCTATCATTTGCGATGGTGACCAGGTCTCTTCTGAAAAGAGAGCTACATAGCTCAGTGCGACCTTACCTAGTAAAATTAAAACATAGTTTGGTTTTGAGAGTTTGGCTGCCGTTCCATCAATAGATCTGATCATTGGCGGCTGCCATTACTTCTCGCGATGCATTCTGTCCAAGCCCACTCACTTTTATCAAGAGTCAATAGAATGTGATGAAACATAAAATTAGTTTACCCTTCATGGCAATAATACAGGAAGGTCTATAAGACATTAAAACACCAAATAGACACACCTGTTATCGCAAGGCATCACCAACGTTGCATTAACCACACATCATGATGGGCCTGCACCAGAGCTGCAACCTCTTTCGTGGCCTCGTCTCTGCACCAGTGTGAGACCAGAGAACAACGCCACACAGGGACCCCTACAAAGGTGACGCAAATTTCAAAACATGAATAGCTTGGCTTTAGCAATGCCTCTAGTTTACCACCTGCATTTACTGATCCATAATTTATAATATATGATATTATCTTACATAGCTCCCCACGCATATATATAATAAATTCTTCCATATTATATAGAAAATATATTTTATAATATATATTATTATAAAATATATATGCATGAAGGGCTACATTATATATACTACATATAGTCAGTTTAACACGTAGACTTTCGCGACCAATATTATTCATAATCAACGTTTTTGGGTTTAGATCGCGTTATTTATAAATGTGTCGTAACCCTCCACCACCCGACACGGCCAATCAGTAAAAAAGTGTCACGTTGACAAAAGACAAATAGTTCACTGCTTTAGCCCACCGGTGTGTTGAAGCGTGAAACCACAACATTTACAATTTGAGTACGACGTTTCGCTGGTAATTGCATCCAGCATCATCGGGCAATTCGCCAGAATGGTGAGGCTCTGCACTAAAGACGAATTACCTAAATTATCAACAGAAGGTGTATATCGGATTAATTGTGTATGTGGCAGATGCTATATTGGACAGACAGGGCATAACGTTAGTGTAAGACTAAAAGAACACCAGAGAAATATTAAACTATCGCAAACACAACTGTCGGCAGTGGCAGAACATGCTTGCCAACAGGGACACTCAATTGATTTTGACAACGTTGAAGTGTTGTGTAAAACTAGTTACTACTGGCAAAGACTAATTAGAGAATCCATTGAAATTGAGAGAAACAGAAATAACTTTAATCGCTCAGACAGCTACAGGCTTAGTGCGGCCTGGAAGCGTATTATTAAATAAGATACATTACAGTTCCTTATAAGGGAAACAAACACTAACTGATTATTAATGTAGCATAATCACAATAGAACACATTCCAAATGATTTCTAATCTACAACTCGCATCGTAACAATAGCCTTATTACTAATCAAGTATATAATTACAATAACCCCCCCCTCAAATCTTTGCACCTGATGAGTTAATGAGTTAATGATGACGTCACCCTGCTGCTGCTCTATATAAGAACGGGAGACACAGCAGAGCCTCACCATTCTGGCGAATTGCCCGATGATGCTGGATGCAATTACCGGCGAAACGTCGTACTCAAATTGTAAATGTTGTGGTTTCACGCTTCAACACACCGGTGGGCTAAAGCAGTGAACTATTTGTCTTTTGTCAACGTGACACTTTTTTACTGATTGGCCGTGTCGGGTGGTGGAGGGTTACGACACATTTATAAATAACGCGATCTAAACCCAAAAACGTTGATTATGAACTATATATAGTATACACATAATGTATATATATATGCATGACGGGCTATGCAAGATCCTTCTTTCTCCCGACTCACTTTTACTGAATTAACGACTACGGATGGGTTTTAACCCCGTATTTTCAATACTATGTTAGGCTATAACTACATTTTATGAATGTTACTTGAGTTACTGCACCTTGTATTGGGTGTAGAGGAAGACCGTCTCACAGTGACAGTCAATAATACAAATATTTAAAGCTTAAAATTACTCACAATTACGTTATCGTGCGTCTGGATTTCATGCCACTCTCATCGGTCTAGGATTTGCTCAAAGGGGTTGGTGGATCACGCTACATTACGCTGCTCTATATATATGGTAGGCAGATGCCTGAATCGGGTGTGGTCCATTGGTAGACTGCAGGTTATTTTTATGAATACATTTGTTTAGTTATTTTTTATTAACATTGTTGTCCATAATCGAGGTTTTTGGGTTAGATCATGTGCATTTAAATGTCGTTAAACCCGCCACAACCCGCCACAGCAAACTAGTAAGGATTGTCACGTAGACAGAACATGCTAGTTCGTTACTAGTATAGCACACCGGTGTGTTGGAGAGAAAATCCACAACATTTACAATTGTGGCATGTTTAACGACACATTCATATTTACGCGACCCAAAAAACCCTATATTATGGAGGTAAACATCCACACAAAAATAACAACAAACAAAGTGAAAATGACAGCTCCACACCAAGTCACGTCGGGAAGCCAGACAGACCCACTCTGCTCAAGCCCGTCTGGGGGTCGTGTCGGAAGATGCGTCGTGGATCGAGTTTCAAGCGTCGTAAACCGATCCACATTCTGGTGTTTCCTCGTCATTCGCGATGAGGACATGCTTTGGAGATGCTCATGAACAGCAACATTTCGCTATTAATAATATTGGCCTATGACAACGTATCTTTTACATGCATTGCATTAAATAAATACGTTAATGAACCTTTACATTTATGGAAATATCATATTTAAAAAAATTGGTTACAATAAAACATTAAGTAAATAATACGTGTTAAAGTATAAATAATAGGTTATTAATGAACTTACCTTAAATTATAATGATGCTGTGCATCATCACTTTCTCTCAACCACCTTATTTCTCATAGCATTATCTCATTACTTTATCTCTCATAAGTTTATCTCATAAGTTTATCTGTCATAACTATATCTCTCATCACTGTATCTCTCATCACTTGATCTCTTCACTTTATATCACTTCACTTCATTTTTCATCAATTTACCTCTCATCACTTTATCTCATCACTTAATCTCTCATCACTTTTTTTCATCGCTTTATCTGTTGTCACATTATCTCTCATTACTTTATCTCTCATCATTTTATCTTTCATCACTTCATCTCTCATCTCTCGTCACTTTATCACTTTCTTTCTCTCTCTATCGATGACAGTCGTGCAGAGTTCCAGGTGTAATATGCGCATCGCAGACAAGTTCGTGAATAACGAGGGAACACTGTGAACAAACGTCGTAAATGTGGATCGTCGTGAATTGGTCGCAAACACTTACCTACTAGAGCCGTGAAAAGCATTTGCCTGTTACTGCGTCGTGGCATAATTCCCAGTATGCGCCCTGCCGCGCTTCTCCACGCACTCGTCAGACGTTGTTCCGCTTTTCACAACGGGTCCCGTGTATTGGACGTCTTGAGCGAACTGATAATCTCATGAACAGGCGGACGTGATCGTCAACACGGTCTCCAACAACCTCGACCTGTCCCAAGGCGCCGTTTCTGCAGCGCTCCTCAAGAAGGCTGGGCAACGCCTGCAAGATCTCACCTGGGAGGTTTCACAAAAGAAAACGCTCGCGGATGGAGACGCCATGGCTGTGAAATGGAGTCAGCCCACCCTGTCCTGCAAAGAGGTCTACCACACCGCCTGCTGTAGATGGAACTCGAAAAATGCCACGAAGGTAAACTATTATTGGGTATCGCAAAAGAAGGGCATGAGAACCACATGTATGTGCATACGTTGAACTTCTTTCACACCGCATGTAGCCAACTGTGCTCATCGGAGGTGTGGGGGTAAGGACAGCAAACTAAACACAAAAAGCAGTTGTAAATAAATGAGTTTGTCAAGCTAGATGAAGATTTAAAAGTGCATAGCTCCAGTGGCTTCCTAATATCGGAAGGGAATAGCGTTCCAGACGACCGCAGAAGCGCACCCGAAAGTGCCGTGCGATGATACGGTGACCGCCGTCTTAGTTCGGTGGTTAACGAAAAGCCGCTGCCACTGCTGCTGTGAGGATGATGTTTTATACTCCTTGACAAGATCAGCAAGGTATTGTGGTTCATGCAGTTTCAAAATATCCCATTGTTTTATACCTCTCTTGAATGGGATCTTTATTACTGTAGTATGTATATATCCACAATAGAGGTTTTTGGGTTATATCGCATATATAAATGTGTTGTTAAACCTGCCACCACCCGACAGCCACCTAGTGAAGGTTTGTCACGTAAACACAAATGTGGCCAATTTACTTGTACAGCACTAATCGGTGTGTTGGGGAGTAAACCCACAACGTTTCGCCAGAAATTGCGAAGGCCTATGTGCTAAACAGTATGTATGTTGAACTTCTTTCAAATCGTACATAGCCAAATGTGCTCATCGGCAGTGCGGGAACTAATGAACGTTAGACTAAACACTGGACCACTACGTAAACGCGAGACAACGACATCACTATCTACACAAACAGACATTTGTCACACTCTCTCTACCTTCCATTCATCGAACATTATACATCTGCAATGTAGTTGACTTGTACATCACAACACTAATGTTAATGTAACCATTAAAAGTGAAGTTCAATAGAGAAAGGCAGTTTAAAACGTAGGCTTTCGCGACCAATATTATTCATAATAAAAGTTTTATTATTTTCTCTTTCTACGTGACTTTACCGAAAGAACCAAAGAGTAATTCCTGTAGTCACGAAAGCTCCAAATTAAGTTTCAGTCAATTGTTATGATTAGTAATCAGCGAAACGTCGTACTCAAAAATTGTAAATGTTGTGGATTCACTCTTCAGCACACCGGTGGGCTAAAGTAATGAACTATTTGTCTTTTAGGTGTCAGTTTTGTGCCAGATTAAAGGGTAAAAAAACTATTATTATGTTTTGCTACTAGCAAAGGAGGTCTCATGATGTAAATGCTTACCCCGAGCTCTCAATACTCTCATGGGGCGTTGTCTTTGAGTTGTGCGCCTTTTGGCGTCACCTGATTGAACACCATATGAGACTGGGCTCTAAAAAAAAGCTGTCTCTGGTGTGGACCAATCAATTTCAAGGACAATGCATACATTATCAGAGTGCTGTTTTTTGTTTGCATTTTGACCGAAGGTATTGTGGTTAATGTAAACATAATCCCTTGTAAAAAGGTGTCAGTTTTGTGCCAGATAAAAGGGTTAAAAACCTATTATTATATTTTGCTACTGGCGAAGGAGGTGTCATGATGTATTTGTCTTTTGTTAACGTGACACCATTTTTTACTGATTGGCCGTGTCGGGTGGTGGAGGGTTGCGACACATTTATAAATAACGCGATCTAACCCAAAAACCTTTATTAGAGGAAGGCAACTACCCCACCACACTGTTTTATGCTCGCAGTTGTGAAGTTGCAAACGTAAAATAAACGCCTTTGTTTTCCCTCATCCCTAAGGTTTTGGAGCAAATAATATCAACTTGCCTCAACATGGCCAGCAAATCAAACTACGGCACCATTGCCTTCCCGGTCATCGGCACCGGTGTCCTGCAATTCCCCAAGGAGGTCACCGCTGAAGTGTTTTTCTCCGAAGTGAAACGCTTCGGCAAACGCAACCCCCGGTCGTCACTTACGGCAGTGAGGATCATCGTGCATGGGCAGGATGAGGAGGTGTTCAGAGTGAGTGTGCACCACCGGGGCCTGCTATTCCCCCTCCCCTGTATTCCGACACAAGAATGATAAAAAATAACCGAATAACGGATAACCCCACGGACTGGCTCGACTTGCGACCCCTTCTCCCCCGCTTTTATGACCTTTATTTTAGTGAGTAAGACGCCACCCCCCATCCCAAAATTACAAAACAAAACTCGTATCTACGACCGCCTAATGACTGCTGCTCGTATTTTAAAAAGCCTCAGCCAGTCCAGGCCCATGTAAAAAAGCACTTAAGATTTTTCAAATGTAAGCGTTAATTTTTACTCAATGTTTGTGGAAGTTACGTCAGGTGACAAATGTTTGTTAGGGTAATTTTTATAATTTTTCGTGGTTCATTTTGGAATTTTATGGTACGTAATGGGCTTGCAAGAACGGAACTCCCAATTTATAACATTGTGCCGTATGGGAAACAAGGGTTCGACTTATGACAGGAACCAAATAGGGTGCAGGTGGGTTTGTCGCGTGTATTGCATTGGTTCACACCGTTTTCATTGTCCGAGAAAGGCCTTTCATTAGATGCACTTTCTTCTCGAAAAATGTCATGGATACCCAATGTTATTCAGTTAAATGTGTGTCCATGTTTGGTTTAGGTCGATGAAGTGATATGATTCTCACAGACTCTATGCAATTGTTGCTGCCCATAAACTAACACTACCCATAGACTCAACACTGCCCATAGACTCAACACTGCCCATAGACTCAACACTATCCAAAGACTCAGCACTGCCCATAGACTCGACACTACCAATATACTTAATACTGCCGATAGACTCAACACTGTCCATTAGTCCCAACACTGTCCATAGATTCAACACTGCCCAAATACTCAACACTGCCCGTAGACTCAAAACTACACGTAGATTGAACACTGCCCATGGATCCAACACTGCCCATAGATTCACCACTGCCCTTAGACTCAAAACGGCTCTTAGCCTGAACACTGCATCATAGACTAACACTGCCCGTAGACTCACACTGTCCACAGACTCAACACTGCCCATTAGTCCCAACACTGCCCATAGATGCAACACTGCCCAAAGACTCAACCCTGCCCATAGACTCAAACTGCACATAGACTCAACAGTGCGCTGAGACTCAACACTGCATCATAGACTAACACTGCTCATTGACTCAACACTGCATCCTAGATCCAACACTCCTCATCGGCTCAACACTGCTCTTAGACTAAACACTCCATCATAGACTAACACTGCACATAGACTCAACACTGCCTACATACTCAACACTGCCAACAGCCTGAACATTGCCCATAGACTAATACTGCCCAAAGACTCAACACTGCCCATAGACTAACACTACCCATAGACTGAACAGTGCCCATACATTGAATACTGTCCATAGGCTCAACACTGACCATACACCAAACACTGCCCATAGATCCAACACTAATCATAGACTCAACACTGCCCATAGACTAACCCTGACCATAGACTAACACTGCTCATAGGCTCAACACTGCCCATAGATAAAGAAATGTATTAACATTTCTTTATCTCTCATCACTTTATCTCTCACCACTTTATCTCTCATCACTTTATCTCTCATTGCCTTATTTCTCACCACTTAATCTCATCGCTTGATCTCTCATCGCTTTATCTCTCATCGCTTTATCTCTCATCACTTTATGTCACATCACTTTATCTCACATCACTGTATCTCTCATCACTTTATATCTCATTACTATATCTCATCACTTGATCTCTCACACTTAATCTCTCTATCTCGTTGCAGCAGTTGTGTAGACTTCCCGATACGATTCGCGGATAGCCACAATAACTGATTGCGAGTTCGTGAATAACGAGGGAATGCCTTATTGAAGGCCATTGTCTGGCCGAAAATTTACTTAAAGCTTTTAAATCTGAGTTTTTTTTTTATTGCTCACGATTTCCGTTTGTAACTCTGTCCACGCCAGGCGTTCATGGCAGAACTGCAAAAGGAAAAAGATAAAAGTGCGAGCAAGACAGCATCGGCAGCAAGCGGCGAGGCCCTCCATGTGCCGAGCCCACAAGATGCAGCGCAGTCGAGAGACAGCCAACAGGATGGTGAGTACACACACAACAACCGCCATTCACCACTAAGTGGCGGTGAAGTCAGCACGACGCTTGTGCCAGGCCATGTGCACCTTGAGGTCACGTGAAGTGTCGAACGCCCGCTAGCAGGAATCGAACTCGGGTCGCCGGGTTCGGAGCGCAGCGCGCTAACCACTGCACCACCGCTCCCCACACATCCACACCAATTGAAAGAGGTCATGCAGCAGTGAGCTCAACTGATTTTTTATATCACAATTTGGACATCTTCTGTGAGTCATATCTGTTACTTTCTCGTTAGTGGAGGTCTTGTGAGTACCGATGTGTCTTCTTCTTGTATGTATTTTTTTTATAGTTCTGCTATAATTGTTTCTTGTAGTGAAGCCTTGTCACCCTGTTGTAAAGGCAAGGCCTGACTAGCCTAGATCGGCCTAGCCTAGGACGGCCTAGTGTAGGCAAGCCTTCCTTTGTAAGCCTCGCTCCTTCTGAGTAATTTTTCCATCACTGTTTCCACTGCCATTGATAATTTTCTGATGTGTTTGTTGCTCTCTAATTTTTGGCTTCACTACAGTGCCCTGACCCATAAACACATCAGCATAACTGCAGTAGCGATGAATACATCTAGTGTTAGGTATTGTTACAATGCTCTAAAGCTTTAGCATTGATAGGGTAGCATTGATGTTAGTGTAGCACCGTGTTATAGTTTTAATAATTGTAATGGTCATGTAAAGCTGCTGGAAAGTCGACTCAACGACGGCTATGCCTCATCGAATGTAACCATCGAGGCATACGCGGATGCACATGCAGACATCGTCCCAGCTCGTGAAATCACATGCGCTGCCACGGTTAGCGGCAAGGCGGTTTTCTACATCTCAACCGAATCTGCAGTGAACCGTGCTGTGGAGACAGGACTCGCCAACCACGAGGATCGCTCTCTCCAATATCTCCCCATACACCCATGATGAAATGCTGAGAGAGCATATTGCCAAGCCTGGCACGATCATGTCGCCTCTCTCACCGGTCCCTATTGGGACCAAGACTCCCAGGATAAGAAACGTGCTTTCCTTTCAACACCATGTGCAAGTGCTGCTCAATCCTCAAGATCAGTGCGAAGGGAGCTTAATTGTGAATTTTTTTTAGGATATTGCTCACAGAGTTTACTACGGTGCCGACATGGTCATATCCACAAGAACTGTCCTACTCCCAGGGTGATCAATAATATGAGGGAAATACATAGAAAAAAAGACTGGAGCATGGTGAAACTGGTACAGCCTGCAAGCAGGCACAGAGCAAGCAAGGAAGCAGTGCTGCATCATCAGGCCGCGACTCCCATTGCCAAATGTCGGTTCCCACTCCAAAATTGAGTGTATTGATGCAGGATTAAGCATGTCCCTGCCCTGTGCTGTCTTACAAGAGGAAGCTCAACAGATCTGGTTCCAGCTCACAAGAAACAGAGATGGAGGTGGTGGACACCGACAGCGACATCCCTCCACTGTAGTCAAGGGAGTGATGAGGTCATTGCTCAGAAGACAGCAGACATGCACATGCCTCAGTGGAAAAAGGCATGAGGGGGACACAAATAAGCACCAACAAACAGAAGTGCATGATTCAGATTAAATGGAGTCCTCAATCACTCAAGCTGAACAGCCAACATGTGTGAAGGAACCAATGCCGGATGTGCAAGATGACGAGGCCACATCAAAAAGAGGGAATTATGAAAGTCAGGCTATTGGCGTCTTTAAATGTAAATGGTTGCAGGAGTGCACTTCGCAGATTCTACGTAATTGATTTGGCAAAGTAGCAAAAGTGCTCACTCTTCCTACAAGAGACACATCTCGTGGAGGAGGGGTGAGGTATGCTGGAAGGTAGACTTGGATTAGAAGATTTTCTTCAATCGCCTTTCTAACAAAACTGCAGGGGTGGCAACTCTGGTGCTCCCAGGGTTGGCATCAGGGGGTCCAATGCAAAAAACGGAGTAAATGGTAGATTCCTTCACGTTGTTGCAAAATGCCAGGGAACTATAATTCACCTCATCAATGTCTATGCACCTACCTCTGATAGGGATGTTTCCATATTTAAGCATGTAGCTGCATATTTGGCAGGTATATGGACGAATGTGTAGTTGTAGGTAACAATTTCAACTGCACCATTGGACCAATGGATAGGTCTGAGATAGAGCCCTTATGCCAGTGTGCAACTCATGTGGCTGCTAAAAGACAGTGCTCTGATAGACATATGGAGAGAACACCACCTCAATATAGCCGCATTCACCGTTGTTGGTACAAGACATGATGGAACTTTCATACGGTCTAGGTTGGACAGGATCTACTTATCACAGCATCGTCTCTCCAATGCACTACTAACAGACGTTTGGCCAACACCTTTTTCTGATCACCACCTGGTAACATTCAAGATAAATCTGTGGCGAGGAACAACTGGATTGGCGTACTGGAATTTCTGCAACCTTCTACTGCAGGACCTTGTTTTCAAGCTGCATATCACTGACTTTTGACAGTGGTGGAGGGCTGAAAAGCCACACTTTTACTCTCTAGGGCAATGGTGGGATGTCGGGAAAGTTAAACTAAAGCTTCTATGCCAACACAACTCAAAATGGAGTTCAGAGAAGACAACTCTGATGTTGCTGTACTTAAAAGGGAGGCAGTAAAACTGGAGGCTGAACTTAGCCCAGGTGATGTTGCTGCAGTACACAGATATGACGAAGCAAAAGAGTTACTTCGAAAAGTCCAGCTGCACAAGGCTGAAGGGGCTTACGTTCCATCAAGAATCAGCTTTCTCCAGGTGGCTGATGCAGGCTGCATATTCTTTGCCAGCTTTGAAAAGAGGAGCGGCCAGTCAAGCCACATACCGTGCCTGTAAAATGGAGGTGGGTCAGCTGGTTAGCGGACAAAGCCTGAGCGGAGTGATGAGGGAGTTCTACTCAGATCTGTTCTTCCCTGAATCTGCGTCTCCTGCTGCTTAACAAGAACTTTGGCAAGAGTTATCGAAATTAAGCCCGGGATGACTAGACCTTCACGAATGAGATACTGGAAGAAGGAGAAATAACAGCAGCCCTCAAAGGACCGGTTCGAAATTAGTTCCCCCGACTAGATGGCCTTACGATGGAGTTTTACTGTAGTTTCTGGGAGCTCTTTATCTACAAGTGCTAACCAAAGCAACGGACAAAGGCGAGATGCCAAAATCCTGGAGGCGGGCAGTAATTGCCCTCATACCAAAAAATGTTTATCTGTGGCATCTTAGGAACTGGTGCCCCATGTCTTTGCTTTGCACGGACTATAGGATTCTAGCAATAGTACTATGAAATCGGCTTAAAGTCGTTCTGGCACACATAATTCACTCGAACCAGTCATACATTGTTCCGGGATGCACAATTCAAGTACCATATATTCATCATAACGGGATCTAATCACCTTGTCCGGATACTTTAATATCTCACTAGTTTTTTTGTCTCTAGATCAGGAGAAGGCTTTTGATCGTGTGGACCATTCATACCTCCTGGGTAATTTGAGCGTATTTGGTCTGGAAGGAAACTTGCTTGGGCACGTTGTATTGCTCTATAGCAGTGCAGAGTGTTTGATATAGGTGAACGGATCTCTATGTGCACCCATTCCTTTCAGCAGAAGAATTAGTCAAGGCTGTCCCCTGTCAGGGCAGCTTTATTCAGTTGTCCTGGAATTTTTTCTGTGCCTGCTAAGGAGAAGGCTTTCAGAGCTCGTAGTTAATGGGCCAGAAATGAGAATAACTATGTCTGCTTAAGCAGATGATATAGTCCTAATGATGTGTATAGTAGTGTAGTGTATAGTAGTGTATAGTGTAGTGTACAGGCGACATGTCATGTGCAGACTCGTCGCCAGATGCCGCTACTTTGCTCTTCCACCGTATGCATATGTACATGGTTGCCCGATAGTCTCCAGCTGCGCCGAGAGCTAACGCAGCAGTGTCTTTCTCAACGCTCTTCACTTTTTTTGTAAATTTTCTTCTAATTTAGAAAAATGTTCTCCTTTTGCTTCGTCTGAGAAGAGTAAATGTGATGTACATGCAGAAAAGTACTGAAGGTTTTTCAAATGTAAGTGTTTGCTTTTACTTGTAAACGTAAATGTTTGTAAACGTAATGTTGAGTTACAATAAATGTTTGTTCGGGTTATTTTCATGAAAATTTGTGGTCAATTTTGGTATTTTTATGGTACGTAACGGGTTTCCAGGAACAGAACCCCCAATTTATAACGTCGCTTCCTATGGGAAACGAGGGTTCGACTCAACTTGCTGACTGTTATCCGGGAACCAATTAGGGCATAGGTGCTCAGGTTGCCTGTATTTCAATCGCCTAGAAGATGTCAATCTAGGCAATAATACTCGTGTATTCTTGTCTGGATAATTCTAACTTATTTGAAATTTTGCGACGAAACATTTCAGTTTAACAGGAAGAGGTCAAGGATCGGCGGGACCTGGATCCAGTTCTTTAAATGAAATCTTGAATTGTCACGCCAGACGACGAATCTGTAGAAAATTTCTGCTCAGTAGGCTTTGTAGATCGGAAAATAGTAAGAGCGGCAAAGATTTGAAAGGATATCAACGGACAGACGGGTAAACTTAAAATAAAAGTACGTAAAAAAGGGGCTAATGTTTTCTGGCGTAAATGCAATGTGCGAGGGTGTTCAAACATCAAATTGATTGACTCCGTGGTAAGAGAAATTGCCAGCGAACACGCTTCAATTCGTGTGCGCACCTGGCCTGCACCGGAGGCAGCCTCCTCCGTATCCCTGTCTCACCACCAGTGCTGGGCCAGAGGCTGCTGACAGGTGACTAGCGCACGGACGAAGCAAACACCAGCAACGTGCTCATGGCTTGGATTGAGAAGCCATTGTAACTGTGGGAGCTTTTTGCCAGTATCGAGATATTGAAATAGAAGAAGAATATGCTTTATCATTTCTAATTATAATAATACTTTAATTTCACATAGCGGCGTCATTCATGCCAACGGCATCCCACAATGCTGTACATTAATGATATATATACACACACAAGGACCTTGTTAGGATGCTGGAACATCCTAACGCATGTATTTATGCCAGACTTCATGGTGTTGGTCTTGAACTATACATTTTTATACGTATATTAGATGGACTTTAGCAGATTTGTCTTCGAAGTGAATGCATTGCTTTCAGAGAGTTGTATAGAGATAAAAAAACAGTTCAACATGTACCGATATTATCCATATTAGACCGACACATGAGGAAGATTTCTCCACAACTCTCTATCTGTCGCCTGATGATGCTGCTGCTTGTTGCAATTACTGTAGAAATGTCACGGCTACTCGAATTGTAAATGTGTGCAGTGGGTTTACTCTCCAACAAACGAGCAGTGAGTGCTGTACTTGTAACGTTTTGTTTACGTGACTAAATCTTACTGATTAACTGTGTCGGGTAACGCTGGCGGGTTTAATGGCACATGTATATTTCCATGATCTAACCCAAAAACAAACCTGTGTCATGGAAGAAAAAAAGGTTGTGCACGAATCAACACTCCGATATTTGACTTTCCGCAGACTTCTACACAAATCTGATAGATCCCGGACTGGGATCGCTGCAGATGAATTTCGGGAAGGTGAAAGTGCTTATAAAGCACGGGAACATCGTCAAGGAGAACACCGAGGCCATCATGAACGTGACCAACAGCTCGTGCAGCATCAAAACGGGTACTACGGACGGAAACATGTTCACGTAGCGCATCGCGACGTGTCAATTTCAATTGGCGATGACATCAAGACACACGACCTTTTAGTTCCACACTGTATGTAGCTAACCGTGCTCATCGGAGGTGCAGTGTTGAGTCTATGGACAGTGTTGAGTCTATGGGCAGTGTTGAGTCTACAGGCAGTGTGTATGTTGAACCTCTGTCGCACCGTATGTAGTCAATTGTGCTAATCGGAGGTGCGGGAGAAGGAAAACAAACTAAACACATGAAAGCAGTTGAACCCGTAGGTTTTTGTGACCAATATGAAGAGAGCTATTTAGAGACACGTGTCTTTAAATAGCTCTAAATAGCTCTCTTCATACGCTACGGTAATTTTGCTGGAGCAGTCACACCTGATGACGGATGCTTTTGTTGCTTCCGAAACGTCGTGATTTAATTTAGTTTTATTTTATTTTGTGTTCACCTACGTGACTTTACCGAAAAAACCAAAGAGTATTTTCGGAAATGTTGAGAAATGTAGTATAATTCATATTACCTCCGTACGTGCACGGGGATTGAAATGATGACATCTTCGTTATTTTATTTTTATTTTTTTCACTCAAATTTGGTGCCCCCCCACTTAACTTGGCACCCTGGGCAACCACCTAGTTGGTTTATACGGACGCGCCGCCCTTGTCTGTACTTGAGCTCTTTTTCAGAAGCGACCTGGCTGTCGCAAACGATAGCTCAACATAAGCGGTTTATCGTCGTTGTCGCGTGGACATTTGAACATTATAGCGGGACCCCGGGGTCCCATAAGCCCCTGGCTCTTGCATAAACTGCTTTGCGACGTTATTTCATGTCTGTTGAAGGCGAACGTTACGGCAAGTTATTCCTCTCGACGATCTCTACACGATGCGCTAATAAAAGTTTCAGGTTTTTTTATGACTACGGCAATGTTGGCAACAACGGGTGCTTGGTGAAGAACGAGAGGATTGATTTCTGGTGGGTCGCGGCATTTATGTGCGTGGTGGGACGGAGTCGCCAAATATATATGAATTAATTACGATTTTGACTCATTCGGGACCCCAGGTTCCCGCCATAAGGTTCATTTATAGCAGCAGGCAAATGATCCGAACGCGTGACGTCGATCCTAAACCTCGGAGGGAAAACCCACGGGGAGAGAGACACCGCAAACTATGTCATCAGCCATAAGCAATTGCAGATTGGTGCTGTAATAATAATACGTCCATTTCATAGAACATAATTCATGCTAATAGCATCCCATAATGATGTAGAGTAATTATACATGAGGACCAAGTCCTATATACAGCCACCACTGTTAAGCAGATGAAAAGCACCTCTATACGACTACCGAGCAAAATTACAAATGCATCAATAAATTTAAGAAGTGACACCAAAGCAAAAAAAAGGCACAAACAGCCAACAAGTTATTGGAACAAAGACGTCATCATTACATCCTGTAATAGGACATAATTGATTCGCGACACAATTAATGGTAAATTTAGTTGGATATGGCCCTTATATATGAACTCAACTACTTTTTTTACATACCAGGTAAGGCCCACTGAGATATGTATATATATGTGGGTCTTTTTTTTTTCAGAAGCGACCTGGCTATCGCAAATTATAGCCGAAAGGAAGTGGCGTATGATGGTCACGTGTATAGCAGCAGCCAAATACCCGCAGGTGGTTCATCGTTAATTTTATCGGTAACCAACCACGGATGGATTATCTGTTGAGCTACAGACAGCAGCAGACAGCAGCACCATGCAGCAGCAGTAGACAGCAGCAGCAGACAGCAGCAGCGGGCAGCAGCAGACAAACAGCAGCACCATGCAGTAGACAACAGCAGCAGCAGACAGCAGTAGACAGTAGCAGCATACAGCAGGAGGCAGCAGCAGGCAGCAGACAGCAGCAGACAGCAGCAGCAGACAGCAGTAGCAGACAGTAGCAGTAGCACACAGCACAGCAGCAGATGCCTCCTCTTGAGGAGGGGCTGTTACAGAGACAGAATGAATACCGAGACAGAATTAATGATAAGATTGCGTAATTGTTTCAGGCCCATATGTGGAGCAATTAGGCAGTGACTTTGGCTAATTAAGTATTTGTTTTTTCTAAATGAACAATACTGGAATGGGAATCTCCTCGAATTCCCTGAGCGTTAACATAATATTATTAATTACATTTTACATAGCATAGAGTGTGAAATAAGTTCACCATACATCAAAATATAGTATGTTCTAATTGCATCCCAGAACGCTGTACATGAATTATATGCCAACCAATTAATATGCAACACCGTGCTGGTGAGATGTTACCTATCTCGCCTGGTATGCAGGAGGTCGTGGCTTTTATGCCAACCCTCATGCCTCTGCTGTATGTTTGTAGTCTGCGTGTCTTTCTCTCTCTCCCCCCGTGGTCGCGTGGAGAGTAGTCTGGATCCTCCGGGTTTTCCTTCCACATTTCGAATCAACATCACCATGTGCTTAGAGTATTTGCATACCTATCATACCATACGGTTGACCTGTATTCTTGTACAAGGAAATTGAGTTTTCAGGTCCACACAGTGTAAGCCGTTTCCATGTGGGAAATTGTTTTCTTCTATTTTTTGTTTTTCCCCCTTGTGATGGGACTTTATAGGATGAACGTTGAGATTTATAAGGCCACAGGGTGACCAATAAGGTCTGAATTAGTCTTTAATAAGGTAGGCACTAATAAGGAGTTGATAGGTATGTATTTTGCTCCTATAAATGTCCACGTGATAAGCAACTTCGTTGAGCTATAATTTGCGATAGCAAGGTCGCGTCTGACAAAGAGCTGTGTAGCTCAGTGGGGGTCCTTACCTGGTGAAATAAAAAAAAGTTTAGTTTTAGTTAATTTGATTTGTGAGGGAGTATCCCTGAGCCTGGATCCGTACCTCCAAAGTCACGACAGGGCAAATCGTGTTTACTTTTGTGACAATGTTTTAAATCTCTTCATTTCTTTGATCTTCCCCCTTCCCCCTCTCTTCCGATATCGTGAAGGCCGCGCGACGTCGTCGGTGCTGCTGCCGTTGGCGTTCCCGTAATGTCGCGGGCTTTCACTACAAAATGGGACCCTTTTGCCAGAATCAAAATATGAAAAAAATAAAATAGGTGTTTACCATTTCTGGCAATAAAATAGGATTTAAAACAAGATTTATTGCCAGAAAGGGTAAAACCTATTCTTATTTTTTAATACTTTGATACTGGCAAAACAGTCCCATTTTGTAGCTGCTCAAACCGAAGCTATAGTGCATTGCCCTTGTACTGTTCGCTTCTTGCCATTCTCTGGTTTGACACTGGTGAAACTAGGCTGTAAAGAAGGATGTATCTGGTGTAGGCCAATCCGTTTCAAAGACAATGCATATATTTTGATTTAAAGCTTTCGTGGCTGCAGGGATGCATATTATTGTTTTTTTTGGTAAAGTCACGTAGAAGGGAAATAATAAAATAATAGAAATATATTTATTATTTCCCTTCTACGTGACTTTACCGAAAGAACCAAGAAAAATGCATATTATCAGAGCATGTTTGTTTGCATGTTCGTGGTTAATGCAGTACTTGATTCCTTGCAAAAGGTTTCTATTTGGTTTAACACATAGGCTTTCGTGACCAATATTATCCATAATATAGGTTTTATTTTTGGGTTAGATCGCCACCACCTGACACAGCCAATTAGTAATCTGGCTGTCGTCTGATGAAGCTAGTTATATTTACTGGCGAAATGTTGTACTCAGATTGTAAATGTTGTGGATTTGTTATCCAACACACCGGTGTGCTGTACTAGTAACGAATTGGCATGTTCTGTTTGCGTAAAAAACCTTACTAATTTGCTGTGTCGGTTGGTGGCGGGTTTAGCGACATGTTTATATTTACGCGAACCAACCCCAATTTTTTTAATATTATCTATTTGGTATTTGAACATCTTAACACCTCCTGTTGTATTGCCAGGAAGGGTAAAACACCTAGTCTTATTTTTCATAGCTTTCGCTCTGTTTGGGACTTCACTCTTTCAGGTGTCTGCGGCGAAATTCTGAAGGCGGCTGGAGAGGGAGTACGGGAAGAGTTTTTGCGAAAATGTAAGCGATTATTATTGTACCGCATCACTGCTGCGCATTCGTTTGAATTCGTTTTCAATTTCAAATTGTGTTTACGGGGCGTGCATCTGTGCATGTGTGCGTGTTGGGAGCCTCCCAAGTGTGGAGCAGCAGTGTAGCGGTCAGCGCGCTGCGCTATGAACCCGGCGACCCGAGTTCGATTCCCACTCACGGCCAACAGCCGGTGACAATTATCTGAACCGGTCCTGGGCTTCCTCCCCTATGTCGACTCAGCCTCAAATGAGTACCTGGTGCAGTGTGTAAACATCGCCACTGGGGAGACAAAGGCGGCTGGGCGTGGTGTTTTCCACCCACTCCCTCGTGAGCCGTTTCTGGCCTTCATAGGTGCTCGGTAACAGCACTTGCCCCAACAGTCTGTTGAAGGCTATACGGGGGGTTTTGTTTTTGTGGGGAGCCTCCAACTGCCCAGTAGCGTCCTTCACGAGCATCCTCCATAGACTGGTCAAGGACGCTACTACTGGGCAGTTGGAGGCAGTCGCCCTCCAGCAACAACGGAGGGCAGAGGAGTGATGCTCACAACAACAAGCAGAGTGCCGGGTGGCTAAAATGCAGCAAGTTGGCACAGTAGGGGGTACAGCTGGTGCATCTACCGGTCATCTCAGTCAATCAACCCACGGCACCTGGGTCTGTCTCGAGACCTCCTGTCAACGAGCCTGAGACCTCCTGTCAACGAGCCTTCGACACTTCACGTGGCCTCAAAGTGCACCTGGCTTGGCACAGGCGCCGTGGTGACGTCACCGTCATTGAGTGGCGAATGTCAGGTGTTGGTATTATTGGTATTGGGAAGCGTTTGCGCAGTGGTTAGCACTACGCTGTGCTACGAGCCCGGCAACCCGAGTTCGATTCCTGATCATGGTCAACAACAGTGACCGATAGCTGAACCGGTCCTGGGCCTCCCCTAGGTAGACTCGGCCTCAAATGAGTACCTGATGCGGTGTGTAAACATTGCCACTGGTGAGACAAAGACGGTTGGGCGTGGTGCTGGCCGCCCCCACCACACCCCCCCTCGTGTGCGACGGGGCGGCCTTCATAGGCACTGCTGCTCGCTAACAGCACTTGCCCCAACAGTCTGCTAATGCTATACGGGTGATCTTTGTGTATGTGTGTGCGTTTTATTCAGGTCAGGGAGCCTATAACGGGGTGGTCGTGACCGACGCTGGAGATTTGAATTTGAAAAAAATCATCCACCTTGTTTTTGCCAAGAATCTCTTCGCGAAACAAGTCTACAATGCATTGGTTGTGTGTGAAGACGTCCAACTGAAGTCCATTGCTCTGCCAGCTGTTGGAACAGGTGAATGCTATCTAGCATTGTAGTGTATAGTAGTGTAGTGTATAGTGTAGCATATAGTATAGTGTGTAGTGTATAGAACTCAGTTTAACATGTAGGCTTTCGCGACCAATATCATCCATAATAGAGATTTTTGGGTTAGATCGTGTAAATATATAAATGTGTCGTTAAAACCCGCCACCCGACACAGCCAACTAGTAAGGGTTGTCACGTAACAGAACATGCCAATTCGTCACTAGTGCAGCACACCGGTGTGTTGGAGAGCCAAGCCACAACATTTTATACGTGTATATGTTGTGGCTTGGCTCTCCAACACATTTACAATGTTGTGGCTTGGCTCTCCAACACACCGGTGTGCTGTACGTGTGACGAATTGGCACGTTCTGTTTACATGACAACCCTTACTAGTTGGCTGTGTCAGGTGGTGGTGGGTTTTAACGACACATTTATATATTTACGCGATCTAACCCAAAAACCTCTATTATGGAGTATAGTACTCAGTTTAACACAGAGGCTTTCGCAACCAATATTATTAATAATAAACGTTTTGGGTTAGATCGCATCAGTACAAATGTGTCGTATTCCTCCACCAACCGAAACAGTCAGTAAGGTTTGTCACGTAAACAACGCACCAATTACTTACTACTTCAGCCCACCGGTGTGTTGGAGAGTAAATGCACAACCTTTACAATTTGAGTACGACGTTTCACTGGTAATTACATTCAGCATCATCGGGCGATTTGGCAGAATAGTGAAGCAGTGCACCTGCTTCCGGTCTTAAATAAAGCAAGATGACATCATCACTGTTAATCAATCAGTGTAGTATATAGTAGTGTATGGGAGTGTAGTGTATAGTGCAGGGCATGGTAATGTAGTGTATTGTGGAGTGTTTAGTGTAGTGTAAAGTGTAGTTTATAGTGTGTATTGTAGTGTATAGTGTAGTATGTACAGTATATATGTTGAACTTCTTTGGCACCGTACGTAGCCAACCACACTAATCGGAGTTGAGGGGGAATGGTAAACACAGAAAGCAGTTCTAAAGAAATTAGTTTTCAATCTAGATCATAACAATTACCAGTGGCACACAATGCAAAAAACATCCCCCCCCTATCGCCTTCAACAGGCTGTCGGGGCAAGCGCCGTGAGTTAGTTGTGCTGTAACAGGATAAAATTAATCCGCGGCAGAATGAGTGATAAATTATGTTAATGTGGAAGGGATGCCAATCAGCGTCAAGGGGTGGGCTTCTAATGTGGGGCTTTTTAGATCCACAACTCGTCTCTTTAGATCCATAAATCATGTGACAGGAATCACCATGCTTGATCCACGCTCGATCCAGCTTGATTCCCGTTTATTCCAGCATTGAATCGTATTCCTTGTATGAGCAAAGCCACACCCCACTACTCCATATATGCGCTTCCTGCATTAACATAATTTATCATTCATATTGTTAATAGATTCATTTTATCTTGTTAGAGTGCCTCTAATTTGTCGTAAAAGCCCCTTGAAGTAAGGCGCTGTGCAAATCTACACTGGGCAAGACGAGGCGTGAGCGCGTCTGACGCTTGTTGACCTGCGTTCATGTTGTTGTTGTTGTCCAGGCGTGGGCGGCTTAAACCCGCACGAATCAGCGACCATCATCCTGGACGCCATCGCGGAGTTTTTCGTCCAGAAGAAGCCCAAGAGTCTCATGGAAGTGAGAGTTGTGGTGTTCATGGAGGAGATGCTGCAGGACTTCCATCGGGAGCTGCTCAACAGACAGTCCAAACCCGCACCATTGGAAAAGGGAATTATGTCCACTGTGACAAGTACGTAACCATGATGTATTATTGTTTTATATATTTGTTTATATATTTAACATTGACGATCATGAAAGGACTAGATGCAGTTATGAGAATAATCGCCAACAGAGAAGCAATGGGAGTCAGGAGGACCAGCGGTGGATCTTCGTAGGCAACGGTGTACATAGGAATCCTGTGTCATCACTAAGTGTGTTTTGTTTAGCCTCAATGAAAATCGCTAAAGTTTAAGGTGTGAATGTAATTTCACAACATAACTGGTATTGTTTTTGTTTAACTGTACAGTAAAGCCTCTCTGCATGGGCGTTACGTTTTTGCAGAATTCGCGAAAGCAGAAACCTCGTTTCAATGGGAACAATTGACTTGGGTTCCTGGTACGAGTGAACATAGGGGGAAAATGGTAAATGCTTAATAACAATGACTACAACATATAATGCGTTATAAAGAACGATGTGTTTTTCAATTACCTTTGATGATGGCGGTGATGATGATGATTTGACGACTATGGATGAGGTGATTAGTGATTGTGGTGATGGTGAGGAATGCAGGAGGATGACTTTTTCGGGAGATGCAGGCGTTTGATAACAATGCCATACAGTTGTCATCAGTTTTGCACTCTGACGGAGCGCTCGCCACAACACTGATTGCAGTCGCCTTTTTAACGGACCTCACATTCGACTCGTTTATACCAAGACGAATAAACGAGTTGACTATGTATACCGTATATAAAGTAAAAAATCCACAGTAGCGACTTCGGAATGGCATTAATGATAGACTGAGGACTAAGCGGGCAGCCGAGATGGCGTGCCTGATCTTCGCAGACCGTTTCAAATTTAACGACATTCTGCACACACCTCCCCGGTATCAGTGGTCTGGCGCTACGCACACTCGAGGAATACCGGAGTCGCGAAGAGCGAACTGGTACACAATTTAGTAACTCGCGAACACGCGAAAACTCGCGAATTAAGAACCTACGCATTTTGTGGAATGCTTGAAGAAGAGATTCTCAGCTCATTGGGCTTTACTCGGGAAGTGAGCCTTATTATGATTCGGAGAACTCAGGAGACCAGGATAGGTCTCATTTGCAAAGAGTGGCCTGGAACGACGTCTCGATGTTAGGGTCACCTTGCTTTACATCATAAGGGTGCAGTGCATGCCAAATAGAGCACACTGTGTCTTCGCAGCTGCTCGCAAAAAGATAGACATCAGTGAAATACTGATTGACATCGATGGTTATTTCAGTCTTTATATGCACAGGCATTCCTCCGATAGCTCTCAGGAGGTGTTGGTGGTATACGGAGCATTGTGCGAAACAGTGATATAGGAGGTCCTAATAACACAGTTCCTATGGAGATGCGTTACCTATGGCGCAATAGCAAACAGTGCTATGGGAGGTCACTATAACATGGTTCCTACAGAGATGCGTTACTGTCAGTGCTATAGGTAGCACTATAGGAGGTCAATATAACAAGATTCCTATAGAGATGCATTACCCACAGCGCTGTAGGAGGTCACTATAACACAGTTTCAATGGAGATGCGTCCCCACAGCGTAATAGGAAATAGTGCTATAGGTCACTATAACATGGTTCCAATGGAGATGTGTACCCATAGCGTAATAGTAAATAGCGCTACAGGAACGGAGCGGCACGCTCGGTGCTTTGTTCCAGAATGGAGTGGCACACTAGGAGCTCCATTCCGGATGTTCCCGTGGCAGCCAGCGCTGAGTTCCAGATTGATTTGGGCTGCGCTCGGGAATGTTTCGTCCACCTGAGGGTCGTCGTCGGGTGAACGCTCAATCCTAGGCTGTCCTAAGTGTGGCCCTTCCTGCGGAATGGAGTTGAGGAGTGTTGAGTGTGCCCGAGGATTGGAGGGAGATGCGGTGTTGCAGGTAGAGAGGGGGCCAAGCAATGCAGTGCTGCCAAATGAAGAAAAACTAAGAAATCAAGACAAGAATGCCATTGCATCTCACACTGCTGCTATATATTCCCCAGGCCTCAGTATCCATTTGCCATTCCTTTAGAGAATTGTACACTGATATGTAGGGCGTTGAATTGGCTCGGAGATGTTAACTACCTTGCCCGGTATACAGGAGGTTGTGGGTTTTATCCCGACCCTGAGGTTTGAATATTTGAAATTTATGTCTCTCTTTCTCCCCGCGGTCGCGTCAATTTTTTTTTCTCCGGGTCCTCTGGTTTTTCTCTCTACACCATTGCGTGTTTACAGTATTTGACTGCCGCTATGAATTTCCACCTGATAATCCACTTCGCTGAGCTATCATTAGCTCAGTTGTGGGGGGCCTTACGCCTGGTTAAAGAAAATAAATAGTTTCATAATATAATTGTTTGAATTGCCATTTACCGCTGTTGCATGATCCGCAGGAAATTTTCAGTACATGACATCGCTGATGTCCAGGGGGGGCAGCGAAGCCCAACGGGAAATTCAGCCGGTGTCATTTGAGATCGAGCCAGTGCATGTGCAGGTGTACTCTGCCACACTGGAGAACGTGGAGAACGTGTTCATGGAGATTGAAAAGAAAATGACGACCGAGGAGAGCAAGCTGGAGTTGAGGGACGCTATCATCGGAGAGATTTACGCCAAGGCGGGGGACGAGATCAACGCGCTGCAGAAGAAGCACCAGGTCATGATCCGGGCGGTCGCGGGCGACTGCTTGAAAATCCACGGCAACATCACGGACGTGAGCCAAGTGGCGCTGGAGCTGCAGGCGATGATCAACAAGGCGAGGGAGAGGAGGCAGCACGCCGAGGAGGAAGATAAGCTGGCGGAGGCTGTGACGTGGATGTTCCTTGGCGAGGACGAGGAGTTCACCCCCTTCTCGAAAGCCGACAATGTCGCTCTGGAGAAGGCCCTGCGCAGGGACGAGCGGCGCGTTTCAGTTCGAGGCCAAGAGGTGCTCGTCGACTTCAGTAGAATGAATCTGACCTTTGAACGTGGGAAGACGTTCAGGATTAAGCGGGTGACGCCTGCAGGTAAGTCAGTAAAATTGTGTGGAAGTTGAGCATGTGTACCGCTACGAAATTACCGTTGTCGTCGCGGTCAATTGTATTACGCACACGATTGTCATTCAGATGAGCCGTTTTTGAAGTGCATCTACGTCCTTCGCAAGGCGTCACTGCATTTCGTATTCACACTCGACAAGCTACGAACCAGAATTCCAGCCAGACAATTAACTCGCAGTCATAACAAAAGTTATCTTCGGGGTTAGATCGCGTGAGTATAAATACGTCGTTAAACCCTCCACCACCCGACACAGCCAATCAGTAGGGTTTGGTCACGTAAACAAAATGCGCCAATCAATTAGTGACTACTTCAGTAACCCACCGGTTGTGTGTTGGAGAGTAAATCCACTACAACATTTACAAATGGAGTAGCCATGACGTTCTGCTGGTGATTACAACTACCACCTTCCTTTATGAAAAACAATGCATGCATTATCAGAGCATGTTTGTTTGCATGTTCACCACAGGTACCATGTGTGGTTAACGCAGACTTTCTTCCTTGCAAAATGTTTCTATTTGGTGTTTTAACATATTAACACAACTCGTGTTTTATTGCCATACTTTGAACCTGGCAAAAAGGTCCCATTTTGCACCTTCATTTATATTTACGCGATCTAACCCATAATAACTTTTTTTGTGATGACTCATATTGGTCGCTAAAGCCTACGCGTTTAAAGTAACTCGGACTCTCATCCTATTGGATGTTGATTTATTTCTAAAATGAACAACATTTTATGAACGCTCAATCGTCGGTTCCCTGTGAAGGGACGGGCTCTTGCCAAGAGGAGTTTAGGGATGAGACTTTGAATGCTATTGCTCAATCTGACACGTTGGTATATATATGTTTTGTATGAAGATTAAAATTAGGGGAAGGCGTTCCCTGAAAGTTTGCATGGGTAGAGAGTTAAACCCCAATTGCAATTCCACGTCAGAATGACATTTGAGATGGATATTTTTGGCATTCTCTAGTCTGATCCTGGTCGTGAGACTAGGCCCTAAAGAGGGCTGTCTCTGGTGTAGGCCAATCAGTTTCAAAGACCATGCACCTAACATTATCAGAGCATGTTTGTTTGCATGTTCACGACAAGTACTGTGTGTGTTTAATGCAGTACTTGATTCCTTGAAAAAGGATTCTATTTTGTGTTTGAACATCTTAACACAACCGTTTTCTTGCCAGAAAGGGTAACACCTATTATAATTTTTTCATACTTTTATATTGGCAAAAAAGTCCCATTTTGTTGCTGCTCACCCCGTGTTATAAATGCTCCAATTCTTGCATTGTCTTTGTACTTTTCGCCTTTTGACGTTCTCTGGTCTGACACTGGAGGCTCTCAGACACCTTTGTCCTCTCATCTCCACTGAAATTGGCAACACATTGGCATGTTGCATAGTTGGGTCTCGCCTTGACTATTGCAACTCCGTCCTAGTCCGGACCTCCACTGGCAACCTAAAAAAACTTCAAAGACTACAAAACAACCTCCTGGCACGCGTGGTCATTGGCCACACTCATCCCCGTCTCGACTCACTAGCCTGTCTCCGTGCCCTCAACTGGCTCCCCATCGCCAGTAGGGTCACATACAAGATCGCTTGCCTCTGCCACCATGCCTTCACATACCTTTCTTCATTATTGACAACTTGCAGCTCAGCACACGGCAGATGCCTGTGCAGCGCGACTCACGACCTCCTCTTGATACCAAGATCCAGGATGGTCATGTCTATGCGCTGCTTCTCGGTGGCAGCCCCAACAGTCTGGAACGCTATCCCCCTGCACATTCGCAGCATCACCTCAATCGCCTCCTTCAAGAGAGACTTAAAAACTCACCTCTATAACCAAGCTTTCGAGCGACTCTGAGCTTGGCTCCGCGCCTCTGAGTTGCGGCCGTTATGTCCGCAAATTTGCGCGCATTATAAATTGAATTATTATTATTAGTGAGACAAGGCCAACAAGAAGGTTGTCTCTGGTCTAGGCCAATCAGTTTCAAATACAATGTATATCATATTATCAGAGCGTGTTTGTTTGCATGTTCACCACAAGTACTGTGTGTGGTTAATGCCGTACTTGATTCCTTGCAAAAGGTTTCTATTTCGTGTTTAAACATCTTAACGCAACTGTTTTATTGCCAGAAAGGGTACTGTCCAGGAAGTCCCCGCTCGGCGCACGGTGTTCACACAATAACACTCACCCTCACGGCGCTCATCCTCACGGCGCTCGCCCTCACGACGCACGCCCTTACGACGCTCGCCCTCACGACGCTCACCCTCACGACGGTCACGCTCACGACGGTCACCCTCACGACGGTCACCCTCACGACGGTCACCCTCACGATGCACGCCCTCACGACGCTCGCCCTCACGATGCTCGCCCTCATGACGCTCGCCCTCACGACGCTCGCCCTCACGACGCTTGCCCTCACAACGCTTGCCCTTACAATGTTCACCCTCACAACACACATTCCGTTACAACGACCTGACGAACCTCTACTTTAAACTCTTATCGCTAACTTATTATTTATGGGGGAATTGTTTTTTGCTTAACGCGGCACTGTTCAGCAACGCATATGCTGTACGCTAAACTTGTTTCACACCATGTGTAGCCAACCGCGCTAATCTGAGCTGATATTTTATTTGATTTCTGACTAAATGTTACGTTTAAGATTGATAACAAAAACATTTGATTGATTATTTAATCACTACCCAACCCCTATCACTACCCTTATCTCTACCCCTTTCACTACCCCAACCCCTATCACTACCCCAACCCCTATCACTACCCCTATCACTACCCCAACCCCTATCACTACCCCTATCACTACCCCAACACATATCACTACCCCTATCACGACCCCAACACCTATCACTACCCCTATCACTAACCGAACACCTATCACTACCCCTATTACTACCCCAACCCCTATCACTACCCGAACACCTATCACTACCCCTATTACTACCCCAACCCCTATCACTAACCCTACCACTATCACTACTCCAACGCCTATCACTACTCCAACCCCTATCACTACCCCTATCACTACCCCAACACCAATCACTACCCCTATTACTACCGCAATCCCTATCACTAACCTCTACCACTATCACTACTCCAACCCCTATCACTAGCATTATCACTACCCCTATTACTATCACTACCCCTATTACTACCCCAACCTCTATCATTACCCAAACCCCTATCACTACGCCTACCCCTACCACAACCCCTATCACAACCCCTATCACTACCCGAACTCCTATCATTAGCCCTATTACTACCCCAACCCCTATCACTAACCCTACCACTATCACTACTCCAACCCCTATCCTACTCCAACCCCTTCCCCTATCACTATTACTACCCCTATTGCTGCCACTATCACTACACCTACCCCTATCACTACACACACAGTGAGTAAACTTATTTTAGCTCTGTTTTTTAAACTGCATATTTAAGCTGCACATGCATACAAACAAATAATTAGAATTATTTATCTTCAATTCAAACCTCTCGGTGCACAGGCAAGCAGGGGCTAAGGCTGTAGAAATGCGTGCCATACTCTCGTTTTCTCTTTTCAGATGAGATTCCTCTTCACTGGGCAGACCAGAACGAGTTGGTGAATCAGCGAGTCCTCGTCGAAGTCTTAAAATGCTCCTCCAAAGCATACCAGAAAATCGAAAAGGACTTCAGAACGTCCCTGGGAAAAGTTTCTCAACAGCCAGGATTTAAAATTGTACAGGTAACGCAACACTTTTTATTCTTTCATCATTAAAAGGGACAGCAGTCCCCTGTCTCGGTTAACATTCGCTCACTTGGGGGGGGGGGGGGCGCGGTATGGTAAAGACACCTCTAAGAGGGAATTGACAACGCAAATCTGACCGGGGAAAGTGGTCTGACAGCGCAACCGCCATGGACTGCAAGTTGTAGTTTTGTCAAGATGGGGAGCGGGGGAGCAGAGGGGTAAGGAGGGGAGAGGGGGAGAGGAGGGGGATAGAGGAGGGGGAGAGGAGGTAGAGAGGGGGAGCAGGTGTAGGCCAGTCGTTTCAAAGACAGTGCATATCACAGCATGTTTGTTTGCATGTTCACCACAAGTTCGTGTGGTTAATGCAGTACTTCATTCCTTGCAGAAGGTTTCTATTTTGTGTTTCAACATCTTAACACAACTGTTTTATTGCTAGAAAGGGTAAAACCTATTCTTATTTTTTCATACTATATACATGCTTGCATTGTCCTTTGGTCCTCTTCCATCCACAGCACTGCTTAGCTCCTTTCATGCCTTCGTCTGCCTCTGGTGCAGGCCGATGGGCAGCAATAGGCTGTCCGTTTGGCGTTTGAACATCGGAACGCCGCATCGTCCAGTCGTGCTGGACAGAGTAAAGCGTTCTTTTGTTCATCACCGATTGTCTGAACAGTTGCCGTCGATGTGCTGTCATCGCTTGTGCTGATGGACTTGAAAGCATAGTTCTCGACCATAGACTAACACTGCCCATAGACTAACATCACCCATAGACTAACACTGTCCATAGACTAACGTCGTCCATAGACTAACATCACCCATAGACTAACACTGTCCATAGACTAACATCACACATAGACTAACACTGAGATGACACACAAGACAAAAATCCCACACATAGCCTGAGAAGACTGTTGGGGCAAGTGCTGTTTGCGAGCACCTATGACGGCCGGCACGGTACACGAGGGGGTGGGTGGCCAGCACCATGCCCGGCCGCCTTTGTCTCTCCAGTGTCAATGTTTTTACACACCGCACCAGGTACTCATTAGAGGCTGAGTCGACAGACACACACACGCGCTGTTGTACTCGCACGCCCCGGACCTCGGGGTTTAACATGAACCTTTATTTATTACGTGTACAAGATTTTATCGGTGCAGAATCGCGAGCTGTGGAATCTGTACACGACGAAGAAAAGGGACATGGAAAACGCGGACAAAGCGTATCCGTTGAAAACGCCCGTGGAGAAGATTCTCTTCCACGGGACGACCCTCGAGACCTGCGAGAAAATTAACGCCAACGGCTTCAACAGAAGCTACTGCGGCAAAAACGGTACGGGACCGTGCACGCAGTACACCTGCAATAGATGACGACAAATAAGAATTGGCGTTAACCCTTTCTGGAGTCGTGTGAAGATGTCCAAACACCAAATAGATACAGCTTTTGCCAAGGCGTTTGAACATCTTGACACCTCCTGTTGTATTGCCAGAAAGGGGAAAGTCTATCCTAATTTTCCGTACGTTGATGCTGATAGTTGCATTGTCTTTGCACTCTAAATTTGAAGTTTTCGTGACTGCAGGGATCCATACTCTTTGGTTCTTTCGGTAAAGTCACGTAGGTATAAAATAAAATAAATAAAATCACGACGTTTCGATTGCAACACAAGCATTCATCATCAGGTGGGAAAACCACGGCAAGAAAAATATGTTTTTCCCTCTCCTAGCGTCCACGCAACGCTTCTCTCCCCCCCCCCCTCTCTCTTCCCCCTTGCTCCTTCTCCCTCTCTTACCTATATAACCTCTTACTACGGCATCTCTCTCCCACTTCAGCAAAAAAAAAAAAATTCTTGCTGTGGTTTTCCCACCTGATGATGATTGCTTGTGTTGCAATCGAAACGTCGTGATTTAATGTATATACCTACGTGACTTTACCGAAAGAACCAAAGAGTATGTCTTTGCACTGTTTGCCTTTTGTTGTTTTCTGGTCGAACACTGGTGGTGCAGAGACAAGACCATAACGAAGGCTGCTGTCTCTGGTGTAGGACAATCAGTTTCAAATACAATGCATGTAACATTATTATCAGAGGGTGTTTGTTTGTATGTTTTACCACAAGGACGTGTGGTTAATGCGGCAATTGATTCCTTGCAAAAGCTATCGATTTGGTGTTTGAACATCTTAACACAACTCCTGGGGTCATCGGATATTGACTGGGGTGGTGCCCCAGGTGTGGAACTCTCTCCTGCTGGTGCCCCAGGTGTGGGACTCTCTCCTGGTCGTGCCCCAGGTGTGGGACTCTCTCCTGGTGGTGCCCCAGGTGTGGACCTCTCTCCTGGTGGTGCCCCAGGTGTGGGACTCTCTCCTGGTCGTGCCCCAGGTGTGGGGCTCTCTCCTGGTGGTGCCCCAGGTGTGGGACTCTCTCCTGGTGGTGCCCCAGGTGTGGGACTCTCTCCTGGTGGTGCCCCAGGTGTGGACCTCTCTCCTGGTGGTGACCCAGGTGTGGGACTCTCTCCTGGTCGTGCCCCTGGTGTGGGGCTCTCTCATGGTGGTGCCCCAGGTGTGGGACTCTCTCCTGGTGGTGCCCCAGGTGTGGGACTCTCTCCTGGTCGTGCCCCAGGTGTGGGGCTCTCTCCTGGTGGTGCCCCAGGTGTGGGACTCTCTCCTAGTGGTGCCCCAGGTGTGGGGCTCTCTCCTGGTGGTGCCCCAGGTGTGGAACTTTCTCCTGCTGGTGCCCCAGGTGTGGGGCTCTCTCCTGGTATTGCCCCAGGTGTGGGGCTCTCTCCTGGTGGTGCCCCAGGTGTGGGGCTCTCTCCTGGTGGTGCACCAGGTGTGCGACTCTCTCCTGATCGTGCCCCAGGTCAGGGACTTTCTCCTGGTAGTGCCCCAGGTGTGGGGTTCTCTCCTGCTGGTGCCCCAGGTGTGGGGCTCTCTCCTGGTGGTGCCCCAGGTGTGGGACTCTCTCCTGGTGGTGCCCCAGGTGTGGGACTCTCTCCTGGTGGTGCCCCAGGTGTGGACCTCTCTCCTGGTGGTGCCCCAGGTGTGGGACTCTCTCCTGGTCGTGCCCCAGGTGTGGGGCTCTCTCCTGGTGGTGCCCCAGGTGTGGGACTCTCTCCTGGTGGTGCCCCAGGTGTGGAACTTTCTCCTGCTGGTGCCCCAGGTGTGGGACTCTCTCCTGGTATTGCCCCAGGTGTGGGGCTCTCTCCTGGTGGTGCCCCAGGTGTGGGGCTCTCTCCTGGTGGTGCACCAGGTGTGCGACTCTCTCCTGATCGTGCCCCAGGTCAGGGACTCTCTCCTGCTGGTGCCCCAGGTGTGGAACTCTCTCCTGGTGGTGCCCCAGGTATGGGACTCTCTCCTGGTATTGCCCCAGGTGTGGGGCTCTCTCCTGGTCGTGCCCCAGGTGTGGGACTCTCTCCTGGTGGTACCCCAGGTGTGGGGCTCTCTCCTGGTGGTGCCCCAGGTGTGTTTATACCTTTAATTCCCCATTTAAAACCGACTGTTTAATCATAATAGAAGTTTTCTGGGTTAGATTGCATACATTTAAATGCCGTTAAACCCGCCACCACCTGACAGCCAATTCGTTACTCGTTCATTACACACTGGTTGTGTGCTGAAGAGGAAACTCACTACACACATTTACAATTCGACTAGCCGTGACGTTTTGCCGGTAATTACAACAACAACAACCAGCAGCAGCAGCAGCATCAGGCGACAGTCACAGAGGTGTGGAAAAATCCCTCCTCCTTTTTCAGTCTCAAGTAGTGTGACGGTTACGCGGGCCTCCTCTCACCCTCGCCGTTCCACTTTTTCATTTTTCAGCTGTGGCCTATGGCAACGGAGTCTACTTTGCGGTGAGCGCGATGTACTCTGCGCGCGCCGCGTACTCCCCACCGGACTCAGACGGCATCAAATACATCTACCGGGCACGCGTGCTCACGGGCAACTACACGGCGGGCAGCGTGGGCATGCTCGAGCCTCCGCCTAAGGATCCCAGTGTCAACTCGGTGCTGCTGTACGACAGCGTGACTGACAACACCAGCCGGCCGTCGATGTTCGTCATTTTCAATGACAATCAAGCTTACCCTGAACATATTATTAAGTTCAAGGTACCGTTGTCGTCATCATGAATCCATAACGGGGAGTTTTTTTGTTGCTGTTGTTGGGTTAAACCGCTTGCGTATAAATGCGCCGTTAAGCCCGCCACCACCGCCCAACACGGCCAATCAGTCAGGTTTAGACACGTAAACAATACGTGCCAATTGGTTACTAGTTCAGCACTAACTGGTTGTGTGTTGGAGAGTAAACCCACTACACAATTTATTCTCCAACACAACTGGTTAGTGCTGAACTCTTCACTAATCGGCACGTTTTTCAGTTTAACACGTAGACTTTCGCGACCAATATCCATAACAGGTTTATTGGGTTAGATCGGGTTGATATATAAATTTGTCATTAAACCCGCCACCATCCGACACAACCAATTAGTAAGGTTTGTTGCGTAAACAGAACGTGCCAATTCGTTATGGGTACAGCACATCGATTGTTTGTTGGAGAACAAAGCCACACCATTTACAATCTGAGAACTCTACAACACACTGGTGTACTGTACTAGTAAGGAATTGGTATGTTCTGTTTACGTGATAAACCTTACTAATTGCCTGTGTTGGGTGGTGGCAGGTTTGAGGACACATTTATATATTCACGCGATCTAATCCTACTATGGATAATATTGGTCAGAAAGCCTCCTACTACTACGTGTTAAACGGATCATCATCAAGACCGCCATCAACTTTCCCATCGCCAGCATTAAAAATCACCATCTCCAACATCAACATCATCAACGTCAGCACCGTTATCAGCACCACCTGCATCATCATAATCAAAATAACAGGGCCTTATTTCAAGGCGATTACAATAATAGATAAAAATGAATTTTACGACAACAGTGGTGGTGTAGCTATGGTGACAAGAGATGGGGTGGTTAAGGACAGTGCATATCATTATCAGAGTTGTTTCTTTTTGTTTGCATTTTGACTACTTGTGTTGTGGTTATTGCAAACATGATTCCTTGTATAAAGGTGTCAGTTTTTATACCAGTTGAAAGGGTAAAAACCTATCACTATTTTGCCACTGGTAAAGGAGGTCTCATAGTGTAAATGCTTACCCCGAGCTCTCAATACTCTGATAGTGCGCTGTTTTTGAGTTGTACGCCTTTTGGCTTCATCTGGTCCAACACCAATGGAGACTAGGCTCTAAGAAAAGCTGTCTCGGGTGTGGACCAATCAACTTCAAGGACAGTGCATATCATTATCAGAGTTGTTTCTTTTTGTTTGCATTGAAAACTGCTTGTGTTGTGGTTATTGCAAACATGATGCCTTGTATAAAGGTGTCAGTTTTTATACCAGTTGAAAGGGTAAAAACCTATCACTATATTCTTAGGTTTTTTCGGTAAAGTCACGTAGGTAAAACATCAAAATTAATTAAAAAAAATGATGCAGCTAATCCGGCTGTGACGGTCCCACCTGATGACGGAGACTTGTGTTGCCTCCGAAACGTCGTGATTTTTTCTTATTTTTTTTTATTTTGATTAATTTTGATGTTTTACCTACGTGACTTTACCGAAAAAACCTAAGAATATGAATCCTTGCAGTCACGAAAGCTTCAAATCTAGAACCTATCACTATATTTTGCCACTGGTAAAGGAGGTCTCATAGTGTAAAAAACCATCATAATCAACGACATGATTGTCAAAGCCTGTACCAACGACATCATCAACAGCATAGCCACACAGACTCACAGCCAAGAAACCCATGCACTGAAGATTCGGCACAGCATCATCATGAGCATCGTCATCAACCTAAAGATCATGCCCTCTGCTGAAGGTGGCGCTGCAGCTTCCATGCGCCCAGCGTGGGCGCATATAGCGGTGGCTCGGAGATATGAATTACCTCACCAAGATGCTGGCTGTATATTTGGAGTTTGCCTGTCTCTCTCTCCGTGATAATTTTTCCTCCAGGTCCTCCGGGTTTTACCATCCACATTTGGAGTCAACGTCCGTTCATATTATTTGGTTACTGCTATACATAGTTTAGTTTATCGAATACTTTTACACGTAACTATACCTGGTAAAATTAAACTAGTTGAGTTATTATTATGCTTTTGCACTTGACTTGCACGCAGTTAGAGCACCTGATACACAAATTGAAAGTCATTTATTACATTATTATGCATGTCAGCGTTACATTGTGTGTGAATGGATGTTAGCCCCACGTCGTCAAAGCCACTTGACGACCTCCTCCAGCAGGGGGCAACAAATCCTGGTCCGCCCGGCACTCCGTGACAGACGTCGTAGTGGCTTGGAGATGTTAACTACCTCACTCGGTGTACAGGACGTTGTGGGTTCGATCCCAAAACACCGTTCAATCCCGATACACCGACTCATTTTTTACAAGAGGTCGTGTATTACCGTGGAAGACGTAAGAAGGGTAGAGGTAACTTGAGAGTGAGGCATCTGGGTAATCATTACCCACAGGTAAACATTGTGCTCAATACATTTTTGCCAAAAGCTGTTAATTTCCTCGTGATGAGCCACTTCGTTGGGCTATCATTTCCGAGAGCCAGGTGGTCGCTTCTGAAAAAAGAGCTATGTAGCTCAGTGGGACCTTATCTGGTCAAATAAAAATGTTAGTTTAGTTTTTTCTCCTGGCTCCCCGCGTTCACACGGTTACGTAGTGGTGGTACGCTCCCATTGGTGTGGGAAGGGGCACAACCACATCCTGCTCTGGTCGCACCGGACGGGGCACACACCTGGCCATATCAACCAGCTTCTGAGGTAAAAACCAAAGCTGCGGCCCGTTGGCTGACTTGTCTCGATTCTGGCTGATTCGTCACAATGCCGGCCATTTCGTCACGATTTCGGCTGACTCCTCACGATGCTGGCCGACTCGTCATGATGCTGGCCGAATCATCACAATGCCTGCCGACTTGCTACGATTCCGGCCGACTCGGCCGACTCATCATGATGACGGCCGACTTTGTCACGATGCCGGTTGACTCGTCACGATGCTGGCCGACTCATCACGAGGACGGCTGACTCGTCATGATGACGGCCGACTTGCCACGATTCCAGCCGACTCGGCTGAATCGTCATGATTCCGGCCGAATCGTCACGATACCGGCCCACTCGTCACGATTCTAGCCTCCACGGTGGCTCACAGCCCCCCGCGGGTTGTCCGCTGCTCTGGCACCGTTGACATCGTCACTGCTGTCAGCACCACTGCTGCTGGCTTTCATCAATGTGTAGTGGCATAGCGCTAGCTACTGGCGAAAAAGGGGATCTGCGGTGTACAGCAGTACAGACGTCAGCAGACCATGATAGACACGAGAGGGGGTCGTCTAGGGGAAACGTCAGAGAGGGGTCTATCGGGAAGCCTCTGGAACCTGCTAGTAGGTTCCAGAGAGGTGGCCGGGGCGTAGCGAGGCCACGTGGAGAGTCGAAGAGGGGCCCCTATGGGGGACCTCAGGGCTGTTGCTGGAAGTTGGATCCCCGTCGTGTTGTTCAAGATCGTCGTCGTCACCATCCCCTCGTCGTCACCATCCCCTCGTCGTCGTCTCCGTCTTCACCATGCCAGGTTGCTATTAGTCAGACAGCCTACCAACTGTTCTAAGTAGTGCCGCCGACAATAGACGATCTTAAGTACAATAGTGTGCAACCGCGTAGGGTGTGTATTTATCCCGATTATGCTCGTTCAATAAAATAAGTGCCTCTAAGTATTACTGTCTCCGAGTTGAGTCACTACATATACGTGTGTATGTATGTAAGTGTCTGTGTACGTATGGTGGGGAGCGGTAGTGTAGCGGCTAGCGCTACGAACTCGGCAACACGGGTTCGATTTCCGCTCGCGGCCAACACGAGTGGCGATTATCTGAACCTGTCCTGGGCCTTAGCCTCAAATGAGTTATTGGTGCAGTGTGTAAAAACATCGCCGCAGGGGAGACAAAGGCGGTCGGGCGTGGTGTGGGCCATCCACTCGTTTGCCGTACCGGCCTTCATAGGTGCTCGCTAACAGCACTTGCCAAAACAGTCTTGTTAATGCTATATGTGGGATTTTTGTCTTTTTGTACATATGTGTGTGTGTTGAACATCTTTCGCACTGTACGTAGCCAACTGTGCTAATCGGTGGTGCAGGGAGGGACGACAACAAACTAAACACCAGATGAAGCTGGTGTTTAGTTTTGCAGAGGAGACATATCAATGCAGGCAATCAATACTCCCTGGGATTCCCTGTCAGAGGAGACATCTTCACTGCAGGGCTATTTTCATTTCCAAAGCTTTTTTGTCCGTAGAGCTGCTCTTTATTTGTGACCTGCTATTACCAGCGGACAATCCTTAAAAAACATCTGCAACGTGCATCTGTCCATTTATAGTTCCACATTTCGCACACAAGGCAGATGATCCCGGGGTTTGATCTTCCACGAAGCTGCTCATGGTCCACCCTAAACCACATCCACCCGCACAAACCATGGAAGAAGTAGATGCGAATACCTGATGATGCATAAATGGAAAATTAAGAAACTCTCCAGGAGAATGCGACTGTGGCCATCCAGAACAGACCGTTCCACGTATAGTGACACGACGCCCCGATCCACAAATACTAAGGAGACATCAAGCGATGATGATAATTCACTACTCCGCTACTGCTCCTGACGCGGTTATTATCTCGGCTTGACCATCCTGAATGTGACATTGTGGTTGTTGCTCTGCATTCACATCAGCAGCCGTATTGGAAACACATGAGACTCGTAGAGATCCATAGAGACGCACAGAGAACTCACAGATACCCATAGAGACTCGCAGAGACGCAATGAGACTCAAAGAGACGCACAGCAACTTGGAGACCCATATAGACTCACAGCCACTCGTAGACACACAGAGACTCACAGGGATCCGTGGAGACTCAGACCCACAGACTCATGTAGACCAGGGTCAGAGACCCATAGAAACCCATAGTAAGGCATAGACACATAGACTAATAGAGGAATCACAGATATGATACACTCCTGACCACTTTAATGTTACATTGTCGTTGTTGCTCTGCATCGACATCAGCAGCCCTACGACAGGAAGAATGGCAAGGCTTTTGTCCATATATCTGCTATGTATTTGTCTGACCTGTTCTTGTTGTTACCGTTGGACAATCAAAAAAAAATCCGCGACGCGCGTCTCCTCGTATGTGAACACTGCCTCAGGTTACTCAGACAATTTGTCGCAAAAGCATTCAAGGCAGCCGCCCCAGAGAATCTGGAACCACCTCCAGTGAGTTCCATGTCTTGGAATCCCCATTCTGCCATCTCTGGCCTCGTGTAAACTGGGCTTCTGTTATTAAAATCACTCAAGTTTAAGTTGCGAATGTAATTTTACAACATTACTGCGCTTATTTTGTTCTATCTGTAATTGTGGAATGCTTTGTTGTCTGCCAGGTATACAAAACTCTTTATGGCCTTGCCCCACCGTACCTCGCTCCCCTCTTCTCGTATTATGTCCCCTGCCACCCGCTCTGCTCTCCATCTCCTACTCCTCACCGTCCCACCCTTTCCTTGTGCACAATCCACCGTTTACACTCCTCCCTACTCGCCCCTCTGCAATGAAACAAATTTCCCCCTCCACATGAAGCGAGAAGCACCCTCTCCCTATCTCGTTTCCGCTCCTTCCTCAAGACCCCCACCTCTTCTCCCTGGCCCCCATCCTTTCCCTCCATCCCTCGGTACCCACCGTAATTCCGGTGCCCACGAAACATTCCTCTCCCATACCTCATCCCTATTCACCATTCCACTTTTAGCTACCCTCATTGTAGCACTCATAACTCTTGTAAAAAGCCTTGGATAAAAGCGCATTATAAGTATAAGATAGGGTGATAAAGGGGGTAAGCTTAACAAAAACACTCCACTCTTGCAAGTTGGATATTTTTCATAATATATATTTTTTGGGTTAGAGCGCATAAATATGAATGTGTCGTTAAATCCGCTACCACCTGACACAGCCAATTAGTAAGGTTTGTCACGTACACAGGACATGCCAATTCGTTCGAGCACAGCACACCAGTAATTACAACTAACTTCAGGCGACAGCCAGATTTGTGGCTAGTTGTAATTACTGGCGAAACGTCGTACTCAGATTGTAAATGTTGTGGAATTGCTCTCCAACACACCGGTTAGCGCTGTACGAGTAACGAATTGCCATATTCTGTAGAGTGACAATCCTTACTAATCGGCGGTGCCGGGTGGTGGCGGGTTTAACGACACATTCATATTTACGCGATCTAACGCACAAACTATAATGATATTGGTTGTGGAAGCCTACGTTTCAAACATATCTTTTTTGCAAAACCCGTGTGACACGTAACTCCTCCTTGCATGGCAACGTGGTGATGCGATATATTTGCTTAAACTAACACGTTCAACTCGTTTTGTTGTGTTTTAATTATCTTTACTCTGGTTCTTTCGGTAAAGTCACGTAGGAATAAAATAAATAACGACGTTTCGATTGCAACACAAGCGGTCATCCTCAGGCGGGGTCAGACCCCACTTCCTTGTCCATCGCCACATATATAACCTTGTTGTAACTGCTCTCTCGCTGGTTCAGCAGTTCCACTACTGGATTATATTTTTTACGCCTGAGGACGACCGCTTGTGTTGCGATCGAAACGTCGTGACTTATTTTATTTTATACCTACGTGACTTTACCGAAAGAACCAAAGAGTATGGATTCCTGCAGTCACGAAAGCTTCAAAGTATTATTATCTTGTTTCCACAATGATTAGGTGATTAAACTCTGCTAAAAAAATGTTAAAACCTGCAGCGCATTGAGTTTGTTATCTTATATAGAATTATATGGCGCCTTATTCCAATGTGCTATCATTATAACATTGTACGTTGGATGTTGCTGAAATGAAGAACGGGGTTATGAAAAGTTGCTGTAGTTATGGTGACAGGAGAACAGGCGGCACTGGTGAAGGAGAGGTTGAAGTAGTGATAGGGGTCGTGGTAGGGGTAGTGATGGTATTTGGTGATAGGGATCGTGATAGGGGTAGTGATAGAGGTAGTGGTAAGGGTAGTGATAGGGCTTAGGGTGGTGATAGGGGTAGTAATAGTGATAGGAGTAGTGATGGGGGGTAGTGATAGGGATGGTGGTAGGGGTATTGGTAGGAGTAGTGGTCGGGGTAGTGGTAGGGGTATTGGAAGGGATAGGGGTAGTGGTTGGGGTAGTGATAGGGGTAGTGACAGGGGTAGTGGGAGGCGTTGGAGTAGTGATAGGTATAGTAATAGAGTTTGGGGTAGGCCTGGTGGTAGCTGGCGGACATGAGCAGGAAATAGCAGTGGGAGTTTGTTCCTGTGAAGGGGAGCAAGATGGGAAAGTGAACGGAATCTATACGTCTCTGGTTCCTATTTAACACCACGGGTCCTATGCATTTGTTGTACTGTGAATATCTGTGGGACTGTCGGTTCTGTGTGAGTCTATGGGTACTTTGTGAGTCTTTGCGTCCAGCGTAGCTTGTCTATGGGTCATATGTTACGAGGTGAGACTAGAACAAAACCTCTGTTGCCAATGCCAGCGAGACTGGTTTTCCCCCAAGTTTAACACGTAGTAGGCTTTCGCGACCAATATCCATAGAGGGTTGTTTTCGGTTATATCGCGTATGGGGCGTCCATAAATGACGTCACGCACCTGGGGGGGGGGGCAGACATTTGTGACAATGTGTGACGAGGGGGGGGGGGGTTTGAGAAATGTGACGTCACATCAAAATGTGCAGCTTTAAATATAGACAACACGTTCTACTTAATTAAATAAACTTTTTCATAAATGTTTTCTCCTACAACATCAGAGTGCAGCGCCACATTAAATACGCACTACAATGACAATAGTTAAAAGCGATTTGAAGCATGTTTCTTTTTTTTTGGGGGGGGGGGGGGCAGAGCTTTGTGACGTCATATTTGAGAGGGGGTCAAACTTTTTGTGACGCCGTGTGATGAGGGGGGGGGTCATAAATCGTCCAAAATCGCGTGACGTCATTTATGGACAGGCCCTAAATGTAAGTGCGTTGTTAAATTTATATTTACGCCATCTGCAGGAATTATTCTTTGGTTATTTCGGTTAAGTAACGTCTAAAATAAATGTATTTATTATTTTATCTTCCTGCAGTCACGAAAGCTCCAAAATGAAGATTGAACCACTTCTACGGGGAAGTTTTAAGCTTATCTTTTTCTCTCTCTCTGGCTATTTGTTCTCTCTACCTGTGTCCTCTTTTTGGAATTTTCACACTTAAATTATAACTTAGCAATCTTTGAAATACGTAATCAACCGGGCTATGTGTTAATTGTGTGTTGACCGACTCTCTGTGTTGCATTACATTATATTTCGATATTTTACTAGGTTATTTAATTTTAGTGTGTCTTTCTCCTGATTTTCAAGCTTGCGTTGCCGTGCCGCGTCGTCATCTTACTTGCAGCAGCATCACGTTGCCGTCCACTCATTGATATGCTAATTTTTTCTCTGCCCCCTCCCTCTCTCCGCCTCTCCGCCCCCTCTCTATATTTAAGGCACCGTCACATAAACGACCTCTCTCTTTGTGCCGATATGTGTTCTCTCTCTGTGTGTCCTTGTGATGTCTGTCTGCTTGTATGTCTGTCTATAGTTTTCTAGTTAGATTTTTGTTGCTATTTCTTTTATGCCTGATGATGATTGCTTGTGTTGCAATCGAAACGTCGTAATATGCTATTATTTAATTTATTATTTTATCGTTAGACGCGACTTAACCGAAGGAACCAAAGAATAATTCCTGCAGTCACGAAAGCTCCAAAATTAAGATTGAACCACTTCTATGGGGAAGTTTTAAGCTTATCTGTTTTTCTCTCTCTCTGGCTATTTGTTCTCTCTACCTGTGTCCTCTGTTTGGAATTTTCACACTTAAATTCTAACTTAGCAATCTTTGAAATACGTAATCAACCGGGCTATGCGTTAATTGTGTGTTGACCGACTCTCTGTGTTGCATTACATTATATTTCGATATTTTACGAGGTTATTTAATTTTAGTGTGTCTTTCTCCTGATTTTCAAGCTTGCGTTGCCGTGCCGCGTCGTCATCTTACTTGCAGCAGCATCACGTTGCCGTCCACTCATTGATATGCTAATTTTTTTCTCTGCCCCCTCCCTCTCTCCGCCCCCGCCCCCCTCTCTATATTTAAGGCACCGTCACAGAAACGACCTCTCTCTTTGTGCCGATATGTGTTCTTTCTCTGTGTGTCCTTGTGATGTCTGTCTGCTTGTATGTCTGTCTATAATTTTCTAGTTAGATTTTTGTTGCTATTTCTTTTATGCCTGATGATGATTGCTTGTGTTGCAATCGAAACGTCGTAATATGCTATTATTTAATTTATTATTTATCTTTAGACGTGACTTAACCGAAAGAACCAAAGAATAATTCCTGCAGTCATGAAAGCTCCAAAATTAAGATTAACATGCTAATCTCTCATATTAACATAGCCATCTTTGCACGCTCGCTGTGGAGGATGCTCGGCGACCTTCCATTAACATGCTAATCTCTCATATTAACATAGCCACCTTGGCACGCTCGCCGTGGAGGATGCTCTTACATTAACATGCAGCCCTTTGGTGGAAATCCACCACCGCCGCAGTCGCTGCCCACCACTCACATTAACATTGGCTGCTGACATTGGGGGCTACGCCCATTTCAAACCTTTATAAACAGTTTGTCTTTAGAAGCTAACCCCCCTTTTTCCTGATGATGACCACTTGTGTTGCGATCGAAACGTCGTAGTTTTTTGTTATTTTCTTTGAACCTATCTACGTAACTTTACCAAAAGACCCAAAGAATACACCCATTATTATTTTTCATGTCGTTATTGCCATGGCTTTGAATCTCGTTACCGTGATTAAACGGCGATTTCCAAGTGGGTTTATGTTTTCATCTCAATCAACAATGTCCGTATATCTACACTCCCAACCACATTAACCCTTCGCATTATTGAATCCGTGACAATGTAAACGTGTCATTTTGCTCATTATTAATACAAAAACAAACATGTTGTAAGACACGACAACATGTGCCCCGAGTGCAGCGAACAGCGACGGTCCATGAGTAACGGTGACGTGTCACGTAACGTCGTCTTCCGTGGCCTTTCTCCAACACAAAGTGGTGCACTGCTCGCCTCGCACTGCTACATTGTGCTGGCCTCACATACGGAAGAACATAACGCAGCGATGTGTGATTTTCAAGAGGAGCGCGCATTTAGCAACCTTTGAGCGTTTGCAACTTAAAGTGTTTTAATGCTGTCATTGCCTTTCGTTTGCACTTTTTGTACCACAATACAACTATTTAACCGCAATAAAACCTCATTCATTATCTGCACTTTCACACAAGTAGAAAGCGGAAGTCGAAATGAGCAATATATCAGCAGATAAGTCACTTATAAAGGAATTGCTGTTCTGCAGCTATTTTTGGTTGTATTTAGTTCGTTGTCCTTCCCCCCGCACCTCCAATTAGCCAGGGCTGGCTACTCACGGTGCAAAAGAAGTTCAATATACAGAGACCCGCAGACACCCGGACCCATAGAGATACACAGAAACCCATAGAGACACCGATAGGATCAGCAAGGTTGGCTACATACGGTGCAAAATAAGATCAACATACATACATACAGAGACCCATAGACTCACCACACAGAGACCCACAGATTCACCACCACACAGATCCATAGACTCACCACACAGAGCCCCATAGATGCATCACTACACAGAGACCCATAGACTCACCACCACAGAGAACCCATAGACTCACGACACAGCGAATCATAGAATCACCACACAGAGACCCATAGACTCACTACACAGAGACCCATATACTCATCACCACACAGAGGCCCAGAGACTTACCACCCATAGATTGGCATATATTTTAGAATAAAAAGTGATTTCTATAGAACAGTTGTTGTGTGTAGTTTGTTGTCCTTCCTCCGCATCGCGACTTAGCACGTGTTGGTTATGTACTGTTCGAAAGATGTTCAACATTCACACACATTAATACGTAATTACGTGAATGTAAATAGTTGAATCGTGAAAGCCTCCCTTAAGTCTCAATATTATTTTTAGAAGGGGTTTGAATGAGGATGTTTGGCACGCACCTTTTGAAACGTAGGCTTTCGCGATCAATATCCATAATAGAGGTTTTTGGGTTGAATCGTGTAAATATAAAAATCTGTCGTTAAAACCCGCCACCATCTGACACAGCCAAAAACCTCTTTATGCACGCACCCTTTGCAAGTGGTATTCTCTGGGTTTTACGAGTTTCCAGTCTATTATGTATTGACGTGCAATTTACAACCTTGTTTTTCGTTTTCACAAGTAGTCGTTTATTCCGGACGTATTGTTTTCGTTACGCATACTCAGAAGGTGGCAGCTTCATGAAATAAGTTATGAAAGGTAGGAGGTTTGGCAAACATGAGAATAGGAATGAGCAAGAGATGATGATGGTTGTTTATGACATGAAAGTTTGAGCAGTGAAATTAAAACTGAATATTTTTTATTTTACCAGGTAAGGCCTCACTGAGCTACGCAGCTGTTTTTCAGAAGCGACCTGCCTATCACCAATGATAGCCCAACGAAGTGGCTTTTCATGGGGACACTTATAGCAGCCAAATACTCTAGACGCGTGAATCTACATGTGGGGTGGAAAACCGGAGGATCTGGGAGAAAAATTAACGCGACCACGGGGAGAGAGACACGTGAACTCCAAATATACAGCAGGCATTGTCGGGATTCAACCCACGACCTACTGTATACCAGGCGGGGTAGTTAACATCTAGCCACCACGGCACCCAAATTAAGAATACAACCAAAGATTGTAAAAACAAATATGGAGTTTGCTCGGCCAAAGACTGGCCATTGGGCGAGGCATTGTCGAGAATTAATATAGGAAAACCTCAATGTCTATGTGATGTCCTTAACTTTGGAAGAAAACAAATAGTAGGCATTGATAACGAAATTATTCTTAACGTAACCTTGTTCTTCTTGAGACTCATGCATTGAAAATATGAATTAACATTAATAGCTCTGCTTGCAATGGTTTATGCTGATGTGTTTTTTATTTGACTCTTTGTGCTCTTCTATTTTAGTGTGGGGTCTGTTTAAATATATTCTGTATATTATTTTAATTATGTTTTAAAAGTTGAACATATATGCATGGTTGATAACTGTCTACCGGACTGACTTTCATCTCACGCATGCTGTGTTCAACTACCATACCTTATCTTTGTTAAAGTGATTTGTTTACCTTTACATTTACTTTTCACTCCTATCGTGTTTCTGAGTATTGTGTTTGTTGTTATACCGTTCTGACCCCGTGCCCCTTACTGGATTCCTTCTGCAGTATTGCACATATGGTTTTGGTGATCTGTGGCTAATGCCTGACACTCTGTAAAGCTGTAATGCTGGGTAGGCTCAGGGTCGAATTAAGATTTGTAGGCCCCTGGGCTACAGATACTGTGAGGCCCCCTGTTTTTTACAAGGCTAACAACAAATAAAATTCAGCATTGACAAGTGAAAAAACTTTTCACTTAATTTCTGGAGGTCCTCCAGCTGGCGGAGGCCCCTTGGCTGCAGCCCCTAAAGCCCCGTGCCTTAATCCGGCCCCGGAATAGGCTGCCTGGATTTTAATGCAATTTAAATATTGTTGTTGTTTTCCATGAAAGGCTTATTATTAAAATGGTAGTTAATTATTAGTTTGCTGTTAGAGGAACAATCAGTTTTCTCCATAAATATACGCAGCGGCCGCCTTCGATAAAAGTCGTGTGCGCCCCGCTGTTTTTAGTATTTTATCCTTTTTTTTGCACTCATTACAGAATAGCAATCAATAAATCACCTCTTCGGTTAATTTATGCGTGACGATAGTTTCTTTTTGTATGTTTTGGACATAGAATGGATGTTGAAATAAACAAGCAGAGTCGGCTTTTAATTTGAACTCGGTGCAGTTTTACATTGATGATTTGTGCTCGCACTTAAGAGTGATCATTATTCTGAACATTTGTGAACACCGACCTCTCCTCTTCCGATCGATAACAAATAGTTTAACTTTTATCCACATTCACGTCAATTCAGAATCCGGAAAGTTACTGTAACTCAGCCCATATTAATTGTGGCAAGAGAGACCTTCCGCTCACATTTTTTTGCCAAAATTTGTGAAAATGACTGAAAATTAGTGAACACTGACCCCCCGCCCTTCCGGATTGTATACAGTTTATATTTTGTTTCTATTCACATCAATACAGAATCCAATGAGAACAAAATGCATATCAAGGACAACTTTTGGGATATGATCGTCCATTTACACCAAATGTGATATATATAGAGATACATTCTTGAGTAAATACATTCAATATAATATTTACATTTTCGTATTTTTCATTCAGTCAAATTTTTATGAACACGTCATATGACGGCAATTACACTCGTACATACATATTCTGATTCTGATATTCTCCTTTTTTCAAGAAGGGTCCCATAGATACAAAGACAAATATCCCCCGTATAACCTTAACAGACTGTTTGGGCAAGTGCTGTTAGCGAGCAGCACCTATGAAGGCCGGCACAGCACACGAGTAGGTCGGTGGCGCCCAATCGCCTTTGTCCCCCCTGCGGCGATGTTTTTACACACCACACCAGGTGCTCATTTGAGGCTGAGTCGACCTAGGGGAGGAGGCCCAGAACCGGTTAAGATAATTGTCACTGGGTGTTGGCCGTGAGCGAGAATTGAACTCGGGTCGCCGGATTCGAAACGCAGCGCGCGAATACTAACAAACACAGACACACGGATATTAAAACTTCCCAAATTATTTCTGTAGAAGATAACTTCGCTCAGTGCACAGTTCCTTTAAAATGTAACCGCAAGGCACAGTAAAACCACAACGCAAGCCTCGTGCCTCATTTGTGCTTGCAAAGTGAGTGGAATAGACTGAAAATGATGTTGGTGTGGATAAAACGAAATGTGTTCCGTGTAAGTCACCGCTATTCAGCAGTTTAATTAAATATATAACTTGTTATTTTCCATGAAAGCCTCACTGGGTCTCAAAACTCCATTGTAAATAGATTCATATTTATCATGATCAATGTTTTTTTCGGTTAGATCGCATAAGTATAAATGTGTCGTATACCCTCCACCACCCGACACGGCCAGTCAGGTTTGTGATGTAAACAAAACGCGCCAATTAGTTGCTACTTCAGCCCACCGTTGTGTTGGAGAGTAAACCCACAACATTTACAATGTGAGTACGTCGTTTTGCTGGGAATTACATCCAGCATCATCGGGCGATTTGCCAGAAACGTCGTACTTTGTAAATGTTCTTTGGTTCTTTTCGGTTAAGTCACGTCTAAAAATAAAATAATAAATCAAAATAAAACAACACATTACGACGTTTCGATTGCAACACAAGCAATCATCATCAGGCATAAAAGAAATAGCAACAAAAATCTAACTAGAAAACTATAGACCGACATACAAGCAGACAGACATCACAACGGCACACATAGGAGTATACAGGCACACGAAAATTAAATAACCTAGTAAAATATTGAAATGTGATGTAATACAATACAACACAGAGAGTCGTTAACCGACTCTCTGTGTTGTATTACATCACATCTCAAAATTTCACTAGGTTATTTAATTTTCGTGTGCCTGTATACTCCTCTCTATGTGTGCCGTTGTGATGTCTGTCTGCTTGTATGTCGGTCTATAGTTTTCTAGTTAGATTTTTGTTGCTATTTCTTTTATGCCTGATGATGATTGCTTGTGTTGCAATCGAAACGTCGTAATGTGTTGTTTTATTTTGATTTATTATTTTATTTTTAGACGTGACTTAACCGAAAAGAACCAAAGAATAATTCCTGCAGTCACGAAAGCTCCCAAATTAAGTTTGTAAATGTTTTGGATTTACTCTCCAACTCAAATTGCAAATTTTGTGAATTTACTCTCCAACTCTCCAACACACTCTCCACACCCCTTATCAGTGCCCTGCCTTATTCGAGACCGATTCAAACCTTATGGGTCACCCCGAGCCTCTTATACATCTCAACGTTCATCATACGAATTCCCATCACAATGGAGAAACGCAAACAAATAGACAAAAAAATGTTTTGCCCGTATTGAAACGGCTGTAAGCCGTATGGACCTGAAAACTCAACTTCCCTGTATAAGAATATGGGGTCAACCGTATGGGTTGGCAGGTATGGAATAACATGTTTACTCTTCTTACCGACTGCGTCTGCGATGTTGCTGCTCACTCGCTCGCTTACCACGTTGGGACCATTTTGGATCTGCGCTCAGCAAGCTGTGTGCAATACTATGACCTCGAGATAAACATCGCTCGTTATCTGCACGCGAACATAAGTAGACACTGGAGTGAATTCCGAAAGCCCACACACTGCAAGGGGGAGAACACTGAACATGTCCACACGGACAGGTCAATTCGTCCACCGGCCCCACTTGCCGAACTGCAATTTCTCGACCACCTGCGCCAAGCTGAGAGCATTCCGTCGTTTTCACAAAGCAACGTGCACCATCGGCACTTTCCATTAAAGCAATCGAGGCGTTCGTTACCACGGTCAATCGATTGATATAGATGTTGTATTAAAGCAGACAAGAGGTCAATTGTACGACAGATTTTTTTTCTGAGAGATAAGTTATTTATTGAGCCTAAGTAGGGGGATGGAGGAGGTTGTTTACATTTCCACGTGATCAGCTACTTCATTGAGCTGTCATCTGTGGCCAAAAGAGAGCTGCATAGCTCAGGTGGAAATACACAGCAGCCAAATACTCTAAACGTCTGGTGTTGGTTCTAAAATGTGGAGGGGAAAAGCGGAGGACCCGGAGACAAATCCACGCAGCCACGGGGAGAGAGAGAGACGCAAACTCCAAATATACAACAGCAGGCGTCAGGGCCGGGATCGAACCCACGACTTCCTGTATACCAGGCGAGGTAGTTAACGTCTCATAGCCACCGCGGCGCCTGTTCCACTATTTATGTGCCATTTAAAATACGTTGTTGTTGTTTACTAACGGCCTTTAATTGTCGTTTTGTGAGGCGCAACATTTTGCTTATATTATTTTACTGATGTTGCGTTGTGCAGCGTTGTGAGATGCAGCTTTTGCATTGACGATGCTCTAATATTATACTATCAATAGTATAATATTATAATATGATATTATTAATATATTATAATACAAACCATAATAGAGTATGATTATTATTACTCTGGCCACAGAATGGTGGGGTTAAGATTTGATATTATTGAAACAGATCTGACAACCTCCTTTGGTTGGTGTATCGTCAACAACGATACTATGAGAATCCACACCCTCAAATCTGGCCACTTGTTTAATACGCATATATTGCTCTCCAGGAATCCATTCCTATTGTGCTGTTCCAAGTCATGATTTTCATAAGACAAATTATACATTCAGATCAGTGCAACCCTTCGAGAGAGGTCAGTACACGACAGCATAATGTCACAAAACGACCTCCGCAATCCGTTCTAAGTAATCTCTGTTGAACACAGGAGACGGCTCTAGTCTTACTCTTTGGTTCTTTCGGTAAAGTCACGTAGGTATAAAATAAAATAAATTAAATCACGACGTTTCGATTGCAACACAAGCAATCATCATCAGGTGGGAAAACCTCAGCAAAAAATGTTCTTGCTGTGGTTTTCCCACCTGATGATGACTGCTTGTGTTGTAATCGAAAGGTCGTGATTTAATTTATTTTATTTTATACCTACGTGACTTTACCGAAAAAACCAAAGAGTATGGATCCCTGCAGTCACGAAAACTTCAAATCTAGATTGGCTCTAGTCTTCCCACGCTTTCGTACGAACCGAGCTGACATGTATACGCAAAGAACCACGTTTCATTTCGCTTCGTCATTGGTGACTGGGACCGAGACTGTCTACACTCAAGAAACCGGTTGAACGACATCCAGCTGGCTCGATTCGAAGGCAGGATGGCGGCGGTCTTCTTCCTTGTGTTGTGCGGCTGCTGAAGTGGATGCAGAGCCACAACCACAATGTCACATTCAAGTTGTTGAGCCCTGACAGCCGCTTCAGGAGCAGCGGAGTGTATCAGCTCTGTGATGCCTCTATTCGTCTATGCGTTTCTATGAGTTTGCATTGGTCTCTAAGAGTCTATGGGTCTCTGAGCCTGGGTCTACATGCGTCTTGAGGTTTCAGTATCCACGGATCTCTGCGAGTCTCTGTGGGAGCCTACGAGTCTCTGGGTCTCCGAGTTTCTGTACGTCTCTATGGTTCTCCGAGTCTCTGTGTGTCTGTATGAGTCTCTATGGGTCTCCAAGTCTCTGTGAGTCTCTGTGCGTCTTTATGGGTCTGTATCTCTATAGGTTTCTTCTTGTCGTACGACTGCTGATGTGGATGCAGGGCACCATCCACAATATCACATTCAGGTGGTCAAGCCCAGGTAACAACCGGGTCAGCAGCATCACTGTGATGTGCCCTTAATTTTTTTGTGGATCGGGGCGCAGCGTCGTTATACGTGGTACGGTCTGTTCTGCATGACCACAGTCGCATACTACTGGAGAGTCTTTTCATTTTCCATTTGTGCATCATCAGGTATCCGCATCGACTTCTGCCATGGTGTGTGCGGGTGGATGTGGTTTGGGGTGGAACATGAGCAGCTTTGTTGAAGATCAAACCCCAGGACTCTTTTGCCTTGTGTGCAAATCTGGAAACTATAAATGGACAATCAGATACGCGTCGCAGATTCGGTCTAGGATTGTCCGCTGGTAATAGCAGGTCAGAACATAAATAGCAGCTCTACGGACAAAAACAACCTTGTAAATAATGAATATAGCCATACAGTGAAGATGTCTCCTCTAACGGGATATCCCAGGGAGTTTTGTCGGCCTGGCTTGGGATATTTCTCCTGCGCAACACTTTCAACCCAGGACCCTTTTGCGCTGCGTCTTTCGCAACGAGGCGGTGTTCGTTTGCGAGTTCCGACTGCTCCAACTTCTGAGCCACGCGGCCACCACCGATGGATATGGCCACTATAATCATTACCTCGACAACTGGTTGTATAAACTCGACTCCCATTCGTATATTGCAGCGATTTTTTTATCGCATTGTGTGACCCAAAAAGGGTACTGCTCTCGCACCAAGTTATAAACAACCCGGCGATTCACATCGTTCTACCCTTTGCCGTGTATGCCCGGAAACGAAATGTTACCCGCTGAAAGTCCAGAGCACAATGTATACATCGTGGAACACCTTTTTGCCCAGTATCAAAGTATGGAAAAATAAGAAAAGGATTGTACCCTTGCTGGTAATAAAACAGGAGTTGTGTCAACATGTTCACACACCAAATAGATGATACATTTTGCAAGGCATCAAGTACTGCATTAACCACATACAGTACTTGTGGTCAACATGCAAACAACACAAGCTCTGATGTTACATGCATTGTCTTTGAAACTGATGTGCCTACACACCACAGACAGCCTTCTTTAACCCGTGTTATTGCCAGGGTAAAGTCTATGAGTTCAAAAGAGTTTAATTAGCAGGTAAGCACCTGTGAAGGCCGACACGACACACGAGGGGGGGGGGAAACACCACGCCCGACCACCTTTGTCTTCCCAGTGGCGATGTTTTTATACACCGCACCAGGTACTCATTTGAGGCTGAGTCGACCTAGGGGATGAAGCCAATGACCGATTCAGATAATTGTCACTGGGTGTTGGCCATGAGCGGGGATCGAACTCGGGTCGCCGGGTTTGAAGTGCAGCGCTCTAACCGCGAGATGCTAACATACACAGACACAAGGATATTAAAACTTCCAAAAGTATTTCTATAGGAGATAGATTCTCAGTGCACAGTTCCTTTAAAATGTATCGGCAAGTCACAGTAAAACCACAACGCAAGCCTCGTGTCTCATTTGTGATTGCAAAGTTAGTGGTAGGAAGAAACTGAAAATGTTGGTGTGGGTAAAACCAAATGTTCCGTGTAAGTCACCGCTATTCAGCAGTTTAATTAAATATTTAACTTGTTATTTTTCATGAAAGCCTCACTGGTGTCTCAATACGCAATTGTTAATGATTCATATTTGATTTCAAGCAGCATGGGTTAATTCGCAAGCTGAATAATCTGTCCAGACAAAACTGGTATCTGTACACACACTAACAGCGTTGTCATTCTGACTTCCTTACCTGTGTGTTTTCACAGTTGTGCTGTATATTTATTAGATTTGTTACTTAATGATGATGATAATAATAAAACCATTGATAGAGTGGCTTTTCATCGATGATTTCAAAGCGCTGTACAGGACACACAGCAGCAGCAGCAGCATAAAAATGTATCATAATCCATTTTACTAAATGAACTAAATTTTAAATAGGCCGAAGCGCATATTAATAGTTTTTATGACACATTTTAAAAAAATGTCCACAGACTCCTTGATATCTTTGGTATCTCGTGTGGAAGAGCGTGCCATAGCCTGGGGGCCAATACGGGGACGAATCTCGATCACCCCATAGACCAAAACCTCGAGCTAGGGATGCAGAGAAAAGATCTGCATCCCCCAGATCTTAGGGACCTTGAGGGGACACATGGGGGTGTGCAGAACGGCAATTATGTAGGCTGAAGCAAGATGGGTCACTGCTTTGTGAAGTTAACTAAATAATTTTAAAACGTGCTCTGTGTGAAACTGGAAGCCAGTACATGGAGGCCAACACGGGTGTAATACGCTGTTGAAGGTTTTTCTGGTTAACACCCCAGCAGCCGCATTCTGAACATGCTGCAAATGTATATGTATGTAGAACTACTGTCGTGCCTTACGTATATTAACATTTGTATGTACAGTGAGGGAAAAAAGTATTTGATCCCCTGCTGATTTTGTCCGTTTGCCCACTGACAAAGAAATGATCAGTCTATAATTTTAACGGTAGGTTTATTTGAACAGCGAGAGACAGAATAACAACAACAAAATCCAGAAAAACGCATGTCAAAATGTTATAAATTGATTTGCATTTTAATGAGGGAAATAAGTATTTGACCCCTCTGCAAAACATGACTTAGTACTTGGTGGCAAAACCTTTGTTGGCAATCACAGAGGTCAGACGTTTCTTGTAGTTGGCCACCAGGTTTGCACACATCTCAGGAGGGATTTTGTCCCACTCCTCTTTGCAGATCTTCTCCAAGTCATTAAGGTTTCGAGGCTGACGTTTGGCAACTCGAACCGTCAACTCCCTCCACAGATTTTCTATGAGATTAAGGTCTGGAGACTGGCTAGGCCACTCCAGGACCTTAATGTGCTTCTTCTTGAGCTACTCCTTTGTTGCCTTGGCCGTGTGTTTTGGGTCATTGTCATGCTGGAATATCCATCCACGACCCATTTTCAATGCCCTGGCTGAGGGAAGGAGATTCTCACCCAAGATTTGACGGTACATGGCCCCGTCCAATCGTCCCTTTGATGCGGTGAAGTTGTCCTGTCCCCTTAGCAGAAAAACACCCCCAAAGCATAATGTTTCCACCTACATGTTTGACGGTGGGGATGGTGTTCTTGGGGTCATAGGCAGCATTCCTCCTCCAAACACGGCGAGTTGAGTTGGTGCCAAATAGCTCCATTTTTGTCTCATCTGACCACAACACTTTCACCCAGTTGTCCTCTGAATCATTCAGATGTGCATTGGCAAACTTCAGACGGGTATGTATATGTGCTTTCTTGAGCAGAGGGACCTTGCGGGCGCTGCAGGATTTCAGTCCTTCACGGTGTAGTGTGTTACCAACTGTTTTCTTGGTGACTATGGTCCCAGCTGCCTTGAGATCATTGACAAGATCCTCCCGTGTAGTTCTGGGCTGATTCCTCGCCGTTCTCATGATCATTGCGACTCCACGAGGTGAGATCTTGCATGGAGCCCCAGGCCGAGGGAGATTGACAGTTCTTTTGTGTTTCTTCCATTTGCGAATAATCGCACCAACTCTTGTCACCTTCTCACCAAGCTGCTTGGCCATGGTCTTGTAGCCCATTCCAGCCTTGTGTAGGTCTACAATCTTGTCCCTGACATCCTTGGAGAGCTCTTTGGTCTTGGCCATGGTGGAGAGTTTGGAATCTGATTAATTGATTTCTTCTGTGAACAGGTGTCTTTTATACAGGTAACAATCTGAGTTTAGGAGCAATCCCTTTAAGAGTGTGCTCCTAATCTCAGCTCGTTACCTGTATAAAAGACACCTGGGAGCCAGAAATATTTCTGATTGAGAGGGGGTCAAATACCTATTTCCCTCATTAAAATGCAAATCAATTTATAACATTTTTGACATGCGTTTTTCTGGATTTTGTTGTTGTTATTCTGTCTCTCGCTGTTCAAATAAACCTACCATAAAAATTATAGACTGATCATTTCTTTGTCAGTGGGCAAACGTACAAAATCAGCAGGGGATCAAATACTTTTATCCCTCACTGTAAATACAGAAGTATTTTGTCAACACTAAATGCATGCTTGGGGCAATGTGGCACAACGATGACTTTGACCACCACACACTGCCACACATAGCAACACGCAGCAACACATAGCAACACACAACATCAACAGCACACACAACATGCACAACAATGTACACAACAATGTACACAACACGCACAACACACACCAACAACACGCACAACAGACAACACGAACAATAGCACACAACAACACGCACAACACACAACAAGATACGCGTGCCTGTCAACCCATGCGGTTTACCCGTATTTTCGTACAGGGAAATTGAGTTATCATGTCCATACGGCGTACAGCCGTTTCATTAGGGGCAAGACACTTTTTGTGTGTATTCGTCTGTTTCTCCCTTGTTATGGGACTTTGTAGATTGAAAGTTGAGATGTATAAGGGCACGGGGTGACCACTAAGGTCTGAGTTGGTCTGTAATAAGGTAGGGCACTGATAAGGGGTTACCAGGAATTCGTCATTGCTACACGCTCTTAGCATTTGGCAGTGTCAATGGGGTTGTGTAGTGTGGACTTGAGGGTCATGGGGACAGCATTTGAGCACTTTTTTTTGTTTTGTGTCGTATTGTTTATAAATGCCCACCGTTGGTGGATAAGACCGTGATATTACTTTAACGGGAAGGCCAATATCATGACGATGTTTATCTTAATGAGAACACCGTCTTGTCAGAGGTCACTCACAACAGCCCCACCTCGTGGAAGTGTCACGAGACGCCACTGGGCATGGCACACAACAGCACGCACACCACGTAACACCACAGAACACCACACAACACGCACACCACACAACACCACACAAGAACGCACAACAACACGCACACCAAACAACACCACAACACGCACACCACACAACACCACACCACAATAACACGCACACCACACAACACCACACAAGAACACACAACACGCACACCAAACAACACCACAACACGCACACCACACAACACCACAACAACACGCACACCACACAACACCACGCAACAGCACGCAATAGCACACAACAACATGACCACCATAGAACTCCACGCACACCACACAACACCACAACCACACACACCACACAACACCACAAAACACACGCACACCACGAAACACCACACAACCACAAGCACACCACAGAACACCACAACACGCACACCACACAACACACAACAACATGCACGCTATACCACCCCACACAACACCACGCACACCACACACCCCACGCACACCACACACTCCCCACACAACACCACACAACACCACACCACACAACAACAACAAGCACACCACACCACAACAACACGCACACCACACAACACGACACAACAACACACAGGCACCACGCACAACAGGCAACACCACAGGACACCACACAACAACATCACACAACACCACACCACAACAACACGCAGACCACACAACAAGCACACCACAACACAACACGCACAACACACAGCACCTAACAACACTAAACAACACGCACACAACAACACGCACACAACACAACACCACACACCACCCATACCACCACACAACACGATGCACACCACGCAACAAAACACCACTCAACACCACCCCACACAACACCACGCACACCACACAACACCGTACCACGCACACCACACAACACCACCCACACCACACACCACGCACACCACACCACACACCAAATCACGCACACCACACAACACCACATAACATAACACAACACCACATAACACGCACACCACAACAACACGCACACCACGCAACACCACACCACACAACAAGCACACCACCCCACAAAAACACGCACACCGCACAACACCAGACAACAACACACGCACACCACAAAACACCATAACACGCACGCCACGAAACACCACACCACACTAGACTACACAACACCATGCCACACGACTCCACACAACTCCACACCACACTTACACCACATCACACAACCCAACACCACGCACACCACGAAACACCACACTACAACACGCACTCCACGCAACATCACACCACACAATATCACACAACACCACACCACACAACAACATGCACACCACATAACACCACACCACACAATAACAACAAGCACACCACACCACAACAACATGCACACCACACAACACCACAACACGCACACCACACAACAACACGCACACCACACAACACCACGCAACAGCACGCAATAGCACACAACAACATGACCACCATAGAACTCCACGCACACCACACAACACCACACAACCACACACACCACACAACACCACAAAACACCACACGCACACCACGAAACACCACACAACCACAAGCACACCACAGAACACCACAACACGCACACCACACAACACACAACAACATGCACGCTATACCACCCCACACAACACCACGCACACCACACACCCCACGCACACCACACACTCCCCACACAACACCACACAACACCACACCACACAACAACAACAAGCACACCACACCACAACAACACGCACACCACACAACACGACACAACAACACACAGGCACCACGCACAACAGGCAACACCACAGGACACCACACAACAACATCACACAACACCACACCACAACAACACGCAGACCACACAACAAGCACACCACACCACAACACGCACAACACACAGCACCTAACAACACTAAACAACACGCACACAACAACACGCACACAACACAACACCACACACCACCCATACCACCACACAACACGATGCACACCACACAACAAAACACCACTCAACACCACCCCACACAACACCACGCACACCACACAACACCGTACCACGCACACCACACAACACCACCCACACCACACCACACACCACGCACACCACACCACACACCAAATCACGCACACCACACAACACCACATAACATAACACAACACCACATAACACGCACACCACAACAACACGCACACCACGCAACACCACACCACACAACAAGCACACCACCCCACAAAAACACGCACACCGCACAACACCAGACAACAACACACGCACACCACAAAACACCATAACACGCACGCCACGAAACACCACACCACACTAGACTACACAACACCATGCCACACGACTCCACACAACTCCACACCACACTTACACCACATCACACAACCCAACACCACGCACACCACGAAACACCACACTACAACACGCACTCCACGCAACATCACACCACACAATATCACACAACACCACACCACACAACAACATGCACACCACATAACACCACACCACACAATAACAACAAGCACACCACACCACAACAACATGCACACCACACAACACTCACACCACGCAACACCAAAAAACACAACATCACAACACGCACACCACACAACAACACGCACACCACAGAAGAAAAAACAACAACACACACCACACAACACCACACAACAACAAGCACACCACACCACACAGCACCACAACACCACGCCCACCACACAACCTCACACCATGCACACCAAACAACACAACACCACAAAACACCCCGCACCACCACGCACACAAGGCAACGCAACACCACTCCAAACAACACAACAACCGCCATTCGCCACTAAGTGGCGGTGACGTCACCACAACGCTTGTGCCAGGCCATGTGCACCTTGAGGCCACGTGAAGTGTCGAACGCCCGCTGGCAGGAGGTCACGGGGCAGACCCAGGTGCCACGGGGCAGACCCAGGTGCCACGGGTCGACTGCCCCCTACTGTGACAACTTTCTGTGCTTTAGCCACCCTGCGCTCCGCTCGTTCAGTTGTTGTGAGCGTCGCTCCGCCGTCCTCTGTTGTTGTTGGAGGGCAACTGCCTCCAACTGCCCAGTAGCGTCCTTCACGAGCCTCCTCCACTGAGGCCGATCTTGACACCGCTGGTACCAGTCATCGGCAAGTCCACTCAGCTCCACGTCCTTCTGTACCACATCACTCCATCTCATCTCTAGCCCGTGCTGCGCTCGATCCGGCCAAACAAAAGCTGTTCATGCATGCGGTGGCTGGGCATGCGGGCTACATGACCCAGCCAACACAGCCTTGCCTGCCGGAGGAGCTCACTCATGGGAAATTGCCCAAATCTTTCTAAGATTTGTGAGCTCCTCACACAATCCAGCCTGGTTAATTCCAGGATGGATAGTCGGCAGGCCAGCCTAAATATTTCTAACCGGCGAAGATGTTCCATTAGGGGGGTCCACGTTTCGCAAGCATAGAAAAGGGAGGGAATGACTGTGGCCGAGAAGACCTGAAGCTTCGGGCGGAGCGACAGACCAGGCAGCTTCCACACAGTGTTACGCAACCGATGAAAAGATATTGCCGCTTGACTGATTCGGAGTGAGACCTCCGCTGCCAAACCGGAGCCGGTCATGAGCACACTACCCAGGTATGGGAAACTCTCCACTCTCTCCACAACTGCCCCATCACCGATTGGGAGTTGTGGGGGTGGAGTGTCTGATTGTACAAAATACCCAGGCACGTGCTTAGTTTTTGTGGGGCTGATGGTAAGGCCCCACCTCTTAGTGGCACACTCCAATTTCAGCAGAATCATCTCTAATTCCTCCTCTGAATGAGCAGCAATTACCAAATCATCGGCATACATAACGTGGTTGACCAATAGGGAGCCATCCCTTGACCACACCCGGGCATCGATCATCCCCCCATTATATTTATACCAAATTGAAATTTCCCCAGTACAGCTATACGTGACTTTACCGAAAGAACCAAGAAGATGAATCCCTGCAGTCACGAAAGCTTTAAATCGAAATTTAAAAGATATTGAAGGCTTCACAAACTACGTGGTCAAAATAGATGTTAAATAATGTGGGAGCCAGAGGACATCCCTGTCGCACCCCAAGGTTTACAGGGAATGGCTCTGACTCACGGCTACGTAGTTTTACATGGGCCCGCTCACCATCATGAAGGTCCTTAATGATCGTGAGCAGAGGGTCAGTGACTCCGAAAGCACGAAGAACAACCCAGAGCCCAGGCCTACTGATGGCATCATCGGCCCTGACCAGGTGTAGGAATTCCCTACACCTCTGCTGTAGAAGACGGACAAAAATATGGCATCTGTGCAAGACCGCCCTTTCCTGAAATCGCATTGGGGATCCGCAAGCCTCTCCTCAGCGTGCCTATCAAGGCGATGTTGAATAATCCTTGTCAGGACCTAACCCGGCACACTGAGGAGTGAAATGCCCCTGTAGTTGTTACAGTCTGTGCGGTCCCCCTTCTTAAAGAGGGGGCCACCAGGGCATCCTTCCAATCCTGCGTAATCCATCCAGTGGTCCAGACTGTTGTTATTAGGTCATGAACGGCAGTCTGTGCACAAACGCCACCCTCCCTCAGCATTTCGCTTGAGAGATCATCTCTGCCCGGTGCCTTTCCTGGTCTCAGACTTTGGATCGCCTTCAGTACTTCCTCAACAGATGGCACCTCAGCCAGCCACTCACAGGGGGTGACGTCTTCTTCCAATATTTGAGGCACCGCAGCCCCACTTTGTGCCACAATGTTTTCCTGGCTGAGGGATTTCCCCTCCCCCAGGACCTTACAGAAATGCTCAGCAAATCTGCAAACCTGTTCCTGGGGGTCGAAATTGAATCACCGTTTTTTTCACACACACCACGCAACACCGCACAACAACAAGCACACCACAACAACACGCACACCACACAACACAAAACAACAAAAAGCACACCATACCCAGACAACACACACACCACACAACATGCACACCACACGCACACCACACGCACACCACAGGAACACTATGCACACCACACGCACACCACATTCACACCACACAACACCACACGCACACCATGCACACCACACGCACAGCGCACGCACAACATGCACACCACACGCATACCGCACGCACGACATGCACACCACACGCACAGCACATACACACCATGCACTCCACACGCACATCACACGCACACCACACACACCACACGCACACCATGCACACCACACGTACACCACACGCACACCAAACCAAGCACACCATACGCACACCACACGCACACCATACACACCACACGCACACCACACGCACCACACAACATCACACGCGCACCATGCACACCACACGCACACCACACGCACACCACACGCACACACATGCACACCACGCGCACACCACGCGGACACCACACCACACGCATACCATGCACACCACACGCACACCGCACGCACACCATACAACACCACACAACACCACAAGCACACAATTCACACCACACGCACACCACATTCACACCACACGACCACAAGCACACCACACGCACCACAAGCACACCACACGCATACCACACGCACACCACACGCACACCACGCGCAAACCATGCACACCACACACACCACACGCACATTACGTACACCACGCACATCACATGCACACCACACAACACCACACAACACCACACAACACCACACAACACCACACAACACCACACGCACACCAAGCACAGCACACGCACACCAAGCACAGCACACGCACACCACGCATCCCACACGCACACCGCACGCACACCATGCATCCCACACGCACACTATGCATCCCACAGGCACACCACACGCACACCACACGTAGACTACACGCACACCACATGCACACCACACGCACACCACACGCAAACCACATGTACACCACACTCACACCACATGCACACTACACAACACCACACAACACCACACGCACACCATTCACACCGCACGCACACCATGCACACCGCATTCACACGACACCACACAATACCACACAACACCACAAGCACACCACACAACACCACACGCACACAAAGCACACCATACGCATACCACACTCACGCCACACGCACACCACACGCACACCACGCACACCACACGCACATGACACCACGCTTCCGTTGGCACGGCGACGAGCCCGCAATCTCGCGTTTGATGACTGCGCAATGTGGCGGGCTGCCAAAACCACTTCTCGAACCAATAATTGGCCAATCACCACAGGCTGTGGTTTTAAAGGTGGAGCCCCCTTCCATTAAAATGTTATATATTTACACACATGACATATTAATTATATATTTATAATATTTATATAATATTCGGTGTATATATATGTCGCATTCATGAGACTTTTGGGGCATCTCGCAGGAGCTTCTTCACGCGAAAGAGACGATACGATTGAGTGGTGAGTGTATCTATGGAGTCTGCGTGTCTCTCTCCCCGTGGTCGCGTGGATTTTTCTCCAAGTCCTCCGGATTTTTTCCCTCCACATGTATTAATTATCAACATCGCCACGCGTTTAGGGTATTTCCACGTGATAAGCCCACTTCGTTGGGCTATCATTTGTGATCATTTGTGATAGCCAGGCTGCTTCTGAAAAATATCTATCCAGTGGGGCTTACCTGCTAAATAAAAATAAAAAGTTTAATAGTTCATAGACTAATGACAAAAGCATCTTTGTATAATCTGCAAGGTTGAATTAACAGATGTCTAACTTAAAGGTCAAAGTGATCCCTTCAACATTTCGTCCTGGAAATCTGCAAAGTAGTGTTTTTCATTCTAGATTTGAAGCTGTTTTTCACCAACATTAGTTATAATGTTATAGACACCATCAAGTAGCATATGTATAATACTAGCTTTACTACCCGGCTTCGCCCGGGACTTGGATTCACCACGCCCGGCCGCCTTTGTCTCCTCAGTGGCGATGTTCACACACCACACCAGCTACTCGTTTGAGGCTGAGTAGACCTAGGGAAGGCCTAAGGACCAGTTCAAATAATCATCACTGGTGGTGGCCGTGCGCAGGAATCGAACTAAGGTCGCCGGGTTCGTAGCGCAGCGCAGTGCCTAACCACTACACCCCCCCCCCCCCACACGTGCGCACGTCCATTTGTAAAGGGGAGCCGACACGAGATTGCAGGGGTCTCGTCCTTTATTCCTTTTCTTCCATTCACACCTGTCCCCAGCCGTCCCAATCTCGTTCCCGCCAAAGGCCCCTTCTTCCCGCCCGTTCTCTCCTTATATCTCCTCGATCACCCCTCCCACTAACCCATCTATTGGTGGGAATCCTTCCCCTGACACCCCTACATCACCCCCCCCCCCCCCCCCCCCGGAGAAAAAATAACCGTCCTCGGTTCTGCCTCCCCCATGGACCATTTAAGTCTCCCCATGCCTCCCACCACTGACAGTGACGACAGCCCTTACCCCCCCCACAACCATACAATGCAATATAACACAACAAAATCAATTGCGCGGCCTGCCCAGGTCTCCAGCCAGCATCCCGTAACAGCCCGGACATCCACAGGCAGCAGATGACCGTGGCGGCCCCCTCCTTCGAAGGCCCTCACGTCGCGGTCCCTGGTTCGGTGGTGCCGGTGTCGCCTTGCCTGGTGCCGCTGTCTCTCCGGCCCCCGCTCGTGCCGCCGCTCCGTCAGGCCTCACATGGGGTGCTGTACGTGACAAGGGAACACAGGGCACCGAACCCCCTGCCGGTCGGCGCGTGGTGGTCGGCGACCTTGGCCTGGGTAGGGATGATGATGATGTTGGTGGTGATGTTGGTGAAGATGACGGTGGAGAGATGTATGGCTTAAGGCGGGTGGGGTGTACAAACCATCATCGCTTACCCAGTTGGACCTGGACGCACTGCGGTCGGAGTGCTTTAATGACCTCGACCGGCCCTTTCCAGGGTCGGTGCAGCTTTGGTGAGAGGCCAACCGGCACCTGAGGACAGTGTAGCCATGCCTGGTCCCAGACTTTAAAGGGCTTGGCTGTCACTGTCCTCTCCCGTATCCGTACATTACTCTCTTAGCTCGTGGCCGATGCGGCCTCGGCTGCTTGGCGGGCCTCTCTCAAATAAATGAGGGAGGTCTTTAGTGCCTTCGGCCATGCGTCGGCTCTTGCGGGAATGTCCGTCAGCTGCACCTCAATAGGCGGAACGGGATCCCGTCCGTACATCAGGAAAAACGGCAAGAACCCCGTCGCCACGTGTGGGGCCACCCTGTACGCCGCTAAGACCGATGGAATGTGGAGGTCCCAGTCGGAATGGTTTTCGTCCACCACTTGGGACAGCATGGCCGCTATGGTGCGGTTAAGCCGCTCTACCATCCCATCGGTCTGGGGATGATATGGAGATGTTCGGACCTTTTTAGTGCCCAAGATAGAACAGACGTCCTTCAATAGCTGTGAGGAGAAATTCCTGCCCTGATCCGTGAGCAACCGCTCCGGTGCCCCCTTATCAAGGACATAGCCTCCCACGAAGGCATCGGCGATGGTCTGTGCCGTTTGGTCCGGGAGGGCCCACGCCATCGGCCACCTCGTGCAGTACTCGACTCCGACCAACAGGTATTTATTTCCCCGTGGCGTGACCGGCAGTGGTCCCAGGATGTCCAACGCAACCAATTCGTTGACCCTGGCCACCGTGATGGGCTGTAGGGGCGCCCGGCTTACCCGGGGTGGCGGCTTTTGCCGCGCACATTCGACGCAGGTAGCGACCCATCGATGCACGTCAGCGGTCATACCTGGCCAAAAGTACCGACCCTGTAATGTGTACAGTGTCTTCCGCCCTGCCAGGTGCAGCAGCTGGCGGCCGTGTACGTCCATAACCAATTGTTGACGCAGCGACTCCGGAACTACCAGGCATCGCCGGCGCCCTGTCGGGTCCCATCGCATGAGGAGGTCCTCCCATACGATGTACTCCTCCCCCCCTGCCTCTGCTGAGGCGCGTAGCGTTCGCAGTGGGGCTTCCTCCAGCTGTAGCCGTCTCCAATCGTCCAAGGTCAGCCCCAGGTCGTGGTCGGTCAGCTGGACCTCACCCTGTGCGCCCTCCGCCGTGCATACGGGAGCGATGACCGTCCCCTCCGGCCTCGCCTCCTTGCAGCGTGCCCCGCCTGTGGTGCATGCACAAGGGCCCTGGGGCGCCAGTCGGGACAATGCGTCTGCGTTGGCATGTCTGGTCCCTTTGCGATGCACTACTTGGTACCTGTACTCCTGCAGGCGCTCTATCCATCTGGCCAGTTGGCCCGATGGCTGGTCGATGCGGAGCGAATACTGCAAGGCCGCGTGGTCAGTGCGGACCATAAATTTGCGACCATACAGGTAGGGTCGGAATTGCTGCACGAAGTGAACGACTGCCAGGAGTTCCCTACGTGTGACGCAGTAGCACTGCTCCGCTGATGAAAGCACGCGACTACCATAGGCGATAACCACCTCCCGACCCTGCTGGACTTGCGACAAAACACTGCCGATGCCCACATCGCTGGCGTCCGTGTCCAGGATAAAGGGGAGGCCAAAATCCGGAAAGGCCAATGGTGGTGCATCTGTCAGACGTGAACGCAGCTGCTGGAATGCCTCTTCCTCCAGAGGGCCCCAATAAAACCTCTGGTTCTTCGCCGTCAACACGTGCAAGGGCTTGGCAATGGTTGCAAAGTTGGGCACAAACCGGCGGTAGTAAGAAACGAAACCCACAAACCGGCGTACCTCCAGAACCGTTGTGGGAACAGCCCAGGCCCTCACGCAGGCCGTCTTTTCCGGGTCTGTAGCCACTCCAGACTCACTGACAACGTGGCCCAAGTAGCGTACCGACGACTGCATAAGGTGGCACTTCGACGGCTTGAGCTTCAAGTTTGCGTTCCGGAACCGCAGGAATACCTGACGTAATCGGTCAATGTGTTCCTCGAATGATCGGCTGAAAACAATGACGTCATCCAGGTAGATGAGGCACGTTTCCCATTGGAGGCCTGCTAAGGCCAACTCCATTATGCGTTGGAACGTTGCCGGCGCAGTCTGGAGACCCATAGGCAGGCAGTTGAACTCGAACAGGCCCTGTGGTGTCCGGAACGCTGTTTTAGGCCGGGAGTCCGCGTCTAGTGGGACCTGCCAGAACCCGGACAATAAATCCAGCGTACTGAAAAATGTTGCTCCCGCCAGTGCATCCAATGAGTCGTCGATACGTGGTAGGGGATATGCGTCGGCCAGCGTGACGGCATTTAGGCGTCGGAAGTCCACACAGAATCTCAGTGACCCATCTGACTTTTTGACTAGGACCACCGGTGCCCCCCAGGGACTCGAGGATGGAGAAATTATGTCGGCCCGCAGCATCTCCTCCACCACTTGTTGAATGTGCCCTTTTTCCATTGACCTCATTCTATATGTGTTTTGGCGCAGGGGTGCGGCATCTCCCGTGTTGATGTGGTGCTGTGACAGATTTGTGCGCCCTAGGTCGAACGGTCCCCGGCTGAACACGTCCGAGAACTCCTGCAATAACGAGTGCAGCTGCTGTTTCTGGTCGGGCGGCAATCCCGGCTCAGGCCCCGCCAGCTGGTCCATCCACGATTCGGCCCCTCTGTCCTCGGACTGGCTGATGCTGCCTACAAGCTCGGGCTCTGTCCCTGGGGCTCCTAGTGACAAGGGACTAACGTGGGCCAGAACTGTTCCCTCCTGCACCGCCGCTGTTCTATCGGAGGTGTTCAGCACCTGAATGAACAGATGCTGGTTCCTCTGTACAATAGTTTCGGCTCCCACCAGCGCATGGCGATCCATGGCAGCTGACGCCGGAGACACCAGGATGGGTGAGTCTGGTCGGGCTGTCACGAGGGGGGACCGATATTGCAGCGGAACCAGCATCTGGGCTGCCGGGGGAATGGAGACAGACTTACTGACCAGAGCCTGCACGTAGGGTACACCCCGGCTGGCCCCCTCCGCCATTCACACCTGTCCCCAGCCGTCCCAATCTCGTTCCTGCCAAAGGCCCCTTCTTCCCGCCCGTTCTCTCCTTATATCTCCTCGATCACCCCTCCCACTAACCCATCTATTGGTGGGAATCCTTCCCCTGACACCCCTACACATTGATACACATACACGCGCTTGCTGCAGACACACACAACTTTCAGGGTGCGTACAGCAGTAAACGACTCAAAAAATAAAGCAACAATGCTGCGCGAAGAACGCCTTAGACCTGCAACACATTTGTATTTCACTTTACCCGCGGAGGGTTGGTGGGGGGGTGACATCAGCAGGCAGACTCCGTTACGCTTCCGATACGGGTGACATGACAGATGTGGCATCACAGCTCACTTGCCGTGCAAAATATATCATTATTGTGCCCCCCCCCCCCCCCGTCCTAAAAAAATATATACAAAAGTCTATTTTTTTAATTTTTGCTTGGTGTACAGTCTGGAAAGTACCCACATGGCAAATTTCAAGCTTGTTGCATGTCGGGAAGTACGCTAACCATTTTGAACAGACACACATTCACAAATTTCCCTTTTATATATATAGAAGATGACTCAATTATCCATTGACTGTTATTATGTCTGTGTGGTCTGGGACTGTTGTTTTATTGGTGTGGTCTGGGACTGTTCTTGTTGTTGTCTTGGTTTGGTCTGGGACTGTTATTATTGTCGTGGTGTAGTCTGGGACTGTTTTTGTTATTGTCTTGGTGTAGTCTGGGACTGTTGTTGTTGTCGTGGTGTGGTCTCGGACTGTTTTTGTTGTCTTGGTGTAGTCTGGGACTGTTGTTGTTGTCTTGGTGTGGTCTGGGTCTGTTGTTGTTATCTTGGTGTTGTCTGGGTCTGTTGTTGTTGTCTTGGTGTAGTCTGGGACTGTTGTTGTCTTGGTGTGGTCTGGGTATGTTGTTGTCTTGGTGTTGTCTGGGACTGTTGTTGTATCCCTTCTACGTGACTTTACCGAAAGAACCAAGAATATGAATCCCTGCAGTCACAAGCTTGCATTTGGTGTTGACAAATTGACAGTAAAGTTTGTACTTCTATACTTTATTTAGATGCATTTGTAGTGACTGTACTTGTCACTGTGTGGTGCCGGGACTTACGAAGTCATGGTAATGTTGTCATTGCGGGTAACCCGGGTTGCGGGCTGCAACACCACACTAGCGGTGGTTGGGTGAGTGCTGGTTAGCGCGGAGGCACCGCGAGCAGTCTGCGCTGCCGGCTCCCAGTGAGGGAGCGAGAGCGAGCATCAGCCAGCCAGGGTTACCCTGGGGCATGATACTCTGGCTGACCTGTTGTCACGTGACCGGGCGATACTGGAGGGGGACCACCGGTGGACGGGGGCCGAGGGGCGGTCACGTGGTCCCAGAGAGCTCTCGGGAACATTCGAGAGGGAGCTCGAGAAGCCTGGAAGGTGGGCAAGGCTATGGGAGGAGCCAGCCCCAGCCTCGGGGCATATAATGAGAGCTCCGTGAGGAACTCGGAGTTCTTCAAGTTTTGGTGTTCGAAGATCCACGTCGGCGAGAAGAAGCCCCTAGCCACGTGGTCCAGGACCCAGCTCGTGGTCCGGACCGGGATAGTGAACCGCGTCTAGTTCTGCCGTAGCGTGGTTAGATGGGCATTCGAGACCCGCGCGTAGGTTGTGTTATGTTACGTATTGTTACGTGAATAAATAGTGTTGCTCCCAAGATAACGTCTGCAACTCAGTTGGACTCACTACACATTTATTAATTATATCTTTAACGACTTGCTTACCTTCTTTCTATCATGATCTTATAATAGCTTATTGTATTGGTTGTTGATGTAACCCGCTTCATAACATCTCGTAGGGGAAGTTGCCTCCCTCGCCTTTTGTACAGGAGGTCGTGGGCTCGATTCCGACCCTGACCCTTGCTATATATATATAGTCTGCGTGTCTCTCTCCCCGTGGTTGCATGGAATTCTCTCTGGGTCCTCCGGTCCCCCCACCACATTTAGAATCAACGTCACGCGTTTAGAGTATGTGCCTGCTGCTATACATTTCCACGTGATAAGCCACTTCGTTGAGCTATCATTTGTGGTCAGCCTTGCCTCAGAACGCCAAAAGGCGAAGAGTAGAAAGGCATGGTATTACTAGCTCGGCAATTGAGCAGTTATAACGATGGAACCTTATTTTGTCAGTATCAAAAATAAATAAGCTTTTGCCTTTCTGGTAATAAACCGGTGTTAAGATGTTCAAACATCAACCAGATGCTAAGGTGTTCAAACGCCTTGCAAGAGAAAGCTACTTTGGTGTTTGAACATCTTAACACACCTCCTGTTTTATTGACAGAAAGGCTAACACCTATTCAGATGTGTTTTCATAGTTTGATATTGGCAAAAAGGTACTCCACAGATATAACACGTAGTTGTTGACTTGGGGATGGCCGCGAGACAGCTGATGGCAGTCCAGCGATGGATTGTTGACCACATCTCTTCGGAGCATTAAGTGTCAGCCCTCTCATGTCTAGACAAGTGGTTATTACCCTTTACTGCAGCCTTGCACCACCTTTGCTTCTCAATCGTTAAAACAAAAGTATAACGTAACAAACATTTTCATTGGGTTTGATGAAACAAAGTACAGTACACAAATCCTTGATTGGATCCCATCTGTAAAGGATGTGATTCCTGACATGCAATTTCCTGGTGTCTACAAACTAAGTCGTGGCTACGGCAGCAGTTACATTGGGGAAACGAAATGACATGTCTCAGACCGTGTTCGCGAACACAAGGCAGATCTGAAGGAAGGTAGGACCAATACCTCTGCCGTTGCGGATCATGGTTTTAACACTGTGGGCACACACGAAATTGATTTTTCCAAGACGAAGGTACTCTGCAAACCTACTGTCTATCAGACATTTGTTCATGAAGCCACCCAGATATATAAACACAGACACAACTTCAACTGAGAAGATGGGTACAAATTGAGCAATCATTGGAAGGACGTGATTAACCAGGTAAAGTCTTAACCTGCTGTGATGTTTCCATCCTTCCTGCGATTTTAGCTGACTCTATGAGTTGCATTATTAGGTTGGATGTCTTTGTATTGACGGGCTGGATGTCCTTCTCGCTCAGTCACCGAAGCTGCGACATACTAGGCAAGTCAACGATGCTGCTGAATACTAATCTCGTGCATTGATATGCTAATCCCTCACAATACAATAGCCACTTCCACAGCCTCAGGCAGACCATCTCTAGCCCTGCCTTCTTACCTTGAGGCTGCACCCATCTCAAGCCTACATAAGACCTTGTTTCAGTAGCTTTCTCTCTCTCACCCGAAGACGGTCGCTTGTGTCGAAACGTCGTGATCTATTAACAGTTTTCTATCTACGTGACTTTACCGAAAGAACCAAAGAGTATGGATTCCTATTCTTAGGTTTTTTCGGTAAAGTCACGTAGGTAAAAATTTTAAATTCAAATTAATAAAAGTAAAATAAATAAAAAATCACGACGTTTCGGAGGCAACACAAGCTTCCGTCTTCAGGTGGAACCGTCACAGCCACGACAGCTGTATCAAGTAAATGAGAGATTACAAGAGCTACCACTCCGTATATATAATGGTTGAAGAGGGGAAGGGCCAAGTACGGCACACTTTTTATTAATATGGTAAGGTGAGGCTTAAGACTAAGAATAGACTGCATAACAAAAGACTGAGCCTTTGTTATGGAGAGGTGCGGTTTGTGACTACGCCTAGCCTACATAACAAAAGTGTGAAAAAAGAAAAAACTAAACCTGGTAAAACAAAACTGGCTGTCTATCAATAACCTGTAATAGTTGTCTGTCAAATAAGATGGTCTCAGGCTCTCCGGCTACGCTCTCCCCACGGGAAGCTATCAGACCCCAACGCACACTCGGCTCGGGTCCTACTCAGTCTCTCCCGTAGGGTACGCATGCCTACCTCTGCCTAGACTCAGGCTCTCCGGCCACGCTCTCCCAACGGGGAGCTATCAGACCCCTCTTGTCAGACTATGGGTCTCGACCACTGGGCTACACAGCCCGAGCCCCTACAAGGGCGTCGAACCGTGAATCCCAAGGCCTCGCCTCTGAGCCTCTCAGAACCCCGGCCCTAACAAGGGCAGCGGGGCTAGGGGTCCCAGGGCCTATCTCTTCCTCCGTCTTCTGTCTTCACTGGTTACCAACTCCCCGAGTGCCATCGCGCATCGCCTTACATAGCCCTCCGCTCCCGAGGGGGCGGAGCCTATGCGGACCGCGATGTGAGCACCCACTCGATGTAACCAATCACCACGCGCTGCCTCACGATCCCTCCTGCCAGCGCGTATCACCACTACATATAGAAGTTTATAGTGTATATAAGTGTATAGGGTGTAGTAGTGTATTGTGTACAGTGGTGTAGTATATAGTAGTATAGTATGTAGTAGTGTAGTGTATATCAGTGGTGTATAGCAGTGTAGTGTACAGTAGTATAGTATATAATGTAGTGTACATTAGTGTAGTTTTTAGCAGTTTTATACAATGTAGTGTACATTAGTGCCGGCCCGAGAGAGGCACGGCTTGCGATGTAACAACATCGCGGATACCACTATGGTGTGGGTGTAGTACCTGCCCTAGAGGGGCTCAGTGAGTGCTGATTGACAGCGCTGGATGGCACCATCCTTGGCGTGCAGTGCCAGCCCTATGGGATAGGGTGTGGGAGTACCGGCCATAGGAATAAGGTTACTAAAGGCCATGCCACTTTAGTTGACTCAAGAGGACACGTGACCAGTTAATTCTACAATAGGGCCCCAAGTGGGGGCTAGGGGTGGTCACGTGGTCGGGGTCCAGATCCTGCTAGAGGATTCTGGAAGGTGGTCGTGGCCAAGGGCGGAGCCAGCCACGCCGCAGAGAATATAAGCCGGGTCCCCCAGAGGGACCGGCTTTGTTGTTCATCCTGAAGAAACCTTCGTCTATGTCTACATTCTACGTTCTCCGATCAACGAGTCTTCAACACGTGGACCTGGACCCGAGCTGTGGTCCTCGTCCGTAGTAGCAGTTACGTTGTAACTAGCATAGTTAGCCTGGTGGTCACCACCATAGGTTGTTATTCTGTTAAGGGAAGTTACCCCTTTGTGTTGGAGTTAAATAAATGTGTTGCCTCCAAGTATACGTCTGCGACTCAGTTGAATTCACTACAGTAGTGTAGTATATAATGTAGTGTATAGTAGTGTAGTGCCTCCATACAGGCACATATGTTCACTTACCAACCGCTCCCCTGTTAACTACGGGCTCTTATAGGTAGAGTAAATATTTATTAATGGATTTATTAATCGTGTTTCTTGTAATATTACGCGTTTAAAATATTGGTCGTATCTCTGTGTATGAATATCCATCGTGTAAATATTATATAGTACATTTTTTGGGGGGTTAAAATGGGATATAACTTTCGATGCTGTCGGAACGAATTAAGCCCTTTAATGTGTCTCTCCTATAATCGCCTAACGATCAAATCACTTAACAACTGGTTTCGTTAAACCAATTACCGTCTTTACCCACCTACTCATCCAGGCACCTACTCACCAGGCACCTACTCGCCCATTCACTCACCTACGCACCCATCAACTCACCTACTCACCCATTCACTCACCCAGCTGCTCACCCAACCACTCACCCACCCACCCACCCACCCACTCACCTACTCACTCACCCACTCACCTACTCACTCACCCACTCACCCACCCACTCACATACTCACGCACACCCACTCACCTACTCATCCACCTACTCACCCACTCAGCGGTCGATCGGCTTGGTACTCACCTACCCACCGACTCACCCACCCACCCACCCATTCACCCACCGACTCACCGACTCACCCACCCACTCATCCACCCACCCACTCACCCACCCACCCATTCACCCACTCAGCGGTCGATTGGCTAAGTACTCAACTGACCCACTCACCTACTCACCCAACCACCCATTCATCCACCCATTCACTCACCCACCTACGAACCCACCCACCCAAACCACTCACCCACCTACCCACTCACCCACCTACTCACCAACCAATGCAGTGGTCCATAGGCTTGGTATTCACCGACCCACCCACCCACCTACCCACCCATTCACCCACCCACCCACCCACCAACTCAGGGGTCCATCGGCTTGGTACTCATCCACCCACTCATCCATTTACCCACCCACTCACCCAACCACTAACCCCCCCATTCACCCACCAACTCAGGGGTCCATCGGCTTGGTACTCACCCACCCACTCATCCATTTACACACCCACCTACCTACCCATTCACCCACCCACCAATGCAGCGGTCCATAGGCTTGGTACTCACCCACCCAATCATCCATTTACTCACCCACTCACCCACTCAGGCAGTGATCCATTGGCCTGGAAATCACTTCCGCTGCATGATGTTCGAGACTTATTTTCAGACATTTAACCGGTTCAGTAGACAATTCAAGCCAGAACTGTTTAATGGAGCTGATGACATGAACATTGCACGTTTTACAAACACTTACTTCTTGATATAATTAATAACCGGAGACTGTCGTTTTGTGTCCAACACATTTGACACAGGTAAACCGCAGAGGTGGACAAGGAGATGGCGGCTCTGCTTTTCTTGATCACGTCTCTGGCCCTGAGCGTTTTGCTCACCCGAGCGAAAGTGGTGAACGATTTTCAGCGCGGCGCATGCGAGGACTTCTTCTACAAGAAGCTTCAGCCGCGAGTGACCAACTGCCGTTGGTGCAACAAAATCTGCCAGACATACAATGACAGGAGTCGCTTCGCCACCCTGTACAACCCCAACAGCCGTATCCCTGTCTATTCTGCGTACAAATACGAGCACAGCTCGAGGTCGTTGTGTGAAGGCGAGCCCAATAAACGAAGGGTTTGGTTTGTTGAACCGCAGGTAATGATTCGCATTCCAATGACCACACCATTGTTGCATATCAATGTGTTTTGCACACTGTACCATGCATTGCAATTGAGCCTATGGCGCATCAAATCAGAATGCGTTCACAGATACACATACCTGTCAACCCATGTGGTTTACCCCGTATTCTTGTACAGGAAAATTTAGTTTTCAGGTCCATACTGCATCCTGCCATTTCTATACGGGCAAAAATGTCTCTTTGTTTGTGTTTCTCTCTTGTGATGGGACTTTGTAGGATGAATGTTGAGATTCATAAGGGCACGAGATTACCAATAAGGTCTGAATTGGTCTGTAACAAGGTAGACACTGACAAGGGGTTCACCGGTATGGATACTGCAACTGTTCAAACTAAACAATTTACGATTTTACCAGTGAAGGCCCCACTGAGCTATGTAGCTATTTTTCAGAAGCAACCTGGCTATTACAAACGATAGCTCAACGAAGTGGCTTGTCATGTGGAAATCTACAGCAGTAAAATTATCTAAATACTCTAAGTGGATGTTTATAACTGTGGAGGAAAAAAACAACGGAGGACCTGGAGAAAAAAAACATACACGACCACGGGGAGAGAGACGCACAAACTCCAATATACAGCAAGTGTCTAGGTCGGGATCGAACCCACGATCTCCTGCATTCCAAGCGAGGTAGTTAACATCGCCACCATGGCGCCCTATGGTTTAGATCTTAGGGTTACGGTAGTTTTAAAGGGTAGTTTATCTAATTCTATTTTTTATTAAATAGCATAAGTAAAATATTAATTAGTTTAACATGTAGACTTTCGCGACCAAATATTATCCACTACGTTTGTTTGTGTTAGGTTGCTCAAAATATAAATGTATCATTAACACGCCACCACCCTCGAGCCTGTTCCCCATTCTTATAAAATGCGGATTTACGCTTCAGGTATCTTTTTATCGTCAATGTTATTGGATTTAATTTAACGAGCACCACTAAAATGACGAAGATTCACGCCGGGAACATTTTCCCGATGTAAACAAAACTAAATCGTTCGTTCTTAAGTCTTAATAACACTTCATTTTTCCAGGTCACCAATCGCAATTTCAGCAACAACATGGCGCCCGAAATAAGCGTCATGGGTGTGGCCTACATGCAGGCAGTGAACGAAGATTATGTGGTGACGAGCTACGACCGAGGCCACCTCAACCCCAGTTCCTATCACTGCGACGAGGAAAGAACGGCCACTTTCACCTTGACGAATGCCGTCCCGCTGGATCGGTCCTTCAACGGAATGAAATGGAGCAAATACCAAAACGACTCCCAATACATCGTGAAGGAAAAATGCCCATCGCCTTCTGTAGCTTACTTCATCACTGGTGCCATTCCCTCTAAGTTCAAAATTCCCATCGATCCCGATGACGCGCTGGAAAATGAAACCAGAGCGTATGATAGAGTCACCATTCCGGATTACGTGTGGTCAGCAGTGTGCTGTGACCACGTAAACAGGAACGAAAGATTTAGTTTTGGCTACATTGGGAAAAACATTCCTGGCGTGGAAATCCGGCCAATAACAATTGAGCATCTCGAAAGAGAGTTGGCGAGGTTATACTCGTACAGCAGACTGAGTCTCTTCACTGACACGTGCAATGGAAGAAATAGTATTGCGGCCAAAGTCATCGCCGCTTTGATCACGGCGAACGTCGTGACGTACACGGCGTCCTTTGCAGAGTTTCCGCAGTCGATTTCGCCATCTGAACAGAAGCTCCTGAACAACAACCTTGGCGACATCTACTCCGGCGGGACAAGCAGCACCAGGACAAACGTGGACAGCATCAGGATAAGGTTGAAGTTTGACAGCAACAAAGACTGGTTCGACCACGTGCGGGTGCTGCGTAATGAGAGTGGTCTGGCCTGCGTTCACACTGATTCATTGCCAGGGTCTGGTGAGCTAGCATCACAGACGGCAGCGACTTCCTGTATACTGGAGGAGCAGAGGCACAATCAGAACGCAGTCACTGCCCATGGGATCCCGTGCAGACCCGACTTCACATGCGGCATCCATGATCAAAAGTATTCGTGGTGTTATACCAGCTACTCGAAGCACTGGGAGCACTGCTGCACTTCGGAGTGCACCTATCAAGCGTCACATAAAGGGTACATGTGCATGTCGGACATCAAGTGGGTCTCGTGCTCGCCGGCATACTCCATGATGACCGTGAGCGGGAGACGGTGCCGATTTGATTTCCCGTGTGGCTCACACTCAAAAAACTACTTCTGGTGCTACACGGACATAAACAATAACTGGGAATATTGCTGTGCGCCAGACACGTATTGCCACAAGAATGGTACGTCGTTCGACAGGTGCTACGTCGACGTGATAGGGAAGAAACATCTAGAGTGCCGCAACTCTCTGGCACCGAGTAATGGGCTGGAATAGTGGCCTCCACAAGCTGCCAAATTACTCGCAACAACGTTTTTATATTACTCGAGATTCATAAAGCAATTCTCATTCCTCCACACAGCAGCGGCCCATATCTAAATACAAGACGTAGTTACGTTATGACATGACCATACCTGTCAATCCCTTATCAGTGCCTACCTTATTGCAGACCAATTCAGACCTTATTGGTCACCCTGTGCCATTATACGTCTCAATGTTTATCCTACAAAATCCCATCACAAGGCAGAAACACAAATAAAGAGACAACATTTTTTTGCCCGTATTGAAATGGTTGTTATGCCCTAACGGACCTCAAGACTCAATTTCCCTATAGAAGTATACGAACGTGCCAAAAATATCATAGAAGTATACGGGTAAACCGTATGGGTTGACAGGATGCAAGGGGACGACACTCAGGGTGGTCCCAGTCACGTTGGGGCGGCTCTATTAAATACTTTCGATTCAAATTGCGTGCCAACTATTCATAGACAAAAATGAGAGGTGCGTCATAGATTTTTTTTTTTATAACGGGTCAGACAAACAATGAGCAGATCTACCGACAACAGCATCGTAAGTGAGAATACGCCATCGAAAAATGAGAGTTGCGACAGTCTTGTTAGTAAAAGTCCTGTCCTGACTCTTGAAGTGAATTGGTTCACCATCGCCAAAAATATCCTTGCCCACGGATAGTCTTTTAGGGTTCCGAAAAGTGGTAGTCTGAAGGGAGCAAGATCCAGGCCGTACTGGCGGATCGTGGGTGCCACGGTGATGAGATGTTAACTACCTCACCTAATATGCAGGAGGTAGTGGGTTCGATCCCGATCTTGACACCTGCTGTATATTCGGAGTTTGCATGTTCTCCCCGTGGTCGTGTGGATTTTTCCTCCGAGTCCTCCGTTTTTTTCCTCTCCACATTTAGAATCAACATTACGTGTTTAGGGTATTTGGCTACTGCTATGAATTTCCACATGATAAGCCACTTCGCCAAGCTATAATTTGTGATAGGCAGGTCGCTTCTGAAAAAGGAGCTACATAGCTCAGTGCGGCCTTACCTGGTAAAATAAAATAAAAAGTATCAGCGAGTGTTACAATGTCGACAGTGACAGCCGTAAAATGACGCGGGTGTGAAGGAGAGTAAACCCACGGAATTCACTATTTGAGAGGACGTCACAGGTCATGTGCTGTAGTGGCTAATCGGCCCGTATTGTCCACTTGACAAACTTGACTAATTGGCCGTGTCGGGTGGTGGTGGGTTAACTTTGTATCGATTGCATTATTTAATAAAAAGTCCTCCAATCGGTTTGGACCACAGGGTCTGTGCTCAGTAACCACATGTAAAAAAATACTCCAGAACGGTAATTCTAATTATATTATTATAATAGTATTATTATAACGTGGGCTCGGTGTAAACCTACTCAATGTAATGATAATGGCATAATACCGAGTTTCAGCAGTCGCCACATCGCTTAGTCACAGAGTCAGTCGGATAAGCGTTAGTTCTCGCTGTGTCGCACTTTTGTCTAGTTTGTTAATGGAAAATGACACAAGATTACCCAAGGCTTACGGGGGGGGGGATATGGTTTCCGTGCGATTTTTCAGATTTTCTTGCCTAAAATGACGCCCTGGTCGGTAATAATGAAAGAATTACAAACAAAAGGAGTGAAAGTAGCCGAAGAAGATGGAGTAACAAATTCGTTATCCCATGTCCAGGTTCGAGATTCATTGCTTCACTAGGCCATGGATGGTGATAGTTGAGAGAGGCACTCAGCCAGCAGTTGAAAGATCATAGTAGCTTATTCATAAACGCAAATTCACACACTATGTACTGGCTTATGTTTATGCTTGTTAAGTTACAAATACATTTTTACGTGTTAAAAAAAAATAGTACGATTCGATAGTTATTTTTACACAATGGATTGCATTTTTTAACAAGCTTATCTTAATGAGATTTATATAGTGCTTTTACCAAGGCGCTTTACAGAAATTGTAACATTTTTCGATTTAAGCTTTCATGACTGCAGGGATTCATGTTCTTTTTTCTTGAGGTAAAGTCACGTAGAAGGGAAATAATAAAATAATAACAATCAAACAATAAACATCTCTCGACGTTTCTATTGCAACACAAGCAATCATCATCAGGTGTGAAAACCAAATTTTCTTGCTGTCGTTTTCGCACATGATGATGATTGCTTGTGTTGCAATCGAAACGTCGTGTGAATTTTATTGTTTAATTTTTATTATTTTCTTTCTACGTGACTTTACCGAAATAACCTAGAATATTAATTGTTACATTGTGCATTGCGTGATACTTTTAATTAAGCATTGGGTTATTGTAAGTGGTGGTGTACTTTTGGTGTTAGTAAAACAAAGAGGGATTGATAAGGAGGGGGTTGGGATAGGCCTAGTCGAAGCTGGCGTGCTGAAAAGTAATGAGGCCACATTGCATTGGGAACACAAAAGGAGGGGTGGCGAGGGGGTTGGGGCCAGGAGGGAGAAGAGGGCTACCGTGGTCGAGTCCTGCGCTCTGCCGACGACGTTCCCGCAACGTCCGCGCGGTGCAGCAGCGGAGTCCCGGCTGGGCCCGTAACGAGACAGGACGCGCAGCCTTGCCACGAATGCAAAGCTTCCCTCTATGCGCGGCTACACCGACATGGTTGAAGACTCCCCCCGCGGGCAGAGGAGCTCGACCTCACATCCTGGCGGACTGGGCAAAGCCCCAATATCTTGAGGCTTGCCGATGCCTCGGCTGGCGCAACGTGGCACGGCCCGGCAGGCGAGGAGGAAGGCAAGATACGTGGTCGGGGAGCAGCGCCTCTAACACCACAAATAACAGTGGTGGAGGATGGGAAGAAAGGGAAGAGAGAAGAAAGAGAGGGTGGGGTAGGGGAGGTAAGGGATGGAAAAGAGAGAATAGGGATCGAGCAGATAGCTGCTGCTGCCGCCGCCATCTCACCGAGTCCTACACGATGTGCAAAACAATCTGCACCGCAAGTGCACGAGCGTTGTGCTCTGTAGCCAAGGCTGCTTCGGTGTAAAGTCATTTAAGAAACGCAAACAATTATGCTAATTAGCATCTCGAGTGCGTATCGCCCGTTTCGTCACGTCGTGTTCATTCAAATGACTGTTAAGGTCTCTAAGAGTCTAAGTGGTTGAACTTAAGGTTAACATAGGATTTAAGCTTTCGTGACTGCAGAAATTACTGTACTCATTGGTTTTTTCGGTAAAGTCACGTAAGTAGAAATAAAATGTAACTAAATACATTTTATTAAAATAAAATGTAACTAAATAAAATAAAATTAACATTTATTTAGTTAAATTTTATTTTATTTCTACATACGTGACTTTACCGAAAAAAACAATGAACTTAAGGTTGTTGTTCTTGGGTGTGCTGGGTAGATAATTCCTTGCTTGTTTGGCCACATGGCAGAGCACCGAGTAGGCGAAGACTGTTAATGGGATGCTTGCCACAGGAATGGATCTCGCCCGAGGGGGATGCGTTTCTTTATAACTGCTTTTGTCTTCTTGCTTCTTTCGGTAAAGTCACGTAGAAGGGAAATAATAAAATAATACAAATAAAACATAATAAAATACAATTCTCACGACGTTTCGGCCACAACGCAAGCAGCCGTCCTCAGGTAAAGAATAGGTCTGTCGGAAGACAGCGTCTGAATGACGATGAATCCCTGCAGCAGTCACGAAAGCTTTAGATCGAAATTTAACTGCTTTTGTGTCGAGTTTGTTGTCGTTCCCCCGCACTTCCATTTAGCGCGGTTGGCTGTGTACGGTTCGATAGAAGTTCAACATACATACACAGAGGCCCACAGATACCCACACCCATAGAGACTCACAGATACCCACAGACACTCATAAAGACACTCATAGAGACCCACAGATTAGCACCGTTGGCGATGTGCAGTGCGAAAGAAGTTCAACATACAAGCAAGGTTGATTAATCGGTCTACCATACTAACTTTAATCGCACGCAATCTGCATACAATCACTACGCCGCAGGTTAAAATAACTCACGAAATTAAATCACTCACTGGGCTTTGGCTCATGGAATATAAAGAGTTCAGTTTTATTTGTATAATGTTTTTGGAATTTTCTAACCTTTCCTATACTTTATACTCCCATCGTGTTTTTGGTTCGCGCTTATTTTGTGTAACATTTCTCCAGTTTAAATACATTTTCTGTTCAACATGGTTACATACACCGAGGAGATGGAGAGATGAAAACCATTAATGTGCAAATGTTGGCTGTATTGTTACATTTCGTGATCGTGGGGGGTGACAGGGGCTTTGGTTAGGCAATCAATTCCTGACAGTAGATGAAGATCAGAATCAGGAGTAGTTTCCAGAATAAAGCCTCTTGAGCGAAGACGCTCTTTTTCTCCCCCAAAGGCGACTCGGCTGGCAGACAAAGCATTCCGCAACATCTCGCCATAGTGACTAGGAGATGTTTGTTTCCTCGCTTGGTATACAGGAGGTCGTGGGTTGGATCCAGACCCTGTCGCCTGCTGTATATTTGGAGTTAGCGTGTCTCTCCCCGAGGTCGCGTGGATTTTTTTCTGAGTCCTCCGGGTTTTCCCTTCCACATTTAGAAACATGCCTTTAGGAGTATTTGGCCGCTATACATTTTCATGCGATAAGCCACTTCGTCGAGCTATCATTTGTGATAGCCAGGTCGCATCTGAAATAAAAGAGATTCATAGCTCAGTGGGCCTTATCTGGTAAAATAAATAGTTAATAGTTTTGGCTGAATAAAAACACGGAAGAGATATTATGTTGTAAAATTACATTCACACTGAAACTTTAAGTGATTTTAATACCAGTCGGTTTAAGTGAGGACAGAGATGGCAGAATGGAGATGCGAGGAGACCGAGGTGGTTCCAGACACTTTTGGGTGTGTACATTCAATGCTTCCGCTGCAAATTGCGCGTGGAATCTGGGAACTGTTAACGGACACGCGTCGCAGATTTTTAGGATTGTCCAATGATAATAACAACAACGGGTCAGACAAATAATGAGCAGATCTATGGATAATAGCCTTGTAAATGAAACTAGCCCTGCAGTGACAAGTTTGCACACGTCAAAGGACACTTTCCCAGCGACGGCATAGATAAATAGATTCATTATTACGCTTTTGTTCATGCTTGTTAAGTTTGAAAGTCTGTGTTTTGTATTCAATTTTCTTGTAAAAAAAACTAACATTTGATGATGTAACGATGTCAGCCGAATTATTGCGTGTTTGTCTTAATAAAATTTTGACCAACATTTGCACAAAATTTGTTCACTGTATTTAAGGTCGCGTTAGGGGATGAGGGCCACACGTCAGAGCCCACCCAGTTGGCTCCTCAGAGATCCTCGCCGAGATTCTCAAATCATCGAAACGGTTCTGCTCTCAGCCCCGACGATTGTCACGGGAAGCTTCGGATAGCCGGTACCGCCCGATCCCTCTCCTCCCGCGAATCCTAACGACGGGGACAGGTCAGCTCAATGGACAATACAAAGAACAAAGTTCGGAGACGATGATGAGCAGACACACTCCGCGCTGTGTTTGGTCCTCCGGGAGAAGTGGGCGACTCAAGAACAGCCGAGCGCCGGGAGGTTTGTGGAACGGCGAAAACACAGCTCAGTTCCTCAGCACGGAGTCTGCCCAAACCTAAGGGGCCGTCCATAAATGACGTCACGCGGTTTTGGACGAATTTTGACCCCCCCTCCCCTCGTCGCACGGCGTCACGAAAAGTCAGACCCCCCCTCAAATATGACGTCACAAAGCTCTGCCCCCCCCCCCCCAAAAGAAACTAAACATGCTTCAAATCGCTTTAAACTATTGTCATTGTAGTGCGTATTTAATGTGGCGCTGCACTCTGATATAGGAGAAAACATTTATTAAAAAGGTCTATTTAATTAAGTAGAACGTGTTGTCTATTTATTTAAAGTTGCGCATTTTGAAGTGACGTCACGTTTCTCAAACCCCCCCCCCCCCATCGTCACACATCGTCACAAATGTCTGACTCCCTCCCCCATAGGTGCGTGACGTAATTTATGGACGGCCCCTAAATGGAGGTCATACCCCGTACTCTGCTGTGCACGTAATGTTTGCCGTCCCATCTCCGATCATCATTGCCTGCTCATATAATAATAATTATAATTAAAAACCGCACATGACTCTCCGTAGCAATGAGCAGAGTGCACAATTATACGTGCGATCATGAATCACAGGTGAGCTCACACGGGCTGCACACTCGCATGTGAGGAAACTCAGGGTCCATGCCAGGGTACCTTCACCAGACCCTTGCCCTCTGTTGATGGGATCACTTTAGAAAAAAAAACCCAGGCAAGTCTTTGGGCATGTACCATGCGTGGGGTTAGATGATCCGAGTTCACTTTTAATAGCAGAGCTCACCCCTCCCCCCAGAGATCGAATGGCAGAGTGCTGGCACAACCAAAACACTCTGCTATACCTAACACACAGACAAAGAACCCCCCCGTGTAGCCTTAACAGACTGTTGGGGCAAGTGCTGTGAGCGAGCACCTATGAAGGCCGGAACAATACACGAGGGGATGGGTGGCCAGCACCACGCCCGACCGCGTTTGTCTCCCCAGTGAAGATGTTTACACACCACACCAGTTAATCATTTGATGCTGAGTCGACCTAGGGGAGGACCAAGATCGGTTCAGATATTCGTCACTGGTATTGGCCGTGAGCGGGAATCGAATTCAGGTCGCTGGGTTCATAGCGCAGCGCGCTAACCACTACACTACCGCTCCCACTACCTAACACACACACACAATCTCAAACTTAATGCTCGGCCAGTTGGTTCACTATATTAACTTTAGCTACCTCCTCAGCTATACAAACTTTAGCTACTTTATAGTTTATATTCATATCCACATCTCCAGTCTTTTATTCCCAGCCTTGCACACTACTATCACTAAGAAATTTGACGTGCAGTGTTTCAATCGTGCACAATTTTCCCCCCATCCCACTCCCCCCCCATCCGATGTACAGGAGCAGTATGTTGCGTCCACCCTTAGGATTAGCCTCTCCAGCCCACGCCCCGCCCCCACACTCACCCTGCCCTCGTTTCCCCCCCACCTTCCTCAGCTATACAAGTCCGTGCAACCCAGACCATGCGGGCCCTTGCTGAAAACGTATTCAAATTCTAGAAGGAGACTTTTAAGACAGCTTATTTCACCTTGAGTCAATTCAGGGTTCCGTTGTACGATTTCCTCTGCCCAGGGAGACCCTATCCCATCCTTCTCTTCCTGTATCCCCGCTACTACTGCATCTCATGAATCTCAATGGCTGGGGAAATCTGCGCAATTACCGTCCCTTGACGTATTTAAAAATTGCATACATAGCTGCTGCTTCCATCTTAAAATGTTGTCCACCACCGCGAGCAAATATCGACTGATTCTTGGCCCCAATGGTGCAATTATAATTGTTGTGTCCGCGCTTGAAGTGATTAATGGTGATCGATATCACAAGGGAATTAACACATGTGCTAGCGGCGGAATCATCATCGACTCTCGCACCAGGGTATGCACTCTGGCGGCCTTTCCTGTCTCCGCATCAGGCTGCAAAAAATATATTATTTTACCTGACGGCATCTCGAAATAGCCCGGGTTCATGGTTATCTTAATGGGTAGCCGACTTAAATAATCAGTACCTAGTAGATATGGTACTGCTAGGGAAGAGGAGACCAAAACAGGGTCCGTAAAACACATTCTCCGATACGGATGTCTGTGTTAACTTTTCCCACAATTCATAGACTACAGCCATTAGCCTCCACAAATGTGTTGTCATCTGGTTCAAGCCAATGTTTTTATGCTGGTAAATTATCAAACACGAGTGGAGAAATTATGATTACTGATGCTCCCTTGTCCACCAACACCCTCACGGGATTTCCCTGTATCGCTCCCGCCAAAACTGATGTTCCCGTAGGTTGCTGCTATGACCCGTCTCGCTAACTTTTTCCACTTCACCCGAGATGTTGGCTTTATTTGCCCTGTTATGTCACTCCAGATCGCCGTGATCGAGTGGTATGCTGGTGATGATGGGGATGAGGGTTATGGAAATGAGGTGCATGTGTGTCTGGCCGGGTGTACGTGGAGTCGTGACTTGCCTGGCTCTTGGGAAGCCCCGCGATGTTGTCCGGAGCTGGCTTGCTTGGTTGTCTCGGGTCAACTTCCCCTTGGCATTCTCTCGCGATGTGGCCCGGCCACCCACAGTGGTAGCAGTAGATCACCACTTGGTCTCGGATTCCTCCGCAGTTTTGCCATAGTCGCTGCTGCTGTAGTTGGCGCCTTGGATTGTTTAAGCCTGTAGATCACCCACCGTGCTGGGCTTTGCGGCGGTCCCTGTTGTCGCTGTCCCCGTCGGCTCCGCTGGTCCTCCTGCTCCTCCATTCTCCATCGCCCTTGTCACCTGCATCGCTACTTCACATGGTGCCCTGGGTTCTTCATGTGCCCAGAGAAATTAGCAAATCACATTGAAGTTTGGTTGCTCTCTGGCATAATCAGCAATGTAATGCCGCTTTGATCGAGGAGAGTTTGCAGCTGCTCCGCCACCAGCACATCCCGGGTCGCCTCGTCCATCCTCGGGAATGCCACACCTGCTAGCACTAGCAAGGTGCTTCTATAAACCATCGGCGGCTCGCTCTCTCCCCTTCTCCAGGCCGAAAATCGCTGCCTTGCACTGGACGGAGGACAAAAAATCTTGGTCATCCCTTCACAAGCTTGTTGGAGTGTGGCGCGTTGATTTTCCGGGATCGTAATGAAGGCTGTTAGCGTTCTGTCATCTAACACCATAGGCAGCGCTTGTAGCGCTTTTTCGTCACTCCATTGGCTGACTCTTGATGGCTGCTTCAAATCTTTTGATGAATGCCATCCAATCGTTTCCCATTGCCATAAATAATTTTAAGGGTCCCAGCCTTTTCGTATTCTCCTTCACGGTAGTCGAGGTCTGCAGCACAGCTTCCAGTTGCGGTTGAACCAATTGATCGGTTCTCACCTGCTGCTCGATGAGGGGAAGTAGCGGCTGCTGCACTTTGGTGCTTGCTCCTCGCCGCGTGGTCAATGGTGGTGGTGGCTCTGGCTCAAGCCACGCAGCACCTGCTCCCTCCTCCTCTCTTCTCTTCATTGTCGTCACCAGTCGATCCACCACTGAGGTAAGGTGGTCTAATCTCCCTGACATCTCCTTTTCTGGCGATGCTGGTTCTTGGGCCTTTGGCAGGGCCTCTACCTCCGTTGGGAACTTGGCTGCCAATGGGGTCCGGCTCTCGCTCTATTTTCTGGGTCTCGAAAACCTGGGGCACTTGGGGTTGATAACTCGTCTTAATTAGGAGCTCCTTGGCGATTATTTTTCCTTAGACTTGTTGACGAAATCCCACCATTGCCACCAGTGTATAGAAGCTCCTTCACAGGTTCCATTTTCTGGACAATTTGTTTTACAGTAACGTATTTACAATGTGAGAGGAAACTAACACGTTTCCCAAGGCTATGTCTATCTGCAGCCCTGGTGGTTTCCACTAGTTTAACTTGGACAGTCTTTCTTGATATTTTCCACCATGTAGGTCTCGAACAGTTCTGCTCGATGTTTCTACGATGTCAATCTGCAACATTCAGCCCCAATGTTGTCCACCTCCATCGTCGTTCAGTCCCCAAGCCAGCGCCCCAATAGCGGGCCTCGTCCCCCCTTATATACCCGCTTGGCCACGCCCTGGTAACTTATAGCGCTTTCCCCCGGTAGATTCTTCGAGCAGACACAACCACTTCTACTTCCCTTCTCGAACCTTCCCTCATACAGTACCCTGCACCTGTCTCCACTGACCCCACTTTAACCCTTGCCATGTACAGTACCCTACATATGCGTAAAGACGCTGACAAACGTTGCTACTCTGAGCCTTTTTATTTGGACCACAGCAATAACACTCGGCCCGGGCTTCGTTCTTGATGCTTGAGACTCGTACTATCCCCGAACGTCCCCCCCCCCCCCCTGTGCTGTCCCCTTTCTACTCCCTGAGCCCTATTTCTGGAAGCTCCGTTCACTCCACTTCCTTCATCCAATCCTCTCCCTCACTCCTCTACTGTCCACCCTCGCTTCCTGCCTTTTATGTTCAAATCTATCCTCCAATCTCTTTGAACCTCGCCTCCCAACCAATCACTCCGGAGGCCTCTCTGCACCAATTGGAGGCCTTGGTTGACTTCGTGATTGTCCATTTGCACGTACGCTTGTTTTAGGTAAGTGGTCTGTTGCATCAGTCATTACATATGTAGAGGGGTTACGGAGGGCTTAACAAACACACTGGGCGTGGTTATGCCCGTACGCCGAGAGGTGCTTACATCGACGTCCGCACCGTTCAGCCTGGGGGGCTCACATGGAGCTGGGATCTCCCACGGCCCCACCCATCAGTGGGGGAGTTGCTATATAAGGCGGTGAGCCGGAAGGCTCGGGGTTCAGTGTTCAGCCTTAACCAGTGAAGCAAGAATACCTGCTAGATAGGCCCTGGGACTCCCCTGGATCGCTGTCCTTCTCAGGACCGACCAGGGCAAGCCAGTGGCGTGGCCCCGAGAGCCCAGAGCCGATGCTCTTGTAAGAGCCGGTCTGGGGACTCAGGGTGCCGTAATCCCAGCTTAACCAGGGCTGGATTAGCTAGCCTCCCCTAGCCCGGTAGTGGAGGACCTAGGAGTAGGCTAGCTGGGACATAGAGAGTTGATCTCCCAGTTAGACGGGTGAAGGGGCCGATACCCCTTCAAGTGTTTTACATCTCGGCCTGTTATGTACTTTGTGCTTAATAAATAAGTGTGCCTCCAACTACGTCGTCCAAGTCTCCTGGAACCTACTACACATATGTATGAAGGAAAGTCCTTACGTTCTATATCACTGAAAAAATATCAAGAGAGAAGAAATAAAATCCTGTGGCGAAAAGCCAAAGTCACACACATTGTTTAAAAACCCATGGTTGAAACAGTTTTGGAAGATATTTTAGGATGCGTGTTTATTGAGCATTTAAATACAGCATTACAACTCACTCCTGTTAACAGAGATGGGTACCCCTCATGCTCTGTTGAGGAAGGGCTTTGACACTTTGTTTTTATAGGTTTGACGGCACGGCTGTAGAGATTGTAAGAAATTTCACATGTTACAGTAGAGCAGTGGTTTTTCTTTAGGTAGGATGCATCACGCACCCACTGGGAGTGCGAGATGCCCTTTCTGAGGGTACAATACATGGCTAGATTTTTTAAAGGTAAATAATCGAAAACACAAATTAAGCACGGGCACGTAAGTTACAACTTCTTTGTTTAATCGAACCCTATGTATGTATTAAGATTGTACATTTTTGTACGATTGAGAACCAAAGGGGTGCAGGCTGCAGTAAAGGTTAACAACCACTGCTGTAGAGCATGTGTGAAATTGTGTAAGACTCTTCAAACTTTATAATCAATAGATTATCTCACAAAACTAAGACCATGAAAGTTTTTCAGGAGAAAGAAACAAATATCTTATGGCAATGCTTTTCCAAGCACTGGGAGAGTTGCTCAAAGAAGGACGGCCACCTTTTCAAAATGCTTTGCTGCTGTGAAAAATGAGCAACGTAATGCTTTAATTCTCATAAAAAATACATTTACAGGGACTCCTCTACTTACAAACATTCGACTTACGAACTTTCAGATATATGAACAAACCCGTCCTAGTTTCCTGTTCGGACCGAGAAAAGTAAGTTCAACTGCCGTGCAATAGATGGTGGTGGTGGTATCTTTATCTGCAGAACATGAAACACCAGTGGCATCTACGTTTTCAGGAGAGTATACAACTTTAAAAGTCATTCCCCGTGTTTAGTGTACATGCCGTACAAGATGTTTCGAATCGAAAGGAGTAAAGTTAAACTTACGAACACATCGACTTACGAACAGATCTCTGGAACCTAATTCGTTCGTAAGTAGAGGAGTCCATGCATTTTCTTCAAGGTGCCTGGACATTTTTAGAGTGTATGGTGTATGTTTGTTTATTGTTTCCTTTGGTGGTTAGGAGCAGTCTGCACTAATATACAGCATTTCTAATTATGTTAAATGGAATACTTGCTTGTGTCTGTTATGTAGTTAAGGAGTATATAACTGACGTACATATGCAACTGTAACTGATATAAAAGTACAGGGCAGTATATACAAGCTTTAGATTACAAAACAACTCCGAATGTGTCAGCTCTTCTCATATATCTAAATATAAGCAATAATTAGCCTGGATAAGTGCTGAGATAGGCAACACACGCAAACAGCAGGTGACATAGTTTGCTGCTGGCATAAGCGGTGGGCAGCAGAGTACAATTCAGTGGAAATCCATTGTTGTACTGTACGGACCCCAAGAGAAATGCTCCTCACCTTCAAACTGCACTGACCATCGTGGTGAGGGATGATGGACATGGGCATTCTTTGATCCAGCAATGGATTAATCTCGGTGCATAGCAAAAATAAACATGCAATATATAGAGTACGGTATATGTTTTAGGCTAGTGCTGCAAGACGTTGCTAGAGTCGACTATATAAACGGATAAGACCGTCTCGGCATTTGAGAAGTTAGACGTTTGACTGAGGATTTCTAAACGGCATTTTGCAGGCGTTCAATCTCTGGACCGTTGCCATTGCTTGTTTTGGGGTCAACCTGCAAAGCAACAGAACAAATCTACGTTGAAACGAATGTGAATATGATAACAACATGAAAATTATAATTTCAGAATTATAATCTGTATTTATAGTGAAGGATGAATCCGATGAGCTATCATGCTCTTTTTCACAGATGTCCAGTACGAGCACAGGGTCAGAACGTTACAACAACAAACACAAATACACGATAGGAGAGAAAAGTATAGGAAAAGTAAGCGCATCACTTTAAACATACAAATAGAAACTAAACTATGTTATCTTACCAGGAAAGGCTCACTGAGCTATTAGCTTCTTTTTCAGAAGTGACCTGGCCACAAATTATAGCTCAGTGAAGTGGCTTATCCCGTGGAAATGTATAGCAGCCAAATAATCTCATTAATCTTATTGCGTGTTTATAAATTTACAGGGAAAAACCGGAGGACAAGGAGAAAAAACATCCATGCGACCACGGGGAGAGAGACACTCGGACTCCAAAATATATACCAGGTGTCAAAGTTAGGATACAACCCCCAACATCCTGCATACCAGGCGAGGAAGATAACATATCCTAGCCATCGTGGCGACCCTTAGATAAATAAAGTACATAAGTTCAAATTCCAGAAGTACATCAACACCGTGCGAGTCGTGGGGATTATATGATCATACTTCACCATTCTGGTTAATGTGGGTTCGTGAAGCAAGTTGGGGTGGTGTAGTGGTTAGCGCGCTACATTATGAACCCAGTGACCCAAGTTCGATTTCCGCTCACAACACCAGTGATAACGATGATCTGAACCGGTCCTGGGCCTCCTCCCCTAGGTTGACTCTGCTTCAAACGAGTATTTAGTGCGGTGTATAGATAACATTGTCACTTGGGAGACAAAGGCGGCCGGTCGCGGTGCTGGCCACCAACCCCCTCGTGTGCCACAGTGCCGGCCTTCATAGGTGCTGCTCGCTAACAGCACTTGCCCCAACAGGCTGTTGAGGCTACACGGGGGACCTTTGTTGAAGGAGAAGGGGTTGGCGGTGCGGGGACAAGAACAGATCAATTATCACTCGCCACTGCATTTTCTGTCACGAGAAGCCAAACTCAGGTCACTGGGTTCATAGCACAATGCATCATCTACTGTGCCATCGGTCTGCAACATGCTACTATGAGTAGGATTTATTAATATGCATCTAATTAGACCACTGCTATTGATTAACTTTTGAAGGGTACCTTGGTATTACAAAGTATGAAAAAAATGTTGATAGAATTGCTGAATAATAATTGGGCAAATTGTTAATGGACAGGGTGGTCCAGATGTCTTGTGACGCCCCCCACCTCCTGGGCGTGTGTTATGCCCTTTCTGGGGTGCGAGGCATGGCCAGCATTTTGCTAGCTGAAGTGGCTCCTCGGGATAGAGTCATCCTGTTGGGTGACTTTAATTCCCGAGTTGGTCATGATGCTGGCATCTGGTCTAGAGTGATTGAAATGCATGGGCTAGATCAGCTCAAAAACAACGGGAGGCTGCTAGATTTTTGTGCAGCCCATGGGCTTTTAAATAGCAACATGCTGTTCTGGCATTGGCGCATCCACACAACGTCATGGATGCATGCTGGGTCCAAGCAAGAACATCTGCTGGACTACATAGTGACGGAACAACGTATGCGAGCCCATGTCCTTGACACCAGGACCTACCATGGAGCTGATCTGCCCACTGACCATCGACTTGTCATCTGTAAGATACGCCTGCCATTCTTCTACTCCGGTGGTGGGTGTACACCCAGGACCCAATTCAAACCCATCTTGGCCTGCTCTCAGCTAGCTGATGAAAGTTGCAAGCGAGAATTTCATCATTGCTTGCGGCTGGGGTTGGCCTCGCCCCCCACTCCTCCTGATGACGAGGGGAAATGGGAAAGGTTTAGGACTGTGGCTCATTCAGCTGCAATGGCTGCGTTGGGTACATGGTCCAGACGTCCCCGGAGAACCTGGCTGACAGAGGTGTTCAGGCTGGCTGAATAAAAGCGATAGGCCCACTCTCATCGTCGACAGCATCCCACTTCAGATAATGAGGAGGCTTACTGCAGCCTTCGCTCGGAGGTTCAGAGAGCCATGATGCGCTGCAAGCATGGGTGGTGGTCGTGGTTTGCAGATTTTCTGAGAATTTCTGTGAGGTCTTTTGGGAGGGGAAATCCCTCAGCATGGAAAACATCATGCGGCAAAGTGGGTATGACCCTGCCGAGGCTGTGGTGCCTCAAATATTGTAGGAAGAATTCAAACCCTATGAGTGGATGGCTGAGGTGCCATCTGTTAAGGAAGTACTGAAGGCGATCCAGAGTCTGAGACCAGGAAAGACACCGGGCAGAGATGATCTCCCAAGCGAAATGCTGATGGAGGGTGGCGTTTGTGCACAGACTGCCCTACATGACATTATAACAAGTCTGAACCACTGGACGGGTTCCGCAGGATTGGAAGGATGCCCTGGTGGTCACCCTCTTTAAGAAGGGGGACCGCACAGACTCCTCAGTGTGCCGGGAAAGGCCCTGGCAAGGATTATTCAACATTGCCTTGCCAGGCACGCTGAGGAGAGGCTTGTGGAACTCCAATGTGGTTTAAGGAAAGGGCGGTCCTGCACAGATTTCATTTTTCTGTCCATCTGCGACAGCAGAGGTGTAGGGAATTCCAACAAGACTTACATCTCTGCTTTATTAACCTGGTCAAGGCCTATGATACCATCAGTAGGCCTGGGCTCTGGGTTGTTCTTCGTGCTCTTGGAGTCCCTGTCTCTCTTCTCACGATCACTAAGGACCTTCATGATGGTGAGCGGGCCCTAGTAAAACTACGTAGCCGGGAGTCGGAGCCATTCCCTGTTCACTTTGGGGTGTGACAGGGATGTCCTCAGGCTCCCACATTATTTAACATCCATTTCGACCATGTAGTTTGTGAAGCCTTCAATTGCTGCACCGAAGGAATTTCCACCTGGTACAGATGCAATGGGAGGCTGATCAATGCCCGGGTGTGGTCAAGGGATGGCTCCCTATTGGTCAACCATGTTATGTATGCTGATGATCTGGTAATTGCTGCTCACTCAGAAGAGGAATTGGAGGTGCTGTTGCTGAACCTGGAGCTTGCCACTAAGAGGTGGGGCCTTACCATCAGCTCCACCAAAACTAAGCACCTGCCTGGGTATTTTGTACCTTGGGACACTCGACCCCCACAACTCCCAATTGGTGATGGGGCAGTTGTGGAGAGTGGAGAGCTTCCGATACCTGGGCAGTGTGCTAATGAGTGGCTCCGGTTTGACAGCAGAGGTTTCACTCCGAATCAGTTGAGCGGCATTATCTTTTCATCGGTTGTGTAGCGCTATGTGGAAGCTCACTGGTCTGTCGCTCCACACGAAGCTTCAGGTCATCTCTGCCACAGTCATGCCCTCCGTTCTTTACGCTTCCGAAACGTGGACCCCCCTAATGGGACATCTTTGATGATTAGAAACATTTAGGCTGGCCTGCTTAAGATCCATCCTGGGTTTAACCAGGCTAGATTGTGTGAGGAGCTCACAAATCCTTGAAAGATCTGGACAAAGTCCCATTGGTGAGCTCCTCTAGCAGGCAAGGCTTTGTTGGCTGGGTCATGTAGCCCGCATGCCCAGCCACCACATGCCTAAACAGCTTTTGTTCAGCCGGATTTAGGGGGCTAAACAGGCGCGGCATGGGCTATAGAAGAGATGGAGTGATGTGGTACGGGACGATGTGGAGCTGAGCGGACTTGCCGATGACTGGTATCAGCAGTGTCAAGATCGGCCTCTGCGGAGGAGCTCGTGAAGGATGCTACTGGGCAGTTGGAGGTAGACGCCCTCTAACAACAACGGGGAGCGAAGGAGTGATGCTTAAAACAACGAGCGGAGTGCCAGGTGACTAAAGCACAGCAAGTTGGCACAATAGGGGGCATAGGTGGTGGATCGGTCAGTCATCTCAGTCAGTCGACCCGTGGCACCTAAGTCTGCCCCTTGACCTACTGTCAGCGGGCATTCGACACTTCACCTGGCCTCAACGTGCACATAGCCTGGCACAAGCGCTGTGGTGACATCACCGCCACTTAGTGGCAAATGGCGGTTGCTGTTGTGAAAACAGAAATGAGGAAGCAAATGGAAAACCACCCTATACTGTGCTACTCGTAGATGCGTCAAGCAGGCAAGGCTGCGTTGGCTGGGTCATGTAGGCCGTATGCCAGTCCCGCAAAACTTTTGGCTCAACAGGACAAATGTTATGCCAATTTGTGGAGGACATGAGTCATATTTCCAATCCTGCAGAACGTGTTTTTGGTTTCAAGCCGGAGCGATGATGTTGGGTATGTTAGTCCAGAATCACAATCCTCACTCAGCAGTTCCCTTGGAAGGTCATTCCTGCACTTCACTAGATCTGATCTCAGAGGCCATGTCACTCTCTGGACTTCCTCAATACGTGGCATGATGTTGATTGAGTTAAGGGGTTTTTACTCGGCGAAAACATCACCTAAAGGCTCAGAAAGTAAGCTGATCAGATCACAAGGGGTAAATACATTACATCTACATTACTCACCATAATGGTAGTGCTGAGACTAACTTGTTGATGGCATTCAACTGTTTTTGTGACATTTGAAAGAAGTAATTGAAGGCATTAGACGGATCATCTTTGCCACAATCCTCCATAGATTTGCTACTTCGATAGGGACATAAGCAACCACCATCACCATTCAGAAAACATGATTGAGAGGAGGTGAGCCCACCACAACCCGGGACTAACAGCCACCAATATCTCCAAATGTCTACCCCACATGAGAACAGGATCTGGGAGATATTCACCAAGGGGCTGAGTACCAAAATCCTAAAACTATTAAACAAATTGCGTAAGCTGACATAAATTCCGTGAGACCGTATGGGTGGTCGAGATCACCCCTTAGGTCTGATATTACTCACGTCCACACAACAGATTCTCTGGGCTTCCACTCCATATTTATAAATATGCGTTTGGGCTATTTAGATTATTTTGCTGCTATAAATGTCCAAATGATGAGCCACTTTGTTGAGCTACCATTTGTGGCCACGTCGCTTTTGAAAAATAAGTTAATACCTCAGTGGGTTTTGTCTGGTAGGATGGGGATGGTTTAGTTGTTTCTGTATGTGTTTGGGTGATTTGTTTACCTTCCTTGTACTTTGTACTCCTATCGTGTGTGTATTGTTTTTGTTGTAACGTTATAGTCTCCCTAGTGAACATCTGTGAAAAGTGTTTTATAGCTTATCGGATTCTTCCTGCAGTATAAATAAATATTCTGATTCTGAGATAACAACAACCAGCCATTCACCACTAAGTGGCGGTGACGTCACCACGACGCTTGTGCCAGGCCATGTGCACCTTGAGGCCACGTGAAGTGTCGAACGCACGCTGGCAGGTCATGGGGCAGACTCAGGTGCTACGGGTCGACTGACTGAGATGACCGAGACGACTGGCTGATGCACCAACTGTGCCCCCTATTGTGCCAACTTGCTGTGCTTTAGCCACCTGGCACTCCACTCGTTGTTGTGCGCGTCGCTCCTCTGCCCTCCGTTGTTGTTGGAGGGCGTAGTTGTTTAGGCATGCGGTGGCTGGGCATAGGGGCTACATGACCCAGCCAACGCAGCCTTGCCTGCCAGAGGAGCCCACCGATGGGACTTTGCCCAGATATTTAGATGATTTGTGAGCTCCTCACACAATCCAGCCTGGTTAAACCAAGGATGGATCGACGGCAGGCCAGCATAAATGTTTATAACTGGCAAAGATGTTCCATCAGAGGGGTCCACGTTTTGCAAGCGTAGAGACAGGAAGGAATGACCGTGGCCGAGGAGACCTGAAGCTTCGTGCGGAGCGACAGACCAGGTAGCTTGCACACAGCGTTACGCAACATATTAAAAGATATTGCCGCTCGACTTTATTCGGAGTGAGACCTCTGCTGTTAAAATATTCTGAGAATAAACACACTGACACAGACAAAGATTCCCCGTATAACCTAAACAGGTTGTTGGGGCAAGTGCTGTTAACAAGCACCTTCGTGACGATGTTGACACACCGTACCAGGACTGGTTCAGATATACTTCACTGGTGTTGGACGTGAGCGGGAATCAAACTTGGGTCGCCAGGTTCATAGTGCAGTGCACTAACCACTCCCCACTATCACAAACAAAGACAACAATCCCCCTTATAGCCCTTAACAGCATATCATCGCAAGTGCTGCTTGCGAGCACATATGAAGACAGGCACACAAATACAAAGATCCCTCTTAAGGCCTTAACAGACTGTTGGGGCAAGTGCTGTTAGCGAGCACCTATGACGGCCGGAATGGCACACGAGGGGGTGGGTGGCCAACACCACGCCTGGTCGGCTTTGTCTCCCCAGTGACGATGTTTACACACCACACCAGATACTCGTCTGAGGCTGAGTCGACCTAGGAGAGGCCCAAGACCGATTCAGAGAATCGGCACTGGTGTTGGCCATGAGCAGGAATCGAACTCGGATCCCCGAGTTCATAGCACAGCGCGCTAACCGCTACACTACCGCTCCCCTCACACACTCGCACAGATCCAAACACTCACAAACACACACACACTAAAATCCACATAGATATGTACGCATAATCACGTACAAATGCTCTTTTTGCACAAAGATGCAATGTCATGAAAACATACAAAACAACTTATCTTCCCCCATATCGCGTTTTAACACACTGTTAGCAAGCTAGCATGGCACCCGATAAATAGATACATTAAAAAAGTATCTCTCTAACACACGCACATAAAAGATATTCCCATTCAAAGCAACACACTCGAACAATTACACCTGTGCACTCTCACGCATCCACATATGGGAATTTGCACACACATCCACTCACATTGCTATTTTAAATAAACAATACAACATAAATATACAACTTGCCTCGGTCATAGACCAGCCGAACGGATCGAGCGATGTCACAGCGGCCAGGTTGGGCCAGGGATTTCAATGCGGTCACGTTGCGGCGATAGGCTGGTATGATTTTTAGTGATGCTGCAATCCTACAAACTAGATTTGAAGCTTTCGTGACTGCAAGGATTCATACTCTTGGGTTTTTTTCGGTAAAGTCACGTAGGTAAAAAATAATAATAAAATAATAATAATAAATGAAAATAACTAAATTAAATCACGACGTTTCGGAGGCAACACAAGTCTCCGTCTTCAGGTGAGACCGTCACAGCCAAAATTTACTGTATCAAGTGAAGGGAAATCTAAGATACAAGATCTTATATACTGGTTAAGGGGAGGGGGGAGGAGCTTATCTAAATGTGGCAGTCAGGGACTGGGAGGGTGGGGGGGGAGGGGCTAGAAGGGGAAGGTACCTGTTAAGCACCTCCGCAAGAATTACGGCCGGTGCTGGCTTCCAAAACCAAAAATAGCAGCACTGTTAAACGCTGGGGATGTCAACAACTCGGTAAAATAGACTAGTACCTGTCAAATAAGATGGCACAAATATGCGTAGTTAAATATTTTTTACATGGTTAATAACATCTTTCCAATGATTGCTCAATTTGTACCCATCATCACGGTTGAAGTTACGTCTATGTGTGTATAATCTGGATGGCTTCATGCACAAACATTTGATGGTAGCCAGAAGGTTTGCAGAGCACCTTGGTCTCGGAAAAGATAATATCATGAGAGCCCACAGCGTTGTAACAATGATCAGCAACGGCGGAATAATCAGTTTTGCCGTGTTTCAGATCTGACTTGTGCTCGCAGACCCGACCAGCGCCATGACGTTTCGTTTCCCCAATGTAACAATAACCACACATGCAACTCAGTTTATAGACTCCAGGGTATTGCAAGTCAGGAATGACATCTTTCACAGATGGGATTAGATCACGGATTTTATGTACTGTACTGAATCGGACCTGGATCTTACGTTTGCTTAGAATTTTGGAGATCTTTTTGGTCACGCCTGCTATGTATGGCAACGTGATGGTTTTGATCGGAGTTTCAGGTGGTTGTTTCTGTATTGTGGGAGAAACAGCTTGGCGGATAGTACGGTCAGAGTATCCGTTCATCTTGAGGGCCAGATGTGCATGTTTCAATTCACTGGTCAGGTGGTGTTGGTCAGAGATGACATGAACTCTGTGGTATAGTGTTTTGATGAGATAATTATTTTGAGCCGGGTGGTGGTGGGAATCAGGTTTCAAGTAGGAATCTGTATGGGTGGCCTTCCTGTAAACAGAATGTCCCAAGGAGCCATCAGGTCTCCTCTCAAACAGAACATCCAAGAATGGTAGTTTGCCATCTTTCTCCACTTCCATGGTGAATCTGATGGATGGGTGTCTGGAATTGATGTGGTCCAGGAAATGGTTCAAGGCTGGGGGTCCATGTGGCCAAATGACGAAAGTGTCATCCACATATCTCTTCCACAGGGGAAGGATGCAGGGTAGACGTCTGGATGGCGTCTGATTCAAACTTCTCCATGAAAACATTAGCTATCACTGGTGACAAGGGGGAGCCCATAGAGGTACCCTCATTCTGTTTGTAGAAGGTGCCATTCCAGGTAAAGTAAGTGTTGGTGAGGCAATGCCTAGCCAACGCAGGTACATCCGAGTTCAGTCCATGATGGACCAAGTCTTCAATTATTGTTAAGGTGTCAGGCACTGGGACTTTGGTAAACAGAGAGACCACATCAAAACTGACGAGGATATCGCCAGGAGACAGTACCATGTTCTTGATCATAGAAACCAATTGGGTTGAGTTAAGTACTGCTGAAGTGGTCTTGCCAGTGAAGGGAAGCAGAGTATCTGATAGAAAACGGGCTAGCTTGTAGGTAGGAGAGTTGATCGTGGACACTGGGCCGTAGTGGGGTGCTTTCTTTATGGATCTTGGGAAGACCATAGAATCTGGGAAGTCTTGCAGCCGAGGGTTTTAGGGAGGAACGTTTGGTTGGTTCGATTAGGGAAGTCGAACTGGTGATGATCTTGTTGGTTTTTGTCGTTAGGCTGTTAGTGGGATCACTTTTAATTTGGGAGTAACTACCATCATTGAGTAGGTCCTAGATTTTGTTGTTGTATGAGTCTTTATCCATGATAACCGTAGCATTGCCCTTGTCGGCCGAGAGGATGACTATATCATCTCTCTTTTTTAAATTCGCAAGTTCAGAGCGTTCGTTTTTGCTAATGTTGCTAGTGGGTTTCTTAGCATTCTTGAGAATGGTGGCTATTTCATCTATTTTTAACTACACATATTTGTACCATCTTATTTGATATGTACTAATCTATTTTACCGAGTTGTTGACATCCGCAGCGTTTAACAGTGCTGCAAATTTTTGGTTTTGGAAGCCAACACCGGCCGTAATTCTTGCGGAGGTGCAAATAGTAGGTCACCTTGACTGACCTCCATTTTTATATTTATGTGGGTACATTTCTTGATATCAGTCACTTTGCCACCTCCCCCCCCCACCCTCCCAGTCCCTGATTGCCACATTTAGATAAGCTCCTCTCCACTCCCCTCCCCATAACCAGTATATAAGATCTTGTATCTTGGATTTCCCTTCACTTGATACAGTAAATTTGGCTGTGACAGTCCCACCTGAAGACGAAGACTTGTGTTGCCACCGAAACGTCGTGATTTAATTGAGTTATTTTCATTTATTATTAGTATTATTATTTTTTACCTACGTGATTTGACCAAAAAAACCTAAGAGTATGAATCCTACAAACGACTTGATCCGCGTCCATATTTACGATCTAGGTGGGAGCTGCAATTTCTACCTGGCAGATGCATACCTTTCAATTCCTCATCAGTGCCTACCTTATTACAGGCCAATTCAGACCTTATTGGTCACCCCTTTCCCTTATAAATCTCAATGCTCATCCTACAAAGTCGTATCACAATGGAGAAACACAAAAAAATTGCCCGTATTGAAATGACTGTACGTCGTATGGACCTGAAAACTAAATTTTCCTGTACAAGAATACGGAGTAAACCGTATGGGTTGACAGGTATGCAGATGTTGCACGTGTTCTTTTTACTCAGGCGCTCAAACAAAGACAATGATTCTCCACATTTGCCCTTGAAGATTGTTGAGGCAAGCGGTACAAGTTCAACAATGATGCGAAACCTTAACAGCTCACGATGGTTCGGTCCTCCTGGCCAGAACTATATCCTACCATCGTTGCATCTCCAGCGCTGATGTTAAATAATTATAATAATTAAATTGATAAAGAGCGGGTTTTCATCAAGGATCTCGAAGCGCTGTACACTGTAAAAACCGAGACTGGGGTTAATTAATGTTTAGTAAATATATAAGAGTAGCCTATACATAAAAATAAAGACTATGTGTAGTTTGGAATCACATTGAGCTAAATTCAACACATTTCTATTAGTTATTAATTGTATTTTACTCAGTTTTGTTAGAATAAAATCAGCCATCAATAACTAAGTAGAATTTAATTGTATTTTATCAGGAAAGTCAAAAATGCTAAAAATGGATTAATTTTACTAACCGGGAGGTTTTTGAATTTAATAACGTTACACTTCCGCCCAAACTCGAGGCATTTTTTCGCGCCACGTGCATGTCAACCATCTTCTTCCACAGACACGTTTCAGGGACCGCCGTTCTCCCAAAGGTAAGACATGTTTAATTATTTTAGCGAACAATTTTTTAACAAAGGTGTGGTAGCAGTTGAACATTGTTTTACGTTACTGCAAGTTAACAGCATGCCAATTTAACTGGCTGTAACGTATATCAGAATTAACTAGCACAACGTTAGTCATTTGGAAGTCAGTCTGATTCGACTAAAAGCATGAGACTATAATTTTTGTTCCGCACACGAAAAAGTAACGTGCGTGATTAAAACTAGACTATATTCATTCGGATCACAGCGTGTACCGAACCAAAAGTCCTGTACCTGCCGTTACACATCCAGTATATTATATCTTGGTGTTGATGTACGTACAGTATGCTAACGTTAGCTAGCTTGTCACCAGTCAGTTAGCGTCACCTTTACGTTGTGGCTAGCTTGTTGTGTAGTTGCTAGCAAGCTAGATGATGTGAGTGACAAGAAGTTGATGTGCTAAATTTGAGCATGAAAATTTGAATATTAAAAATAATAAGGAATTATCTTGTAAATGTGCTCCTATTGTCCTCATGTGATTAGAGACCTGGTGGCCTTGCATCTGATACATGGACCTTTTTCTGCCTCAGGTTTTTCCTTATGGAATGGAAGTGTAAGATCTGCAAGTCTTTGTCTGCCACAAAAGGAAATCTACTAAAGCATTACAGACTACAGCACGCAACATTTAGTCGTGGGCAATCCCAGCCATGCCTATATAACAGTTGCCCTTGCACATTTAAAACGCAGAGTGAGTGCCCTTCGCACACATTTGTCCAGATACCATTCAGATGAAGAAAGTCTACGGTCAGGAAACATCTCTGCTTTTAAGTGTTTAGTTTGCAATGCTTGTTGTTCTATAGAGAAGGACTACTTTCAGCATATTGGAAATCATCTGAAGAGCCACGAAACTGTCTTTTGTGTATTTGAAGGATGCAGCTTTCAGACAAATATATACAATACATTTCTAAAACACAAAAGCAGAAGACACAAATCCTATTCTTTGAGTGATTTTAAGAAAGACGTGTATGAGAGTCGCCATAATCAGACTGTTGACCATTCTGATTTACCAGAGGCCAGTGATGTTGAGGGCACTAGTTTAGATTGTGATCAGGAAAGTGCATCATACTTAGTTCTTCAAAGAATTGGCATACTTCTGCTGAAGCTAGAAACCATCTATAATGCCTCAGTGAAGTGCATTGATGCCTTGGTTGAAGACATTCAGTTCATTTCATCTTCAGTATTAGTTGCAGTTGTTAGAAACATACTAGATTCAACATTGAAGGCGAATAAATGCATTGTTGACCAGGCCATCGTAACTGAATTGTCAGAGCAGTTGTGCAACTTCCATCCCATTAATACAGAACTTGGAGCAGGTGGTCCACTTGGTTCGGCTTTTAAGAGAAGAAAGTATTTTAAGGTGCATTTCCAGTGTGTTGATAACATTGAATATATTATTGATACTGAAAAGAACAAGACCTTTCAATATGTGCCTATTCTCCAGACTTTGCAGGAAGTCTTGAAGAATAAAGACATTGCAGAAATAATTTTATCCACAAAATCAAATAGTACTGGATATATTAAATAAATTTTTGATGGAAAATCCTTCAAGCAAAATGTATTTTATGCTGGGGAAGAAACAAGACTGTCTATAATCCTTTACGTTGACAACTTTTAGGTGTGATGTGATGTTTTAATCTCTTTTAGCTGTTTGAAAAACATATTGGCCCTTAGGATTTCAATTTGTGCATATAAAAAAGAAATAATATGAAAGTATTTTTACAGATTTTTTTTTAAAACATTGTCGTAATTTAAATGTGCTAACAAGACTAAACCTTGAATCATATCCAAAAAAGGAATCTGTGCCTGTAATGCCCACAAATTATAAATACTTCCAGTATTGTATCCCTATTGTACACATACATGGTTTCTGTCTTTGTTTTGTACTTGTAATATGTTGGATAAACATGTTGAGATAAAATTGCACCAATAAATGTTAACCTGCTGTTCCTTTTCATGATTCTTATCTTTTTCATGGTGATCGGTTGACTTAACGTAAGTGAATTATGGCACCACGAAGGCATGATATTGGGTGGATTAGAAATAGAAAAGTTATGGCAACATGCATTCAATATAAGTATTTTATTTAGTAAATCCAAATCATTTTGATACAGATATTTAGTAAGCTTATATCAATTTCACCCAGATCATTAATACATATTAATCACATTCCACCAGATATTTAGTAAATCTAAATTACCATTGCTCAGATATTTAGTCAATATACATCACTTTTTCTTGTAAAATCTATTTGGATTTACACTATTTTTTTTGTCTATATAACTCATCATTTGGCATCCTATTACTAAATCTAACACATTTTAACTGTTGCTTTTATTACCATGTACTTATTTATTATTATTTTTTTGTAAATTTATTCAATACTTTTTATTCAAAGTTGTAGTGCTTAAAATCTATTCAATTATATTACGTGTCACTTTGTTGCCATAATTTTTTTAAGTAACAATGGGTCACATTTTTTACAGTGTACAGGACACAACAGCAGCACTCGGCATAAAAATAATACAAATATATTTTAAGAATCATTTACTAGATCAACTAAAAATGTAATAAGCAGAAGCTAATAAATAGGTTTACACACCACACCAGGTACTTATTTGAAGCTGAGTCGGCTTTAAATATTTGGAGGGCTCAAGACCTGTTCAGATGTTCACCACTGATGTTATCCATGGCTGGGAATTGAACTTGGGGCAGTAATGTTGTAATACAGTGCTGCTATCCACTTTACCAAATATTATCCACATGCACGCAAACATACAAACTTACCGATTTATCCACGACTTTGCAGTTGTTTTTCTTCAAGTACCAGATGGCAAATAAGTTGAAAAAAATGGCAAACTGGAAATAAATGAATGGAATTATAAACAGTACTTTTCTCAAGATTCACAGTGAGTGGGAAGACAAAGACCCCCCGTATAGCCTTAACAGACTGTTGGGGCAAGTGCTGTTAGCGAGCACAAATGAAGGCCAGAACGGCACACGAGAGGGTGGGTGGCCAGCACCACGCCCAGCCGCGTTTGTCTTCCTAGTGGCGATGTTTTTACGTACCGCACCAGGTACTCATTTGAGGCTGAGTCAACCTAGTAAAGGCCCAGGGCCGGTTCAGATAATTGTCACTGATGTTGGCCGTGAGCGGGAAACGAACTCGGGTCAGTAGGTTCGTAGTGCAGAGCGCTACGGCTCCCCACTCACTGTATATGTGTGTGTGGCAGCAGTATATTGACTACAGGGTACACAGCAAAATAATACTGTATAGAGAATATATATATGATAATGAGCATACGACTTATGGCAGGTTCATGACGAGTGAACTGAAGTTGAAGAACGTTTAAGAAATCTTCACACGTCCTGGAACTACAGCCGAGCACAACTGAAATGCTAAATAAAACATGTAAAATGTTAAGTGAAATTGATATGGCAACAGCCGTAACAACATGGAAATATGTAAGTCACAATATCATTCCGATATTGTAGCATGCTAATAGAGAATGGCAAAGTGACTGATATGAAGAAATGTACCCACATTTAAAAATGGAGGTCAGTCAAGGTGACCTACTATTTGCAAAGTTATTCGGAGGTGTAAGAATATATTTTCCGAAAACTTGATCGGGTCAATGAAGGCCTAAATACTAATGGAGGTCAAATGGCAATCAACTGCAGGATATTTTAGAAGTGCTTAATCACGCGGGGTGCAAAGTTCAAGATATCAAGATACATATGAGCAAAATCAAAGGTCTTATGCGAGAAGTTTGCCAAACCATTGGAGATATTTGTCGAAGGGACAGAACGTGGAAACATTGAAATACATATATATGTATACCGAAAACAATGAACAAATTATACAGACATCAAAACGATAAAACAAAGAGGCAGACAAGAGGAGGCTGTCGTGGTTTTGTGAAGCTGAACTTGACTATGAAAATAACTGTTCGGATGTGCCTAAACTGCGTGCATACATGCACATACCTACACACACAGTGGCGGTGATCTCGTTGATGTTTCAGTGACGGTGACGTCTCGACGATGCCTGTACCAGGCCAATTTACTTTGAGGCCACGTAATTTGTGGAAGGCTCACTGGCTGGATGTAACTCGACAGACCCAGGCGATGTATGGGCTAACTGATTGAGATGACTTATAGAGATGCTACATGTGATCCCCGTTATGCCAACCTGCTGCGTTTTAGCCGCAAGGTGCTCTGCTCACTGATGTAAATCAGAATTAGAATATGTATTCATAGTGGAGGAATCCGGTGAGCTATAAAGCTCTTTTTCACAGATGTCCAGTATAAATGATCGCCGCTTTGCCCTCCATTGTTGTTGGATGGTGACTTTGTTTTCTGCAGCTGTAGACACGGATGATCACCCCACACTCCGTTCCACCCTGTCCAGTCTCGGTATCTCCAGCACACTCCTCTCCTGGCTCCAGTCTCTCTCTCTCTCTCTGCATGCATTTCCTTCTGTTGCTTCCAACCACTCCCCCAGAGGTCTGTCTGTGGACCCTCGCGAGTCTCCCTCTGTATGTCACCTCTGGGAGCTGTCATTTATTCGTTTACCTTTCCCCATCACTTCTTCGCCGACGACACCAGGGCACCACGGTGGCTAGTAGATAGTAACTATCCCTGTCTGGTGTGCAGGAGGGTTGTGTGTTCGATCCCGACCACTGACGTCTGGTATATTTGGAGTTTGCATGTTCGCTCTCCCCGTGGATTTTTCTCCAGGTCCTCCGATTTTTCCCTCCACATTGAGAATCAACGTCACGTTTAACGCATTTAGCTGGTATACATTTTCACGTGATAATAAGCCACTTCGTTGAGCTATCATTTGTGGCTAGGTGGCTTCTAAAAAAAGTTATATAGCTCAGTTGGGCCTTACCTGGTAAGATAAAACAGTTCTAAATAGCTTATTTTATTTTCCCTGACCTATAGTTCAGTTCGATCAGCGAATCTTCACACCCCTTGCGAATTTACAGTATGCGTGTTGCGGAAAGCCACTCACCATGGAGCAAAAGGTGAACGCCGAGCTTAAGTAGAGCAACGTCGGTAAAGGGCTGACCTTCCAACCCTACGGAAGAGGATACCAATGTGTAGACAGAGTTTGAGATAGGTGACTTGGCAGGACGGATGGTAAAAGTTCCACAGATGCAGCTCATGCGTTAGTTGTATGCTGATGTTACATTGAAGCTAAAGCAGCACATGAGGTGGCATGGATGAAACGAAACAGAATTGTCTCTTAAATGACCTCGAAACATGCCATTCACTCCATTCATTTTGCTGGTCAATGGCTGGGGTGAGTATATATAGTTGGTGTTTCAACATATTAAAATCCGTTTTATTGCCTGAAAGGGTAAAACCTATTCTTATTTTTCATACGAAGTATATTTATGTGTTTTTACATTTTAACGTCAAGTCAGTGTGATTTTGTTTGCATTCCTTTTTTTAGTGTGTGAGAGTCCATTTTTGTCAATGTTCGAGCAAGCAACTTTGCACGGGAAGGTCTTTATGCGCGTGCGTGAAAGTGTTTTTGCGTGGGTTTGTGTACGGTTCTCATTTAACGCGGTAATAGATTAGTTCCTGAAAAGTGCCACGATAAGCGAACAACAATTTCCCCATAAATGATGTGATGGTAAAGTTTGGCGACATACAATGTACTACTCCGCATACCACGCAGTAAGATGGCAGGACAATTAACCGAGGGTACGCCACTGTATCACTCTGCGTACTGTATCGCTGTAGCGCTCAGTCACACTGCTCAATAAAGTATTTTGTCACACTGACTGCTCAGAAGCCGTGTTATAAGGGGGCGCGTTCCGCATTATAACAGGGCGCGTTATAATGGTGCGCGTTTCGTGTTATAATGATGCGCGTTCTGCGTTATAATGAAACGCGTTCCGTGTTATAATGGGGACGTTTCACGTTATAACGGTGAGCGTTCCACATCATAACGGCGCCCGTTCCGTATTATAATGTGCGCATTTCTAGGTATAATGGTGCAGTTCTGCGTTCTGCAAAAGTGTTGCCGAATCGAAGAACCACATTACAGGCAGTCCCCGGGTTATGGAGGACCCGAATTACGGAAATCCGACTTTACAGAAATGATCCCATAAATCAGAAATGTTTGCTTTAGTTACGTAAGTGCAAATAGTGCAGTGCGGTGAGTTTGCAGATGAATACCACGGAGCGAAGTGTAACATGGCCTCCCTCAAGGCTCAATACTAGCATGGTCAGTATTTAACAGAATTTACATGTGACATCATCTCGCGCATATATAGATGCAGATCGTGTAGCCGTTGTTCCATAGGGCACAAACCTCGGGGATATTGCCAATACTCTAACAGCTGATCTCACTTTGTCCATAATAGAGCTTTTTGTGGGTTAACGCGCTTAAATATAAATGTGTCGTTAAACCTGCCACCACCCAACACAGCCAATGAGTAAGGTTTGTCAAAAACGTGCCAATTCGTTACTAGTTCAGCACGAACTAAATGTCGTGGATTTACTCTCCAACACACCGGTGTGCTATACTAGTAACGAATTGGCATGTTCTGTTTACGTGACAAACGTTGCTAAATGATTGTGTCAGGTGGTGGCAGGTTCAACGATGAATTCATATTTACGTGATCTAACCAAAAAAAACCTCTATAATGGGTAATAACATTACAAGTATCCCAAAGCAGGACTTAGGGACTTAAGCAATGTCTCTTGCAAATTTTGATTGCAATGACACGTCAATTTAATATATTTTCTTCATCTCAGGTTTCAAGCATCAACTCACGTATTAATAATAATAAAAATGTGTAATGCGCATTCCATCCTCGGATCCTAATGCGCAATGTATCATTTGTGATTCACATACAATGTGTTGCATATGATTGTGCGGTTGATTTATGACAACCCTCCAACCGATTAGTATTCTACACCAACCACAAATTTTAAAACAAAGACTGACAATGCAAATACTGACCTTCCAAAAAGTGGCATTTCATTACTTCCTAGATAGGCAAATTAATTCAAAAAAATTACATTTCAGGAATGGCAGGAATGGGAGCGAGTGGGAGCGGGTAAAAAATTGTGGATTTGTATACTCACTTGGCCAGTCACCAAAATGTTGAAACGGATTCCAAAGGCCTTGACCAGCGTGCGCGTTTGAACATTTGTCTCCATTGACTTCACAGAATATCTGCCGGTAGAAGATTGTGAAGAGATCACGCAAATTGTGAACGGGTGAGGAGGGCGAGCCAGTCGTTGTGGGAGAAACAGAGGGCCGTGATGAAATGTTTGCCGAGTGGTCGCTATCTTGTGTTGAGTTTTTTTAAAGGAAGACGCGGGACTTGCCCTTCAGCTACAGACCAATATCCTTCTTGTCGTCCACTTCAACGCCGATGGAACTTGCCACGCTCAGACCAACCCAACTTGCCTCCCGAACAAACAGGTTGTAGAATCGATCATAGCTGCTGAGTACGGAGCGTTGCCTTCATTCCAACTTCATACAAACTGGTTTCCAGAATACTACTGCTGTTTATTCATATTCTTCAACCTTTGTTTACAAATCGCTTCATGGTTCTGCCCCACCCTGTCTCACTTCTCTTATTTCTTACTCTATCCCATCTAGGCCACTGCGTTCACAATCTCTATTACCCCCCCCCCCCCTTTTCTCAGTCACGTATCTGCTCCTTTTCCCTCTTGGCTTCCCCCTCCCACTGAAATAAACTCCCATTCCCACATTAAACAGGCAACTTCACTCAACAGTTTTCGTTCCTCCCTTAAGACTAATATTTTTTCAATAGCATATCCCTCTACTTCTTTCTGTCCTCATCCTAAAAACCTTAATCACCCCCCCCTTCCCCTTCATAACCTCGCTCCTCCCTTTCTCTATCACCACCCTCCCTAGCTATCCCTTTCCTTCTATGTGAACAATCGTGCAATCACACATCCCCATGTGCTATGACCTCACTCCAAAACATCTAGGGGTTATCACTGACAGAATTACTGGCCTCAAACCTCACATAATCCACATCTTTACAAAGGTCAAGCAAAGAATCGCCCTGCGACAGGCATATGCAGGGCCGACCTGGACCACCTCCGCTGATGTGCTGCGAACGGCTGCCCGAGCACTGATCTACACAGCGGCACCATATCCTGCTCCAGCCTGGCTCGGGAGCTTGTACACTAAACTTCTAGAGGCAGTGGTTCTTCTTGACCTGAGGTGCACGCCGCACCTCCTGGGGGTGCGAGACATGGCCAGATATTTTTTAAGGTCAATAATCGAAACACATATTCAGCATGGGCACGTAAGTACACCGACTTTGTTTAATCAAACCTATGCGTTTATTAACATGATAGTTGTGTTTACGATTGAGAACCAAAGGGGTGCAAGGCTACAGTAAAGGTTAAAAACCACTGCTCTAGATGAACAATTTAATAACGCAATGTGCATCATAACCATAACACTGAAAGCAACAGCAATCGCTTGGCTTCCTGTTCTGGCGAATATTACAAAATATCCGAAGAGACACGCAAACTGCAAAGGAATTTACACATTTCTTCTCAGTGTCAAGCTAACGACTATTCATCCACCAAGCCTTTAACAGTATCGCTCGCCACCGACTCAAGTCCCGATTCTCCTTCTGTCATCGTGCTGTCATCATCCTAGAATCTCACCAGAATCCAGTAAAATGCTGGCAATCGGAGTGGAAAAACGTGGACGTCCAGAATCAACACCACCTCAGTCAAGGCCCAAACATCACACCTCCTGGCTTTGACATTTCTCGAATACACGAGTTTACCATCGATCACGTTAAAACATCATCACACCTCTGTGCACATCTTCTTCATGAATGGAAAATGAAATACAAGCCACAGAGCGATTGTGGCCACGCAACCCAAACTATGGACCATAGAGTAAACAAACCACTGTAGGATGTGCTCCTTCAATGGAGGAATAGCAAAAATACACACAAACTCTCCACTGAAGCCCTTCCATAGCGAGCAGACCTTGGCATTTAGCTCGCGAACATATTTCCATACGCAAGAACAGAATATAGTTCGTCCGATAAACTCAGCCTTCCCTGTGTCGTATTACCTTTGCGAAGTTCATCCACCCCACGTAGATGCCGCTGCTGATTGTTTCTCCGACTTGACATCCGTGGAATACCCCGAGTGCAGCCACTGATCCCCCTCACATCCACTCACTCTTCATCCCCTTTGTCCTCACACGACCTCTCCACTGTGCATTATGTACGCTCTCTATGTGAACCACCAACCCTTGTCTGATGATGATACTGATGATATTGACTATCATCATCAAGTACCTGGGATTTACAGGATAACAGTAGATTGTGTGGTAATATTTATGGTCATAAAGGTGAAGATAACAGTAATAGTTTATAGCTCATTGGATTCCCCCCGTATCAATAAGTATTCTGAGTCTGATTCTGTGGGAGTGTAAGAGTGAACGCACCGGAAGTTGTATCCACGCTTGGTGGTGTAGTTTCTATCGAGGCGATGGAAGGAATATGCAGGGAAACACTCTGCTTCGGATAGCTTGCAGTCCCAGGAGATGACAATGGCAATGATCCCACCCTGCAGGTGAGGTTAAAAACAATGCACTATTAATTTATACCGCGCTTTAGATTCCTGTGAGGAAGCGTGGGTGAACGTTATTTCTTATGACTTAGTATATCTATCTGTAAAAACTCCATTCTTACATATGAGTGAAAAGTCATCATCATCGAGCATTATGAGTCAACTCTCTTGTCCAGCAATGTAACTATTCACCCAGTACTTGATCTTATCACATGGCTCCAACTCCATTTGTGGACATCGTCTTTAGTGCATTCCCTTCTTGGCTGCCACTCCAGTTATTCTCACACACTGACAATTGTCTCTTTAACTAACGTATCCTTTCCAAACCCAATTACCTTCCTTGAAAGCCAAAATCATATTATGAAACTGCTTTAATTTAATCTTAATTTTGGAGCTTTCGTGACTGCAGGAATTATTCTTTGGTTCTTTCGGTAAAGTCACGTATAAAGATAAAATAATAAATTAAATAATAGCATACGACGTTTCGATTGCAACACAAGCAATCATCATCAGGTATATTGAAATAGCGACATAAAATCTAACCAGAAAACTATAGACAGACATATAAGCAGACAGATATCACCAAGATACATAGAGAGAGCAACACAGGTACAGAGAGGGGGTGATCGTCTCTGTGGGGTGGCCTTAAATAGACAGAGGGGGGCGGAGGCAGAGAGAGGGAGGGGTTAGAGAAAAAATTTACATGTCAATGAGTACGAAGAGACGCGTAGTAAAGTACGCAGGCTTGAACATTAGAAGAGAGGGAGAAAGAACACACTAAATTAAATAACCTAGCAAAGTATCGAAATGTTAAGTAAAACTCTGCCTCCGCCCCCCTCTGTCTATTTAAGGCCACCCCACAGAGACGATCACCCCCTCTCTGTACCTGTGTTGCTCTCTCTATGTATCTTGGTGATATCTGTCTGCTTATATGTCTGTCTATAGTTTTCTGGTTAGATTTTATGTCGCTATTTCATTATACCTGATGATGATTGCTTGTGTTGCAATCGAAACGTCGTATGCTATTATTTAATTCATTATTTTATCTTTATACGTGACTTTACCGAAAGAACCATAGAATGCTTTAATTTATTTTATTCATACATTGCTCTTTCTCTCTCGCAGTGTAATTGCAAGCATGCATCTTTCCATTATTTTTTGTCTACTCTTCAGTTTGTTGTCATATCTTCTTCATCAATGTCCATTTGTTTCTGATCCGTATATCATGACAAAATATAGACTAATTGTTTGCTTCAATATTCAGTTTAGTTTTGACGATATTATGCACATTCTGGCTGATTTGGTTAGAGGCATTATGCATAGTAATTGTCATGACAAAAAATACAGAGGCAATGTAGCAATGAATGTGCCTGCACTGCCGCGTGTTGCTCACTATGTAGCCCAACAGCGGTGTTATATTATGTTTTGTATGTTGGTTGGAGCTTTGGGGATCCGATGAGATTGGGGACATTCTAAATTAATTTGTCATCGGCATTCAATACATTTCTCTTTTTACATAAACAAGTGTTGATGAATTATCATCGTTCACCTGGACAGACATGCTCGAGAAGCTGTGCCCTGCCATGGCAGTGATGTCACCGAGGCGGAAGATGGGGCATGAGGGGTCGTCACGAGGGTGGTAACGGCACGAGGATAAGTCTTTGTCCTCCAAGTTGAGAGGGAAGTTTTCGCTGAGGAGTAAACACGAGGAGGCATGAATTGACGCGCAGAACCTCAATTTACCTACTATCTTATCATCCATTTATAAAGCACCTTAAACAAGGCACTGTACATTGAACTAACCATGGTACAAGATGGTTGGCGAGATGAAACAAGATGAGTAGATGGACTATATGTGTCAAACGAGGTGGTGGTGACAATGCGTGGAATAAATGAAGTTGAAAATGAGACGAGTGGATTGATGGTGGGTGACCTTGGGGAGTTGGGGGCATTGCTGAAATAAACTTCACATAATTTATTTGGATCGTATTGTGCATAAAACCTATTTCAAAGTAACCTAGGATGTTCTTGATTTTGTTAGATTATCCTTATAATGCATTATCTTAATATTGCACCTTACACTAGTGTACAATACATTCTGAAATCCCACCATTTAAGAAGTACAATTGAAGAGACCACAACCAATGAATGGAGTCTCCGGTATTTAAGCCCTCTCCTGCTGCTGCCAAATGTCGAGCTACACTCCACTCAGTGAAGTTGAGACTGTTGAACGTGAGATCCCGTCGGCAATAAGTCAACAAACGTATTATGTGTGATCGACACGATGACATGTTTATATTACTGTGACATCGTATACTGTACTGAAGAAGCTTGACTCAATTTATCACTCGGCCTTAAGATTTGCATTGAACTGCCCACATAGGACCCACCACTTGGATCTCTACATTGGGTTAAACTTAACATCTCTTAATTTCGACGGCTTGTGCATCAGATCTTATTTATTCACGATGTACTTACAAAAAAATCCGCAGACTACCTGCTGGATCTCCTCTCTGTTTCGAAGAACAAATGTGACCTAAGGTGTTCGCTCATTTACCAGCTTCACATTCTTTATTGCCGTACAAATACTGGAGGAAGGGCCTTGCTATTGATGCCCCCAGGGGTCTGGAATTCTATTGCCAATAAACTGCAACTTGAATCACTACCTATGAGATTTTCACTCAAAACTGCTCTAGAGGAGTTGTACACCTCTAGCTGCCACTGCTATTCAGTGGCCTAAAATCAAATGTTTCGCTCTGGATGACTGCTGCAAAGTATGATCTTGTGTTTTGATTTAGTGTGCTGATCTTTAAAGGTGCATTGACTTTTTTATACTCCTACTGATGCTCCTGCTGTTGTGGAGTGACTCATGCAGCCAGCTATGGCTACAGGGTTTCGTAGTACTGTACATGTTGTTTATGTCGTTTATTGTGAAATTTCGGTCACAGTTTCTATGATCACTGTTACATTGCTTTTATGGCTTTATTTTGGTGATTTCAAAAGTTTATTGGTTTGGCTATGTTTGTTTATTGTAGTACGGAGTTAAACTGATGGCTTTAATCTTAGTTGTCTTGTGGTTGTTGTTGTTTGACTTGCATCCCACTGGGATTTTTGCACACAGCCTTGGTGTATGGTGTTTTTTCTGGAAGATTTTTCAGTTTTTTCCTGGATTTTTCTGTTTGATGTTTAAGATGTTTTATTGTTCATGTTTTTTGTTTTTTGTTTGTTGCGGTTGCACCCGATTCAAGAGCCGAATGACTCACAGGGCTATACCAAATAAATGAATTAAAATGAAACTGAAACTTCTCACATAAATGTGGCTCTCCATCGTCATTGGGTTCCACCAAGCTATGTCTGTCTTGCTCAACACGCCGTGTCCGACCAACGCCACAAGGAGGACCAACAGCCATGGCGGAGTTTCAGCCATTATATATATGATCATTTGGACATTTATAGCAGCAAAATTATCTAAATAGCCCAAATGCATATTTATAAATGTGGAGTGGAAGCCCATAGGATATGTTGTGTGGACGTGAGTAATATCCGACGAAAGGCGTGATCTCGACCACCCATACGGTCTCACGGAATTTATGTCAGCTTACGCAATTTGTTGAATAGTTTTTGGAGTTTGGTACTCAGCCCCTTGGTAAATATCTCCCAGATCCTGTTCTCATGAGGGGTAGACATTTGGAGATATTAGAGGCTGTGAGTTCAGGGCTGTCGTGGGCTCACCTCCCCTCAATCAGCCATGGCGGAGTTGCAGCCATTATATATATCACTATGTAACATAATTTTTGTTCCTGGGCACTAAGCGCTATTTTTAATTGCTTATGCCTAAAAAGTATAGAAAATGGCTATTATTCCCCACAAACTTTGCTTTTGTGACCAGGACTTTATGTGAACGAAAGATACAAATGCATACGTTTTCTCATTGAAAATAGGTAAATTTCAAAATATCATTCTCCTGGTCACAAAAGCAAAGTTTGTGGGGAATAATATCCATGTTCTGTACTGTTGAGGAATAAGCAATGAGGAAATAACACTTACTACCCAGGAACATTATTTTTTTACATAGCGAATTATCAAAGACCCACTCACAAACAAGTTCGTCCCCCTACCTACAAGGCCGACTAAATTAAAATCCATCTGTTTTTCCACCACCATACAGGTACTAGTACTGTACCAGCTGGCTTCAGTGGTCGTCACTGATGCTTTCGGTTCAGAATTGACCGTGTACCTGGAAGTTCTGTCACTTTACAATTACCACATTGTCATCAGTGTTGACTTCAATATCCATTCGAAAAGATTGTATGACAGTGATGCAACAGGTCTACAAGGCATTCTCATCAGCTTTTGACTCCATTCAACATGTGCTACTGATCTGAACACATAACGATGGTGAGACACTTCACCTCGTTATCACAACATCAGATCAGACCCTTGATTTAGTAAGAGTCGAGCCACCAGATGTCATCTCTGACCATGGTGTGGTCAGCTGGCCCTAAACCTCTACACCAATAGCCTCCAATTGCACTGAACAGTGAAGTGAAAGGCTAGAGCAAGCTGGATTCCTTCAGTAAAAATTAAGAGTCTGAATTTGATTCTGGATTGGGACAAGTTTCGGACTTCTTTTTTCAATGCTGAGTTATGCAGCATTTACCACTGGTCAGATTTTGCCAATGGAAATTTTGACATGTATTATCATGTTCTACAGTGTCAGGCAGAACAGTTTGCCCCAATTAGAAGAGTCACCATCTGCAACCAGCAGCTTCCACCGTGAATGGACCAAGAGTTATCGGAAACATCGTTGCTTGGATTGAGTGTGATTTTTTTGTGACATTGGATCTACCAATAGAAGGAGAGGGCCTTCTCACTCAGCAGGCAGGAAACCCAATGAATAATTGAGATTGGTAAATTGCCAAATATATATATATATTAGTCTCAGTGAATCAAAAGCCTTAAGGGAGTTGAGAGCAAATAAATATATCAAAATTCCTCCTGCTGATAATTGCTAATCAACTGCCGTGATGCCTTGTGAGGATTATGATAATAAAATGAGATATTTACTGGATGAAGGTACCTACCTTGAAATCAAACGAGACCCAACCAATGCCTTGGAATGTAAGACTATTGCAATAATTCCCAAGTTATAAATTCCCAAGGAAGAGCAATACCTGATCAAACCAAGGGCGTAAGAGCCACCAATACTTTATGGGCTGCAAATGTTCACAAACCTGATGTCCCATTAAGACCCAGAGTTAGTACAATAGGCTCTGCCACATGCAAATTAGCACAATACTTAACAAAACAAATACATCCATTCATCGGCAGTTTCCTATTCATTCATTAAAAACTCAAAACTTCTTGTAAATATCTTTCTTATATATAAAAGTCTCCGTGCGCTCGCGCTTGCGTGGGATTTGGCTCTCGGACGGTGGGGTTGAAGACCGAAATTATTTGCCAGCCGGCACGCCCTAAGCCCCGTGGTGGGAATAGGCTATTCCGTTTTCCCATCCGTAAACTTTAAAGTAGTTTAATTAACACATTTGTGCCGTTTCTATTATTCATTATTTACTTATTGCACGACATCGACCATACCAAGTGACGCCAATTGCGTGGGGGGGGGGGGGGCAGACCCTGCCAAGTCATGCACGTTCGCTCCAGCTCACGGGGGACATTTTCTTTTACGCGTTTTACATCCAACACATACACACATCACGCTGCGGATATTTATTCACAGTGCCATGTCGTCTTCGCACCCCCCCCCCCCCCCCAACACGATGCATCCAGTTTATTCTACAGACTCCGTAGATAATAATATTTTACTGCTTACATAGCATTTTTCTTGCACGGGCAGGGGATGCTGGGGAGGGGGGGATAGCGGCCCAGCCCCTAGCCTGGCAACCTGCCAACTCCGCCGCCTCGCCAATGTAGGCCAGGACGGGGGCTACACATGGCACAAGGCCTCAACACGCCTATGGTAAGTACAAAGTTCCTTGCTTCTTACGCTAACAACTCAAGTCCATTGTTTACTATTGTTAAACACATTAGTTGACAAACATTACAATAATAATGTTTGTGTGCAGATAAAAACTCAGCTTCATTGTTCAACATTATGAAACAAGTTCACAGATGTTACAACAATTATGTTTTTGTGAAGATAACAACTCAGTTTCATTGTTTACCATTATGAAACAAGTTGACATGTTACAATAATTATGTTTGTGTACACAAAACTCTTTTTGGATATTTCAGTTGCTCAATTTACCCTTTTTTTGCTGCGTTTTTATAACGCTGCCACGGTCTACTGCCAGTCTGTGATTTCTGCTTATTTCTTATATGCATTTCTATTGTTTACATCGCTCACGTCACGCTATTTACTCATACGTAGTACTGCGATACTGATAGCTGTGCCATCACCGGGGATTGCTGTGCCCGTCGATGTGTGTGTGTGAGTCCATGTGTGTGTCTTTGAGTCCATATGTGTGTGTGTGTAGAGCCATGCGTGTCTTTAACTTCATGTGGGTGTCTTTTTCGAACGGACAACGTCAAAGTGTTTATGTGTGTGTGTTAGTCCATGTGTGTGTGTCAGTCGATCTGTGTGCATGTACGTCGATGTGTATGTCAGTCCATATGTGTGTGTGTTAGTCCACGTGTGTGTAAGCCTATACATGTGTGTGTCACTCGATGTGTGTGTGTAAGTCAATGCGTCTGTGTGTGAGTCCATATGTGTGTTCATCCATGTCTGTGTATCTTAAGTAGATATCTGTGTGTCACAGTCCATATGTGTATGTGTGTGTAGGGCTATGTGTGTGTCAGTCTATGTCTGTGTAAGTTCATGTGTGTGTGTCTAAGTCCATATGTGTGCGTGTAAGTACATGTGTGTTTACGTCAATGTGTGTTTTAGTCCACGTATTGCTGTGTGTGAGTCGGTGTGTGTGTGTGAGTCGCTGAATGTATGTACGTCCATATATGTGCGTGCAACTCCATGTGTGTATATCTCAAGTGGATGTCTGTGTGACAGTCCACATGTGTATGTGTGTGTACGGCAAAATGTGTGTCACTCTATGTATGTGTGTTGGTCGCTGTATGTGTGTACGTCGATATGTGTGTGTAACTCCATGTGTGCGTATCTCAAGTGCATGTCTATGTGTGTGTGAGTCCATATGTGTGTGTGTCTCAGTCCATGTGCGTGTGTGTTGGTCGCTGTGTGTGCATGTCTCCATGTTAGTCAGTGTAACTCAATTTCTTTGCGTGTCTGTAGGTCCATGTGTGCATCTTAGTCCATGCGTGTGCTATATTGACCTACACAAGGCCTATGATACCATCAGTAGGCCTGGCCTCTGGGTTGCTCTTCGTGCTTTCCGAGTCCCGAACCCACTCATCACCATCCTTAAGGACCTTCATGATGGTGAGCGGCCCTGCATCTTAACTACGTGGCCGTGAGTCAGAGCCATTCCCTTTACACCTTGGGGTGCAACAGGGATGTCCTCTGGCTCCCACATTGGACCACGTAGTTCGTCGAGCCTTCAATGCCTGTACCGGAAGAATTCCCATCTGCTACAGATACAATGGGAGGCTGATCGATGCCCGGGTGCAGTCAAGGGATGGCTCCCTATTGCTCAACCACGTTATGTATGCCGATGATCTGCTAATGGCTGCGCACTCGGAGGAGGAGTTCAAGGTGCTACTGCTGAACCTGGAGCTTGCCACCAACAGGTGGGGCCTTACCATCAGCCCAACCAAAGCTAAGCACCTGCCTGGCTATTTTGTACCAACGGACACTCCACTCCCACAACTCCCAATTGGTGATGGGGCAGTTGTGGAGACAGTGGAGAGTTTCCCTGGGCAGTGTGCTAATGACCGGCTCCGGTTTAACAGCAGAGGTCTCACTTCGAATCAGTAGAGCTGCAGTATCTTTTCATTGGCTGCGTAACGCTGTGTGGAAGCTACCTGGTCTATCACTCCGTACGAAGCTTCAGGTCTTCTCGGCCACGGTCATTCCCTCCCTTCTCTATGCTTACAAAACTTGGACCCCCCTAATGGAACATCTCCGCCGGTTAAAAACATTTAGGCTGGCCTGCCTACGATCCATCCTGGGTTTAACCAGGCTGCCTTGTGTGAGGAGCTCACAAATCCTTGAAAGATGTGGACAAAGTCCCATCGGTGACCTCTGGCAGGCAAGGCTGCGTTGTCTGAGTCATGTAGCCTGCATGGCCAGCCACCGCATGCCTAAACAGCTTTTGTTCCGCCGGATCGAGGGGGCTAAACAGGTGCGGCACGGGCTGGAGAAGACATGGAGTTATGTGCTACAGGAGGACTTGGAGCTGAGTCCACTTGCGGATGACTGGTACCAGCCGTGTCAAGATCGGCCACTGTGGAGGACGCTCCTGAAAGATGCTACTGGTCAGTTGGAGGCAGTCACCCTCCAACAACAACGGAGGGCGGAGGAACAACGCTCACAACAACGAGCGGAGCGCCGGGTGGCTAAAGCACAGAAAGTTGCCACAGTAGGGGCCACAGGTGGTGCATCAGCCAGTCGTCTCAGTCAGTCGACCTGTGCCATCTGGGTTTGCCCCGTGACCTCTTTCCAGCGGGCGTTCAACACTTCACGTGGCCTCAAGGTGCACATAGCCTGGCACAAGCGTTGCTGTGACGTCACCGCCACTTAGTGGTGAATGGCGGTTGTTGTTGCTCAGTCTATTTATGTATGTGTGAGTCCATTTGTGTGTGTAACTCTATGTGTGTGTATCAATGGATTTGCGTGTGTAACTACATGTGTCTGCCTTTTTTGCCCGGGCAACGCCGGGTACTAACCGCTAGTAATTAAATATATGTACAAGGTGTTTTAAAGAGATGGATCCGATTTGAAATCGCTAATTCTCTGCAACCACGAACCGCCCATGAATGTCTTACCACTTGAAAAGGCGGGGCATAGAGTTTCAAATGATTGCCGCTAGATGCCTCTCCCAACGCACAAACAGTCCCTAGCCTCAGTCATTCGCAAGATGGTGACCCCTAAACACAAGGCATTTTGCGTTCTGCAGTTCAGCAAGACTGAATCCGTAATTGCGGTGCAGCGTGCATTTCAATGGCGTTTTGGCATTAATCCGCCAATGTCAAAGAGCATTCGTCGTTGGTACTGACAATTTGAGGAAACAGACTGTTCATGTAAGGGGAAGAGCACATGGCGACCATGCACCTCAGAGGAAAACGTGACAAGAGAGGCGTTTGGGACGAATTCAACTATCGTCTCGATGTTGTCCGTACAGCAGGTGGAGGGCACATGGAATTTATAAAATGGTTTGTAAACTTGATAACTCATTAAACCATTTGGATCTTATTGTGTAATTGTAACATGTTGCCATCGTAAAATATACTGCTTTGAAATTGGGTCCATCTTTTTCAAACACCCTGTATTAAGCTTAAGCCTAACGATATTCTGGTAAGTTTTGATGTGACTTCTCTGTTCACGAGGATTCCAGTGAAAGAGTGAATTAAGTTACTCGACACTGGTAATTAACACATGTTTACCCAAAGATATCCCACGACTAGCTGAGCACTGTCTAAAGAACACCTGTTTTTTGTGGAAAGGTTATTTCTATCAACAAAATGAAGAAGCAGCAATGGGCTCTCCTTTGTCTCTTGCGATTAAGAACCTGAACGGTGCGTGCGGTGTAGCGACATCGTGGATACCACAATGATGTGGATGTAGTACCGTCCCGAGAGGGGCCTGGTGAGCGCTGAATAATAGCGCGAGATGGCACCACACTTTGCGTGCAGTGCCGACCCTACAGGACAGAGTGTGTGGGTGCCGGCCAAAGGATGAGGTTACGTGAGGCCATGGACACGTGACAGGTTAAGTTGACAAAGGGGCCCCAAGAGGGGGCTGGGGGTGGTCATGTGATTGGGACCCAGATCTTTCCCGAGGATTCTGGAAGGTAGACGTGGCCAAGGGCGGAGCTGGCCACGCTACAGAGTATATAAGCCGGGTCCCGAGAGGGACCAGGGTTGTTGTTCATCCTGGAAGAAACCGTTTGTCTACGTTCTCCATTCAACGAGTCTCCAACACGTGGACCCGGGCCGAAGCTGTTGGTCCCGATCCGTAATAGCAGTTACGTTGTAACTAGTGTAGTTAGCCTGGTGGTTACCACCATAGGTTGGTATTCTGTTAAGGGGAAAGTTATCCCGTGTGTTGGAACTGAATAAATGTGTTGCCTTCAAGTCTACGTCTGCGACTCAGTTGAACCCATTACACATGGAAGACTTTGAAGCAAAAGCAATAGCTCAAGTACACTAAAACCTTTTAGTTGGTTTAGATATGTTGTCTGGCCACACGAGAAAGATGCACTAAATTAATTTATAAATAATTTAAACTCTCAAAACCCGTTCATCCAGTTCACCATGGAAGTGGAGGTTGATAAAAAAAACTCTTCCATTTCTGAAAATGCTGCTCAATTGGCTGAAACGCTAAAATAACACACAACGTTTACTGAAAGAAAATACACACCGACGCCTATCTGAATTCAGTCACCCCATCACCCCGCACAGAAATTATATCTCATCAAGACGCTCATACATCAGTCTAGGAAAGTGTCAGATGGTGAAAGTCTAAGGAGTGAAATTAAATATGTTAAAGAAGTGCTGCAATTGAAAGATTATAATTTTGCACAAATCAAGAGGGCATTGAATGCCAAAATGGCACAAATATTGAAATTGATCAAGCAATTTAAACTATTAAAATAGCCTACATTGCGGGAGTAATTGATAAACTAGAAATATTTTTGGAGAAAGAAAAAATCCGAGTGAGATTTTGCACGATAGATAAAATACAAAAAAAGAACATCTGGTACAAAGATGTATTACCGAAGCTATCAACAGAAGGTGTGTACCGGAGTAATTGCTCATGTGGCAAATACTATGTTGGTCAGATTTGACAAATGATCAGCATGAGATTAAAAGAACACAAAATAAATATTAAATACTCTCAAACACAACTGTTGGCAGTGGGAGAACACGCGTGCCAACAAGGACACTCAATTTATTTTGAGGCTTTGTGCAAAACGAGTTACTACTGGTCGAGATTAATTAAGGCATGTATTGAAATTGAGAGAAACAAAAAGAATATTAACTGTTCTGATAGCTACAGGCTTAGTGCTGCTTGGAAGTGTATTATCAAGTATTACACTGTATTGCATGCCTATTCAGATCACCATACGTCGATGGTGATTACCTGTGAGAAGCAATGCAATTTTTGCAAACAAAAATATCAGAATGTACATAGATAATATACATAAAAACTAATGTGGATGCATAATGTGAATGCGTGATATACATACATTACGTATATTTATTAACTGTGAATAACCCAAACAATGCTAGATATCCATTGTAATTTATATGAATACATTAGCCCACCCCTTGGCTCATAAATTATGACATCACATTTACCCCTCTATTTAAGACCAAAACAGGAGGAGGATTTCTCCATAACTATGGCTGTTGCTCAATGCTGGTTGTAATTACCCATGAAACGTAATGCTACTCGAATTGTAAATGTTGTAGTGGGTTTACTCTCCAATAAAACAATACAATTTTTTTTTAATACAATTACAACATTAGGGGAACTAAAGCAAGTTTTAATTTAACCAGGAAAGGCCCACCAGGCTATGTAGCTCTTTTTCAGAAGCAACATCGCCACATATGATAAGTCGACGACGTGGCTTATCGTATGTTGAAATGTATAGCATCCACACGGCCACGGCGAGAAGATGCAAACTCCAAATCATCAGCCATCAGGGTCGGGCGAACTAGTTTACATGACGCATCGTATTGTGAAAATTGTATTGTCTTGAAAATGTTATTGTCTTGAAATGTGCGCATGTGATTAAACCTCACCGTTCCTTGTTGTTTTTAATGAAATACACGTGGTTCTGAATGTAGACTGTGGCGTTCTCTGTGGCCGGCAGCAATGGTGGCCTACATACAAGAACACACAACGGCCCTTTCAGACAAGGGTAGACACTGCTGTGGAAAAATTATCAGTCACCATCTGATAAGACAAATGCGGAACATGATACGGTAGTGTCATGATCATCAGTTGCCATCTCTCACATTCTTGCTATTTCAAATTATATCTTACAACTGCACGAGCTGATTATATCGCTTCTTCACCCTGATGGACATCCTTCCAAGCCCTTTCCTTCCCTTGACTTCCATTCTAACAGCCTCCATGACTTCCGAGCATGCACTTATTAATGCTTATTTGTTCATTCGTTAGATTTTGCTCCATTTGTGCCCACATTTATGTTCGAACTCGTACATGACTTTTGCTTTGCTCGTTTACCTGGAATCCAACATTTAAGCATTCTGTGATTATGTACTCGAACATTTCCTGTTTGTTTGAACCGTGCGTATGTATGCATATGTTTATCCAATTCGATTCTAATAAATAATCTTTCATCACTGGGAATAATTGTGATGAAGACATTTGACTTTCAGTTCAGTACAGTAGAACCCTTCTGAATGACCACCCCTGTGAATGACTAATCTCTTAACGATGGGCCTCTATAGAGCCCAATGTGTTCGCTTACCCAACGTTCCCCTGTTAAAGACTGGCTGTAGTAGGTACAGCAAAGGATTCATATTCTTAGGTTTTTTCGGTAAAGTCACGTAGGTAAAACATTAAAATTAATAAAAGTAAAATAAAATAAAAATCACGACATTTCGGAGGCAACACAAGCTTTCGTCTTCAGGTGGAACCGTCACAGCCACGACAGCTGTATCAAGTAAATGAGAGATTGCAGGAGCTACCACTCCGTTTATATAATGGTTGGAGAGGGGGGGGAAGTGGCAAGTACAGCACACTTTTTATTCATATGGTAAGGTGAGGCTTAAGAGGGTGAGCCTTTGTTATGGAGAGGTACGGTTTGTGACTCAACCTGTGACAAGGAGAAAACAACTGAACATGGTAAACCTGTAATAGTTGTCTGTCAAATAAGATTGGCCAAATAAGTGTAGTTAAATCTTTTTTGCATGGTTAATCACATCTTTCCAATGATTACTCAGTTTGTAACCATCATCACGGTTGAAATTATGTCTGTGTTTGTATATTTGTATGGCTTAGTGTACAAACCTTTGATGGTAGCCAGGAGGTTTGCAGAGAACCTTGGTCTCGGAAAAGACAATTTCATGAGAGCCCACCGAGTTGTAGCAATGATCGGCAACGGCCGAAGAATCAGTTCTGCCGTGTTTCAGATCTGACTTGTGCTCGCGGACACGATCAGAAACATGACGTTTCGTTTCTCCAATGTAGCAATCACCACAAATGCAACTCAATTTGTAGACTCCAGGATACTGTAAGTCAGGAACGACATCCTTCACAGATGGAATCAGATCACGGATTTTATGCACTGTACTGAATCGGACTTGGATCTTATGTTTGTTTAGAATTTTGGAGATCTTTTTGGTCACGCCTGCTATGTATGGTACCGTGATAGTTTTGGTCGGAGTTTCATGTGGCTGTTTCTGTGTGGTGGGAGAAACAGCTTGGCGGATAGTGCGGTCAGAGTATCCGTTCATCCTGAGGGCCCGATGTACATGTCTTAATTCACCGGCCAGGTGGTGTTGGTCAGAAATGCCATGGGCTCTGTGGTATAGCGTTTTGATGAGATCATTCTTTTGAGATGGGTGGTGGTGGGAATCCGGTTTCAAGTAGGAATCTGTGTGGGTGGCTTTCCTGTAGACAGAATGTCCCAAGGATCCGTCAGGCCTCCTCTCAAACAGAATATCCAAGAATGGTAGTTTCCCGTCTTTCTCCACTTCCATGGTGAATCTGATGGATGGATGTCTAGAATTGATGTGGTCCAAGAAGTGGTTCAATGCTGGGAGGCCATGTGGCCAGATGACGAAAGTGTCATCCACATACCTCTTCCACAGGGAAGGACGCAGGGTGGATGTCTGGATGGCGTCTGATTCAAACTTTTCCATGAACATGTTGGCTATAACTGGTGACAAGGGGGAGCCCATAGGGGTACCCTCATTCTGTTTGTAGAAGGTGCTATTCCATGCAAAATAGGTGTTGGTGAGGCAATGCCTAACCAGCGCAGGTACATCAGAATTCAATCCATGTTGGACTAAGTCCTCAATTATTGTTAGGGTGTCCAGTACTGGGACTTTGGTAAACAAAGATACTACATCAAAGCTGACGAGGATGTCATCAGGAGATAGTACCATGTCCTTAACCATAGAGACTAATTGGGTTGAGTTGAGTACTGCCGAAGAGGTCTTGCCTGTGAAGGGGAGCAGAGTATCTGATAGAAAACGGGCTAGTTTGTAAGTAGGAGAGTTTATCGTCGACACGATTGGTCGTAGCGGGGTGCCTTCTTTATAGATTTTTGGGAAGACCATAGAGTCTGGGAGGTCTAGCCGCCGATGGTTTTAGAGAGGGACGTTTGCTTGGTTCGATTAGGGAAGTCGAACTCGTGATGATACTGTTGGTTTTTGTCGTTAGGCTTTTAGTGGGATCGTTTTTTAATTTTGGAGTAACTCCCATCATTAAGAAGGTCCAGGATTTTGTTGTTGTATGAATCTTCATCCATGATGACCGTGGCATTGCCCTTGTCTGCCGAGAAGATGACTATATCATCTCTCTTTTTTTTAGAACCCAATTTCTGACAATCTAAAAACGGTACTGGCCAAAGGACTAAATTTCGCCGTCACCCCTAAATATATACCAGTAGAGGATATGATTTCTCAGATTGATGTAGCCCTCAGAGGCATAGGACACATCCATGCAGATGTAGCAAGAGCTGAAATAGCTACTATTCTTAAGAATGCTAAGAAACCCACCAGTAACATCAGCAAAAACGAACGCTCTGAACTCGCGGACCTAAAAAAGAGAGATGATATAGTCATCCTCTCGGCAGACAAGGGCAATGCTACGGTCATCATGGATAAAGATTCATACAACAACAAAATCCTGGACCTTCTTAATGATGGGAGTTACTCCAAAATTAAAAACGATCCCACTAAAAGCCTAACGACAAAAACCAACAGTATCATCACGAGTTCGACTTCCCTAATCGAACCAAGCAAACGTCCCTCTCTAAAACCATCGGTGGCTAGACCTCCCAGACTCTATGGTCTTCCCAAAATCCATAAAAAAGGCACCCCGCTACGACCAATCGTGTCGACGATAAACTCTCCTACTTACAAACTAGCCCGTTTTCTATCAGATACTCTGCTCCCCTTCACAGGCAAGACCTCTTCAGCAGTACTCAACTCAACCCAATTGGTCTCTATGGTTAAGGACATGGTACTATCTCCTGATGACATCCTCGTCAGCTTTGATGTAGTATTTTTGTTTACCAAAGTCCCAGTACCGGACACCCTAACAATAATTGAGGACTTAGTCCAACATGGATTGAATTCTGATGTACCTGCGCTGGTTAGGCATTGCCTCACCAACACCTATTTTACCTGGAATAGCACCTTCTACAAACAGAATGAGGGTACCCCTATGGGCTCCCCCTTGTCACCAGTTATAGCCAACATGTTCATGGAAAAGTTTGAATCAGACGCCATCGAGACATCCACCCTGCGTCCTTCCCTGTGGAAGAGGTATGTGGATGATACTTTCGTCATCTGGCCACATGGCCTCCCAGCATTGAACCACTTCTTGGACCACATCAATTCTAGACATCCATCCATCAGATTCACCATGGAAGTGGAGAAAGATGGTAAACTACCATTCTTGGATATTCTGTTTGAGAGGATGCCTGACGGATCCTTGGGACATTCTGTCTACAGGAAAGCCACCCACACAGATTCCTACTTGAAACCGGATTCCCACCACCACCCATCTCAAAAGAATTCTCTCATCAAAACGCTATACCACAGAGCCCATGGCATTTCTGACCAACACCACCTGGCCGGTGAATTAAGACATGTACATCGGGCCCTCAGGATGAACGGATACTCTGACCGCACTATCCGCCAAGCTGTTTCTCCCACCACACAGAAACAGCCACATGAAACTCCGACCAAAACTATCACGTTACCATACATAGCAGGCGTGACCAAAAAGATCTCCAAAATTCTAAACAAACATAAGATCCAAGTCCGATTCAGTACAGTGCATAAAATCCGTGATCTGAATCCATCTGTAAAGGATGTCGTTCCTGACTTACAGTATCCTGGAGTCTACAAATTGAGTTGCATTTGTGGTGATTGCTACATTGGAGAAACGAAACGTCATGTTTCTGATCGTGTCCGCGAGCACAAGTCAGATCTGAAACACGGCAGAACTGATTCTTCGGCCGTTGCCGATCATTGCTACAACTCGGTGGGCTCTCATGAAATTGTCTTTTCCGAGACCAAGGTTCTCTGCAAACCTACTGGCTACCATCAAAGGTTTGTACACGAAGCCATACAAATATACAAACACAGACATAATTTCAACCGTGATGATGGTTACAAACTGAGTAATCATTGGAAAGATGTGATTAACCATGCAAAAAAGATTTAACTACACTTATTTGGCCAATCTTATTTGACAGACAACTATTACAGGTTTACCATGTTCAGTTGTTTTCTCCTTGTCACAGGTTGAGTCACAAACCGTACCTCTCCATAACAAAGGCTCACCCTCTTAAGCCTCACCTTACCATATGAATAAAAAGTGTGCTGTACTTTCCGCTTCCCCCCCCCCCCTCTCCAACCATTATATAAACGGAGTGGTAGCTCCTGCAATCTCTCATTTACTTGATACAGCTGTCGTGGCTGTGACGGTTCCACCTGAAGACAGAAGCTTGTGTTGCCTCCGAAACGTCGTGATTTTTATTTTATTTAACTTTTATTAATTTTAATGTTTTACCTACGTGACTTTACCGAAAAAAAACCTAAGAATAGGTACAGCAAATATGAGTTAATGCATTGATTAACCATGTTTCTTTAAAATGTATGTCTTTATGTTGTTAATATCTTTATGAATTGATATCCATTGTTTAAATATTATGAAGTAAGTTTTTTTGGTTGAAAAGGGGTAACTTTCGATGATATACGAACGAATTAAGCCTTTAACGTATATTTCCGATAGTGGCTTAATGACCAAAATCACTTATGATCGGTTTCGTGGAACCAGTTACCATTATAAAGTGGATGGGTTCTACTGTATTTGGATAAGGGACTGCCAAACCACTTTCAAATCGGATATTTGAACAGCATAAATGGCAGACTGGCCTCCCCCCTCAGCTAAGAAAGACGGCATGAGATTGTGCTCACTGGGGCGGGCTGGTGCGGCGTTCCACGGGGCACCAGCCCATAACCTCGCACGATTTCCACGTGGCGTCGTAGTGTACACACCGGCCTGTCTGAATTCCTATAAGCGTCACGCACAACAGAGATCGACCCATACACCACAACCATCAGAGAAACCTTCCAAGTTGTTAAACGAAAATGGGGGTTTACTTAACAATTCATCTGTAACTATTTTTCACTCTCCTCAACTTGTTCAATGCCAGGCTCAAGACCTCCCATTTTCCTCTGCATGACGCAATAAATGTCTGAACTGTATTTGTACAGCATCTTGAAAATGCATTGCATTTAGATGTTATGCAATGCAAATTATAGTGCATAATCTTTGACAGAAAATACATGAATAGCATTGTTCCCCTGTAGGTTTTATTTATTATTATTTAACTATGAAATTCTGGACTGGTGTCAACTTCACTGAGTCTCACCACCGAGTAACTTCCTCAGAAATATATATTGCGAAATCACAATTTTTCAGTGGAAGTCTTTAGTCCATAGTGCCGAGATAATACTGAGATTTGGAGTGTGGTCGTAATGGAAAAAAAATCATACTATAAGGCAGGGGCGGTTTCTTCATTAGGGCGATTGGGCGACGCACCACCAAAGTGTGAAAGGGACTTTTTCAATCACATTAACAATCTCATTCAACCACAGAGTTACGCTCGCCATTACTGTGCCTCTGGATATAGTCCAATCAGCGTCATGTCACGTTCTGTGGAGTACCGCCTCTTTTTGGGCGATTTCACTCTGGCTGAGAATCGCCCAGAGTGTTCCCATAGACTTACATTCAAAGATGTTTTTTTTCGAACGGCAGGCGCTGCAATGCATTCTCTATGGCTTCCGGGAGGGCTCGCACTAACGTGCTTACGTCATCATACGTAAGCACGTTTCAGTCAACAATATTATTTGTCGCCACCTAGTAGAATCTTTAATTTACTGGTTAAAAACCCTTGTCAAACTCCATTTGAGCTTGAATTTTGGTAAAATGTTAATTAACGTAATAACACACACACAAATCATCGCTGTCGGACGGAAGTCTTGTATGTCCAAAACTGTTACTTTTCAGGAAACGAAAGAAAACCTGTTTTATCCCCAAAATATTTCCAAGCTCTTTTAATGCTTTTATTGGTAAAATTTTTGTAAAACACATTGACAGATGTAAAGGGTGACCAATAGCATTAATTTTTGAAAAAATATGGAGATATAAAATATGGATTCTGCCTGATACATTGTTGCTCTCACGATGGAAACCTTGTATCTCAATATTTATATTATAATAAATAATTGATTTTATAACTAAAATAAATGTATTTATTTTGTCAGGTCTGCGACACAATCTTGGTCCACACCAAAGAAAGGTTCTCCTTTACCGACCACCTTGTAAGTGCCACGCTGCTACAAGGAAAAATGTTTCAACAGCATGGCCATACATTCCCTGTTGAGGCTCTGAACATCACTGTCAGGGCATACCCTATGTTAAATAAGGCGAAACTGAAGACTGAACTGTCTGTCATTTATGAGAGTCCAGAATTCAAGGGCTGCTGTGGTGCATGAGCGCTGTACCAGGTTTTGCTGAAGTACAACCTCCAGGATACTTTTTCAGAGACTGTTGCTCTGTTGAACATCCTCATAACCACTCCCATGACAACTGCTGAAGCTGAGAGGTATTTCTCAACCTTAAAGAGAATCAAGACTATCCTGAGAAATGTAATGGGACAGGAACGTCTGAATGCAATGGCTATGCTTTCCATGGAGAGGGAACTTGTCAGGAACATGCCTGCTTTCAATGAGAGAGTAATTGATCACTTTGCTACTTTGAAAAGAGAGAAGAGCAAAATTTCAGTATAAGTAAGCAGTGTATTAAGCGAGTAATGTGATGTAAGCAGTGTAATAATAGTGAGTATAGAAACAAACAAGGAGATGTATTGTAAGAGTCACTTTATTTTTCATTAATATTAAAGTAGTGAAGTTGCCTTTACATGCTTAAGCTGTTAATTTATCCATTGCATGGGTGGACCTTATCCTTATCAATCATCCAAACATTTGCCCCCCCTGAGAGATTTTGCAGGAGCCGCCACTGCTATAAGGTGATTATCCATTTCATTTGGTGTGTCATTTCCTTCAGTGTATTCCAGCTAAAATATTTAAAGCAACATGATTGCCATGTTTGAGACATTGTCGAGCCCTGTGAGAATTCGTTGCATATGATGCAACCTAATGAAAATTAGTCGTTCAGTTTTATTATCTCGCAGGGTTTGTTTTCAAATGCAAAGTAACCGACTAGTTTTGAAACGCACTTATTTATTTTCTCACGTGAAGCCAAGAGCATGAAAATATTATGTATATGCCAATAAGGTATAATGCTGGTATTTGAATTATGATACCCTGGGACCAGTTTTAAATTCACTTGAGTATCATCAGGTTTAATTATTAGGTCTAATCCCTGGTTCCATGTAGATCAAGTTTTATGCAATGACTGGCTATCTGAAATATTTGCACTAGATACTAAAACCACGTCACGTTCATAAATGTTAGCCATAGTAATGCAATAACCATGCAGTTCCCAGAATTACCGCTTCCCAGATGCTTTGAGACGTCTCGAGTGCAGTCACCGTCATTCTGACACGGGCTCACGCTGACTTTCTACAGGGGAAAATAAAAAGACAGAAATCATCCATGAAAATTCACGATAAACTAACGCTTGCGTTCACGTTGTTGATTTGTGGTCATTGTTCATTGCTATTGCTTGCAGAGGGCGCATGCCTGCACTTTGGAGGAGAATTATAGCACTTTGGAGGAGAATACTGGTCGATCACACACACACTTGTAACATTATTTGAGCCTAATGCTTTTAGTGTTGGCCAGGAGATAAGCATTGCAGCAAATGAATTTAATGGATGAGATTTAGCAGTCTATCGCATTGCTAAACACTCACACATAGAGCTGGTGGTCCTGGTGGTCTACAAGGCTACTTAAGTGGGGTCGAGGGAAAATAATAAAAATTATAGCATCCTCATCAAGGAAACATACAATTTCGAATAACTGGTAGCATGCGCAAAATATGAGGTCCTCACACTCAGAAAGGTTGCTTTTAGTGTTTCGTTTGTTGTGCTTCCCACGCATCTCCGATTAGCGCGGTGGGTTATGTACGGTAGTGCGAAAGAAGTTCAATATACACACATATGTAACAACTCGAACGACGAATACTAGGAGCCACTTTATTTAACACAGAATAATCTAGGTCCGGGCTTCGTGCTTGGAGTTGAAGCAGCTGTACTTATCCTCAAACGTCCCCTCCCCTTGTGCTCTGCCCTTTATAATAATTCCAGTTCCCTTTCTGGAAACTTCCCCCACTGTATTTTCCTCAGCCAATCCCTGTCCGTCCCCTCTAATGGTTTCCAACCATCGCCTCTGGGTTCCACTTTGTCTCCTGCCTATTCTCATTCAAACCCTTTCCCCCAATCACTTGAAAAGCCTGCCACCCGACCAAGTCTGGGCCTATATAAATCCCTGTGGAGGCCTATTTCGGCCAATTGGAGTCTTTGGTTTATTTTGAATAACTGTTAGTCTGTACATTGGCTTGGAGTAATATTTCGAAATTACACATACATACAGGATCAATAGCAGCAGCACCTACAACTAGCACGGTTGGCTATGTACGGTGCGAAAGAAGTTCAACATACATACATACTCCCCATAGACTCAACACTGACCATGCACTCAACACTGCACCATAGACACAACACTGCCCATAGACTCAGCACTGCCCGTAGACGTAACACTGCCAAAAGACTCAACACTGCCCATAGACTCAATACTGTCCATAGACTCAATACTGCTCATAGACTCAACACTGCACTGTAGACTCAACACTGTACCTCCAACTAGCACGGTTGGCTACGTATGGTGTGAAAGAAGTTCAACATACATACATACTCCCCATAGACTCAACACTGACCATACACTTAACACTGCACCAGAGACACAACACTGCCCATAGACTCAACACTGCCCATAGACTCAACACTGCCCATAGATCTTAATTTTAGAACTTTCGTGACTGCAGGAATTATTATTTGGTTCTTTCGGTTAAGTCACGTCTAAAGATAAAATAATAAATTAAATTAAATAATAGAATACGACGTTTCGATTGCAACACAAGCAATCATCATCAGGTATAATGAAATAGCGACATAAAATCTAACCAGAAAACTATAAACAGACATATTAGCAGACAGATATCACCAAGATACATAGAGAGAGCAACACAGGTAACAGAGAGAGGTGATCGTCTCTGTGGGGTGGCCTTAAATAGACAGAGGAGGGCGGACGCAGAGAGAGGGAGGGGGGTTAGAGAAAAAATTAGCATATCAATGAGTGGACAACAAAACGTGGTGCTGCAAGTGCCGTGTCATCGCACTTGCAGCACCACATTTTGTTGTCCACTCATTGATATGCTAATTTTTTCTCTAACCCCCCTCCCTCTCTCTGCGTCCGCCCTCCTCTGTCTATTTAAGGCCACCCCACAGAGACGATCACCTCTCTCTGTTACCTGTGTTGCTCTCTCTATGTATCTTGGTGATATCTGTCTGCTAATATGTCTGTTTATAGTTTTCTGGTTAGATTTTATGTCGCTATTTCATTATACCTGATGATGATTGCTTGTGTTGCAATCGAAACGTCGTATTCTATTATTTAATTTAATTTATTATTTTATCTTTAGACGTGACTTAACCGAAAGAACCAAATAATACTGCCCATAGACTCAACACTGCACTGTCGACTCAACACTCGACCTCCAATTAGCACGGTTGGCTACGTATGGTGTGAAAAAGTTCAACATACATGCATACGAACCTAGACAATGCAAATAATCGACATACTGCTTGGAATGACAAATGCAAGGTGAGGAGTTCAAATTCGGAAATTAGGAGGAAATCTAATTTCTGATTTATGGTGAAGGAGTGGGACAAGAGGCAGATGCATGGCAGTGTGATGGATCTGGATGTCACGGTTGCAGATGTGGCCTGCAGATGCAAAGTGTGGGTTAAACAGATGCATAATTGTAGTTTGATTGTAAAGGCAACGGCTATCGATCAAAAGCCTTGGTGATATGTTACCCTCAATGCTCTTTAATGGCCCACCGGAAGAGTTTGGGATCATATTTTGAATCCAAAAGGGATCCTGAAAGTGATGGTATTTGCTTTGCTGAACTAATTTGATACAGCGGTTCCTCAAAACAAGAATAATTGGTCCAATTTGAGTCCAAACCCATTTGCTTAGCGAGTTAACAAGCTGCGTTTTTAGAGCAGATGAGCTGGGACATTTCTGAGTTAAACCAATCGGCTTGATTTCCCCTGACTCCTAACTTTTTTTTAAAGGGCATGTTTGTCAACTATAGAAGATGAGGTATTTTGGAAGAAAGACCAAGCAGTGTCCAAAATGGAAATTTTACAGATGGAGGTCAGTCAGAATTGGCAATGTTGCAGATGAAGGCTCGACGGTCAAAATTACTTAAAAGAGCGCTTAAATATACTGCATTTGAAACGTTAAACAGTTTCATTTGTAGAATGCCAAATATAGTTGAGCTGTCACTAAAATGATGTCCAAGGACACCCACTTTTACAAACATGTCTGGATAATTTGATAATGGGGACATCAAGGGTGATATTAGGACAAATCAGCGTAGAGATGAGCTGCGGGGTTCGTTTACATTCATATTTTAAGGCAACAGCCTCAGTCGGAGGATTGACTCAGTTCCAGTTCAAGACACCAGTGATAATCACTTCCTCTTTAGGTAACAGTAGAGATGGCATTCCGCAGAAGTAACAACGACATGGAAGCATGGCTTTTTGGTGGCCAGTAGCAGCACAAAAGGATGTTATATATAGGATTCTGGGGAGAGTTTATCTTCTGTGGGAGGGCTTCGAATTGATCTTGGACCATGGTCGCATAGATGGAAGAACATGTGATGTCGCTGCATACGCAGATTGGAATACCACCACCTTTATTCGAGAGTTTTTCGAGTCTAAAATAGTTGGAGTTATAAATACAAAGTCACATTGTGTTCTTCCCAGACGAGAGGCAAGTTTCGATGATGCATACAATAGCCGGTGAAGATTGTCCAGCATGTTAGAGGATACCATGTGTGGTCATATGTAGGATACCCAAGCCAGAACAATGAGCAAAGTCGGCAGCACTAAATTAAGAAGATGGAGGAAGAAATGGTGTAGGCCCAAACTTGCATTATATCCCACCTATGAACAGGAAGAGCAAGACTCACAGCTTACTAATGTTTTTTTCGATTACATAATGTGGGCCTACATCGCAGGGGTTTAGTAGAAGAGGGAGGACAAGTTAGGAGCGCAGACATGTTGGGGAATTAACATTTAGAATCATGAGATAGAGGGAATTCCCCAAGAAGAGCTAGAGTCTGTCGCCAGTGAAAGGGAGGTCTAGACCACCCTACTCAACATGCTGCCTCCGCGACCATCACCAGGACAAGCGGATTGAGAAATGAATGAACAAACGAGATAGAGGTGTGGAAGGAAAGGATGTTTTCCGAAAAAGGAAAGGGAGGTGCGTGGGGAAGAGTGGGATGTTGGGCAGAGGGAATAGGCAGGGAGACAATGAACAGGATCGTGAGAAAAAGGCAAAGGAGGAGAGGTGAATTGGAGGAAGGAATTGATGAGGGAGGAGAGGGAAGGAGATATAAGTGGCAGAGGGTTGGGGAGATATTAATGTGGAGGAGGGAGGGGGGTGAGCACGCAGACCAGAAATATATAGAACCATGGTGGGAGGACAAGGAGCAGAGAGATGGGTGGGGTCGAGTTATGATGAGGAGCGAGACAAGAGAAATGAAATAAGCAGAGTAAGTGAGGAGAGCGAGAAAAACTGAGAATGGGACCGAACAAGGCCTAGTCGCCACGTAGCATTTTAGGGGGGCCTCAGCGGATGAGGGCAAGAGGGGGGCACCTGACATGGTGGGAAGGGCTCTAGTAGGAAAGAGGGGGGGGGGTGAAAGAAGCGGGGGAAGAGCTGGTGGAGATGCCTGATGCGCAGCTGCACAGATATAAACAGAGGAGCGTCGCGGTCAGGTGTCCACGGCAGTGATGGGTGGTGAATCGGTCATTTACCAGATTGTCTCTCATACAATCTGTATAATTCCTAAATTTAGTAGCAACATATTTATGCCTTTAATGGCAATCAAAAGTAAAGAATGTAACGTCCATAATGCGTTCCAAATAAAGCACAACATCGTGGATATTGTGAAGGTACACCCGGGTTTGATGATGGCACTTAATACTCTGCACACGTTTTGCATTCTCCTCACTCGTACTTGCCCCACCTCAGTATAATCACAATCGTTATCATAATTCGCGTATTACCTATGCACTCGTTTACACCCCTTTTTCCTGAACGCCATTTGCATCATCAGTTATATTATCATCATTAAATTATCATCATCAATACATTAATATACAGCAATGCCTCGCCAACCGCGGAATTCATGTATACACGTTTTTTTCATTTGTATACCAATTTACCATCCAAAGGCCTGGAAATGTGAGTATCCACGGGTAAGCACGGGTCTGTTGCTGCAATTCCACGTAGTGGTGTATACCGAATCGCAACCGCATCGTTTGCTTGTTTGTTGGTTAAGTTACAGTGATGTTACCGCTTTTTACATTACATGCTTTCATTTAACTCACTGTTGTTGTATTCTCAAATCTTGTAACTCAATTTTAACCCACGACTACAAACTTGGTATACTTATGTCATACTGATGATAATACTATATTCTATCATTGAAAATTAAAAATATATCTATTTTTAACAATCTTGTTTATATGTTATGTTTCGGCTTGGGTCTATTTGTCCACGGTAAACTGACGTTAGCTGTAATTGGCCATGACGTCCCTTACGTTATGGAACGCTTTGGGGCCACTTCCTGGAGTCGTGGAGTCTTCCATTACTAGTACATTTCATAAAAGCGTGTTTAAAAAAAGAGTTTTTTTTATCAATATTACTTATTTTAAGAAAAGAAAATCAGGCACCACCGATCCAGCGACCGGCACAACTAAAGACGGGCATAAGATTAAGATTAAAAAAATACCAGAATTGATTGCCAATTAATCGACACAGCGATTAACCCGTAAATTACGATGATGTTTGATGTTTATTATATTCTTATGCACAATTGGCGGGGTAAGGGGTCTACTCCTTCACTCTCCAGAACTTATAAGCATAGTTCTTGAAATGCATCTACTGCTGGATGAAGCCTTCTCCCCCCTCTAATTCACCATCGGCATCATCAGCCAGGGTCTCTCCACTGCTGGACGAATGCCTCACTCCCCAAACCATGAAAAAATGACACTGTCACCTCATTCATCACACACGACACATCCTATACTTTGTCAATGGCACCTCCAAAAGTGTTCATTATTTTCCTCTAGTTTATAATATTCAAAAATGTCATATTGTTTGCGTCATAAGGTTTGCACCTGTCACCTGTAGCATAAAGATAACTATTAGACATGTATCTCTACATGTCAGCAAAAACGGCGTTTGGGACAGCACTCTATTATAAAAAAAAAACTTTGTAAAACTATTATGATTGCCGCTCCTGCGATATTTTCGTTTTATCTTAGTCTTTTAGCTTCACATATTTCAATTACTTAATTAAAACATCCGCTATCGTTTGAAATTCGCCGTCTAGTTCTCAAGTTGTACATTATATAGAGTTCTGTCGTTATTTTTATATTAATCACAGAGCAGCTGAGGAATCTTCACTGAGTGCGACCACAGCCTGCGCGGCTCACAGCACAGCCTGCCTGGAGCTGCTGCTCCCTGGGCTTGTCAGATATGGACAGCTGCATGATCAGCGGTCTCCACGCTGTACACCTCGGACAGAGCACACAGGAGCAGCCTACCTCCCACCGCTACCTTAGGCCTGCTGTTCAACACACCTGTGCTGTTGAGAGAGGCCTGCTGTTCAGCGAACCTGTGCTGGTGAGAGGAACCTGCTGTTGAGCACACCTGTTCTGCTGAGAGAGGCCTGCTGTTCAGCACATCTGTGCTGCTGAGAGGCCTGCTGTTCAGCGCAGCTGTGCTGGTGAGAGGGGGCTTATCGCACCTGTGCTGGTAAAGGGGGGGCTGCTGTTCAACGCACCTGTGCTGATTAGAGGGACCTGCTGTTCAGCGCACCTGTGCTGGTGAGAGGGGCCTGCTGTTCAGCGCACCTGTGCTGGTGAGAGGGGCCTGCTGTTTGGTGCACCTGTGCTGGTGAGAGGGGCCTGCTGTTCAGCGCACCTGTACTGGTGAGAGGGGCCTGCTGTTCAGCGCACCTGTGCTGGTGAGAGGGGCCTACTGTTCAGCGCACCTGTGCTGGTGAGAGGGGCCTGCTGTTCAGCGCACCTGTGCTGCTGAGAGAGGCCTGCTGTTCAGCACACCTGTGTTAGTAAGAGGGGCCTGCTGTTCAGCACGCCTGTCCTGGTGAAAGGGGGCCTGCTGTTCAGCACACCTGTCCTGGTAAGAGGGGCCTGCTGTTCATTGTTGTCCTGCACCAAGAGACACATGCTCATAGTCTGCCATTCTTGTACTTTATTTGTTATTGTCATAGTTTTAACATACTTATCTCTGCTTTGATTAAGTTTGCAATTTAGTACTTTTGTCAGCAGCATCCCCTTTCAAACTACCAATGCTATTAGCAAACTTGGTCTCTTACGCAGACTCAAGTATATTCATAGGGGCTCTGGTCGTGGTTCTATTGAGTGGGCACCATTCAGATGATTCAGTACGTTTCCTTTCGTAGACCGGTCCCCAGGTACAGAAAACCATCAGGATTATTACGACCATCAGGACTATTCCTATTGAGCGATGTAGAGATTTCCATCAGTTTTTTTCCCGCTAAGATTGATCTCATCCGTAATACAAGCTGCCACTGATCAAGCAGCTGTCCATATCTGACAAGCCCAGGGAGCAGCAGCTTCAGGCAGACTGCATTGTAAGCCGCGCAGGCTGTGGTCGCATTCAGTGAAGATCCCTCAGCTGTTCTGTGATTAATCTAAAAATAACTACAGTATAATATAATGTATCATTCGAAAACCAGACGGCGACTTTCAAACGATAACGGATGTTTTAATTAAGTAATTGAAATATGTGAAGCTAAAAGACAAAGATAAAACGATAATGGGGCAGGAGCGGCAATAATAATAGTTTTACAAAGTATTTTTTTTCTAAGAGTGCTTCCCAAGCGCCGTTTTTGCTGACAAGTAGAAAGACATGTCTAAGAGTTATCTTCATGATACAGGTGACAGGTGCAGACATTATGACGCCAAAAATATGAAATTGTCCCATGGTCAGCCTCACGGCAAAGACTCGTTTAGTTCTGGATAGTTTTGCCCCAATTTCTTCCTTAGCCCTCTTGGAACTTGCTTCCAGGTTGAATTTGACCGCCTGCGATTTGGATCCCTGCGCTTCGTGGCTCCTAAACGGGTCATTGGAGACAGCAGTCTCAATGCTTACATCAATCATCAATTCCTCCCTTTCGAACGACGAGGTCCCTGTGTCCCTTAAAAAGGACCTGATGTGACCACTTCTGAGGAAGCCAGGACTGGATGTTTGTTGTATCCTAAGCCTTCTTCCAAACTTGATATTTTTATATATTATCTTTTTACTTGATATATAATGAATGAAAACACACCAAAGCGCAGCAAACTGCAAAACACCAGGTGTTGTAGTAATGAACGGGAGGAGGGCTAGGATGGCAGAATTGCAGCCTTGCTTCGAGGAGAGATAAGGGCAGTGTCGACTCGAAGCAGAGGCGCCTTTGTCTGGATCACGGCCACAGAAGGCCGGGGGGGTCATCACTGATTGTGTGTTAGGAATTTCGAGCTAATTGGAACACGTGCACACAGGGAGGAGAAATACGCCTTGTTCTCTGCAGCTGAAAGAGCCAAGATAAACTCAGCTCAAGGTTGTGTACACAGGAGAGGGGGCTGATTAACAACCACTGCACGTCTGAACGTGAGGGGGCCTTGTCCTGGAATTAATCACCCTCCCAGAGAAGAAGGTTGGATGACCACAGTGAGACGAGAATAAGCGTGTTGTTACTCTCAAGGCTGCTGGCTCAGCTGAACAGCGAGGCTGCGGGGGCCACCAGAAGTTCGTGTTCGCCTAGTTAAGTCAAAAAGCTCAATTATTCTGTATTGCTATTAAAGTCACGTTAAAGTCGGAATTTCACAACAGGGTAGGCTAAAGTTATTGATACAACTCGACCCGAAGCATAACGGGATGAATCACCACCAGGTCGGAAATAAAATACATAATAAAAGAGCGATGTTAAATCCAGGGTCGGAGAGAAAGGGAGATCCCGGCCGTCTTTGTATCCCCGCAGCGCGGGATAGGAGTGTATACGCTCGGGGAAACACCTCCACTTGAGTCAAGCACCACGATGGGAAATGACAGACCTTAGGTTACATACAGAATCATAACTGTGAAATGGTAAGGGACAAATGTTAAAACTTTTAATCATTTCTTCGTGCGTCAGCGAGGGTCGGAGGGAGTGTGCCCCTCCCTCCAGGTGGTGCAACACGGACAAAAGACGCCTATGAGACGATTTGTAACGTCTGTGTTTTGGTTCATGAAGAAGGCCAAACAAGAGATAAATCGCACCCAGACAGAGAGACGACCTCGAGGCAATTTGTAACACCTGACTGTTTGCTCGTGGATTTTATGGAGGGAATATGACCACGGAATATACCGTGGGTGATGCACACAAGGACACACGGACGTACGGACACACACATGAACACACCTACACACGGACAGATCCTGACACAGTAAATCAAAAGGAAACCCCGCCTTGTGGGCAGGGTCTAAAGGGATTTTTCGGCATAAAAGAAAGGACCCTGAGCATTGGAAATCAGTTCGACCAGGAGAGTCAACTCATCACGAGTTCGACCAGGAGTGTCAACTCATCAGCCGAGTTTGACCAGTGGGTCGGCTCAGGAGTTCGACCAGCGGGTCGACTCAGGAGCGAGCTGCGACCATCGGGTCGGCTCGACTCATCTTCAGCTCGACCGAGCGGGTCGACTCAGGAGCGAGCTGCGACCAACGGGTCGGCTCGACTCTTCAGCGTCTGGGACTCAGCCGAGTTCAGCCGGCTCTCGGGGCTCGACTCAAGCGGCTCCCCATCTCCTCTGCAGGCGGGCAAGACCCGCTTGACAGCTCAACTCGGCCTGCGTGGGTCAACCTCTGCCGAGTCGAAGGTCTCTCTGCAGCTGAAGGTCGCGGTTTGGCGACGAGGCGACGACCCAGCACTGCGCGCTGCGAGCGAGCTGTGGGCGCCACCTACCGACCGGGTTCCGAATTACGACAGCGTATCAACGGACATCCGAACCAATTCACCACGGTGACAGAGGAGCGACTAATACGTATGACGCGCACCGCCCCTCACCACACGACCGCCAGGCGTCTGTTTGACATAAAGAACCGACTCCGAACATTGACTATTCAAGACCACTCTTACCACTCAAACACACTCGAACCCATAAGCCATCCGTGGCTGTGAAGAAACACTCGAGACCGAGTGATGGCCATCCGTCGTTTATAAGAGTATTCGTAATTTTATCTTTAATATTTAGTGGGCTGTACTCTTAATCGCATAAATTCCCAACAGATCCATCAATACGAATTGATTATTGGCACCTCCTTCCGCCGAGCAACGCTCACGTGGGGAGTGGTGGCCCACCAGATCCTTATCAGGTGATCTGGTCCCCAATTAGTAAATTTGATATAAGATAACGATCTTCGGAAAAGGAGCACCGTCGCAGGCCCTTCCTCCGAGCCATTCTGTTGTCAGATAACCTGCCGATGTATCTGTTGAGATTGGTGCCTTTAAGAATAATAACTGTTTTGATTGTGTTTTTTTATCGCCGTATAATCTTTCAAGTATAATCATTCATTAACGTTAAGGTTTTCTTAGCATAGTATTTGCATGTTTTAACGACTCTCTCTCTCACTAACAACCATCGCGTTATGCGGGATCCATGTGCCGTTGTCAAAGTGAAATCAGACAATCATTGATGATACTGTATTGATGCCGTGTTGACGTTCCGGGATTGAGAGTTCGCATACTATATCATATTTGAGGTTGAATTAGTAATAAATTGATTAATACAGAAGTGGTTGTGTGATTCTTTCCTGAAGTCTATGCATAAGATCTGCTTCTGCGTTGAGATCTGAACTTGGTGACCTTAATAAACACACTAACACATACTCAATAAATGTTAAAGCGATAACGGGGTGAACCGGGGACCTAAAAATATAAGCGAGAATGAGACGAACCTAGACAACGATGCCAAGTTAATCTAAGTTAATCTTGCATACTTACACCACACCTGCATAACTGCATACGATTAATTGCCTTATTTCGATCGATAACCCACCCTCGTCACCGAGGCGGGGTCTGGTTATCATAACGACTTGCATTATCATAATTCCACCCACTCGCATAATTACTACGATTACCTCTCGAATTGGCATAATTAAATGTGCATAATTACCTCAATTAACATATTTCCGGATAATTACACATTTGGCCAAATTTCAATTGATTATTATTATTTTCACTGAATATTCATAACCCACACATACAACATAATAATTTCACCCACGCACGCATACAACACATCAAAATTTTCATACCCAACATATACAACATAATGGGGGCTCGTCCGGGATCTCTCACAGACAGTGTTTTGCATGGATGATGGAATGAACCACTACGTGTTAACCAGAATATCGGGATCAAACATTGCATTGTGATTGTAAACGGGCGTAAAACAAAAAAAAACGCCCTCTAAGGTTAAAACCCAGAATAGCAGGTTGAAACAGAGACAGTGGAATTAAGATAATATCGTATCAAACCGATTGCATCCTGTGATAAATGGTGTTAGAGGTACACACTCTGAATCGGAAAATTACAGAATAGCTCGAGTCAAACTGACTACACTCTGTGAGATAATTGTTTTATATGCACTCTGAAAGGAAAGGTCAAAGTAACTTCCGCCATACCTGAGATGATAGGATTAAGAATAATTTTTGAATGGGTTACGGGGTACGGGGAACTCGTATTAAAACGTACCGACCAATCTGTTACAAGGCAGTACAGTCAGAGAGACATATGGGAAGGGAGCTGTATCGATAACACGAACACACCTCGGGGGAAACTAATTGACTGGATAAAATGTAACAAAGGCGAACACGATGCAAAAGCTGCAGAGAAGGCAGGACAGGACTCATTCCTCCTCACACAGGCATACAGACAGGGATGGTGGAATAAAGGAAAATTTGGAAAGGAAACAGGAGAGAAATCGTCTCTAATAAACGAGGAAAAATGTCCTCACACCATCGTAAGGGAGGAGAAATCAGGGCTCGCGACACCAGCGAAACTCACAGACGTGTATCCACAGAATAAATATGGAAGTAACATTAAATCACACTCATTCGAGAGAAGGGATGGAGAGATACATATGCAAACAAAAACATGTGAGATTGACAACTTCACAGATAGAGGGAAGCAAAATGTTAAAGTAAAGTCGACAGGACGTGCTCCGCTAAGGGCAGAGGCAAAAACTGAAGGGAAATGGCAACACGAGCGACACGGCACTGGGCGCGCACACAGAAAATGCACACCGCTTAATCACGCCCCACACAGAACAGATAAAAGTGACAGATTGCCTGATGATAACTTGTTTGATGATGACGCTGACGGCGATCAACTTGCGGAATACTTATTCAACAGTAAAACCCTTAAATTGATGGACAAGGCTCTAGTCAGAATTCCCGATTTTGACCCCCACAATAAGACTATGGATATCCACACACATATCGTGACAGTGGAAGAGGAGGCAATGATTAGAGGGCTGAGGAGACGGGATGAAAAAGCGAGTTTGTTGAAACGAAGCTTAAATAAAGATTCTATCCCATGGGTAAAGTCACTACCACACAAGGTTAGAAATGATTTTAAACAACTGAGCCTGGCAGTGATTCGGAAGTTTGGAGAATATTCGACACTCACTGAGGGGTTTTATGCTGTAAAATCGATGACCCAGGGCATGGACCAAGATCCACGGGACTACCTCGTGCAATTTAAAAGAGCGTATTACGCAGGCGATGTGAATCAATACCACGAAGGAGATAAAATGTTCAAATTTATGTTTTTTTAATCCTTGAGCCCAGAGATTACAGAAAGGGTGAGAATGGTTGTGAATCCAGAAACCGCATCCTTACGCCGCATAGAGAGCAAGGCGTACATGGCATGGTTATACAGAGCTAAGAATCATAATTCGGATCCAGAACACAGGGAGAGGGATAAAGAACCCAGCCTCTCAGAGAGGAATAAAAATCACCGAGCAGTCCCACAATGCTGGACGGAGCAAACAAACACGCACACATGGCAAAATAACCCAGAGAGAGGTTGGCACGAGAATGAGAGCGGCATAAAGCCGAACATGCAGGAGAATCGTAGGAGGGAGAGGTTCAGAGCAGAACCATATCAACACCCCATCCCACGACACACGCAAGGTTCAAATTACGCACAGAGATGGCAAGATAACCACCTAGCGGGAAGGTGTTACACCGACCGCGGAGGTATGGATGCGAACATTCAGAGGAATCGCAGGATGGGAGGTCAAACACAATCGATCCAATTCCGACCAATTCCTCCACCGGCTATACCAGGAGGGAATAGAGGAATAACACAGAATGCGGTCCAAAGACATGATAAACAACCCACAGTGAGCGCGAGCGAGCGGCCAACACGCGCCCCACCCGCCGAGGTATTAAACCCGAAACTCAATGAGGAATACAGGCAGGCTACAAGTGACAGGGCGGGCAAAGACGTGGACAGTACTCCCGTAAATGACGCGCGGATCGAATACAAGGACAGGGTTGCATTGAAGCGTGATCGGACAGTACAAAAACCGACAGCAGGGACACGCCCTGAGGAGCGCAGGCATGAGCCTTTGAATGGAAAATATCCAAGGGAAACCAAAATTTATGTGGATCGGAGTGCTAAAATGGAGACGAATGTCCATGACGTATCGGGAATGGTGTTGGAATCCAACACACTCGTAAAAACAAAGAGGGCAACATTACGAGGGACAGAATTAAATCGACACACTAACTCGGCAAATGTGCATGTAATCGCAGAGAGAGCGAATGCCAGTGATGACGGAGTACAAAAGTTGGTTGTGTGCGCGAATTCTGATTATGTGCAGCACAATTTTACACCACACACTCCCACGACGCGAGAGAGTGAGAGGGGAAATTACAAAAACGAACCGGAAAACCGTGATCGAATGATCAAAGTGATAAGTGGTAAACCAGACACTCGGAACTTGGTAAAAAGATTGCAAGGATATACCAGGAGGAAATTAACGCAAAAATGCGTTCGAAACCGCTACCTAGCGTTTCCCAGGATTTAGCAAAAACAAAAAAAATTAATATCCGTCGGAGTTATGAGGGATGAGAACCATGTAACTGGGGATATCGATGTTAAAGTTTATTTCTTTTGCTTATTTCAAATGTAACCTTGTTAAGATTGATACATGCGCGCGCTTTGGAAGGAATGCGTTATGGATTAGTACTGATGTTTAACGTTGTGTTTTATTTCTTTTGCTTATTTCAAATGTAACCATGTTACGATTGTGATACATATGCGCACGTCGTAAGAAATAACCGCCGAGAGTGAGGGCGGCTTATAGATTCATAACACAAAAAAGGGGCATTTACTTGGTTTGGAAATTCGCCAGTGGCCAAATCGACCCTATGAGATCTCTTTTACCAGTGGCAAAATATAATGGTAGGTTTTTACCCTTTTAACTGGTACAAAACTGACACCTTTATTCAAGGCATCATGTTTGCAATGACCACAACACAAGTAGTCAATAAAGCAAACAAAAAGAAGCAACTCTGATAAGGATAATAATATGCACTGTCCTTGAAGTTGATTGGCCCACACCCGAGACGGCTTTCTTTAGAGCCTAGTCCCCATTGGTGTAGGGCCAGATGACACCAGAAGGCGTACAACTCAAAAACAGTGCAATATCAGAGTATTGAGAGTTCGGGGTAAACATTTACACTATGAGATCTCTTTTACCAGTGGCAAAATATAATGGTAGGTTTTTACCCTTTTAACTGGTACAAAACTGACACCTTTATTCAAGGCATCATGTTTGCAATGACCACAACACAAGTAGTCAATAAAGCAAACAAAAAGAAGCAACTCTGATAAGGATAATAATATGCACTGTCCTTGAAGTTGATTGGCCCACACCCGAGACGGCTTTCTTTAGAGCCTAGTCCCCATTGGTGTAGGGCCAGATGACACCAGAAGGCGTACAACTCAAAAACAGTGCAATATCAGAGTATTGAGAGTTCGGGGTAAACATTTACACTATGAGATCTCTTTTACCAGTGGCAAAATATAATGGTAGGTTTTTACCCTTTTAACTGGTACAAAACTGACACCTTTATTCAAGGCATCATGTTTGCAATGACCACAACACAAGTAGTCAATAAAGCAAACAAAAAGAAGCAACTCTGATAAGGATAATAATATGCACTGTCCTTGAAGTTGATTGGCCCACACCCGAGACGGCTTTCTTTAGAGCCTAGTCCCCATTGGTGTAGGGCCAGATGACACCAGAAGGCGTACAACTCAAAAACAGTGCAATATCAGAGTATTGAGAGTTCGGGGTAAACATTTACACTATGAGATCTCTTTTACCAGTGGCAAAATATAATGGTAGGTTTTTACCCTTTTAACTGGTACAAAACTGACACCTTTATTCAAGGCATCATGTTTGCAATGACCACAACACAAGTAGTCAATAAAGCAAACAAAAAGAAGCAACTCTGATAAGGATAATAATATGCACTGTCCTTGAAGTTGATTGGCCCACACCCGAGACGGCTTTCTTTAGAGCCTAGTCCCCATTGGTGTAGGGCCAGATGACACCAGAAGGCGTACAACTCAAAAACAGTGCAATATCAGAGTATTGAGAGTTCGGGGTAAACATTTACACTATGAGATCTCTTTTACCAGTGGCAAAATATAATGGTAGGTTTTTACCCTTTTAACTGGTACAAAACTGACACCCCTGATAATTTTCAAACGGACGGATTGTTGTGTCTATTTTTTTTAATTAAGAACAATTAAAAAAAATATAATAATATTTTTTAATTTATATATATACCTTTTTTTTAATTAATTAATGAAAACTCACTTCTCCTCACAAGAACACCAGGAATCCATGAAACATGGAGGGCGGTTAAAATGTTGAGAGTTCGGTCACAAAGAGGTCATGGACATCCAAATGGACAAAAGATGTATGGACTAGCCTCCCAAGACATCTGGAGATATACAGATAAGGGCAGAATAAATAACGGTTGAAACTTCGCGTTTTCTTAACGTTTTCCTTACCGAAAAGTAGAAACTTAACAAAGATAATTAACCAACAAACAATAATTTGTATTATTATATGTTTCCTACCTACACGACCTTCCAAAAAAAAAAACTAAAGAGTACGAAATCCAGAAAGCTTAAGTGGAAACATAATAACGCGTAACCTTAGGACATAAAAATTAACTCAGAATAAACACCAATCTCTGGGGAACTAAACTAATGGGCATATCACACTACGATAAATGTAACATGTTTTCCAGGAAATGGCAGCCCTCCTGCTCACGCTCCTGCTAACGTACCTTGCCAAGCTAGAAGGGAGCCAATGCCTGATGATGCCACCCAAGAATAACCGTAGAAACTATCTTTTTAACGATATCTCCTATAACAAGTAGTCAATAGAATAATTTCTCCCTCCCTTATCGTTTTACCTTCCTTTAGAATATTTTTTTTTTGTCACATATAACCATGTTAAGTTGTGACACGTACGCGCGCGTTGTAAGGAAATAGCAGCAAAACTTGAGGACAATCGATGGTTCATGATGGAAGAAGGGTATACATTTTTTTAAAAATAACCCGTGGCCATTTGACCACTGGCCATTTTTAAAAGGGCGGAATGTTGTATCCTAAGCCTTCTTCCAAACTTGATATTTTTATATATTATCTTTTTACTTGATATATAATGAATGAAAACACACCAAAGCGCAGCAAACTGCAAAACACCAGGTGTTGTAGTAATGAACGGGAGGAGGGCTAGGATGGCAGAATTGCAGCCTTGCTTCGAGGAGAGATAAGGGCAGTGTCGACTCGAAGCAGAGGCGCCTTTGTCTGGATCACGGCCACAGAAGGCCGGGGGGGTCATCACTGATTGTGTGTTAGGAATTTCGAGCTAATTGGAACACGTGCACACAGGGAGGAGAAATACGCCTTGTTCTCTGCAGCTGAAAGAGCCAAGATAAACTCAGCTCAAGGTTGTGTACACAGGAGAGGGGGCTGATTAACAACCACTGCACGTCTGAACGTGAGGGGGCCTTGTCCTGGAATTAATCACCCTCCCAGAGAAGAAGGTTGGATGACCACAGTGAGACGAGAATAAGGGTGTTGTTACTCTCAAGGCTGCTGGCTCAGCTGAACAGCGAGGCTGCGGGGGCCACCAGAAGTTCGTGTTCGCCTAGTTAAGTCAAAAAGCTCAATTATTCTGTATTGCTATTAAAGTCACGTTAAAGTCGGAATTTCACAACAGGGTAGGCTAAAGTTATTGATACAACTCGACCCGAAGCATAACGGGATGAATCACCACCAGGTCGGAAATAAAATACATAATAAAAGAGCGATGTTAAATCCAGGGTCGGAGAGAAAGGGAGATCCCGGCCGTCTTTGTATCCCCGCAGCGCGGGATAGGAGTGTATACGCTCGGGGAAACACCTCCACTTGAGTCAAGCACCACGATGGGAAATGACAGACCTTAGGTTACATACAGAATCATAACTGTGAAATGGTAAGGGACAAATGTTAAAACTTTTAATCATTTCTTCGTGCGTCAGCGAGGGTCGGAGGGAGTGTGCCCCTCCCTCCAGGTGGTGCAACACGGACAAAAGACGCCTATGAGACGATTTGTAACGTCTGTGTTTTGGTTCATGAAGAAGGCCAAACAAGAGATAAATCGCACCCAGACAGAGAGACGACCTCGAGGCAATTTGTAACACCTGACTGTTTGCTCGTGGATTTTATGGAGGGAATATGACCACGGAATATACCGTGGGTGATGCACACAAGGACACACGGACGTACGGACACACACATGAACACACCTACACACGGACAGATCCTGACACAGTAAATCAAAAGGAAACCCCGCCTTGTGGGCAGGGTCTAAAGGGATTTTTCGGCATAAAAGAAAGGACCCTGAGCATTGGAAATCAGTTCGACCAGGAGTGTCAACTCATCAGCCGAGTTCGACCAGTGGGTCGGCTCAGGAGTTCGACCAGCGGGTCGACTCAGGAGCGAGCTGCGACCATCGGGTCGGCTCGACTCATCTTCAGCTCGACCGAGCGGGTCGACCCAGGAGCGAGCTGCGACCAACGGGTCGGCTCGACTCTTCAGTGTCTGGGACTCAGCCGAGTTCAGCCGGCTCTCGGGGCTCGACTCAAGCGGCTCCCCATCTCCTCTGCAGGCGGGCAAGACCCGCTTGACAGCTCAACTCGGCCTGCGTGGGTCAACCTCTGCCGAGTCGAAGGTCTCTCTGCAGCTGAAGGTCGCGGTTTGGCGACGAGGCGACGACCCAGCACTGCGCGCTGCGAGCGAGCTGTGGGCGCCACCTACCGACCGGGTTCCGAATTACGACAGCGTATCAACGGACATCCGAACCAATTCACCACGGTGACAGAGGAGCGACTAATACGTATGACGCGCACCGCCCCTCACCACACGACCGCCAGGCGTCTGTTTGACATAAAGAACCGACTCCGAACATTGACTATTCAAGACCACTCTTACCACTCAAACACACTCGAACCCATAAGCCATCCGTGGCTGTGAAAAAACACTCGAGACCGAGTGATGGCCATCCGTCGTTTATAAGAGTATTCGTAATTTTATCTTTAATATTTAGTGGGCTGTACTCTTAATCGCATAAATTCCCAACAGATCCATCAATACGAATTGATTCTTGGCACCTCCTTCCGCCGAGCAACGCTCACGTGGGGAGTGGTGGCCCACCAGATCCTTATCAGGTGATCTGGTCCCCAATTAGTAAATTTGATATAAGATAACGATCTTCGGAAAAGGAGCACCGTCGCAGGCCCTTACTCCGAGCCATTCTGTTGTCAGATAACCTGCCGATGTATCTGTTGAGATTGGTGCCTTTAAGAATAATAACTGTATTGATTGTGTTTTTTTATCGCCGTATAATCTTTCAAGTATAATCATTCATTAACGTTAAGGTTTTCTTAGCATAGTATTTGCATGTTTTAACGACTCTCTCTCTCACTAACAACCATCGCGTTATGCGGGATCCATGTGCCGTTGTCAAAGTGAAATCAGACAATCATTGATGATACTGTATTGATGCCGTGTTGACGTTCCGGGATTGAGAGTTCGCATACTATATCATAGTTGAGGTTGAATTAGTAATAAATTGATTAATACAGAAGTGGTTGTGTGATTTTTTCCTGAAGTCTATGCATAAGATCTGCTTCTGCGTTGAGATCTGAACTTGGTGACCTTAATAAACACACTAACACATACTCAATAAATGTTAAAGCGATAACGGGGTGAACCGGGGACCTAAAAATATAAGCGAGAATGAGACGAACCTAGACAACGATGCCGAGTTAATCTAAGTTAATCTTGCATACTTACACCACACCTGCATAACTGCATACGATTAATTGCCTTATTTCGATCGATAACCCACCCTCGTCACCGAGGCGGGGTCTGGTTATCATAACGACTTGCATTATCATAATTCCACCCACTCGCATAATTACTACGATTACCTCTCGAATTGGCATAATTAAATGTGCATAATTACCTCAATTAACATATTTCCGGATAATTACACATTTGGCCAAATTTCAATTGATTATTATTATTTTCACTGAATATTCATAACCCACACATACAACATAATAATTTCACCCACGCACGCATACAACACATCAAAATTTTCATACCCAACATATACAACATGTTGATGTATTAGCAAACTTTGGCCCAATATCTAACATCCCATTTCTTGGGAAGTTGTTGGAGAAGGTGGTCTCAACCCAGTTGGAACATTGTCGAGTCTGGTCATTTTTATGATGTTACCCAGTCTGGCTTTCGAGCTAGTCACAGCACAAAGACGACCCTAATTTGTGTGGCTGATGACCTTCTTCAGTCCATGGATAGGTGACAGATATCTGCCCTTGTCTTGCTTGATCTCTCAGTGGTTTTCGACACAAGTTGACCATGCAGTTCTGCTACAGTGCCTGAGAAATATGGCAGGAATTGGTGGAACCACTTTGAATTCGATTGCCTCTTTCTTGTCAGGTATATCCCAAAAACTGTCCATGGGTGCCCATGTGTTACCTGAAGGGCCTGTCCTGTTTGAGGTCCCAGAGTGGTCTGTTCTCTCACCACTGCTTTTCAACGTGTATGTTCAGCCCCTGGTAGATATTATCTAGAGGCATGACCTATGTTGCCACCAGTATGCCGATGACATGCAGATATGTCTTGCTTATGTATAAACCTGGGTTGCATGTCTCTGCATTGTCAGAATGTCTGTCCGAGGTAGAAACGTGGCTAGAACAAAATTGGCTAAATCCAGACAAGACCAAGGTAATGATCGTGCCCTCTGATGCTCGATTCAGGGTGGGCCAGTGCAAGATCGAACTCCACTTATTAACTGGGATCAGTGTCACCCCTTGCCAAAAGTACGCAGCCTAGGGGTTCTATTTGATCACAGCCTAAACATGTATGCACAGGTGGTGACTGTGGTCAAGTCTGGTTTATTTAATCTCCGCCAAATCCGTGGTTTGTGCCCTTTAATTTCAGCTTGTGTCCGTAAGTCATTATCTCGTGCATTTGTATAGACTCGTCTTTTACACAGGGCTTCCACGTGTCTTGTTGAGGCGGCTTTAGTTAGTGCGAAATGTGGCAGCCTATATTCTGAGGCATGTAGTCTGTTTCGAGCACATTACTCCCATTCTCCATGATCTACATTAGCTTCCAGTAAGGTTTTGCATCCAGAATAAGTTAGCTATGCTGGTCTATAAAGCTCTGCATGGTCTTGGACTAATGTACCTGCGGGCCCGACTGATCAGTCATAGGACTGGGGTTGATACACTATGCTCTTGAGAGCATGACCTACTCTCCCAACCTTGGTTCTTGTGCTCAACGCTGGAGGGTCGAGCATTCTCAAGTGTTGCCCCAAGAATCTGGAATGCCTTGCCGGTGGTTATCTGGAAGGCTAAGAGCCTCAGTGTGTTTAGGAGGGAGTACAAGAGTTAACATTTTCTCATGGCTGTTACTTAAATATGATTTCATTGTCTTTGCATTTTACTTTAGTGTACGATGTTTAGATACCCATTCAGTGGAGGTCATATTACATTTAAAATAAATACGGTTATACGGATATAACTATGAATAACCCAACCAATAATAGGCATTGCATATTCTCAGATTATCATGATCCCTTGTAACGAGAATGACGACATTTACCCCTCGTCAGATTTTTGCACCCGAAAGGCCCACAGTGATGACGTCACCTTCACTCTATTTCAGACCAAAAAAGGAGGAATTTCTCACAATTCTGGCTATCGCTTGATGAAGCTGATTGTAATCACCAGCGAAACGTTATACTTGAATTGTAGATGGTTGTGGGTTTACTATCCAGCACACCTGTGTGCTGATCTAGTAAATAATTACGACGTTTAGTTTACCTGACAACCATTACTAATTGGCTGTGCCAGGCCGTGGCGGGTTTAACGACACACTTATATTTACACCATCCTACCCTCTAAAAAACTTTATTTGGGGTGTACACAATTATTTGGCACATGTCATGAAGGGTACTGCAAGATCCGACCATGTCTGTCCAATATTCGCTGATTTCCATTGGCTTCCAGTTGCCGAACGAATACATTATAAGATAGCACTCATTACACACACCGTGCTTGTTATAAATTCACACTTTACCTTGATGATCTCGTCAAGGAGCATAAACCATCACACGACCTCCGGTCATACCCGCAGCAGCGACTTTTGATTGGCCATCGAACAAATACAGTCACTGCATCGCACGCTTTCAGATGCGCTTCTGCGGCCATCTTAAACACTCTTCCTTCCGATATTAGTAAGCTACTGGGGCTATGCACTTTTAAATCTATATTGAAAACTCATTCCTTTAGAACTGCCTTTTGTGTTTTGCTATCCTTCCTCCACACCTCCGATCAGCACGGTTGGCTACGTAGTGTGCAAAGAAGTTCTAGACACATACATACAAGACTGCCAGCTGAAGCATAAGTGCTGGCCTCCCAGCTGAAGTTCATTGGAGCGGATGTGCTGTGCACACATGAAATCGGTGGACGATGTGTAACAGGATTACGCAGGGCCATAGGCATGAGTGAAGTTCTGACTTACACCTCATGTATGTGGCTTTATATTTCTCTGGGGTGTGTGGCATCATTTGAGGTGCTGCTACATTTCCATTGTTGTGTTTGTTATTGTTTGCACTCACTGAAGTATAATACAAACTTTGACACAGAATCAAGTTTAAGATGAAGTAGGACATCGGAATACACTGAATCGCGGCTATGAAAAAAATAGATGTTAGCATAATATTGATATATAAGTATAAAGGACATTTTTTTTCCAGAGCGATTTAACACAAGTCTTATCGACTATGTGAACAAATGAATGTAAGATTTTACGTAAAAATCGTACATCATTGTTTTGTATGATCTGTGAACCGAAAATTTTAATTTGTGATAAAATCGTATATTTTCAAGATGGCTGCCAAATCGACTTTGAGCATGGTGCCTGATCGACTGAGCAGAATCAATACAATTAGTCCCGATTCACGATCCACAGGACAATATATGGCCAAAAATATGCTCATTCGGCCAACGCCATGCCTACTTTTTAAATCCTTTATATTAAGTTCACTTGCTTGCTTGCGCGATTACGACCATGCAAATCTTTCGGTCGTTTTTTAACCCACTTCCCGTGATCCAACCGAGTTGACATTTTGCACACAGACTCGTTGTGCGTGACAATTTATTTTCGTGAAAATTTTTTCCAAAATTTTTCCACTCTTTAGGAAAAAAATATTTTCATATTTAATTTAAAATACCAATGTGATAAAAATGAAACTCTTACTCAAGAAAAACAGAAATGAATAATACAATAAAACCGATGCCACGCATATAAAGGATTTATAGTGAAAAACTTTGTTTTTACGGGTTAATTTTTTCCATATGTATAGTAGTGTAGTGTGGTTCAAGGAGACTTGGACGATGTAGTTGGAGGTACACTTATTTATTAAGTACCAAGTACAGAACAGGCCGGGATGTACAACACTGGAAGGGGTATCGGCCCCTTCACCTGTCTAACTGGGAGGTCACCTCTCTAGGTCACAGCTAGCCTACTCCTAGGTCCTCCACTACCGGGCTAGGGGAGGCTAGCTAACCCAGCCCTGGTTAAGCTGGGATTACGGCACCCTGAGTCCCCAGACCGGCTCTGACAAGAGCATCGGCTCTGGGCTCTCGGGGCCACGCCACTGGCTCGCCCTGGTCGGCCCTGAGAAGGACAGCGATCCAGGGGAGTCCCAGGGCCTATCTAGCAGATCTTCTTTTTTCACTGGTTAAAGCTGAACACACACTGCCCCGAGCCCTCCGGCTCACCGCCTTATATATCAACTCCCCCACTGAGGGGTGGGGCCGCGGGGGATCCCAGCTCCGTGTCAGCCCCCCAGGCTGAACGGTGCGGACGTCGCTGTAAGCACCTCCTCGCGTACAGACATAGCCACGCCCAGTGTGTTTGTTTCCCATCCGTAACAACTCTACAACACCCCCTCCGTAACACCTCTACAGTAGTATGGCAACGTGACCTCATGCACGCGGTGAGGTGCGATGATGTCATGTCACCTCAGGGACTTAAGGGAGAGCCGGTGACGAAAGCAGGGTCGTTGGGGGAACCCGGGATGGTGAGCGTGTGAAAGAAGGTTTCTCCTGCTGCGAGCAGGAGAGCCGAAAAGATAGCCAGGGGTAGAGCTCGAGAAGTCTGTAGAAGCCGGCTGAGTTACAGGAGGCACTGCTCTCCTCGGTCAGGCGGTGTTGGCTGAACCCCCATCCCGACTCGAGTGAGAGGGCCCGAAGAGATAACCAAGGCTAGGAACAGATAGAGCCGAGGGTCCACATGAAGGACCGAGTGGAGGACACCTACCTCTGGTGGTTTAGTTACTATTTCCTTGTTAATAAACCGGCGCATGCACTTACCTGGAAATCTGCCTTCGAGTCGTCGTGCATCACACAACACATATATGGGCAAATATCTGATGGGCGATTTCATCGGGTGTATTTTACAGCACCACTGTAACTACCTCCTTGTCTGTGCCTGCCTCCATGCTCACCTCCTCGCCTCCCCATTCATCTGTCATTGGTGACCCAGAATAAAAGGGTGGGGTGGACTGAGCCCCTCCAACTCAATGTAATCATCATCATCGTTAATGTTACCAGTATGTAAAGCTAATGTAATTTTTAGTTGTTTTATTTTTGTCACTGTGTAAGTACTGCCTTTTTCGGTGTTTAGTTAATAAACAGGCAACTTAGTTAAGCTATGCTGAGTCTTACCATGGCCGTGGTTCCCCTAACCCCCTATTTGCTCTAAGCCCCCTGTACCAACCATGGATTTGCCTACCACGGCCTTTTCCAGGAATCTAACCCCCGCAGCTGGCGAGGGATTGCTGAATTTCATTCAGACCCACCTGTTGTATCTATGCCCTGTTTTTCAAAAATTTATATTAAGAATAACTAGGCCAACATTTTTTATTATACATATATATATAGATTTTTAATTAAATAATGAAAAAGCCTCTACTCCTCAGAAGCACACGAGGAATTTGTGAAACGGGGAGGGCCATTAAACGTCAAGATTTCAGAGCACAGAGAGGTCAGAGACATCCAGATGGACAAAACGTCGATGACCTAACCTTCCCAAGACGTCTGGAGATGCACGGATAAGGTGTAAGACTGCAGCCTACAATAGGGGCTTGTTTCGATTTAAAGCTTTCGTGACTGCAGGGATTCATCTTCTTGGTTCTTTCGGTAAAGTCACGTAGAAGGGAAGTAATAAAATAAAAAAAACATAATAAAACAATTCTCACGACGTTTCGGCCACAACGCAAGCAGCCGTCCTCAGGCGAAGAATGAGAACATTATCAAGCTAGGAGCTTATGTAGGTGTAGCGAGGAGGAGCGCCTTAACAAAAGAATGTGCATATGAAGAGGAATTTAGCATACCAATGGGCAATGAGTAGGAGGTGGGCGGAGGGGTTTCAAAGTCCCATTATGCCCATGCATTATGCAGGATAAACAGCACCACGGGGGGCGCAAGGAACAACGTTAATAAAGGAAAGGAATGTTAATGATATGTAGCTGCATTTACCCAACAACCACGTAGAAAACCAAAGTAAAAACTACATAAAAAACTAAAATATAAACTGATACTTACTATACTCTACAATAAGCTGAGTTGCTAACAACAAATAATAACTTACAATTCTACGTCGTAAGAAGTACATAATATACTTCCATCTAAACTTTATTCTCTTAGCATATACAGTACTATATACTGCCATAGATAAACCCAACATTAAATTATATACTGTATTGCTGTAAACCACCCTATACTTTATACATTTTAATATAACACTATGTATTATTCAACTCACCCTAATGTGTATCGAAATGGTTTATTACGTCCTTCCAATGATTGCTAAGCCTGAATCCATCTTCTCGGTTAAAATTGTCTCTGTGTTTGTATATGTGGATCGCCTCATACTTTGGTTTTCTACGTGGTTGTTGGGTAAATGCAGCTACATATCATTAACATTCCTTTCCTTTATTAACGTTGTTCCTTGCGCCCCCCGTGGTGCTGTTTATCCTGCATAATGCATGGGCATAATGGGACTTTGAAACCCCTCCGCCCACCTCCTACTCATTGCCCATTGGTATGCTAAATTCCTCTTCATATGCACATTCTTTTGTTAAGGCGCTCCTCCTCGCTACACCTACATAAGCTCCTAGCTTGATAATGTTCTCATTCTTCGCCTGAGGACGGCTGCTTGCGTTGTGGCCGAAACGTCGTGAGAATTGTTTTATTATGTTTTTTTTTATTATTTTATTACTTCCCTTCTACGTGACTTTACCGAAAGAACCAAGAAGATGAATCCCTGCAGTCACGAAAGCTTTAAATCGAAATTTAACCGCCTCTACGGGGAGGGTTTCCACATAACTTTGAGATCCTTCAACAAGCTCGGGATAAGAAGGCTCAGCTAATCGAGTCTCTCACCTTTCTGAAGAGATGCCGCGACTCTAAGGTAATACCAAACGCATTTACACTAACATCTGCTGCTGTAACTTCTTCCAATGCGAAACGAATTCTGTCTAGAACTAGCTTAGCTCTTATCTCAGAGAAAATCAGACTTACGCGCACCGAACTAGATCAGTTAGACAAGACACTCTACAAATCACACTTATCTTTGAGTGCAACAATGTCCGCATCGGATTGGGAACACGTGGAAAAAATGACTGCCTCTTCAGCTGCCGCTATGTCGACTAAATGTAAGGACAACTTGATTTCCAAATTCAACCGCCTCTCAAACAAGAAACCGGACCCACACATTGAAAAGCTAGATGTTAACAAAGTCGTAATTAATCGCAGTAACAGTCCTATTTCTGAAGGTTTGAAATCCGTTTTAGCTAAAGGACTAAACTTTGCAGTCACACCTAGACACATACAAGTTAATGATATAATTGCTCGAGTAGATGTAGCTCTCAAGGGATTGAGTCACATCGCTGCAGACGTAGCAAGATCTGAAATCTCTGTAACCCTCAAAAACGCTAAGATGCCAGCTAGCAACATCAGCAAAGATGAGCGTTTTGAATTAGCTCAATTAAAAAAGAGGGATGACATTGTCATCCTCTCAGCCGACAAAGGCAATGCCACTGTCATCATGGACAAAATAGAATACAACAACAAAATTCAAGAACTACTCAACGATGGCAGCTATACAAAAATAAAAAGAGACCCCACCAACAGCCTCGTCTCCAAAACCAACAACATCATTTCTGCTTCAACCGCATTAATTGATCAGACCAAACAGTTCTCGTTGAAACCTTCTGCAGCTAGGCCACCAAGATTGTACGGCTTGCCAAAGATACATAAAGAAGATACACCTCTTCGTCCCATTGTCTCTACTATCAACTCCCCCACTTACAAACTGGCTCGTTTTTTGTCCGAAATCCTACGGCCTTTCACTGGAAAAACCACCTCTGCAGTACTAAACTCTACTGACCTGGTATCGACAATCAAGGGGATTGCCCTGTCCCCAGACGACCTGCTTGTCAGTTTTGATGTGGTTTCCTTGTTCACCAAGGTGCCTGTGCCTGACACCATCGCAATCATTGAAGACTTGGTTCATCAAGGACTAAATGCTGGGGTACCCCCCCTGGTGAGACACTGCTTAACCAATACATACTTCACCTGGAATGGAACCTTCTACAAGCAAATTGAGGGCACCCCAATGGGCTCCCCCCTATCTCCGGTTGTAGCCAACATCTTCATGGAGAAATTTGAGACGGACGCCATCCAGACTGCCACTCTACGCCCGACCTTATGGAAGAGGTACGTAGACGACACTTTTGTCATCTGGCCACATGGCCGGCCTGCTCTAGACCAATTTCTCGACCACATCAATTCCATACACCCAGCCATCAGATTCACCATGGAAGTCGAAAATGATGGCAAGCTACCCTTTTTGGATGTCCTAATCAAAAGGAGACCTGATGGTTCAATGAGCCACTCTGTCTACAGGAAAGCCACCCACACGGATGCTTATCTAAAACCGGATTCCCACCACCATCCATCCCAGAAGAATTCCCTCATCAAGACTCTATATCATAGAGCCCAATGCATCTCCGACCATGAACACATTTCCAGTGAACTCAAACACGTACGCCAAGCTCTTAAGGCTAATGGTTACTCCGACTACACAATCCGCAAAGCCATCACTCCAACCATCAAGAAAGATCCTGTTGAGGAGCCTTTCAAGACCATCACCTTACCCTACATTGCTGGGGTCACAAAAAAGATCTCCAAAATCCTGATTAAACACAAGATCCAGGTCCGATTCAACACAGTACATAAAATCCGTGATCTGGTACCGTCTGTAAAAGATGTGATTCCAGACATACAGTACCCTGGCGTCTACAAACTAAGTTGCCTCTGTGGTAGCAGTTACATTGGGGAAACCAAACGACACGTCTCAGACCGCATTCGTGAACATAAAGCTGATCTAAAACACGGTAGGACAAACACCTCAGCCGTGGCAGACCACTGTTACAACTCAGTGGGCTCACATGACATTGACTTCTCCAAGACGGAGGTTCTCTGCAAGCCATCTGGCTATCATGAGAGATTCGTTCATGAGGCGATCCACATATACAAACACAGAGACAATTTTAACCGAGAAGATGGATTCAGGCTTAGCAATCATTGGAAGGACGTAATAAACCATTTCGATACACATTAGGGTGAGTTGAATAATACATAGTGTTATATTAAAATGTATAAAGTATAGGGTGGTTTACAGCAATACAGTATATAATTTAATGTTGGGTTTATCTATGGCAGTATATAGTACTGTATATGCTAAGAGAATAAAGTTTAGATGGAAGTATATTATATACTTCTTACGACGTAGAATTGTAAGTTATTATTTGTTGTTAGCAACTCAGCTTATTGTAGAGTATAGTAAGTATCAGTTTATATTTTAGTTTTTTATGTAGTTTTTACTTTGGTTTTCTACGTGGTTGTTGGGTAAATGCAGCTACATATCATTAACATTCCTTTCCTTTATTAACGTTGTTCCTTGCGCCCCCCGTGGTGCTGTTTATCCTGCATAATGCATGGGCATAATGGGACTTTGAAACCCCTCCGCCCACCTCCTACTCATTGCCCATTGGTATGCTAAATTCCTCTTCATATGCACATTCTTTTGTTAAGGCGCTCCTCCTCGCTACACCTACATAAGCTCCTAGCTTGATAATGTTCTCATTCTTCGCCTGAGGACGGCTGCTTGCGTTGTGGCCGAAACGTCGTGAGAATTGTTTTATTATGTTTTTTTTTATTATTTTATTACTTCCCTTCTACGTGACTTTACCGAAAGAACCAAGAAGATAGGGGCTTGTTATTAGATATTCCCTTATATTACTCGTATTCACCGCATATATATTATTTTGAATTGTATGTTTCTATCTACATGACCTTACCAAAACTAAAGAATACGAATTCCAGAAAGCTTAAGTGGAAACTTAGTTACACTTAACCTCAGGACATTAAAATATAACTCAGAATAAACACCAATCCCTGGAAACAAACGCATAACCAAACTTGGCAAAGCCCTCAAAATAATGATGTAACGAGGATCATTACGAATATTCATTAAACATAGACCGAATAATAACCACGAGATACTAAGAACGAGGGAACTCATAAGAAATATCAAGAATAAATGTAACACACAGGACCATATAAATGTATTGCATAAATCTCCTCAGCCACCTTTGTCTTCCAACGATTTGGCACAAACACATACCAGCCTGAATACGTATTGGGGGTCTGGCCTCGGACTGACCCACTCAGAGGGAGGAGGGGTCAAAGGGTCGCGAGGGGGAAGGGTCTGTGCTGGTATAGCTGGGATGTCTGGTTTTTTTGGTTTGTTGTTCCTCTCGCAAGAGATGCGCAGAGAGGAGAGGGTGTTCACGTTTTGAGTTTTAAGCACAAGCGCACATCACGAATGAGCAGTCTGGTTCAAGTCGCGCTCAGTCTTGCAACTCGGCTTGCGAGGGGGCTCGCAAGGGAGCTGGGGCGGATCGTGCCTCGAGGAGAGATGGGACGACGAGGGGTCGTTACAGTGACAGTCTGAGTGCAGTCTGGTTCGAGTCGTGCTCAGTCTCGCAACTCGGCTTGCGACGCAGCGTTGCGACAGAGCATCGCAAGGGAGCTGGGGCGAGTCGTGCCTCGATGAGAGATGGAACGAGGAGGGGTCGTTCGAGTGACAGAAAACTGAGTTCAACCTGGGTCGAGGCTGGGTTCAGCCGTGCTCCAGCTGGTGGAGCGTCTTGAGGGAGCAAACACCGATACCGATGGCAGGTGTCGCTTCTCGCAGAACGAAGTGTCGAGGTGTGGTTAAATGCGAGTGAAGCTGGCAGCTGCACGAACAAAGGAAAGCACGGAGAAGAGAGAGTGACAAGTGACAACAAGCAATCAACCTGTAGAAGGGCGGAAATCGCCAAGCGTCGACCAAGCGAGCATCGAAAAGGACGAGCAGCAGCGGATGAGCAACAAGAGCCATCGTTCATCGCCAGAGCGCTCCAAGCCGGTGAGCACGCACAGCCGCGTCGTCCAGAGCCTGAGCCAACACAGCCTGAAGTAAGGGCGAGTGTCCGTGTGAAGTGGCAGCGATCAAGGAGAGAGCGACGACGATATCATCGCGCACCGCCGAAGGCGAACATCGTGCCGACTCAACAATCATCCAGCAGTGGAGAAGCCTGGAGCTGCCACCAAGAGAGAGAGAGCGCCATCGAATGCGCCGTGTGTTTGATACACACACACACCGACCAACACCTAGTGAGAACAGACAAGACGTTCAGCAGCGACGACGGAATCATCGCGCACCACGTCGGCGAGCGTCGTGCCAACTCGTCGTCCAGCAGTGGAGAGTGAGAGCGCACGAGCAGAGACACGCCCGAGCGAGGGAGCAGCACGGGCTCGCTGCGGCCACGCCCAAGCCAGAGAGAACCTGGCCGCTGTTTGTATATTCCCTCCCACACCCCACAAGCTAACGACACAACTCCCGGCTCTAAGAAATTTTTTTATTAATTTTACAAGGGGACAACGCACACACAACACGCACACGAATAAGACTTTCAAAAAGTTATCTTTGTGTTTCAAAAAGGGTTGCCATTTCAAGGTGGTGCGTTCAATATCAACTGATTGTGCAAAGCAGTTGCTGCCGTCGAGTTACATGGATAAGAAATGTTTGAGTCATTTATTTTCGTTAATTGCATAATCATGCCGATGAATCTATTGACGTATACTTTTGCCTTTGCATATTAGAGTGTCAAATGTTTGTTTAGAATTAAAATTGCTTAACACCAAGTGTTCGAGTGCTTCTTTCCCAGTCCATGCAAAACTGTCTTATTCATAAGAACTGTTACCTGCGATGAGATATGAATTTGGAGACCTAACATAACATAAACACACTAAGACAATCAGTAAATGTTTAATCAAAGATAATCGTTTTATCTCGATTGATACAACTCTGGATAACGAAGCTAAGCCTAATTATCATAGCAGCACACATTAACATAATCGCAAGCATCCGCATAAATTACTACGATTATCTCGTTGATAATCATAATTTATGCATATAATTGTACACATTAACATCATTTATGCGATTTACGCATTCTTCGGAAAATTATTAATTTTTATTAATTTTTATCAAAATTTCATAATCCGGCATAAACAACACACCCCATTCATCTTGTCACACGCAAAACTGCATTCAATTATTGCTTAATTTCCACTTAATTTCTCCTCACACTGTTGATAATTATCCCAATATGTCTTGGGCAATACTGATTTGGAAGCAGCGGGGGTTCACAGAAAGAGTACAGCACATAGGGACACAGTTTGAGTGATCGCTTACCTCTGCACACTTCCCTTGTGCCTGGTTCTTGGTGACAATGAAGTTTGTCATCACAAAAAACGTATTGGGCTCCTGCAGGACATGTGACGAGGCAAAACATTCATAGAGATGGCTTCATCCTTAGTTCAGTGACCACAAAACGTATTAATTGAAGTGCACTCTTACACTTGAAGACACCTATCCAAACAGTAGCTCTTATTTTTGTAACTATGTACTGAGATTGTGCATTCCATGATGTTTTATACGAGTTAAGCTTGATTAATGAGAAAAAACACAGGTTAAAAAATATAGTTCTGAGCGTCAGACACGACACTTAGTGATGCTTTAAATAGTACGGCAGTCACAATACAATGACATCACTTCTCCATCAATGTGGACAAATTACACCAGTGACATTTAGGCTTCTGCCTGTCGATGATGCCTGTGTGTCTCGAGAGACAATTATTTCGTGCCTTACGAGGTCAGCTGTGGAGTTTGTAGTGCCTAAAAATACTTAGTAGGCCAATTCTTGAGTGGCAATCCTTACCACAACCATTGCAAGTGAATGCGGTGGCAGCTCTACAAATGTTTGTTGATTTTTCTTTATGTAACTCCCTGTTGGTCTGCCATGCAGTGTGTCTTTTGCAGACATCTTTGAAGCGCAGGACTGGGAGATCAGTGGGTCGTGTGCCTGATGCCAGCTCGCCGTACAAGACATCCTTGTGTATTCTGCCATCTTGCATGCAGTGCACGTGTCCATGCCATCTCAGTCTCCTTTGATTGAGTAGAGAGTACATGCAGGGAATGTTGACCATGTTGAAAACTGAGGTGTTGGGAATGCGGTCTTGCCATCTGACACCGAGGATGCGCCTGAGACAGCGGTGGTGGAATGTTTTTAGTCGATGTTCTTGACAGGCATAAAGTGAGGGAAAAAAGTATTTTATCCCCTGATGATTGTGTATGTTTGCTCACTTACAAATAAATGATCAGTCTATAATTTTAATGGTAGGCTTATTTGAACAGTGAGGGACAGAATAACAACAACAAAATCCAGAACAACTCATGTCAAAAATGTTATAAATTAATTTGCATTTTAATGAGAGAAATAAGTATTTGACCCCTCTGCAAAACATGACTTAGTACTAGATGGCAAAACCCTTGTTGGCAATCACAGAGGTCAGACGTTTCTTGTGGTTGGCCACCAGGTTTGCACACATCTCAGAAGGGATTTTGTCCCACTCCTCTTTGCTGATCTTCTCCAAGTCATTAAGGTTTCGAGGCTGACGTTTGACAACTCGAACCTTCAGCTCCCTCTACAGATTTTCTATGGGATTAAGGTCTGGAGACTGGCTAGGCCACTCCAGGACCTTAATGTGCTTCTTCTTGAGCCACTCCTTTGTTGCCTTGGCCGTGTGTTTTGGGTCATTGTCATGCTGGAATACCCATCCACGACCCATTTTCTATGCCCTGGCTGAGGGAAGGAGGTTCTCACCCAAGATTTGACGGTACATGGCCCCATCCATCGTCCCTTTGATGCGGTGAAGTTGTCCTGTCCCCTTAGCAGAAAAACACCCCCAAAACATAATGTTTCCACTTCCATGTTTGACGGTGGGGATGGTGTTCTTGGGGTCATAGGCAGCAATACTCCTCCAAACACGGCGAGTTGAGTTGATGCCAAAGAGCTCCATTTTGGTCTCATCTGACCACAACACTTTCATCCAGTTGTCCTCTGAATCATTCAGATGTTCATTGGCAAACTTCAGACGGGCATGTATATGTGCTTTCTTGAGCAGGGGGACCTTGCGGGCGCTGCAGGATTTCAGTCCTTCACGGCGTAGTGTGCTTTTCTGGATTTTATTGTTGTTATTCTGTCTCTCACTGTTCAAATAAACCTACCATTAAATTATAAACTGATCATTTCTTTGTCAGTGGGCAAACGTACAAAATCAGCAGGGGATCAAATACTTTTTTCCCTCACTGTATGTTGTCCAGGACTGAGACCCATAAAGGAGGATGCTGAGGACACAGGCCCGGTTCACCTGTACTTTGGTGTTGAGAGTTAGGGATTTGTTCTCCCATGCTCTTTTTGCCAATCTGAACATAGCTGTAGACGCCTTCCCAATCTGCTTGTCAATCTCTGTAACACGGTACAAGTTGCAGGTGATGGTGGAACCCAAGTTATTACCAATAACAAAGTTATTGTGTGCATTACTAATAACAAAGTTATTGGTAATAATTGTGTGCATGTTATGAAAGTTTACAATTTATGGAAGCAAAATATAAAAAAATATTCAAAATTGACAAACTGAACAAAAATTACAATTTTGCCTATAGTACCTGAGCTTAACTAATAATCTTATCAGGTACATTAACAATACATTGAGGGTAAAGTTATCACTTTAGATCTTTACTGAACCGAAATAATACAGAACCACCAGTACTTCCCTAACCTGCCAGTAAATGATCATGAGCAAACAAGCTGCTAGAAACAAAAGGAAAACAGATAGCGCCAATCTATTCCAAACTTAACTAAGTCACGTAAGTTGAAGAACAAGCGTGAATAAATGCAAGAATTTGTATGAAATACATGCCTTGGGGACAAACATCCATTTTGTAAATTATTTATTGTCTTAATTAACAGCAGAGGTGTTGGAATGTTTTATTTGTAACGTCCCGGCAAATAGGCGTGATTGCGATAGGTGCAAAAACAGGTTTCCTTTGAGAAAAATTAAACAGCTGCTCATTTGGAAAGGCTATCATGTATTATTTTACTTCTGTTGGTGTAACAAAAAAAATGGCACCATTGAAGTTGTGCCACCTTGGGTGGTACCAATATCTGGTCTGGCCCAAGGACTAGGTCGGTGAAGTCCTGAACGGCTTCCAAGGTTCATATTTTTGTGGTCTTTTGGTAAAGTCATGTAGATAGGTTAAAATAAAATAAATAAAAAGTACAACGTTTCGATTGCAACACAAGTGACTACTTGTGTTGCGATCGAAACAAGCGACTGCTTGTGTTGCGATCGAAACGTCGTAGTTTTTTTTTTCTTTGAACCTATCTACGTGAATTTACCTAAAGACCCAAAGAATTAATTTCTGCAGTTACAAAAGCTTTAAGTCAAAATTTAGCTTCCAGGGTATAGCTGCCACTGTTTATGGATGGGGTGTCTCTGAAATCCTGGTCCATAACATTGGTCTTTTTCAGGCTGATTGTCAGGACACAGTTGTTGCAGGCATTGGCAAGCTGGTCGATGAGTGTCTGCAGACCTTGTTCTGTGTGAGCTGTCAGAACGGCATCATCAGCGAATATGAGTTCTCTAATGAGGACTTTTCGGACTTCGGTTTTGGATCTGATGCGGAAAAGGTTGAAGAGTTTGCTATCAGATCTTGTATGGAGAAAGACTCCCTCTTTTGCTGTCCCAAAGGCATGTGTGAGCAGAAGTGAGGAAAATATGCCAAACAGTGTAGGGGCAAGCACGAACCCCTGCTTTACACTGCTGAGCATACAAAATGCCTCCGAGGTGGTGCCGCTGTGCTGTATTGTACCTTTCATGTGGTCATGGAAAGAGGAGATGACTGCCAGCAGCTTGCGTGGGCAGCTGATCACTTTCAGTAGCTTGAAGAGGCCTCCCTTGCTGATTAGGTCAATGCCTTTGTTAGATCAATAAATGCAGGGGCATCCTCTGTTCACGACATTTCTCCTGTTGCTGACGCAAGGAGAAGAGCATGACGATGGTGGACCTTCCTGCTCTGAAGCCACACTGTGCCTCAGGATACGTCTTCTCAGCTAGTATGTGCAACCTGCTGAGGACCACATGGGCAAAGGTTTGCCTCCCGATGCTCAACAGGGAGATGCCGTGGTAGTTATTCCAGTCCCCATGTTCACCCTGTTTTTTTATATCGGGTGAAGATGTTGGAGTATCTCAAGCCTTGAGGCACTGCACCTTCTTTCCAGCACTGGCAGGGACGTTTGTGGAGTTTTGTGAGGATGGCAGATTTCGTATGTTTCAGTACATCATTTGTGATGGTGTCCTGTCCCGTGGACTTGCTGCTGGCTTGTGAGTTGATGGAGTTATCAATTTCCTTCAAGGTTGGGACATTGTCCAGTTCGTGCATGGTTTGGTAGGGGCTTTACAGCAGCAATGGCAGCCTCTGCACACTGTTGCCTCGTGAGTAGAGCTCTGAGTAGTGTTCGACCTATCTAGCCATTTGCTCGTGTTTATCAGTAATGGTGGCCCCTGTGCTGGATTTCAGGGAGGCAGTCCTCCTGATGTTTGGACCAAATGCTGTCTTGATGCCTTCATACATGGCACGGATAGAGGCCAGTTGGATCCTACTGCTGAGGTTCATCCAGTAGTTGGCAAAGCGTCTGGCGGTCGTTTGAGCTGCACTGCGGGCAGCTTTCAGAGTGCTTCATTATCCTGCACTGGGGTTTGCTTGTACTTCAGGAGTGCCGTGCATTTGGCTTGGAGGATGGATTACAATACAGTCAGGTGTTCCTCAAACCAGTCTGTGTTCTGTCTTTGTCTGCTTTTCCGAAGGTGTTGATGGCTGCATTGAAGATGGTGTCTCTGATGAATTCCCACATTGTCTCCATGCTTCCATCTGGTGTTTTGTGTAGGAGCTGCTCAAGGCTATGTTGGAATGCCTGAATGAGCTCTGGGAGGGCGGTCTTGACAGAATTGATGCGTGGGTAGCGATTTTATTTGAGGTGGTGTATCTTTTTGTGGTGCAGTCTGACATTGCTGGATAAAAGTGAGTGATCAGTGTCACAGACTGCACTGTGCTGGCTGCATGTGATGAGTACTGAATTGAGGAGGGCTCGTCTGGTGATGACAATATTCAGTTGGTACCAATGGAGAGACCTTGGATGTCTCCATGGCACTTTATGGCAGGATTTTGTGAGAAAAAATGAGTTGGTGATACAGATATTGTGTATGATCAGAGCTCAAGTAGTCATTGGCCACTAGCGTTCATTTTTCCCATGCCGTGATGGCCAAGGCAAATGGGCCACGCATCATGGTCAGCCCCAACCATTGCGTTGAAGTTTCCCAACAGAAGCACGTGCTCAAAGCTAGGGATTTTGCTAATGATATTGTGAATCTCCTCATTGAACTGGTCATGAGTCTCCAGAGGTGAGTCGAGTGTTGGGCCATAGACGTTCAGGAAGTTTACATGGCCAGAAGCAGTGAGCAGTCTCATCAGTAGAATCTGCTCGGAGCCTGCGGTTGATGGTTTTGTCATGCCAAGGAGTGTTTTTGACGGCGAACCCAATACAATGTCGCCTTGGTTCGTTCTGCTGTTTTGTTTGCCAGTAGAAAGTGTAGTCACTCTCTCATAGTGAGCCACTGTCAGCAAGCCGGGCATCCTGCAGTGCTGCAATATCCACATGGAGTCCAACCAGCTCCCTGTCCATAATTGCGGCCTTGCGGATGTCCTCAATCTGCAATAGATTTTCGGAGAGGCCAGGACACATTGTACGTGCATTCCAGTTTTCAACGTGAAGGGCTGGTATCTTCTTTCCTTTGCTTTTGTCTGGTGCAGGTGTTGCAACCCACTTGTCTGGTGATGAACCATAAGCTCCAAGCACCCATTGGAGCAGGTGAGCCAAAGTGGGAAAGCACCTTATTGGCCGGGAGCTGCCCACCTTGAGGCAGGCGGTTCATATCCATTGGGGTACAATGACCCCTCCCACCGATGATGGGCAAGCCATAGCACCCATTTTCTACGCCAATCTAAAATGAGCTTATAACCCGTGACTGCTACCATCCGTGGTTTTTGACCACGGTAAGGTGGCCTAGAGTGTCCTCTTTCCATTCTTGCACCTCTTGTTGGCGCAAAGCCCAGGTAGGTTTCTATGGAAATCTTGGGTTTCCGGGATGTGCTGCTGTGTCACTAAACCGCCTAAGGGGCCCCCCACTCCTGATTTTCTGTAGGGGGTTACTCCCTTAGCCTTTGACTCTCCAGAGACACTCACAAGGCAGTGATAGGACTGCGTGACCCTGGGAGGGGCCCTTACCAGGTACTTACAGCCAGGCCAGCTGTTCCTGGGACTTGCATGGGGCAGGATCGTCACGCCCTGAGGTAGTTGTCACAAACTACCCGCTACCATAGCACTCTTTGTAATCATCTTTGTAGTGTGACTGCCACACATTTAACACATCACCCAGTGAATAAACAAAAAGGCAGGGTAGTGTACAATGGCCATTGTCACGTGTTTTAATGATCGATATTGCAGACATGTCACAGTGAGGAAATCGATAAGCAGACGATATGTATACTTAGTTTAACTGCCTATTAGCAGAACAAAAAAGTTATATCTTTACCCAACGCATAGCCCCAGGACGTTCTGGGAGTAAAACAATTCGGCAGCTTTGATTCAGGACAATTAGTAGGGTTGGCTATGTACTGTGAGAAAGAAGTTCAGTATACATACAAGCAAACTCTGAACCGTATCTCATTCGCAGAGACAGGTTTGCTGGTAAATTATCCAATGTTAAAAGGTAATTACTTTCTAGTCAAGATATATATGTCCGAGTTTGATCAAATTACGTGAAAAAGAGCTTCATAGCTCATCGGGTTCCTCCAATCTAAATAAGTATTCTGATTATGATTTTGAAGTATGGAAAATTAACTATCTAGGGTGGTTTAACTATAATTGCCAAGCATTTGTCTCTTCTACAGAGAGATGATAAGTGACGGTATCACTTGTTCTCTATTATCTCTTGCCAAATGTTGGGTTGTCTATGGCAGCATATAGTACGGGATAAACCTGTGTGATGTAAGGAAAACGTTTTTAAAAGTTTAGCTGGAAGCACATTATATTTTTTGCGACCTAGAATTGAAATGTATTGCTTACGGTTGGTAGCTCAGCTTATTGAGAGTAAATTTAGCATACTGATGATACTATGTAGTTTATACTTTAGCTTTTTACGTGGTTGTTTAGTTACTGCAGCTACATACTATTAACATTCCTTCCCTTTATTAATGCTACCCCTACCCCCTCCCTTTGATGCTGCTAATCCTGCATAATGCATAGGCATAATATGACTTTGAAAACCCCCCGCTCACCTCCTACGCATTTCATTAATTAGCACTATTCGCATTCCTGCATTTCCCATAAATATGCTAAATTCCTCTTGATATGCAGATTTTTTTGTCAAGGCGCATTTCCCCCCCCCCCTTCCAACCCAGCTTAAATAGACGCTCCAAGCGTGGTGGTGTTTCATTTAGACGCTGTCGCCTCGACAGACCTGGTCTTCACCTGAGGACGGCTGCTTGTGTTGTGGCCGAAACGTCGTGAGAATTATTTTATTATGTTTTATTTTTATTATTTTATTACTTCCCTTCTACGTGACTTTACCGAAAGAACCAAGAAGACTTAAAAGAGTAATTTAGAATGATGATTCAACACTCAATTATTTCCAGTCACTACTCATCGGTGGTCTGTTGCCTCTGTTTTCCAAAAACTTCACTCCTTTATTCCTGGACCTAAGTTGATGGCTCAGTCTATCAAGTTTCCTGCTTCACATATAAATATTGTGGACCACCAAACCACAGATTTATTTTTCTTCTTCTTCCCTCGCACATCTGAACTTTAAAACTTACTCCCATCATCTATTTTCCACAAGTTCTTATAGCCTTGCTCACTTGAATTAGCGACTGAACTCATATCTACGATACCTCCAATAATATTGCTTGCTGCTGGCGCCTTGGTACTTTGAGGCTATGGGACTGCACTTAGCAATCATCATTAAAACATTACTTATGTTATTAATTCGTGCCATTACTTGAAATTATATATTACTACCGTATTTTCCCGCATATAGCCCGCATACGCATATAACCCGCAGACGCATATACCCTGCAAAAATTGCATTTTGTGTTAAACAAATTTCAGATAGCCCGCACCTCCATATATCCCACATGCATTCATATCTTTAATGTCGTCACCGCAGCTTAATTCAACTACATTCCACTATCAATTGTTCAAATCAAACTCATAACGTTCACAAAGAAAACAAACTAACCGGAAACGAGTGAACTTAAAACAGTAAATAAGTAACAAAAGTAAATATCAAATAAATAAGTAACACATAACTGGTAGATAAGTAAGTAAGCGTACTGTTAGGCTTACCAGCATTCGACTTCATCATATGACCGGTAGTTACCCCTGTACAGTTTTAGCACTGGTAGATTGCACACTGCGCAGACAATTGCGGCACTACGGTAACGCCATTGCGTCCTGGCAACCAAGCCATTGTAAGTTTGAAACAAAGCTCATGGTCGCGACTGTATAGTGCTCAACCAATAGCAGCGGCCGAAGGGACTCAGCAATTATAATTCCGGGTCTGGTAGACGCTTGTTAAGGCCCTTCCCATTGTGCAATCCATAGCCTCAGCTGAAACTTTCGCACCCCCCTACAACTACTGAAAGTATTACGGTAAACAAAGTGTGCCCACTTCAAACATTGTCGTTTCATTGTACAAACAATTCGAATCGTTTAAAACGTGATAACATGTGCAATTTTAGTGTGAGTGGCTTATTTAGCAGTGCTTTAGTCAAAGGTAAGTGTTGCATAATGGATAGTCCTACCATGAAAAAATTAAACGAGTTATGACATGTCACACGTGTAAAATAGTTTTGGGATAGCCCGCACCTCCATATACCCTGCAGGGTCTTGTTTTGTTTGTAAAAAGTGGTATACCCCGCGGGTTATATGCGGAAAAATACCGCATTTTACGTAAAAAAATGTTTTTGTCACTTACAAAATGTTAATCTGGCGTGTATGCAATCTCTGTTGGAACCACTGAGACCTGTGGTTCAAATCCTTGTGCTTAAGCCATCAGATTGCTATGAGTTCAGTCACTAATAACTGCGCAAAAGCCATAATTGTATTCGGTTGATATATTTTCGACAAATTCAGTTCTGAGAATGACAAATTCAGTTGTTTTGCTATGTGAAGAACTCTTTGCAGAAGCTATAAATAGATGCACCAGTGTCGATTACGGGCATAGATGTACTTGTGCAATGCCCCCTTCCATAGGCCATTCTCAAACATGGAATGATGTCACACTGCTTTCTGTGACAATGATCAAGGTGTTGGGGTTTCATAACATGACAATATAGAAAATCATAGACTGAATAAGGAAAAAGCTAAATATAAAATTATACATACCTGGTCAGGCACGACGTAGTCGGCCGAGTCGAACGTTCTCACTCCCTCATTGGGGATGTCGACTTTAGCTGTGCCTTTCACTTTCACACGGACAGCGCTGGTCACATCCTCATACTCTCGATAAGCATGTTCAAAACCCACTACATATCTGCAAGCACAAAATAAACACCACACGTATTACTATAATAATTAAGTATGATTAATATCCGGTAAACTCTCAAACCATTTTCCACAAGTGTCCTGCATTGGGATGTTTGATGGTAGTGTATTACCAAATTACGACATCAAAACAGTGATTACCAACTCACCAACAGCACATGCCTGCATCTGTTTGTTCCTCTCCTCCATACAAAAAAAACAATTACTTGTTCGTTTTAATTTAATAATCTTCCCTGGCACCATGCCCTGAATAACACATCACGTTATTATTACCTGACTTTCCCTCCTACATTATCTTCTCTGACCTCATTCTGATTTAATTTTGCGAGTACCGAAGTAAATTATACCCCCAAATTATTGGTGCCGCGGTAGCTAGGAGATGTTATCTCCCTTGCCAGATATACAGGAGGCCATGTATTCAATCCCGATCCAGACGCCTGCTGTATATTTGGAGTTTGAATGTGTCTCTCTCTCCCCGTGGTCACGTGGAATTTTCTCCTGTCCACTGGTTTTTCACTCCACATTTAGAAACATGCGTTTCGAGTATTTGGCCGCTATACATTTCCACATGTTAAAACACTTTGTTGAGCTATTATTTGTGGCAAGGTTGTTACTCAAAAAGCTAAATAGCTCAGTGGACCTTACCTGGACAAATAAAAAAAATAAAGTTTAAATCGTAATAGTTTTGTCACACAGGCAAACACGATTAATGATGATCATGTTACCAAGTTTGACTCATCTCTGCCCAGTACCCCATTATGATTATCGTTCACACAATCATAACATATCTGCCTCCAATCTCCATATCCCTCACATTCCATACGGTTTGAAGTACCTGCTCTATCCCAACCCCGACGCCTGTTGTATATTTGGAGTTTGCATGTCTCTCTTCCTCCCCATGGTCGCGTGGATTTTTTCTCTGGGTCCTCCGGTTTTCCCCTTCACATTTAGAAACGTGCATTTAGACTATTTAATTTGTTTTGCTACTAGGAATGTCCAAATAATGGGCCACGTTGTAAAAGCTGTCAATTGTGGCCAGGTTGCTTTTGAACAATAAGTTCATCCATACCTCAATGGACTTGTCTGGAAGGATGGAATGGTTTAGTTTTATTTGTATGTTTGGGTCATTTATTTACCTTTCTTGTACTGTGCACTACTGTCTGGTTTGTGTATTTATTGTTGTTGTAATGTGCTTACCCGTTGCCCCTACTGAGCTTTATAGCTCATCAGATCAGATTCCTCCTGCAGGCTTAATCAATATTCTTATTGTGATTTGATGGTGTCGTTTAGGTCCTCAGTGGACATGTAGATATTCTTGACACATTTCCACCTGTATTAATTCAATTACCAATTCCCTTGCGTAAAAAAAAATATGGCATGGCAAATCCCTGTCGTTTTGTTTGACACAGCTCAATATGATAGTTTATTTAATTGTGTTATCCTCAGTTATGTTTTGTAATATTCTTGAAACAAAATTAGTGTAACGGTTTTTAAACTAGGACCAATTTAATTGAGTGGACAAACACATTGACCAATGTAGTTATCTAAAAAGGAGAAGGCTGCCGTTTCTGGCATCATGTCTGTGAATGGCTATACTTCTGTAACGCGAGCGTGAATGAGGTTGCTGCTGGACTCTAGCCCAATCACACGACCCGGGTATTGGAGGTGGAGCCAGCGGGGCAGTAAGAGATGAGCGGATCTGACGATCCGGAAGGGAGGAGTCAGGATCACGTGAGAGAGGGGTTATAGGAGGGAGCCCAAAAGAGATCTGGGGATTCGATGGAGTGAAGAGGCGGGACCACGTTGGGTGGCCGCCGCGCCATCAGCCGCGTGGCTGATGGGGCTAGCGGGGTAGCTAGCAGAGTGTGCGGGGCACACGGGGCCAGCGGGGTGGCCAGCAGAGTGTGCGGGGCACACGGGGCTAGCAGGGTGGCTAGCAGAGTGTGCGGGGCACACGGAGCAGTGGTGTGGCTGCAGAGGGTGCTAGCGGAGTGGCTAGCAGGGTGTGCGGGGCACATAGGGCTGGCGGAGTGGCAAGCAGAGCGTGCGTGGCACGCGAGAGGAGACGCTGGTCCCTTGCCGGGACCAGCAGGGTGAAGGGACGAGTGGAAGAGCTGAGGAGGAAGAGGGTGCGCGGGGCGCGAGAGGAGACGACGCTGGTCCGAGGAGAAGGCCAGCGGGGTGCGGAGGTGAAGAACCCGAATAAAGGACGCACGGAGACCTACATTGCCTGCAGAGTCCTTTATTACACTGGAGTCAGAAGTGGAACGAGATGTCAAAACATCTCAAGAAAAAGAAGATACCTGCACCGTCTTCACAAGATGAAGAGGACCTTCCTCCAGCAGTGAGAGTCCCGACCATGGAAGGCATGGGCGACACGTGGCAGTCCACCTTGAATCGCTGCGGGCCGTTCTGCTGGATTTGTCACCCTGGTGGCGCCGGCAACGATGCCGGATTGGCCAGGCGGCGAGCCTGCAAGCGGTGAGCCTTCGAGAGGGGCTGAGCCGTCCGCCATTGGGGCCTGGGCCACGTTTCCCGCCCTCTCCGACACGCGGCAGGGCGCCGCCATCTTGGGTGTGGTCGGGGAGGAACGGCAGGAAGCCGCCATCTTGTCGTCGCCGCGGCGGGAAGCTGCCGCCATCTTGAACATCACGGCGGAGAGGCGGCCGTGCGCTGCCATCTCGGAGGCGCCGCGTGGTGTAGATCCTGCTGCTGAGCTGCTGTTTTGCGGGGAGGAGCCGCAAGGAGAGGACACTGACGCTGCTGCTGCTGGGGCGGGAGAACTCCTGTCCTGGCTCGTGTGCGAGACACCGGAGCAGGTGCGGGAGGACGCCGCGCTCACCGTCCGAGTCCTGCGAGGCGTCTCAAGTCACCACCCTGCCGTCCTCTGCCCGCTGCAGCCCCGGGCGAGTCGTTATGATATGCACCCGGCCTTAACACACACCTCACCCATCTAGCGTGTGCCGGGGGGCAATTGTTGTCATGTCTCGAGCGTGCGGAGCGCGGTTCGGGCTGTGTGTGTGTGTGTTCAGGATGGACGTGCTATCTGCTTGTTTGCTCGGTGTCAATTAGTGTGTGTTGAGGATGGACGAGCTATCTGCTTGTTTGCTCAGTGTCAAATAGTGTGTGTGCGTTGCGGCGTGGAGATGTTATCTTGATGGCGAAGTTAATTATTAACTCGGTTGCGTCGTGTATCCCGCTCTGTTATCATCCCGTGGGTTGCCGTGTGCGACGTGGTTAATTGATAATTTTTTGTTGTTGTTGCTGCAAGGTGTCATGTGTGACATGGTTAATTGGGAAAAAAATAGAATTTTTTTTTGTTGCATGGTACGACTGAGTTAATGGTGTGTCTGCCTGCAGCTCTGCTTGCTATTGTGCATAAATGTACGCTTGTGATCGCGATATGCTGACTGCATGTACTGTATTGACTGTTTTCTGTACGGATACGGAGTGCGGTGCATTGGTTGACCATTGGGTTCGGGATTGTTATTAATTGTGCGTACCTGTTCGGAAATTGGTAAAAATTCGGGGAGGACCCAAAAATGTTGGTCGTATGGGTGTTCATGCACACGAGATTGCGTGTGTGTCAAAGCAAATTGCAAGTGTTGCGAGATGGGGCCGTAAATTGCCACCTAAGGCGTCGCTCTTTCTGTTGATTGCATGCGGCCAGGGGTTGCATTGTGAGTTTGTGTGTGTGAGCAACGTGTCTTGTTCAACTATGGGTAAAAATTCCCCTGATACGACTGCTGTGCGCAGCGAGCTGCGGCTGTGTGTCCTATTGTTGGGGGTTGTTAAAACGTGATGGGGGATGTGTGTTGTGACCCCCAGCAAAGGGCAGCTGGGGTGCACGCACGGGGAAAACTGGCGACGTGTTCGGACGTTGGCCCGCCATTTTCAGCGCGTGCGGGACATTGCGGGGATGCGCTCGGCGCAAGGGGGCCGCCATTTTGTGTGCACGCGGGAAATCGCGGGGATGCGCTTGGCGCAGGGAGCCGCCATTTTGAGCGCGCGGGAAAAAACCTCGGTGGGGCGCTTCGCGCGGGCCTCCACCATTTTGAGTATACACGTCGAGCCGCGGGGATGTGGTTATGGATATCATCCCTTGACTCTCGTGCTGCGCTCTAACTTGTGTGCGTGCATTGCGTGTTGTGCGCAATTGCTGGCGTGTTGGCGCCCATCGGGGTAACAGGAGCGTCGTGGCACGTGGCTGACTAAAGAGGGGCGTGTCATTGCACCAGCATTTGGGACAGAGATGCTGGCTGGGTTCTATTCTGCGGCAAATAATTAATCAGTATATGCCTGCCATTGTTGGGTGGGTGATGCTCGAGTTGTGGTCACACCGACCTATGGCCGATGACTGACCTGACAGCCCGGAGGCGAGACACACCGTGGGTTGTCTCAAACTAATGGGCCGTGTGCTCATATGGCTCGGGGAGTCGTGGTTCAGTTGTGCCGTGGCAGACTGAACCTGGTGTGCCGGGGGCTCACGGGATTCAGGTGTAGAGGTTCCGTTACGTGGCAGCGAACGGGGTGACCTGGCTAGCATGGGGCGGGGATTCCCCTTGCGGGTCCTCCAGCGGGAAGGGCCGCGGACTTGTTCCGCTCTGGGTTAGGACGTTATTGAGTGTATAAGGTAACATTGCCCCGTGGGGAGATCGATGGGGTCTGGCCTTGACAAGGGATGAACCTTCCCTTGTCTGTAAAGTGTCAGACTATAAGACGCTGGGGTGTGTCCATTGGTGGTGGGATAGTACGGGATGGAGCGTGGCTGAGTTGTTGCGATGTGCCATTGTCTCGTCCCCGGAATTGCACTGGCCGAGTGTATGGTCAGTGGACGTTGCTGTGGTTGGACGACCACAGTGAGGGTTAGGGTGAGTTAAATGTTACCGCTGGGGAGCGTGGCTCTCTCCACGCGAGGGTGTGCGGCTGGGGGCTTTGTTGAGAGTGACAGTGGGTACATGCTGTGTACGTGAGATGTCTGTGCTGGTCTTCAAGGGAGGACTGCTGGTGGTCAAGAGCAGGAAAAATTTTCATCGCGTCTATTTTTGGGTATTTATTGGGGTTTTCCTTATGCGGGGCGGATTTACATCATCTCCACTACCCTGGGGCCGGGTGGCTGTCCCTTGCCGGGACCAGCGGGGTGAAGGGACGAGTGGAAGAGCTGAGGAGGAAGAGGGTGCGCGGGGCGCGAGAGGAGACGACGCTGGTCCGAGGAGAAGGCCAGCGGGGTGCGGAGGTGAACAACCCGAATAAAGGACGAACGGAGACCTACATTGCCTGCAGAGTCCTTTATTACACTTCAACCCACTTAGAAAAACCTACACAACATTATTCTCCTCCGTTGTTTCCCATGGCAGGCCCAACATATCACATTATTTTGCATCGCTGAAAATGTTTGGTGTATTTAGTAAAAATATTGGTATAGTTAGGGGGCAATTGCTGCTGAAAATCTTCAGCGGTTTTTTAAACCCCTCTACATCTCTATACATGTGTGACACAATACGTATTGCACGTAACCAATGCAATGTTTAGGCTGTTTATACTATCCTCTTATCCCCTTTTTAATGGGTCCCGAATGGTGTCAACCCACTTAGAAAAACCTACGCAACATTATTTTCCTCCGTTGTTTCCCATGGCAGGCCCAACATATCACAAAATTTTGCATCGCTGAAAATGTTTGGTGTATTTAGTAAAAATATTGGTATAGTTAAGGGGCAATTGCTGCTTAAAATCTTCAGCGGTTTTCTAAACCCCTGCACATCTCTATACATGTGTAGGGGTGTTAGAGAGAGCCCGTTATGCATGGCAGCCTATGGTAAACAAGCACAGTGGGCGGGGCTACGTGAGTGCACGGGCAGGTGCCCTCTACGACGTCCGCGCTTCGGACGTTACGATCCCCCGGGGCCCCACCCCTCAGGGAGGGGGGGGGTATAAAAGGGGAATGTATCGGGGGGCTCGGGAGTGATGTGTTAGCTAAGAAGAGAAGACGGAAGACGTCCTAGATAGAGCCCTGGTCTCCCCCTGGTACGCCGTCCTTATCAGGACCGCGCAGGCTCGAGCCAGTGGCGTGGTACCAGAGCCAGAGCCAGTGCTGGTCTGGACTCTGGGTACCGGGCCCGACTGACCAGTGTCGGGCCAAGATAGCCTCCCCTAGTCCACGAGTGGAGGACTCTGAGGCAGGCTAGGGTTAGCTAGGAGGTGTGTCCTCAGATAGACGGGTGAGGGGGCCGATACCCCCTCAAGTGTGTATGTCACAACGTATGGTGTTAAATAAACCAGTGTGCCTCCAACTATCCGGTGTGAACGAGTCGTGAGCGTTACTACATCTGGCGTCAGAAGTGAAACAAAGTACGAACATGGATACACGCCGGACGACTCGAGTCGGGGTACCAGAGGCAGAAGACACCTCTGCAGTCGGAGGGCCCGACACGGCTGAAGATGCCATCGACCAGCCGGGGCTGGGCGCATCCACGCCACAGCAGCTGGAGGAAGGGGAGCCGTCGACGGAGGGGCTGAGGCAGGCGCACGCGAAGCTGGCCGAGCTGCTGTATGCCGCAGCCGCCATGCTCGACAACATCACGCGGCTGGGGGCTGCGGGACCGCCACGGGGCGACAGCAGCCAACGACCACAGCGCCTTCCCGCCATTTCAACGGGGCAACATTTTGAAACTCCCGCCATCGCCGCAGCTGCTGTTGAGGGCGTGGCCGCTCTAAGAATCGCGTCCAACGGCGGGAGTACAGTACCTGCCGCGTCACCACCTACGGGCGGAACGTCACCACGGGTGCGACCGGCGATGCCATCGCTGCTTCGGGCCGACGCTGAGTCAAGTGAGGGTGACGAGGGAGCGCGATCGTCCTCTGCAGCCGCTGCCTTACATCAGCGACTGCCCCCGCTCAAGGAATTTGTGGGCGAGGATGGCGACTGGGGCGGCTTCCAGCGGCGCTTCCTCGCTCACCAGGAGATGGCACAGTGGACAGACGCTGAGGCTCTCCGCGCGCTGCCAGCACTCCTCGACAGCGACGTCCTCGCCACTCTAACGTCGGCTCCGAAGGAGAGGCGCTCGACGCTGCGGAAGGCGATGCAGGTGCTATCTGCAGTATATGGTCCACCATCGGACTGTCGCCAACTCTTTTACGATCGCCAGCGGGGGACGAAGGAGTCGCCCCTGGCGTACCGCACAAGCCTCCTGGCACTGGCGAAGGAGGCCTTTCCACGAATGGACGACGAGGGTGTCGACGCCATGGTGACAGAGAAGATACTTTTGCTGGCGGACGACTTAGACATCGTCATTGTCGCACAGGACGACGCAGAGATGTGCTCCCTCCAAGCGGCCCGTCTTCTCCACGCAAACCTGTCCTCTCAACGATGGAAGGCCAGCAAGGCAGCGAGCGGGCGTGCCGTCGCTGCGGCCACCCTCCCGGTGGAAGCGGTTTGCGCCATCGACCATCGACGGCAGCACGGAGCGGGAGTGCGGGAGGACCGGGCCGGTTCAAGTTGTCTACAACATCCATCGTCGCCACCAGCGCTTCCACACTGTTACAACTGCGGCATCCGGGGCCACGTCGCCTCGGGGTGCCGCTCTCCTCGGCAGCGCGGGACGACACCTCAACGGGACGCCGGCCCTCGTCACAAGCTCTACCATCATAATCTGGCGAGTCGCGGCACCCCTCATGTTTGGCCCACGCACACGCCCGTCACACACTCAAACACCGCAGCGAAGGGGGGGCCAATATCGCGTACCATGGCACCAACACGCACCGCTCTGGGTACTCACATTGAACCCAGCCAGTGGTCCGTGTTGGCCCATTGGGTTGTAGCCGCGTCGTCGGGGTCGTCGGCCGTTGTGGGTCACATCGATGGGGTCGAGGTGCGCATCCTGGTCGATACAGGGGCATCGGCGACCATTATTTCGGAGTTGATTTATAACATTCTCCCTGCCCAGAGCCGTCCTTTGATGCCTGTTAATGTACCATTCTTTGCTGCTAACGGGGGTTCACTTGGCATCATCGGACAAATTCGAGCCTAGATTTGTGTCGGGGATATTAAATTATCTGGGCCAATTTTTGTTTCCTCCTCGCTGGTGGTTCCGTGCCTGCTGGGGACGGACTTCCTGGCCAAAATGCCGATTAGGATATTAATCGACCAGGGATGCATTGAGCTCCCATCGGGCCGACGCATGGCGTTTCTGCCATCCCCCGCTACGAGCCGGACGGCGTTCGCGACGGTGCCGGCGTTCGTAGATAGAACGGTGCGCGTTCCTCCGGGGGCGCAAATGTTGATTCCCTTGAAACTTCGGCGGCCCTTCGCTAAGGGCATTGGGGCTCAAGGGGTTCTGCTGGGACCGTCTAGGGCCGGGGTCAGTGGACCTAATTTACTCCCGGCCCAGACCATAGTGAGAGGGGAAGGAGAACCCTTCATCGCGGTCCTCAATGTGGGCTCGCAGACGGTGGTGGTCCCACAGGGGACCGTGCTTGCTCACGCAACGCCGGTGCCCTGTGAGGAACCCGTCGCGAGTCATGTCGGCGCTGTCCCTGCACCGCGACCACATTCGGACAGCGATGAAGGGTGGCTCGAGGCGCTTTGCGCGGGATCGACGGACCTGTCAAATTTAGAGCGCCAACTTCTTAAGACACTACTGAGGGAATTTTCCGACGTTTTCAGTCGGGATAAATACGATTTGGGCTGCACTCATCTGCTGCGTCACCATATTGATACGGGTGACAGCGCGCCAATACGCCAGAATCCTTTTTGGTTGAGTCCCGCCGAAAAGGACCATGTCAAATCGGCTGTTGATGACATGCTAGCCGCCGACATCATTTCTCCCTCCAACAGCCCTTGGGGAGCGCCGATCGTCCTGGTTAAGAAGCAGGACGGTTCGTTGCGGTTTTGCGTTGACTTTCGGCGCCTTAATAAAATTACGGTTGCCGACGCATACCCGCTCCCACGGATGGACGAATCGCTTGACGCCTTGGCGGGAGCGCGATTCTTCTCCACATTAGACTTACTTTCGGGATTCTGGCAGCTTCCTCTGGACGATGATTCAAAGCCTAAAACTGCTTTCCGTACTCCGCACGGCCTGTTTCAATTCAACCAGTTGCCGATGGGCTTACACTCAGCGCCGGCAACTTTCCAGCGGTTGATGGAATTGGTTTTGGCTGGATTGCAATGGGAGTCGTGCCTTATTTATTTGGATGACGTCATTGTCTTTGGCAAAACTTTTGATGAACATCTCCAGAGGTTGCGGGCGGTTTTCCTAAAGATGCGGGCTGCTAATTTGAAATTTAAGCCCCAAAAATGCCATTTGTTACGCGAGTCGGTGCGTTATTTGGGGCACATCGTGGGGCGCTCAGGTATTTCTACCGATCCCGCCAAAACGCAGTGTGTAAGCTCCTGGCCGACTCCCACCTCAGTGGGAGAGGTTAGGAGTTTTATTGGGTTTGCGTCGTATTATAGACGCTTCGTCGCTAATTTTGCGACTATCGCCAAACCCCTACATGCTTTAACATCTAAAGGGGTTCGGTTCTGCTGGGGTCAGGAGGAGGAAGCTGCTTTTTGCTCCCTTCGGGACGCTTTGGTAAACGCTCCTCCCCTGATTTACCCTGATTTTTCAAAACCGTTCTTGCTCGACACCGATGCGAGCAACACGGGTATTGGGGGCGTGCTCTCCCAGGTGGTTGATGGCGTGGAACGTGTGGTTGCGTACGGCAGTCGGGTGTTGTCTCCAGCGGAGCAACGATATTGTGTCACCCGTAGGGAACTGTTGGCAATTGTCCATTTCATCCAACAGTATCGCCCATATCTGTACGGTCGGCATTTCACCGTCCGCACAGATCATGCGGCACTGCAGTACGCCCTGAGGGTTCAACAGCCATCGGGACAATTGTCCCGATGGTTGGAGGTCCTCCAGGATTACGATTTCCAAACCACATACTGTAAGGGCGTTCGCCACACCAACGCGGACGCTCTGTCACGCTTGCCAACCACCTCCGAGTGTGCATGCCTCCTGGGGTCTGGACGTTGCAGGCCTCCAGGGGACACATCGGTACCTGTTTTGGCGGCCGCCAACGACGACGATACAGTGGTTCCTAATTCGATCGAACAACATGGCAAAGATTCCCTGTTGGGGTTGCCCGTCATTGAATGGGGGCGCCTCCAGATGGAGGATGTCTCCCTCCTCGGGTGGCGACGTCGCGTTGGCGGTGCGGCGGGGGGAAAAAGAGGTGGTTCCGACGCATGGGAAATGTGCCAAGGTCTGCTGATGCATTGGGACGGGAAGTCACGTCGACATCGGCTGGTGGTCCCTACTGGGTTGCGGGGTAGAGTGGTATGGGCCGCTCATGAGCGCCTCCTACACCTGGGGACCCAAAAGACTCTCGCCTTGCTGCAACTTGATTTTTATTGGCCTGGCATGACGAGGGATGTTGGGGATTTGTTGGGATCATGCTCTCAATGTGCACAACGCAAACCGCCGGCACGGGAGTCTAACCCGCCCTTGCAATCGATCAAAGTGTCCAGGATAAACGAGCTGGTCGCTCTGGACATTTTGGGACCATTCCCCGCCACCCCCAGGGGGAATAGATATTTGTTGACTGGTGTCGAGTATTTTACACGCTGGCCTATGGCCTGGCCTCTGGCCAACCAGTCGGCAGCAGCCATCGTGGAGGCCTTTGTTCAGGGTTATGTCCTGGACAAAGGTGCTCCGGAGAGGCTGCTGACCGACCAGGGCAGAAATTTTTCCGGTAAACTACTCAGACAAGTCTGCGATCTCCTGGGCACAAAGAAAATTCGGACCTCCCCATATCACCCACAAACTGACGGGATGGTCGAACGTTTGCATCGCACCATCTCGTCCATGTTATCACAACAAGTTTCGGACTCGCAAACGGATTGGGACCTACAAATTCAGGGGGTCTTGGCGGCGTACCGGATGGCACCCCATGCGGCTACGGGGTTTTCTCCCTTTTACCTCATGTACGGCCGAGAACCAGACCCGCCTGTTCGTGCCCAGTTGCGGATCCCCGTGCCGCAGGGAAAAATAATCTGGCTGACCACGTTAAATTTAATTTGGACAAATTGACCGAGGCACGGGATGCTGCAATGCAAAACTCTGACCTCCGTCAGAAGGCGAATGAGCGCCTCAGATTGAGTCGAGCGCACATGCTGCAGTGGAAGCCGGGGGACAAGGCATGGTTGCACTGCCTCCAGGTGCCACTGGCAACCTCCTCTAAACTGGTGCGGCCGTGGCGGGGCCCTGTGGAAGTGGTGGAGGTGTTACGTCCGCAGTGCGTGCGCATCAAGTGGGGGAAGCGGCGATGGTTCGTGCACCCCTCCAGATTAAAACCCTTCGCTGCGGTACACAACCCCACTTCACACGCACGTGGCCAAACATGTGGGGAGTCGGCCGACTTGCTGGGTCCGTCTCCGTCGCTCTCACCTAATGCCTTGCCGGCTGTGCCACCTTCAGGAGCATCAGGAGTGACGGGCTCAGGCCCGATCACCCCTCCTGCGGATACCGAGGGTCACGCGGAGTCGGATGAATGCTCACCCCAAGGACGGACAGTCGCCACCTGATGGTCCACCATGCGCGGTTACCCCGTGTGAGGGGCCCGCTGCAAGGACGCGCGCTAAAATGCGCAAACTGTTGTGAGGCCGGAAAATGTGTACATAGCTGTTGTGTTTATTGGGTGTTGTGTGGGTGGTGTGTTCCCCGCTCCTCGGATGTACATATGTTGGGTTCACCGTGTGTTGTGTGTGCGTGGTGGGTTCCCTGCTGATTGTATATAGGCTGTTTTTTTTACGGAATTCGTATTTATTCGGGGGGGGTGCGACGGGTTGTTTCTCATCTTGTTGTTGCGTTCTTGTTCTGGTTCCTGTTATTGTTCAAAAATAGTGAGGCACACGCGCGGTCAGGGGGTGAAGGCACCTTTATTGTCAAATTTTTGTATGTTGGCAGCCGGGACGGCTGCATGCTATGCGGGGGGGAGTGATGTAGGGGTGTTAGAGAGAGCCCGTTATGCATGGCAGCCTATGGTAAACAAGCACAGTGGGCGGGGCTACGTGAGTGCACGGGCAGGTGCCCTCTACGACGTCCGCGCTTCGGACGTTACGATCCCCCGGGGCCCCACCCCTCAGGGAGGGGAGGGTATAAAAGGGGAATGTATCGGGGGGCTCGGGAGTGATGTGTTAGCTAAGAAGAGAAGACGGAAGACGTCCTAGATATAGCCCTGGTCTCCCCCTGGTACGCCGTCCTTATCAGGACCGCGCAGGCTCGAGCCAGTGGCGTGGTACCAGAGCCAGAGCCAGTGCTGGTCTGGACTCTGGGTACCGGGCCCGACTGACCAGTGTCGGGCCAAGATAGCCTCCCCTAGTCCACGAGTGGAGGACTCTGAGGCAGGCTAGGGTTAGCTAGGAGGTGTGTCCTCAGATAGATGGGTGAGGGGGCCGATACCCCCTCAAGTGTGTATGTCACAACGTATGGTGTTAAATAAACCAGTGTGCCTCCAACTATCCGGTGTGAACGAGTCGTGAGCGTTACTACACATGTGACACAATACGTATTGCACGTAACCAATGCAATGTTTAGGCTGTTTATACTACCCTCTTATTCCCTTTTTAATGGATCCCGAATGATGCCAACAAAGAACGCAGTTCTTTTTTGCAGGTAGGACGATGATAAAAGTGAGGACTTTTGGGGACTTACAAGATATCTTCCTAAGCGGGATTGACATAGAACAGGGCAATAGATGAGGTGGGAGCACTACCATAGAATGTAGCCGATGCTTCCTGCCAGTTCATTTTTCTTCCTTGTAACTCTCTCTAAAATTTGGACCTGTTCAAGTAGTTTGCTATTCATCTAAGCACTTATGTATTCATGAGGTTATCTCACCTGACGTTTTGTTTGTAATAATGTAAAAATAACAAAAAATAAATTGCTTAATTTATCACGTAGGCTTTCGTGACCAATATCATCCATAATACAGATTTTTTTTAGGTTAGATTGCGTAAATATAAAAATATGACACATCAATGGTCTGGCCAGATGGCAAAGATACACTTAACGAATTTTAAAATAATCTCAACTAGGAAAACCAATCCATTCAGTTCACCATGGAAGTGGAAGCTGACAGAACTCTACCATTTCTGGATATTCTGCTCGGGCGCGGTCGAAATAGCAAAATAACACACAGCGTTTACCGAAAGAAAATTCACACAGACGCCTATCTGAATGCAGTCACACCATCACCCCGCACATAAATCATCTCTCATCAAGACGCTCATACATCGGGCTTAGAAAGTCTCAGATGGTGAGAGTCTGAGAAGTGAAATTAAACATGTTATAGAAGCGCTGCAATTGAACGGTTACAATTAATTCACAAATCAACAGGTCATTGAATGCCAAAACCAAATCAAATAACACGAGTGTTGAAACTGACCTAGTAATTACAATTATTAAAATACTGTACATTGTGGGAGTAACTGATAAACTAGCTAGATGTTTGGAAAAACAACAGATCCGAGTCAGATTTGGCACGGTACATAAAATACAGAAATTCATATCTCGTACAAAAGATGTATTACTGAAGCTATCAATAGAAGGTGTGTACCAGATTAATTGCACCTGTGGCAAATGCTATATTGCGCAAACAGGACTAATGATCAGCACGAGCCTAAAAGAACACCAAATTAATATTAAATTATCCCCAATACAGCTATCGGCAGTGGCAGAACACACGTGACAATTGATTTTGATAATGTTGAAGTTCTCTGAAAAACTAGTTACTACTGGCCAAGACTAATTAGATCATCTATCGAAATTGAGAGAAATAAAAATAATCGTAACCGTTCGGATAGCTACAGACTTAGTGATGCTTGGAAGCGAATCATCAAATAATGCATTGTTTACATGCATGCCTATACGAGTCATTATACTTCAATAGGGATTACCGTTGGTCTGGCTTTTTTAGTGCACACATTTGTCAGGAAGAACAGGAACATTGGGCTTTCATAATGAGCATGCATAATGTGCATCGATTACCATATAAATAACCCAAACGGCAATGGATACCCATTGTCATTTATATGCATTAATTAATATCCCCCCCCCACCACATTGCTCAAGAAGTGCTCACAATTGATGTCATCACATCTACCCCTCTATTTAAGGAAGGAAACAGGAGAATTTATCCACCAATCTGGCTGAAACGTCGTAGTCAGATTGTAAATGTTGCAGCTTTGCTCTACAACACACTGGTGTGCTGTACCCGTAACGAATTCGCATGTTCTGTTTGCATGACAAACCTTACTAATTAGCTGTGTCAGGTAGTGGCGGGTTTAACGACACATTTATATATTTACGTGATCTATCCCCAAAAACCCTGTATTATAAATTGCCTAATATCTGTGGTGTGCTGGTAGTAGCATCCGCCAATTTCTGTGTGAAGTAATATCACATCTCTGTAAAGCAGTCTTGTGTAAAAATAGGATGCCAAAGGTGACGTCAACTATGTGTTCAAACAGAATTGTACAATAATGTTTCTGATAAAATAAAATGTAAAGTAGCTGCATTTTATAGGTGGCTAGCTGTGCAGTTTTGGTGATACATGTTTCTCATACAAGAATGTGAATGGTTCAACACATTTTATTTTGGAGTCATTGAAACATATTAGTATGTGAAGTAGATATCCGATAATGGCTGTATACATCTTCCGAAAAAATGTTCTGGTTCTTGTAAAGGGCATTTATAGCACAAATTATAAACAGTATGTTTATCAGGAAGTAAGAGGTATTCTTGAACACAGGGTACATTTCTTTCAATCACTACTTTCAAATCGTCTAGACCAGTGGTTCTTCTTAACCTGGGGTGCACGCCGCACCCCCTGGGGGTGTGAAATGCCTTTTCTGGAGGTGTGCGAGACATGGGCAGATTTCTTTGAAAGGTAAATAATCGAAAACACAAATTAAGCACGTGCACGTGAGTAAAACTACTTGGTTTCATTACCTATGGATTTGTTAACATTATACAGTTGTATTACTATGGCAGATGTAAATTAGTTTTTTGTTATAGATACAACGTGATATTTGATGATTATCTATAATTAACAAGTTTTTTGTTTTTAAAAGGATAATTTTTACGTTGCGATTATGATTTGCTCGCAATTTTTGTCTCTTATCTGTTGTTTATTATTGATTTATTTTACTGTGACTTGTTGCGTACGTTGGAGAAGCGGCGGTGTTGTTTTTGTTGATGAAACCCTGTTTTAAGAACTTATTTGGCTCACAGGGTACTTCAACATAAACTGAACTGAATTTTAACGTTTGAGAATCAAAAGGGTGCAAGACTGCAGTAAAGGTGAAGAACCACTGCGTCTAGAATGAAATAAAAACAGCTTAGCTCGCCTCGCACCATTCTCGTATCTGGGGTAGACGGTAATGCAAAATGTATGTTGGAAACTTACATGAAATAGTATGCGATGATGATGACAGCCAATGCTACATACTTAGCAGGCTTCAACCAGGAGCACTCATACTCTACAGTTTGAGCTAAATCGTAACGAATGAAGACATTCTTGACCTGGAACAAAAATGACAGCACAATTCAACGTTCACAATCGTTATTTCTCACTGAGGCTGAATGTAGAAGTGTCCAACATGGTAGCTTGATACCCTGGGATATCTGTTTACTTAAAAAATGCAGATGAGCCTCTCGGAAGCCAATGGCACCCACAAGTACTGGGAAGGAGTGACTACACCTCGAGTGTTGTTTATTACAAACACCAATCACCACACAATGACAACAGAATCCCCCAAATTAGATACATTAAAATAACAAGATTTGCACAGACTCCTCCGGTACTGTGAAGGCTGTGAAAGTTGCCTCCTGAGATCAAGAATCAGGGTTTGATGACAGAACAGCTACCAAAAACAGACAGATAATATAAGAAGGAAATCATATTCCAAGAAAAAGAGTAGAGATCAACACCAAGAGAAGCACCAGGATATGACATTGGAAGAGCAGTATACAATTCCAAAAACGGCAACTTATAATTGAGCTAAATGAAACATTAACACATATTTAGATTTAAGTTCAAATAGATGGATTTGGAAAAGGTCGGGTCCAGTTTGAGAATTATATTCTCTCGTAGAGAGGACAGAAAGATTGTCATTAGCAACAGGAAAGCAACGTTCCATGACCAAGTTTGTATGAGTGAATGAGCAGATATTTACGTCAACCTACATCCATTTGAGAGATTACAACTTTTTTGTAGTAACAGTAGTGGAACATTATGCAGTTACTGATACAACAGAAGATGATATCAAAGGGCAATTATTATCAAATGCAACACTCGCGTTTAGGCATGATGCCCAAGTAGAATATCCTTCTACGCTTAGGGGACATCCATGCCCAGGTGATAGGCAAGTATAATGAGTAGGGAAAGACGTATACACGGGTGGCATTATATCAGTGGGGGCGAATACTATTGTAATCAGGTTTGTTACGTTTTGCAGCATAATTACGTGAAGTATTTAGAACACTTCTTTAACAGAAGTCATGCAACCTTACATAAAAAAATAATGATGGCAATATGGAGACTAATTATTATATTGAAACCAAGGAACAGCATGGGCCATCTTGCCTTAGGACCAGAGCTAAAAGTGCTGCAGATATGAATACAGAACACAAACTAGTGGTTGCAGGATTAAGACTGAAGCACGGGAGTAAGTGACCTATGTGACATATTACTAAGCACCTTAGGCATGCTTGCTGTTCTTGCGTACTTGATGAAAGTGTAGTGGGTTCCCACGGAGACCGGAGACGTAGCTTTTAGAGGCAACACGTGTATTTCAATAACCGTTACAATAATACTATCGGTCCCTAACACAAGGGGTGACAGCCCCTTTACCCGCTACCTGGGGAGGTATGGCCTCCGAGCTTACGTGCCCTATCACTGGGACCACGGGCTCTCAGCCCTCCGGCTAAGGGTGACCTAGGGAAGGCTACGCTGACCCGACCTAGCCAGGGTATGGGTCTCGACCACTGGCCCGCACTCGGCCCCGGCCCTTAAAAGTACGTCGGGTCCCGGGGGTCCCCAGGGTCCTAGGGGAAGTAAAGCTGACCCGATCTAGCCAGGTTACGGGTCTCGACCACTGGCCCGCGTTCGGCCCCAACCCTTAAAGGACGTCGGGTCCCGGGGGTCCCCAGGTTCCTAGCCTAGCTGGTCTTCAGTCTTCGTCTTCAGAGCACTGTCCCGAGCCGTTCTGAGGTCCGTCTTTTATATCCACCTCGGGGTCTCTCCGCCCCTGGTACCGCCCCATTTCTGGAACCTTCCAGGGGGCTCTGGAATAACCCCCCAACCCCTCACCTCGGGTAGGGGGAACTCGGCATCTCAATGGTCCAGCTCTCTCTCCCTATCTCAGGGTTGCACCCCCTACAGACCCGTGCCCGCAACTACAGGTAAGTGTACATAGGGCGGCGTGTGCTATGTATTTCCGATGCTACAAAAGAATGGGAGTCAGAGCCAGTAGCTGAGACATACTGGGAAGGCTTTGAGGGAGTTGTAGTTGAGTACATATAAAGTAAGTAAGTAGAATCGTGGATAATTGTTCAAACCAAGGAAGCCATTAATAGGGCAGGGAAGCAGCAGAAGTTGCTTTGAAGGAACAGGAATACATCATAGAAAATCTTAAGCAGTTTGGTTCTAATTTTTGGCAAAAGCATCAGATAATATGGAATATACTTGTTGTAGGAGGAATAGCAAACGTTATTCTCCATTGTCAATCAATGATGTGGTAAAAATTGGGTTGAGGAATATAAGGCAAGAGCAGCAACACCCTCTGGATGTACTATGATTGATAGACATGATGTACGAACGTTTTGAATGAGGAGGCGCCTATAGCGTTGGCAGTATCCTAAAAGAACATCAGGTAGCAGAAGGAACTTTCATAATACAGCTTTTTTTGGGTTAAGTCGCATAAATATATAAATGTGTCGTTAAACCCGCCACCACCCGACACAGCTAATTAGTAAGGTTTGCACGTAAACATAACATGCCAATTCGTTACTAGTGTAATGCGGGCGTAAAGGGCTTGGCGGATGTGACGTCATGTGGGGGAGGAGTCAGGGTCACGTGAGAGGGAGATGGTATAGTGGTGAGACAGGAAGAGATCGGGGCAGTCGGGCGAGGGAAGAGTGGAGACCGCGTTGGGTGGTCGCCGTGCCCTCAGCCTGGTGGCTGAGGGGCTCGGTGACAGCGCCAGCCAGCGGGATGGAAGAGAGTTGGTTGGAGACTGGACGAGGGGGAGGCCACGGAGGGCGAAAGCTGGGAGCAGCGACAGCAGCCGGAGAGGCTGCGTGTGGGAGACAGCAGCGAGGCTGCTAGGGGCTACAGCAGCCGGGGGCTGCAGAGCAAGAGGGTGACGGGAGCGACAGCGAAGTCGGCACCGTGTGGAAGGAGCCAGATAAAGGACAGCCGTGTGGGAAACAGAAACGAACCCGAATAAAGGACACTGAGCCAGACATCGTGGTCCAGTCATTTATTACATTGGAGTCAGAAGTGCAACGGCATGGCTAAACAACTGAGAAGAAAAAGAATATTCCGTCTCCGGCATCGGCTTCATCTTCCTCCGACGATGGATGCAGCTGGAGTCGTGGAAAAGAGCCCTGCTGAAGTGAGCACGGGAACTGGAGTTGAAGATGTCGCCGGGCTGGCGGGCCCGTCAGCATCAACGGACGGGGATTCCCCATGTCAACAGATGGCGGACCAACTTGGAACTCTTAAGAACATGCTTGCACAGTGGTGTGAGCTCGGCACGCCAAGGGTGGCGTCGGAGGGAGAGGGTGGTGGTCCGCAGGAGTCCGTGTTGTCTTCGCTGTCGCCGCCATCGGCCACGTGGCACGAAGACGCCATCTTGGGCGCGGCTGGCGAAGAAAGGCGGGAAGCCGCCATCTTGTCTTCACCGCGGCAGGGAGACACCGCCATTTTTAACATCGCGGCGGTGATGCAGCTTCGCGCTGCCATCGGGAGGTGCCTCGGGGAGAGCAGCCTGCTGTGAGCTGCTGCGCGAGGACGAGCTGCGAGGAGAGGACGACGATGCTGCAGCTGCTGGGGCGGGAGCTTCCCGTCCTGGCTCGGGTGCGTGACAACGGAGCAGTCAAGTCGCCGAACGAGTTCTGCGAGACGACTCAAGTTGCCGCCCTGCCGTCCTCTTCTTGCTGCAGCCCCGGGCGAGTCGTAACGATACGCACCCGGCCTTTACACACACCTCATCCATCTTTCGAGGGCCGGGGGGGGGCGATTTTGTTTTTTTTCTCTCATGACTTGATTGTGCGGAGCGCGGTTCGGACTGTGTGTATGTGTGTGTAATAACGATGAACGCGCTATCTGCTTGTTGCTTGGTGTCAATTAAAGTGTGTGCGTGTGTTGAGAATGGACGGAGAGTCTGCTGTACTTGCTGAGTGTCAAATTGTGTGTGTGCGCTGCGGCGTGGAGTTGTTATCTTGATGGTGAAGTTAATTATTAACTCGGGAGCGTCGGGTATCTTGCGCTGTATTATCTCGTGGGTTACCTTGTGCGATGGCCTTAATTGAAAAATATCTATTTTTTTTTGGTGTATTGTGCTGCGAGGTGCTATGTGCGATGTGGTTGTTGCAAGAGAGAGAATATTTGTGTTGTTGCTGCAATGTTACGACTGCATTAATGGTGTGTTGGTTGCCTGCAGATCGGCTTGCTATTGTGCTTAAATGTGCGCGTGTGATCGCGATGTGCTGACTGCATGTGCTGTTACACCGTTCTGTACGGTTATGGGGTGCGATGCATTGGTTGACTATTGGGGTTGGGATGTTATTAATTGTGCGTACCTGTTTGGGAATTGGTAACAAATTCGAGGGGGACCCTATTATTTGGTCGTATGGATGTTATGTATACGCGATTTTGTGTATATTATGGGTAATTGCGCTTTGTGGGAGAAAGAACGCGCTTTGAGGGTGCGTGATGACGCCGTTGTGGGTGTCTCTAAGGTTTATGCTAATGGGACCGTAAATTGGCGCCAAGTGGCGTCGCGTATTCGGTTGATCGCATGCAGCCACGAGTTTTGCGAGTTGGGTTGTGTAACCAATGTGGTTGGTAAAATATTGGTGAAAAATTCCCCGATATGACTGCTGCGCGCAGCAAGCTGGGGCTGTGCGTCTATCGTTGTTGGGGTTTGTTACAATAAGACGGGGGATGCATTTTGTGACCCCCAGCAAAGGGAACCTGGGGTGCACGAATGGAGAAAACTGGCCACGTGTTCGCACGTTGGGCCGCCATTTTGCGCGCACGCGGGGTATGGCGACGATGCACTTTGCGGAAAGGGCCGCCATTTTGAGTGCGCGCGGGATATTGCGCGAACGCGCTGGGCAAAGGGGGCCGCCATTTTGAACGCGCGGGAAAAACCTCAGTGGGCCAAATATTCCATCCGTTATGCCTGCCATTGTTGATTGGGTGATGCACGTGTTGTGGTCACATCAGCCTATAGCTAATGGCTGACCTAACAGCCCGGAGGCGAAACCTCCATGGTATGTCTTAAACTAATGGGCCGTGTGCTCATATGGCTCGGGGAGTCATGGTTCAGTTGTGCGGTGGCAGTCTGAACCTGGTGTGCCGGGGGCTCACGGGATTTGGGTTAGGGCGTTATTGTCTCTATAAGAGAGCATTACCCCGTGGGGGGGGTCGTTGATATCTGGCCTTGCCAAGGGATTGATCTTCCCTTGGCTATAAAGCGTCAGACTATAAGAGGCTGGTGTGTGTCCATCGCTGATGGGATAGTAAGGGAGGAGCATGGCCGAGTGCTGCTCATCCCCGAAATGGCACTAGCCGAGAGTATGGTAAATGGATGTTGCTGTGGGTTGACGACCACGGTGAGGGTTACGGCGAGTTAAACGTTACCGCTGGGGAGCGTGGCTCTCTCCACGCGAGGGTGTGCGATTAGGGGTTTTGTTGGTTTGTTGAGAGTGACTGTGGGTACATGCTGTGTACGTCTGAGGTCTGTGCTGGTCCTCAAGGGAGGACTGCTGGTGGGTAAGAGCAGAATTTTTTTGTTGTTGTTGTCACGTGTAAATAATATTGTTGTTAAAATGTAAATACTGGGGCATCGATCGCGGTTAATTTGGGTAATTATTGGGGGTTTTTTTTTTTTAAGCGGGCCGGATTTACATCATCTCCACTACCCTGAGGCCGGGTGGCTGTCGTGTACGACATGCGGATGTGTGTTGTTGTGCTGTGCCTCAGGGGATTGGATTCTCCTTCTCGTCACAGATTCTTCAGCTCCCGTCGCACTGGGTGTTACCTGGTGTGCTAGCTGGATGAGGACTTGAAGGAGCAATTGAGCGCCGTTCGTCATTCTGCTCTACCACTTGCTCTTTGATGTTGGACTTGAGCCGAGCGGATGGAACAACAACATGGACACGCTTTGAGACACCACATTTCTGGGTTGTGCGCGTGTGCCATTTTTGCGTGTTGGTGGCCGTTGTGTTGTGCTTTGTGCTATTATTATTCTTGTTGTTCTGTTCCGGTTCCTGATCCTTCCCCTTTTGTTACTTGTTGTTGTTGTTATAAGGTCTATTGTGTCTGGGGGACTCCTGCTTGTGATGCCTTCGCCCGCATTATTTGGTTCTGTTTCAGCCGAGGACGGCTGGAATTTTCTCTACGGGGGAGGGTGGTGTAATGCGGGCGTAAAGGGCTTGGCGGATGTGACGTCATGTGGGGGAGGAGTCAGGGTCACGTGAGAGGGAGATGGTATAGCGGTGAGACAGGAAGAGATCGGGGCAGTCGGGCGAGGGAAGAGTGGAGACCGCGTTGGGTGGTCGCCGTGCCCTCAGCCTGGTGGCTGAGGGGCTCGGTGACAGCGCCAGCCAGCGGGATGGAAGAGAGTTGGTTGGAGACTGGACGAGGGGGAGGCCACGGAGGGCGAAAGCTGGGAGCAGCGACAGCAGCCGGAGAGGCTGCGTGTGGGAGACAGCAGCGAGGCTGCTAGGGGCTACAGCAGCCGGGGGCTGCAGAGCAAGAGGGTGACGGGAGCGACAGCGAAGTCGGCACCGTGTGGAAGGAGCCAGATAAAGGACAGCCGTGTGGGAAACAGAAACGAACCCGAATAAAGGACACCAGACCAGATACTGTGGTCGAGTCCATTTATTACACTAGTATAGCACACCAGTGTGTTGGAGAGGCAAACTATAACATTCCAGTAATTACAACTAGCTTCATCAGGCGACAGCCAGATTTGTGGAGAAGTCCCTTAAATAGAGGGGTCAATGTGATGACAACACTTGTGTGCTCTTCTTGCGCGAAGTGGGGGGGGGGGGGAATTAATGAATGCATATAAATGACTATGGGTCCCCATTGCAATTTGGGTTATTTTTATAATAAAAACATACATTTGACATGCGAATTATGTGAGCGCATTGGTCTTGTACATCCTGTCAATTGTGTGTACTAAAATAGCCTGACCAACGGTAATCCCTATTGAAGTATAATGACCTGTCTAGGCATGCATTTAAACGATGTATTATTTGATGATTCATTTCCAAGCAGCACTAAGTCTGTAGCTATCCGAACGGATACAATTATTTTTTATTTCTCTCAATTTCGATAGATTCTCTAATTAGTCTTGGCCAGTAGTAGCTAGTTTTGCAGAGAACTTCAACATTATCAAAATCAATTGAGTAGCCTTGTTTGCACGCGTGTTCTGCTACTGCTGACAGTTGTATTCTGGAGTATCTAATATTTCTCTGTTCTTTTAGTCTCGTGCTGATCATTCGTCCTGTTTGCCCAACATAGCACTTGCCACAGATGCATTTAATCCAGTACACACCTTCTATTGATAGTTTCGGCAATACATCGTTTGTACCAGAAATATTTTTTTGTATTTTATGTACCGTGCCAAATATGACTCGGAGGTTTTGTTTTTCCAAACATCTGGCTAGTTTATCAGTTACTCCCGCATTGTAAGGTATTTAATAGTTTAAATTACTTGGTCTGTTTCAATGCTCGTGTTATTTGATCTGATTTTGGCATTCAATGCTTTGTTGATTTGTGCATCATTGTAATCATTCAATTGCAGCGCTTCGTTAACATGTTTAATTTCACTTCTCAGACTATCACCATCTGACACTTTCTTAGCCCGATGTATGAGCATCTTGATGAGAGCAGATTGCTGTGCAGGGTGATGGTGTGACTGCATTCAAAAAGGCGTTAGTGTGAGTTTTCTTTCGGTAATTGCACATCCATAATGTACGTCGATTACCATATAAATAACCAAAACGGCAGCGGATACCCATAGTCATTTATATGGACTCATTAATCCCCCTTCCCCCTCCCCACTTCGCAAAAGAAGAGCGCACAAGTGTTGTCATCACATCTACCCCTCTATTTAAGGAACGACAAAGATGACTTCTCCACAAATCTGGCTGTCGCTTGATGAAGCTAGCTGTAATTACTGGCATGTTGTGGCTTGGCTCTCACACACCGGTGTGCTGCACTAGTGGCGAATTGGCATGTTCTGTTTACGTGACAAACCTTATTAATTGTCTGTGAAGGGTGGTCGTGGATTTAAGGACACATTTATATATTTACGCACTCTAACCTAAAAAAAACCTGTATTATGGATATTGGTTGTGAAAGCTTACGTGTTAGAAGGAACTTTCTTTGCAGAGTCCATAGATGACAGCAGACATGGAGAAAGAGGTAATGCTTCTTCTTCTGCTTCTCCTCCTCCTCATTCTTGTTCTTCTTATTGTTCTTGTTCTAGTGTATGGCAAGTCTGTCTAAATTTGACGTCCAAGTTTAAGTATGTGAGCCATGCAATAGCTTCAGGAGTAGCGAGACTAATACTGCTCAGTTCGCCAGAGAGCGGGAGTAGGATGCATTTGTTTGCGATATGGTTCCATTCTGGTTCGGGATGCTGCAGTCACACTGTGGGTTGCCTTTCATTCTCTACTTGTAGAGGTGTGGCACAGCAACCGGTTGCTGTTCTCAAGTGGTTGATAGAGCACCGTAGTTTTCTTAGCAGATCAAAGTCGTGCGGAGCAGTGGTTAGGTCGTCGATGAGGCTTTAATTTGGAACCTCCACCAGAACTACATCCTGTTCGCGAGTGGTCTTCAGTTGAACCCCGCATCATACAATTATCCTGTGTGATTCCAGATTTGTTTCTGGGATCTCAGACGAATTCAAGGAGGTTCGATCAGGTCTTGGTGTAACGGTAGATGTGACACTTCCTCGGATTTTTCCCAGTTGGTTTGATGTCATGGCATCCTGGCAGAGGTTTGCTGCCATAATGTTGGACAGAACCAATAGCCACTCAGTGGGAGCACGTTTCAGTTGTGCCTGTTATTGTGCAAAGGATGCCGTTGATCTGGAGTCCAATTTCTGTGTGTGGGCGCTTGATGCCCAGACTGGCGGACAGTACTCAGTGCTGGAGTAGACGAGTGCGACAGGCAGGCGTAGCGTGATGTGTGTGAGCAGCCGTGTGCACTCCATCAATGTGTATAACGTCGATAGCAGTTAGATGGGCCTATAACCTGAAGAATTATGTTTTGGTTTTCCAGGTATCAGCAAGGTTATGACGTTTGCTCTCTTCCAGGCCCTGGGGATTGTGCCACTTAAATGGAAAGTGTAAACAAGGCCGCTAGCCAGTCTTGGCCAACAAGTCTCAAATTCTTGTGAAATTCATGATAGATATTGTCCTTGCCTGCGACTTTTATGGCGTTGGTGGCCCATAGTGCGTGAATGATCTCTTCGCTTGAGTACAGATGGGAGAATGTGGAGTTTGTTGGTAGGCTCCTCACGATTTCAGGGAGATCTTTGTGCACATATTGTTTGTGCCGCTTGCTTATTGTGACTTTTGTACAGGCAAGAAATCGAGAGGCGATTTGCATGACCATGACTTGCGGCGCCTTTTTTATAGGCAGTACATCTTTTGTTACCATTTTTCCCGTGAAAGAAAAGTGCACGTCCCTGTTCCAGTAATTGTGTAATACGAGAGTTCACCGATGAGCGCCGATCAGTGGATAGGCTCCGCTGCTTGGGCCATCACCCAATCAGAGGGATGGGCGGAGGTTAGGGGCGGAGCTCAAAAGGCTTGGGGGAAGTAACCATCTCGAAGGTTCGTGAGGGGGCGTGGCTGTAGGCGGGGATTGGTGACGTAGGCCAGGGGATATAAGGAGAAGTGGAAGAGAGCTCGAGGTCAGTGTGTGGAGTCAGAGAGCGGGACCACGTTGCTTGCCTCCGGGACGCCAGCGGCCATGTGGCGAGCCGGAGGCTTCCTCCCAGCGCACCGCCTGTCAACGGCGTGCGGGAGAGGTTGAGAGACGCGAGTAACCACCAGCCATGCGGAACGGAGTGCAGCCATGCCAGAGAGAGAGAGAGAGCAGCGCTGTCCAGCTGTGGAAAGAAATGATAAAGACGAAGACACAAGCCCAGATCGTCGTCGCAGTGGTTTATTTCAATTGTATATAGTAGTGCCATACATTTGTGAAACTCTGTGCCTTTTTATGGCCAAATCCAAGCGGTCATGTTTCAGCATCACGTGATTTCCTCGGCATACATTAATATGCACACACACTGCAGTGATATGCTAATGAATCAACATGCTTAATTAGTAGTGATCTACATGTATCCATGTCAATCTGTCTATGTCTTCTCGTGTATCTTTATCCACTCTATTTGTCTGTTTTTATGGTGCATTCTCTGTCTCACTGTTTTTTTTCATTTCGTCCTGTGTATGACTTTCTGAATATGCCAAGCCCTCCTCAGCACTCCACGATGCTTCCAAATCCATTTTCTAACACTACCACTGGATAGAACATACACAAAAGCACCCTTTACCTCATCCAATAATACCTTTGGTCTTGCATTGCGCATCCACTCCATTTTCACTGGCTGTTGATGTCCTTAAGTGTTTTGTGAGATTATTTTTGCTGCAAAATGATCGCACGCCCAGCTTCTCTGCAATCTAGGGGTGAAAATAAACATTGCATATAAAAGACTCACTCACAATTCCATTGAATAAGAATCTCTATTTAGACTGGAAGAATCCAATGAGCGATGAAGCTCTTTTCACGGATGTTCAGTATAGGCGGGTCAGCAAGTTACAATAACAAACAATACAAAAAAACGATAGGAGTGCAAAATAGAGAGCAAGGTAAGCAAGTCACGAAATCAATACAAATATGTATAAAGTTAGATTTTTCAACACTAAATGCAAGCTTTGGCAAGGCAGCAAACAACGACAAAACGGTCCCAGATCACACCATGACAATACACAACCCCTCAATAAAATCGCACATTAAAATGTAACTATCGATGCACAGGATCAAAGTTACAAATCCCATTCGCAAATGTGGTTGTGTCCAGAACTTTTTCTATCATATGGCTGCTGATGGAGATACAGAGCAACAACTACAATTTCACATTCAGGTGGTCAAGCCAGATAACCACATCAGGAGCAGCAAAGTGAATCGCTGTGATATCTCCATATTTGTGGATTGGGCATTGCGTCGTAATATGTTGTACAGTCTGTTCTGGATAACCACAGTCACACACTGAGGTAATGTTTTGAATTTTACATTTTGGCATCAGGTATCCGCATCTACTGCCATGGTTTGTGCGGATGTGGTTTAGGGAGGACCATGAGCTTCGTGGAAGATCAAACCAAGGAATCTTCTACACTGGGTCTTTCATGAGGTGTTTGTTTGTGAGTTCTTTTGAACTCCATTCAGCTCTCAAAGCTTAATTGGGGTTGAATTTGCATTGTTTAAGGTGAAGTTCATGGGTCCAAAAGGGCTTACGTGACTTTTAGCAATGACGAGGAACGGTATTGAGGTCCTGATGAATGGGAAGGCGACTGTATTCCTCCATTTTAAGGACTTTCCAGAGGGTTGCAGCGTTGTGGTGGATGGGTGGGGGAGATATTTGTGATAGCATGAGCAACCAGGGTGTTGGGGTCGACCTGAGGGTTCCAGTGATACACCACATTGCAGTGTTCGGTTGGACATAAACAAGTCGAGTGAGACTACTTCTGGTCCATACTGATGCACCGTATTTGGCTCCACAGCACACAAGGGCCATCGATGATGTCCATAGCACTGGTGCTGATGCTCCCCAGCTTGTGCTTGCCAGTTTCTGGACCAAGTTGACTCTTGTTTTGATCTCGACAGCTACTTTTTTTAGGTGATCGTGGAAGGTTAGCATACGGTCCAGCTTCACTTAAAGATAGGATGGAGTGGGGTCGTGTTGCATAGTGTTGCCACAGACGGTCACTTTCAGGGTGTGCTTGGCGTTTCTATTGTAAAGAAATGCAGTGACTTGTTTTGTGAGGATTGGGCTTGAGCCGCCAATGCCGCAGTGGCGAGATGTTATCTGCCTCGCCTGATATTCATGAGGTCATGGGTTCTATCAGGACCCTGACACCTGTATATTTGGAAATTCCATGTTCTCCCCGTGGTCGCATGGATTTTTCTCTGGGTCCTCCAGTTTTTCCCTCCGCATTTATAAACATGCACTTAGAGTATGCTGCTGCTATATATTTTCACAAAAGTCACTTTGTTGAGCTATTATTTGTTGCCAGGTCACTTCTGAAAAAGGGATATATAGTTCAATGGGCCTTATCTGGTAAATTAATAATCGTTTTTTTTGGTTCAGAGTGGATTCGATGTTGTTGAAAGTGACTGCCAGAGCAACGTCAGCCACATATAAAAAAATGTTCATGAACCGTTTGGTGATATATCACTTGTATAGACATTGAAGAGCATGTTGCGAAAGTGCCGAAGCTGTGGCAATCCATTGTTGAGGCACCGGGGTGAGTTGGATATGTTGACCATATAGACATACAGTCGCCTATGGCACAGAATCGTCAATATCAGGTAAAGTGTATTGAGGCAAGGAATGGTCCTTGCGAGCTTCAACATCAAGTCCTTAATCCAGACTGTTTCATAGGCCAATGACAAGATTACAAAGGCCGCGTCGTTCTGGGATTTCTTCTGGAATCCGGCCTCAATATGTGTTTCAAGGGCCCAAACTTGTTAACAGCAGCTGCATTCAGGCCGGAATCACCACTTGTTCTTCAGGGATCACTGACTCAACGATGGGGCCAATTCTCCTGAGGATGATGCATTCCAGGAGTTGATAGGTTGTGCACAGGTGTGACATCGGCCTATAGCTTCCCAGGTCGTCGGTTGGCTTACCCTGTTTGGGAACGGCAATGACCATCACCTCCCGGTATGGTTTTAGAGTGGCAAAACATCAATGTGTTAAGTGTGTTAATTATTTTCACGATAAACTCGCACTTTACCCGGGAGAGTCCCTCGTTTTTCGTGGGGTGGGCTTGTGAGGTAAGGGTGAGGGTGTGCGGTGTGAGATGGACGTGTGTGGTGGTTTGGAGACAGGGCGTGGGGAGATGGGGGCGATGGGTTGGGAGAAGGGGGGTTTTGGCAGTGTGGAGGTTGGGGGATTATCCAGGTCTCAGCCTCTGTTTCGCATGGCTTCACATCCCGGGGTCTGGCACCACCTCTGGGAGGTCGGTGTAAGCTGCCATTGCCCTGCCAATCACCACTGCGTCTCTCGTGGGAGCAGTCCCACAGTGAAATCTCCCAATTGGTCTCCAAGGAGACTGCGCCAAGCAGCTATGGCGTCGAGATAGCAGCTCAAGAGGGAGTGGCTCCTGGTTGTTGTGAAGAACCCGATGAGACATATCCAATGCAAGGTTTCCAGGCAAGGGCAGGCTGGCCACGTGGTGAACAGACCACAGCACATTTGACGATCTTCCTGGGAGGTTCGGTCAAACACCCCTCACTATTTTTACAGCTTTCTTCAGGCACCTTCCTCTCTGGTGAGTATTTTAGCTTGATTTTTCCAGGTTTCTTCAGCCCAGAGAGCAACGTATTTTTAATGTACAGGCAGAGAATTTAATATTTATTTGAAACTATGATGAAAAAAATATATAGCTGTACAAAAATGACTAAGTTAACCAACAAAAACTAACAAAATATGTATTGTATACAAAATATGTATATATACACACAGACACACAACTCTTACCCGCACCAAGCCCCGCCCTCGCGTTGTCAAACCATGGCCCCCTCCTGATAACATTGATGCTACTGGGGCACTATCGTTGAGTCTATAACAAACAGCACCCATGGGTATTTCTAGACAAAATAAAGTCTTCCATAGTACAGGTTTTTTGGATTAGATCACGTAAATATGAATGTGTCTTTGAACTTCCCCGCACAGCCAATCAGTAAGGTTTGTGACGTAATCAGAACATGCCAATTCGTTTACGTAACAAACCTTACTAATTGGCTTTGTCGGGTGGTGGCGTGTTGAACGACACATTTCTAATAATTGGGTTTTTACCCTTCTATCTGGCAACAAAACTGACACCTTTTTTACAAGGAGTCATGTTTGCATAGACCACAATACCTGTAGCCATAATGCCAACAAAAAACATAACTCTGATGATATATGCACTGTCCTATCATCAGAGTTATGTTTTTGTTTGCATTATGGCTACAAGTATTGTGGTCTATGCAAACATGACTCCTTGTAAAAAAAAAGTGTCAGTTTTGTTACCAGATAGAAGGGTAAAAAAACAAATATCATATTTTTTACTGGCAAATGTGGTTCCAATGGTGACACATTTCTATTTACGCGATCTAACCCAAAAAACCTGTATTATGGATGATAATGGTCTCGAAAGCCTACGTGTTAAACCGAAATAGAGGTTGATGCAGGGGCGGTTTCTTCATTAGGGCGATTGGGCGACGCACCACCAATGTCATTCAACCACAGAGTCACGCTAGCCGTCACTGTGCCTCTGGATATAGTCCAATCAGCGTCATGTCACGTTCTGTGGAGTCCCGCCTCTTTTTGGGCGATTTCACTCCGGCTGAGAATCGCCCCGAGTGGCCCCATAGACTTACATTCAAAGATGTTTTTTTTCGAACGGCGGGCGCTCCAATGCATTCTCTATGGCTTCCGGGAGGGCTCGCCCTAACGTGCTTACGTCATCATACGTAAGCACGTTTCATCCAACAATATAATTTGTCGCCACCTAGTGGAATCTTTAATAAAATAAACTTGAGTGGATTGTATATTAATAGTGAGTATAGAAACAAACAAGATGTATTGTAAGTCACTTTATTTTTCATTAATATTAAAAAAGTGAAGTTGCCTTTACATGCTTAAGCTGTTAATTTATCCATTGCATAGGTGGACCTTATCCTTATCAATCATCCAGACATTTGCCCCCCCTGAGAGATTTTGCAGGAGCCGCCACTGGGTTGATGCCTTATTAAATTGAAACATTGAACCTGTGTAAACGTGTTCATGTGTGTGTTGACTCCTGTAGGTTGTGCAGTCAGCAGTGTTTAAAGCAATCATGAATATCTGCGCTCGGTAAGTAAATGCCGAGTGATAATAACAATTACACGATGGCGACCTATATTTGGTTTTGTAAAAAAAAAACTGCATTGCACCACTTACTATCGATGCCAAACTAAAACGTAATGAAAAATTTGAACGCTCGCAGCTAAGCTTATAAAATGTGTTGCAAGTTCAAAGCTGACCTGCAGAAATATTTAAGCTTGTCCACTCAACTTCCTTGTATTTGAAAACAATAGGAACAAGTACATTTAAGCAGAAGTAAGCTTACTGTATGAAATTAATGCGTAGCCTTTTCCATTTATACCATGGAAAAGCAGATTTTTTAAATAAATGGGATAACTGTGGACATCATACAATATGCGGGATCAGCTGAAGAAACAAGTGGTGAGATTTGTACATGAAAATAACTGAGTCATTGAACAATTCTTCATATATTAATATTCAAAGGTAGTCTGAATCTGACTTGAATAATTCCGAACCCATCATTTTCCTAAAACGTGTATCTATATTGCTCACGAAGATCATTGGGAACATAATGATGTAATATTTCTGGGCGAGCCAAATTAGTGTGTAAACCAGATTTAATAAAGGTATTTTAGTATCAATCACAATCTGGTGCAAAGCAAATTTCACTTAAACATAGCCCACAAGTGTAAAATTCAAGTAAACATTAAAACATCACTTATTAATATGCTTCGAGGAATCAAAATTATCAGAAATATGTCACTACATTAAATGATGTAATAGCTAGCATATGTAGTGGTAATTTTAAATCATGGATGTGGGGATTGGGGATGGATTGAAAAGTGTAACCTGTGTGGCTATGTTACGAATAAATTGTGCATATATTCACACTAAAGTGTTAGAGAAGGGTGTAATTGGATATTAAATCTTATGAATGTTGCTGGGTCACGATTGGCTTAGACGAGATGGTCTGTACGTTAGGCCACGCCCTTTGTCAAGCGCACGTTAGGCAGGCACGTGACTCAATTACCAGAGTCACGTGACCTCTGGACAAGGTAAGTTGGCATAAAAATGTAGCTCAACTATTAACATTTGATACCTAGCTCTCCTTAATGAAATAACCATCGACACGCATTTATGTATTATAATACACTAGCAGGAAGTACCTGGCATTGCCCGGGTCTTAAAAATATTTCAAAACTACTCTTAAAAATGTAACAGCAGTGCGTACTGACTATGGTGGTACCTGATATTATTACAGCAGTGCATAGCGACTGTGGTGGTACCTACTTTTACTGCAGCAGTGCATACTGTGGTGGTACTTGCTATGATTACAGCAGTGAATACCGACTGTGGTGGTACCTGCTATGATTCCAGCAGTGAATACCGACTGTAGTGGTAACTGCTATGATTACAGAAGTGCATACCGACTGTGGTGGTACCTGCTACATCTAGCGACCGTATAGTAGTAATAACTGCACGCATCGGGGTGGGGGAGACATCACACTGAATATTTTTATAGCATTTTTAACGCGAAATAAAATGTTTCCCCCCCCCCCCCCCCACCAAAGGCGCGTGAGTTGGTATGGTCGTGTGCGCGTGATGAATAAACAAACAAAAGGTCTACTGCCTATAGTGCTAGCATCTAGCGACTGTATATATTAGTAACTGCATGCATCGATGTGGGGGGGACATGACACTGAAGAATTTACGTCAGCGTTTAGTGTATTTTTATAGCATTTTTAACGCGAAAGAAAATGTCCCCCTCACTCCCACCAAAGGCGTGCGACTTGGCATGGGCCGTCTCCCCCAACAAAGGTGCGTGAGTTGGTATGGTCGTGTACGCGTCATAAATTAAAAAAATATATAGTGAAGCGCACAAAAATCGCACTAAATCGCTAATTAAACTAATTTAAAGTTGACGGATATGAAAAAGGAATAGCGCTTGCTGGTAACTGGCTATTTTTTTATCATGTAAACCCCACCGTTGGAGAGCCAAGCGAGTGACCACACACAAACCCACACACAAGATTAGATATTGGTGAACTTGAATCAGTAGTTACTTATTTGTTATTTTATACATTTTTTTATTAAAATGTGTAAAATTCATGGTGAGATATATTACTTAGGTATCTTTAGGAGACGGAGGCCCATATTGAGGACCAATCATGACGCCAGCACGTTTATTTTACACGTTATATATATATGTAGCGCTGTAAATGGACTGCGTGCACTTACCTGCAGTAGCAGACAGGGCCCATCAGGGGCAGTACCTTGCACCAACATGGGGGTCGCTACATTCCCCAGCCCCAAAGCAGGAGGGGGCTACGGGGTGCTCTGGGATCCCCCGAGACCCCTACCAATAGGAGGGGGCTGCAGGGTGTCCTAGGATCCCCCGGGACCCCCCCTGGAACTCTCTGGAAGGGAGGTGTGGCCAGAGGCTGACACACCTGGGAGGTGTATAAAAGCCAGACCTCTGGACGGGTCCGGGGCCAGTCCAAGACTGAAGCCAGAAGACCAGCTAGCCTAGGACTCTGGGACCCCTAGCGTCGCTGTCCTTGTAAGGGCCGGGACTCTGTGGGCCAGTGGTGAGACCCTGGGAACCCCCGGCCCGACGTCCTTGTAAGGGCCCGGTCCGAGTGGGCCAGTGGTCGGGACCTGTACCTTGGCTGGGTTGGGTCAGCGTAGCCTCCCCTAGGTCAACCGTAGCCAGAGGACATAGAGCTGTAGCCCCGTGTTAGAGCACGGTAGTCCGGAGGCCGTACCTCCCCAGGCAGTAGGTGAAAAGGGCCGTTGCCCTAGTGAAGGCTTTGACTGTTGCTGTTAGCGTTTATTGGAATAAACGCGTTGCCTCTACGAGTCGTCTCCGCTCTCCGTGAACTCACTACAAATATATAAGAATGATAGTGTGCAAATATGGTAATATTAAATAGTTATATTCATTGGGTCTTTCGGTAAAGTCACGTAGATAGGTTGAAAGAAAATTACAAAGAACGGCGTTTTGATTGCAATGCAAGCGGACGTCATCAGGAGCAAAAAAAAAGTGAGGAAAGCTGCTGAGGCAGACTCTTTTAAAGGTTTGAAATGGGTGTAGCCCAAGGGTCATAAACGAAGTGGGCGGGGCTATTGATGTTAATGTGAGAAATTACCATGTTATTGTAAGATCGGAGGGCGACCTCCACGACGAGGGTGCAGAAGTGGCTATATTAATGTGAGAGATTAGCATGTTAATGTAAGATCGGAGAGTGGCGTCCAAGACGAGGGCGCGGAAGTAGCTATGGTAATGTGAGAGATTAGCATATTAATGTAAGATAGGAGAGCGGCGTCCAAGACCTCGGCGCGGAAACATCACAGCCAGTTATGATTTATACTGGTTTAATAATGTCCTTGCAATGATTGCTTAGTTTGTACCCATCTTCTCGGTGGAAAGTGTGTCTCTGTCTATAAATATTGATGGCTTCATGAACTAATCTTTGTTGATAGCCAGTGGGTTTGCAAAGTACCTTCGTCTTGGAGAAATCAATTTCGTGTGAGCCCACCGCATTAAAACAATGATCAGCCACGGCCGAGGTATTGGTCCTACTATATTTCAGATCTGCCTTATGTTCACGAACATGGTCAAAGACATATCGCTTGGTTTCACCAATGTAACTACTGCCGCAGCCACAGCTTAATTTTTAGACGACTGGGTATTGCATGTCAGGGATCACTTCCTTCACAGATGGGATCAGATCATACATTTTATGTACTGTGTTAAATCGAACCTGGATCTTGTGTTTGATCATGATTTTGGAGATCTTTTTGGTCTCGGAGCATCCAGCCAGACCCGGGACCCGGTGACCTGCCACCGATGTGGCCCTGTACTTGTCTCTAGCACGTTGACAGTTCCCTGTTTGCTGGGGACAGACTATTTGAACCAGCTCCTGAAAAAATTGTGACAGACCAAGGGTACATCGAAATGCCATTCGGGGAACGTGTATATTTCTTACGTCCAGACAACAGTACCTGGACGTCAGCTCAGGTGCAGGCAGTCGCAAAAGAGATGCTCATAGTACCTCCAGCAGCACACATCTTAATTCCCTTTGATATCGCACACCTATAGTGACGGCTCGACCAGACACACCCATATTGGTATCACCAGCAATGGCGATCATGGATCGCCTTAGCAGGAGCGGACACCATACTATGTCACCACCCAAAATTGTTCATTCAAGTTTTAAACATAGCAAACACACCTGTCACAATACATGGGGCAACAGTGTTGGCACATGTGTGGTCCATGCCAGCAGGGGGTGGAGAAGTGCAGGCAAGAATAATGATGGATGCAACTGATCCTGCAAATAAGGAGGCTATGCCCTTGCTGGAAGCCATCATATCGCAGGATCCTAACTTGTCCGAGCCACAGCATCAGGCCCTTCAGCGTTGTCAGAAGAGTTTGAGGACATTTTAGTAAGGGACCGTATGATTTCGGTCATATTGATTTCATGTCACATCACATAGAGATGGGAAATGCGCCGCCTATCCGCCAAAATTAATATTGCATGGAGCCAGTCAAGAAAGCTCAGACACAAAACGCCATCGATGAGATGTTAAGAGCCGATATTATCTCGCCATCCATGAGCCCATGGGAGGGGGCCCTGTCATCCAGGTGAAAAAGCCAGATGGTTCATTGCGATTTGCGTCGACTTCCATTGATTAAATAAGATCACAATGGAGGATGCTTATCCACTACCATGGATTGACGATTCTTTGGACGCCTTAGCAGGAGCCAAATAATTTTCTACATTGAACCTATCATCAGAATTTTGGCAGCTACCATTGGATGAGGATTAAAAATACAAAACCGCCTTTAGGACACCACAGAGGCTATTTAATTTTAACTATCTTCCCTTGGGATTACAAATGGCCCCAGCCACATTCGAACGGCTCATGGAGCTGATATATGATTGGTTTCCAATGGGACATTTGCCTGATATATTTGGATGACGTAATTGTGTTCGGATGATCCTTCCAAGAACACTTACACCGGTTGAGGCTGGTTTTCTCACGAATCAGGGAAGCACATTTTAAACTCAAGCCTTCTAAATGCCATCTCGCATGGCACTTCATCAAATATTTAGGGTACATGATCAGCGCAACGGGGGTAGCTATGGATTTATAAAAACAAATGCGGTGTGTTAGGGAATGGCCCGCCCCCGTATCCGTGACAGATGTTAGAACATGTATAGGTTTTGTTTCATATTACCTCAGATTCGTACAGGATTTTGTGGCCATCGCGAAACCCCTACATGTACTTAAAGCGCTTCCCAGTGCAAGGGAGAGTCCCCCCATACCGAGACATAGCTCACGTGATCCAGTCCATGGTGCCGGTCACCCCCTTCTCAGCGGGGTCTTTCACCTCTGGAACCCAGAGGGCCAAGAGATGATGGAGACGGAGTCCTCGGCTCAAAGGGCATGGCGCCTCACCACTCGGCAGCACCCGCTTGGATCCAGTACCCGAGACCTCGCACTTGGCGGTCTCGGTAGGCCTCAGGGACCCGGGTTCGGTGGGGCTTGAGTTGACTTTGTCAGTGAACTGGAGGGCGCGGGTGACTCCGCTGGTGGTCACTCGTCACCGACACTCCGCAGCGATGTGGCCAGATCGACCACACATAAAGCACTTGGGAATGGGTCCACAGGGCAGGGGAAGATCTTGCTTGCATCCCCCGGCCCCCCACTACCGCCATAATATCTTCCATGCTCCATGTTGCAGCCTCCCACCTTGCCCGCTGCTGCTTCTCCTCGAAGACCTGTATCTTCCGGGCCGCCGTTGAGGATTAAATTTCTGTGCCGACGGCGGACGGGCAGGGCAACCCTCAGCTTTATTGCCAGCTCCCGTAGCCTTTCCGCCACTCGACGGTCGAGCGCCCCCTCACCCAAAAGTGAGTGCCTCCTGTCCCAGTGCCAGCAGCCCTGCTCTGAAGGCGTACAGAGTCTCGTCCTCCATCCGCTCCCTCGGCAGGAATTTTGTGCAAGCCTCCTGCGCCAGATCAGGAGCAGCTTCTTGCAGTTTCATCGCTCTTCGCACGTCCTCTGTGTGCTCCCGCGCTTGACTCAAAATGGCGCCTGCTGGTCATGGGACGTCCTCCGGAGACAAAATGGTGCTCACCATGTGCGCGGTCCCCCATCCGGAGCCCCTTTCTCCCACTCCGACGGAAGCTCCCGCATGGTTTTCCCCACTCTCCTCTACGCCATCCCTTGGGGTACGCGCCTCGTGCCGACCCATGCCCCTCTCTCCATGGCGGTCCTTCGGCATGCTGTTTGGTCGGCGCGTGACCACAAGAAAGTCTCAGCCACTCTCCCCGTCGACGTGCAGCTCCTGCTGTCTCTCCATTGATGTTCAGTCGTTCTCTCTCCGTCGACGTGCAACCGCTATCTCTCCATCGACGTGCAGCCCCTCTTGCCGTCGACTCGCAGCCCTTCCTGCCACCTGGCATAGCCACTGTCGCCGTCGATGCTCAGCCGCTCTCTCTCTGTCGACATATAGCTCTCTCTCCGTCGACGTGCAGCTGTCCACGCTGTTGACGCGCAGCCGCTCCTGCTGTCTTGCTTTGCCACTCTCTCCGTCGACGCCCAGCCGCTCTCGCCATCTACGCTCAGGTGCTCTCGCCCCGTGGATGCGTAGCTGCTCTCCCCACAAATGTGCATAGCAGCTGTCCCGCCAATCCATGGCGGCGACTCTGCTGCCCAGCAGCTCACAGGCTTAATAACCAGGACCCCGGGTCCTGGGACTGTCGGAGGGATGACCTTCTATCCGTCCTCATCCCGATGACACTACAGATTGATTTTCAATACCCCACGTCTGACACCAAATATAGTGTCTTCCATCTCCTCGAGGCTTGTGTGTTTGTGCGGGTGGCATGCATCGCACACACACTAAGTCGGAGACGAGGTAGTCGCAAGAGGCACCGTCTTTCCTTAATTATGTTCACACCACCAACTACGGCCCCCTCTCTCGCGACCACACTGCCATTTGTCCCAGCCCAGACATGATCCCATCCGTGTTGCACTGACGGCGTCGACCGATACAGCCAACTACTGTCTGGCCGCGCAATGATCGGGCGAAGTTGGCAGCGATGAAGGCGGCGACGACAACGATGACGAGACGAGTCAAATCCCAGAACCGGTAGCCCAGAGCTCTCACTCTTCACTTCTTATATTCCCCTCCCTTCTCGAACCCACCAGAGGGTTCCAGGGGCATCCCCACGAGGTCTACCATGACCTTTACCCTAGTTCCTCCACCCTGCTGGCACACCCGTGTATATGCTCAACAGCGTGTGCACTAAGTGTCCACCTGCAGTTGCAGCTGCTGTACAACAGTCAGCGCTGTGTCACTACATTTGTGTGCATGGCACAAGGTGTGGGAGCTATGTGCCATGTGTATGTATGCTACATGGCAAGACTGTATACAAAAGAGGCAAATTGATATGTAAAGACAGATGGATATGCAAAGAAACAAAGGTATAGATAAGAATAAAAAATACAAATGAATGAAGCCTTGATTGATTGCGTTGCAAGCACTATAATATACTTCGTATAATAAAGCATGCACAATGAGCAATAAAAGCTTACATTAGCATTTCACAGGATTTATCAAATATATTACTGTAATCCCTTTTATATTTATGTTCTCGGATACACTATGCAGGTATCCCTCTATTTATGAACGTTAGATTTAATATTTTTTGCGTTTAAGCAATTTACAACTTGTGGACGCTTTTATATTAACGAAATGTCACTGGCACACACCATGATATCAAACGACAAGCCGCTAGGAGACTGCGGCATCCATCCCCGACAGCGTCACTTCATCCCCACAGTGTGGTGATGGTGGTGGCGGTAGAGTGACATGCAATCATAAATTTTCAACAAAAGTGCCAGTTATTTAAACTACTTTTGCCTGTCTACGCCCATAATGAATTCGAAAATGAAATCATCTACAGCTGTCAGAGGTGTTCAGCTTAGTCGAACAAGCTATGGACATCCTCAAAAACGCAGACAATAATTGCTCGCGCATAATGGAGACTGCCTTGCGCTGTTACATCTCTAGATGCTTTTCTTAAACCTCGTACATCAGGCACCCCAGCCACTGAGGAAGAGCCACCCACCAAGATTCAGCCCAACAATCATCCCTCTCAAGGCCTCCAAAAACTTCAACTCCAATCCTATTGAACAAGTAACGGCCTCCACATCACCTTTACAGTCATTCTAACATGCAGGTCTTTTGGTGCGTTTCCTGAAAAGGTTAATTATTTTTATTTTCAATTAATTATTATTCAATCGTTTTAATATTAATGTGTTAATGGAAAAAGTCATTTTGATTAACGAAATTTTTTACACTTTTTTAACGAACGCATCACTTTCGGAAATCGAGGGATACGTGCAGCTAACAATCTGAAACCAAATTGCACTGTGACATGTGGAGGACATGTTGAATTGATCCAATCGGCTCAAATTTTACCAGAAAATAAAATGTATCAACCTTTGCAAATTTCATGCTGATTGATTTTGTATTGCTTATCAACTAAGCATCATTGTTAATTCTAGATTTGAAGCTTTCGTGACTGCAAGGAATCATCTTCTTAGGTGTTTTCGGTAAAGTCACGTAGAAAGTAAAATAAAAGCTTTAACACTCCAATTTGTAATGAACAGCGATACTCCCTAAGATAATTAATAAAAGTCTATTGTCATCGATTAGAAATAATAAAATTTGCCTCAATACGCTGATCGAATCCGTCAATCACGGCCAATAAACTATTGTATTGAACTGATTGACCTGCACTGCTGTTCTCATGACGGCAAGGCACCTACTAATTGTCAGCTCGGTTGATATTATTGTTTATGCCTCTCAATGTAAATGGATTCTCTAGTTAGTCTTGGCCAATGATAATAATAATCTTTGCAAAATACATAGACATTATCAAAATCAACTGAACATCCTTGTTGGAAAATATGATCCGCAACTGCATATTATTTTGATTAGTTTCAATGTCATCGTGTAATTGTTAATATCACTAGACATTGACTTACCGAGTGCATATATTCATGATTGTTTTAAACACTCTTGACTGCACATCCTGCAGTGGTCACCACATACATGAACAAATTCGCACAGGTCCAATGTTTCGATTGCATAAGGCACCAGACTCTATTTTGTAGGGAACTACCCATGGGTCTTTTGATTACAGTTTCAATGTCAACGCTCGAAATTACCAGATTTAATTTTACACTCAACGCTGTTCATTCGTGAATTATTGCATCAATTTCTTTAGTTGGCTTTGAAACGTTTAAACTAACTCCAAAATACGTGCATTATCTGATACAGTTGTTTGTGGCCTGATGTGACTTTACCGAAAAAACCTAAGAACATCATTGTTAAATTACAACAGATACAATTATGCAGACGTGATAGGCAATAAACAAGGCGTAACACATTCAACTTTGCATAGCTTTTATAATATGTACTCTAATCCCGACTTTGATCATGATGTAGGCTGTGTAGGTAACTTAGCTCAATTAAAATTACAATTTTCTGCAAAACATGAAAACATTTAAGGTTAGTGTTCAATTAAATGTAAAACTAACACGCAGTGTTTTTCGAAAGAAAGCACGCACTCATGTATACCTGTCGAACCCCGTATCAGTGCCTGCCTCATTACAGACCAATTCAGACCTTATTGGTCACTCCGTGCCCTTATAACTCTCAACGTTCATCCCACAAAGTCCCATCACAAGGGAGACATACAAATAGAAAAAAAATGTGCCCGTATTGAAACGGTTGTACGCTGTATGGACCTGAAACCTCAATTTCCCTGTAAACCGTATGGATTGACAGGTATGTTCATGCCGATCTGAATGCACACTCGCACCATCATACTCAACAATAAATACTCTGTCATTGAGACGCCCATACATCAGGCCACAAACAACTGTATCAGATAATGCACGTATTTTGATTCCAAAGAACACAGGATGAGATGTTACTATCCTTTGTGCAAGCACTTCCAAGAGTTCATGAACAGTGAGCCTGGTGAAATTTGGGGAGCGCATCGTCAGTAGTGACCCTTTGGTTCCTAGGGTGTTTCGGCCTTTCATACTATACACCCTCCCCAAAGGCGGCCAGCGACAGGGTGATCAATCCTACGCTTGCGTCCCATTCACAATTAGTCATAGGAGTTGCCTTGTTGTTGATAGCCAACATCCCATGGGACTATGCATGGCAGGGGCGTCCTCCTCCCTGAGTCAAGCATTGTTGACTGCATACCTCCTGGCCCTCTCACTTTGGGGCCCAGCTGGGGTCTTTCCTCTTCATCCAGAGCCACTGACTGCTGCCTTCTGCCGCCTCCGATACAGCTCTGATTGCCGAACGCTGGCTCTGGCCCTTAATTCCCAGGTCTCTAAGCAGTCTGGTTGTAGATATTGCCACAAAACCTCTGCAGCCCACCTCCACTGGTCGGACTTCTGTGTTCCAGCCATGATGCCGTGCTTCGGCAGCTAGATCGGCATAGCGCAGATGTTTTCGCTCATACGCCTCATCTACTGAGTCCTCCCAGGGTACTGTGAGCTCAATGATGAAGACCTTCTTGAGCGAACGGGACCAGAGCACCATGTCAGGTCTTAGGGTGGTGGTTGCGATCTCCGGAGGAAACACAAGTTGCCGGCCAATGTCAGCTAGCATTTTCCAGTCGCGGGCCAAGCGCAGCTGGTCTCGCTCTATTGGTGTAGAGCCGCTCTTCGGTGGTTTAGTCCCTTCGCGGACAAAGGTCGTCCGTAAGGGGTGTGATGCTGTTGGGGGTGGTAGGGAGTTGGTGGCAGCTCGCTTGTCCTCCAGGGCGGACGCAAGGTTTTTAAGGACTTGGTTGTGACGCCAAGTGTAGCGTCCTTGGGTGAGGCTTGTTTTACACCCTGTGAGAATGTGCCTGAGGTTGGCTGGCATGGAACAGAGGGCACAGTCCGGATCTTCACCATACCATTGGTGAAGATTAACTGGTGTTGGAAGGATGTCATATGTTGCTCTGATGGAAAAGCTCAACCGCCTCGCTTCCATGGCCCACAGATCCTTCCAGCTGATCTTCCTCTTCTCCACACTGTCCCATCGAGTCCACTGTCCTTGTTTGGCAAGAGAGACTGCCTTGGCCCACCTTGCAGCCTCCTCTTGATGGCGTACTTCCTGCACTACCATCTTCCGCCGCTCTGGTGCAGTGGCCTTACTCCAAGTGAAGTATTGGAAAATGACGGCAGGAAACTCCTTGACGGGAACACACTTCTTTTATTAAATCTTGACTTGTAACAATACAACGCGTGGCCTCTCTTCTTCACAATGCGCTTCTCTTGACTCTGGATTCTGTGCTGCCGGCTCTCTGTGCCTCGTGTAGACTCCGCGCCTCGGCTACACTCCTCTCTCGCCTCGTGTAGACTCTGCGCCTCTGCTACACTCTCCACTCGCCTCGTGTAGACTTTGCCTCTCTCTCTCTGGCTACACCGTATGCATACTCGGCTCGTGTAGACCTTCCTCTCTCGCTGGCTACACCGTATGCATACTCGGCTCGTGTAGACCGTTCTCTCTCGCTGGCTACACACTATACATTACTCAGCTCGTGTAGACCGTTCTCTCTCGCTGGCTACACACTATACATTACTCAGCTCGTGTAGACCGTTCTCTCTCGCTGGCTACACACTATACATTACTCAGCTCGTGTAGACCGTTCTCTCTCGCTGGCTACACACTTATACATTACTCAGCTCGTGTAGACCGTTCTCTCTCGCTGGCTACACACTTATACATTACTCAGCTCGTGTAGACCGTTCTCTCTCGCTGGCTACACACTTATACCTTACTCTCCTCTACTCTCCATTACTCTCCTCTCCGGGCTCTATCTCTGCACCTTCGTCTTCATTCTTAGATGGTTCCACTTCTGCCCCTGCTCCTCTGTGCATCACCTTATATACCCCTTCTTCCCGGGAGACGGAGCGGATGCGGACCTCAACGTCAGCACCGCTCCTCAGTTACCCAATCCCCACGCGCTATCCCTACGATCCGGTTCCGCTCAGCGCGTGTCTCCACTCCCCGACCAATCACACCGCGCTGCTACCCGATCACTCCCTCTGGGCGCGTCACCGGCACACAGCCAATCAGCAGCACTACCCCCACCCGCGCACTGACGCCTGCTCCTCCCCGTCAGCGCGCGTCACCACACACACACCCGTACATACGCGCTGGCACACGACATATACACCCAGCGCGTATCACCACTACATCACCCCCTCCCACATAGCTCGCAGCCGGCCCGGCTGCTAACAACAACCAACCGCGACGATAAAACGACAACCAACAAAAAAAAACCCCGTAACCCCCCGAGTGTGCCCCGTAACATAACACCACAACAACAACAACAAGAACAACTATGTACAGATTGACAATGAACCCGAAAAGTCAACAATAACACGATACGAGCAAATTCGAAACGAACGCGCCCCACGTCCCTGCGACTACACGCAGTGACGAGGCGCTCCAACTGCCCCGACTCCTCACGAGGCAGGTCATGCAAAGTAGCACGACCTGGCGCGAGTCCGTCTGGCTGGTCCATCGTATGGGGCGGGACACTGACGACCGTCCGGCGGTTCCGGCTGCTCCAGACGGCGCGGAACGGGCCTGAAAGGGCCGGCCCCGCCGCGGAGATCCGGCCGCCGGTGATCGGCAGCTGTCAGTTCCGAGACACCTGGGAGCAGATCAGGCGAAAATACGTGTGGATCAGGCAGAGACATTTCCCCCTCTGGGTCGCCGGTCACGTCACACGCCCGGCCATCACGACACAAGGGGAGGCCATATGGAGGCGAGAACGGTTTCAGTCGGGAGGGGTGAACGTACCACCGGCGCTTTCCCCACTTTATCTGAACGCACTGGGGCCGTGCAACGCGCACGACCTCCACGGGTCCCCTCCACGGTCTCAACAATTTAGGCGACGTAGCCAAGGGTGCCTGAGGGCAATGCAGCCAGGCCCTGTCACCTGGTTTCCATTCGTGCATGGACACCTTCCGTGCCCGCAACCGTTCATTAGCAATTTGGCGAGCCCGCGAATTAAGCCGCGCGGCCTCCCTCGCCACTGTCAGCTTGTGAATATTAAACTTAATATGTTCCGCCAAATTAGAATTAGTTCGTGGAGCGGACAGGCCAAGTTGCGTTTCTATTGGCGGGTCAGCTTCCCGACCGTACATCAAATAGAATGGGGAAAACCCCGTAGCTGCATGGGGGGCCATTCTATACGCGGCAAGGACTCCCGGGACCTGCAGGTCCCAATCTACATGTGCCTCGCACACCTGCTGGCACAGCATGGAAGTCAAGGTTTTGTGGAGTCTCTCCACCATCCCGTCAGTCTGCGGGTGGTACGGGGAGGTACGCACCTTCTTGGTACCCAACAGATCGCACACCTCTTGCAACAATTTACTCGAAAAATTTTTACCTTGGTCGGTCAGCAGGCGTTCGGGAGCCCCCTTGTCCAGGACATAGCCCTGGACGAAGGCATCCGTCACAGCCGCTGCCGACTGGTTAGCGAGAGGCCACGCCATAGGCCATCGGGTAAAGTATTCGACCCCCACTAACAAATATTTATTCCCTCTCGGCGTGACTGGGAAGGGCCCCAAAATATCGAGTGCAACGAGCTCGTTGGTACGCGAGACTTGAATAGATTGCAGCGGTGGATTAGCTGCCACGGCCGGTGGTTTACGCCTGGCGCACTCAACGCACCCCTTCAGAATATGCACCACATCACTTCCCATTCCCGGCCAGTAATAGTCACGCTGAAGCAGGGCAAGCGTCTTGTTAACTCCCAAGTGCAAGAGGCGTTCGTGTGCCGCCAAGACAACCCTCCCCCTCACAGCGGAAGGCACCACGAGTGCGTTCCGCCGGGACAAACTGTCCCATTTCAATAACACGCCCCGCTCAAGTACATAGGAGCCGGTACGCTCCTGGTCCCCCTCGGGACCCCCAACCTTGCGGCGCAATGCTAGCAGCGAGCTGTCCGCCATCTGGAGGCGGCCCCATTCGCTGAGCGACAGCGAGAGCAGCGAGTCCCGACCCTGAGAGGCAGTGGAATCATCCCCGATCGGTGCGCCCGCTGTCGCAGCCAGTGCCCCCATCTCCCCCGCAAGCGTCGGTTTACAGCGCGCCGATCCCGACAAACACGCGCATTCATCACAAGGCAACAACCGCGACAAGCAATCGGCATTCGTGTGTCGCAACCCCTTACGGTACGTAGTCGTAAACTGATAGTCCTGGAGGACTTCCAACCAACGCGACAACTGGCCCGAGGGCTGGGCGACCCTCAATGAATACTGTAGCGCCGCGTGGTCCGTTCTGACTGTAAAGTGACGACCATAAAGATATGGCCTAAACTGCTGCACAAAAAAAACAATGGCAAGCAGCTCGCGACGGGTGACACAGTAGCGCGGCTCCGCCGGAGACAACACCCTACTACCGTAGGCGACAACTCTTTCGACACCCCCAACGACTTGGGATAGCACCCCCCCAATGCCCGTGTTGCTAGCATCCGTGTCCAGCAAAAAGGGACTGGCAAAATCGGGATAACACAAGGGTGGGGCACCCACCAAGGCGTCCCGGAGGGAGCGAAACGCGGCCTCCTCCTCCGGTCCCCATTTGAACTTCACTCCCTTCGCCGTTAGAGCGTGCAAGGGTTTTGCAATAGTGGCGAAGTGCTCAACGAACCGCCGATAATAAGAAGCAAACCCGATGAAACTACGCACGTCGGAAACGGACGTAGGTGTCGGCCACGAACCGACACAATCCGTCTTCGCGGGATCGGTGGAGATCCCCGAAGAATCGACAATGTGACCCAAGTATCTAACGGACCTACGAAGGAGGTGACATTTGGCCGGTTTAAATTTCAACTTAGCCGATCGCATTCGCAAGAACACCCCTCTCAATCGCCGGAGGTGTTCCTCAAACGTTTTACTGAAAACAATGACATCGTCCATATAAATCAAGCATGTATCCCACTGCAAGCCCGACAAAACCAGCTCCATAAGTCGCTGAAACGTCGCTGGAGAGGAGTGAAGTCCCATGGGTAACCGGTTAAACTGGAACAGCCCCCCTGGAGTCCGAAATGCTGTCTTAGGTTTCGACTCTTCGTCGAGCGGCAACTGCCAAAACCCCGATAACAAATCAAGAGTCGAAAAATATCGCGCACCAGACAATGCATCGAGGGACTCATCCATCCTGGGGAGCGGATACGCGTCAGCCACAGAGATGTTATTCAGGCGACGGAAATCAACGCAGAATCGCAGGGACCCGTCCTGCTTCTTAACCAGCACAATAGGCGCTCCCCACGGGCTAGAGGAGGGCGAAATAATATCGGCTTCTAGCATATCGTTAACAGCCGACTGAACATGTTCCTTCTCCACGGGACTCAGTCGGAAGGGATTTAGCCTGACCGGCGCCGCATCGCCCGTTTCAATGTGATGGTGCAACAAATCCGTGCACCCCATGTCATACTTATGTTTACTGAATACATCAGAGAATTCAATGAGCAACTCGCGCAGCGCACCCAACTGCGCCGCCGACAAATCGTCCGAGGCGGCACATAACGAATGGACCCACTCAAGGTCTTCCCTTGGCTCAACGTTCCGCGCGGGGCTCGAGCCCACCTGCGCAACCAACCCATCATCCCCAGGGACCTGCGCCGCGTGAGCCAGCACGGTGCCCTGCGGAATGACAGCTGGTCGCGACTCCGCGTTCAAAACCATCACAAACGGATCCCTGTCAGCCCGCACCAAAGTGTGAGCCACCGATAAATCAAGACCCCCGACAGCCTTGTTAGAAGGACCCAAAAGCATACTCTGTCCCGAAGCCTCCCTCACCCATGGTTTCCGCAACCGGAGGGGAATCAACATCTGTGAACCCGGGGGCACTTGCACTGTCTGCGTCGCCACCGCTTGTATCGTAGCGCACGCTGTCCGAATGTCAGTAGGGCCCGTCAAAAATGAAATCCGGCGACCCGATGGCAGTTCAATGCATCGTTGATCGATAAGAATTTTAATGGGCATTTTAGCCAAAAAGTCAGTGCCCAAAAGACACGGAACTGCCAAAGAAGACGAAACGAAAACGGGTCCCGACAATTTGATATCTCCAATGCAAATGGACGCCCTAACCTGACCGATAATGCCCAACGATCCCCCATTAGCGGCGTAAAATGGCACATCCACTGGAAGCAGCGGACGACATTGGACCGGAAGAATATTATAAATGAGGTCCGATATAATAGTTGCCGATGCCCCCGTGTCCACTAACACCCTAATCTCAACCCCATCAATAGATCCCGTAACAACGGACGAACCCGCCGAAGCAGCCACAATTCTATGCCCCAATTCCGCCCATTCAATGTCTCCCTGGTCCCGGCCGAACCCCCCTCGCCGAACCGAATCCCCGAACCTTAACCGGCCCTCCTCCGCCGCAACGCGGCGTCCCATGTGTGCCGAATAAACAGGCCGAGCGTGTGAGGTGCCGCGACTTGCCGGGGATTGTAGAGATGACTTGGGCTCTCGGTCGTCATCCAGCCGAGCTCCCATGGCGCGCTGCCGCGGAGCGCGGCACCCGGACGCCACGTGGCCCCGGAGGCCGCAGTTATAGCACGTGACGAGGGTCGGAGTAGATCTTGGTTGCTCCGACTTTCGGCCCGATCGCAGAGGCGACCGGGCCCCCGGCCTCCAGTCCCCTGGTCGTCCCGTGGCGAACGCCTCCTCTCGTGGGCTGACGACTTGGGGTTCGGCGACCACCAAACCCGGGGCTGCGACGACAGCAGCGTTGCAACCAACGCCTTGCTTCCGTTGCAGGGCCTCGTGCGCTTGAATACTCGTGGCGACTCTCAAAGAAGAAATATCAATCTCGTCAGCTGTGTTGATAGGGACCCCCAGGTCCTGCGCCAACTTGAGCAGCTGCTCCAAAACCATCGCGTCTTGGCCCTCCTCGTCCATCCGAGGGAACGCAGCATCAGCAAGAGCCAGCAACGCCGTGCGATAGGCCAGCGCGGTCTCCGTGGCCGCTTTCCGTCTTGCGTAGAACTGATGGCGGCACGTAGAGGGAGGCCCGTAGACCCTGGCCAACAAACCCAGCGCATCCTTCAGCGTGGAGCGGTCCGACTTCCGTGCAGCCCTGAAGGCCGCGAGCGCATCGTCGTCCAGCATGGCGGGCAATGCCCGCAGCGCCGTAGCATCGGACCACGCTGACATCTCTTGATGCGCCAAAAACCTTCGCTGAAATTGGCCCCAGTCTCCGCCTTCCGCCTTGAAGGCTGACAACGTGGGCAGGCGCTGCTGAAAAATGAAGTCATCCGCCTCGTGGTTCCTCTCCGCCTGTCCGTCGGTGTCTAAGATGGCGGCTCCAGCAGCAGACGTAAGATGGCGGACCCCCTCGCGCGCTGATGACGTCGATGCGCGCGCTTGGGAACCCACCACCACGTGGCGCTCGCCGTTCCCGCCAAAAGTAGGCCCAGGCGCAATGGCGGGAATCCCCCATTTGTTTTGGCGGGAATCTGCGGGGCGACCTTGTAAAATGTCCCCCACCGTCCCCGCTCCTCCCGACGAGCTGATCTCCGCCAAGATGGACGCGGCGGCGAGCAGCAGCTCCGCCAGTCGGGAGTGCGCCTCACGAAGCCCGGCGTCTGTCCCCGGTCGCTCGGCCGGCGCCGTCGACGGACCCTGCAGCGTGGGCAAGTCCTCTTCCTCACCCCCCGCCACCAGCGGCCCCGAGTCGTCCAGGTCTTCCTCGCGGTCAATCCCGTGGGTCCTACGGGTCTTCCTCGTCTCCATACTTGGAAGCCCGTTTCACTTCTGACACCAGATGAAGTATTGGAAAATGACGGCAGGAAACTCCTTGACGGGAACACACTTCTTTTATTAAATCTTGACTTGTAACAATACAACGCGTGGCCTCTCTTCTTCACAATGCGCTTCTCTTGACTCTGGATTCTGTGCTGCCGGCTCTCTGTGCCTCGTGTAGACTCCGCGCCTCGGCTACACTCCTCTCTCGCCTCGTGTAGACTCTGCGCCTCTGCTACACTCTCCACTCGCCTCGTGTAGACTTTGCATCTCTCTCTCTGGCTACACCGTATGCATACTCGGCTCGTGTAGACCTTCCTCTCTCGCTGGCTACACCGTATGCATACTCGGCTCGTGTAGACCGTTCTCTCTCGCTGGCTACACACTATACATTACTCAGCTCGTGTAGACCGTTCTCTCTCGCTGGCTACACACTATACATTACTCAGCTCGTGTAGACCGTTCTCTCTCGCTGGCTACACACTATACATTACTCAGCTCGTGTAGACCGTTCTCTCTCGCTGGCTACACACTTATACATTACTCAGCTCGTGTAGACCGTTCTCTCTCGCTGGCTACACACTTATACATTACTCAGCTCGTGTAGACCGTTCTCTCTCGCTGGCTACACACTTATACCTTACTCTCCTCTACTCTCCATTACTCTCCTCTCCGGGCTCTATCTCTGCACCTTCGTCTTCATTCTTAGATGGTTCCACTTCTGCCCCTGCTCCTCTGTGCATCACCTTATATACCCCTTCTTCCCGGGAGACGGAGCGGATGCGGACCTCAACGTCGGCACCGCTCCTCAGTTACCCAATCCCCACGCGCTATCCCTACGATCCGGTTCCGCTCAGCGCGTGTCTCCACTCCCCGACCAATCACACCGCGCTGCTACCCGATCACTCCCTCTGGGCGCGTCACCGGCACACAGCCAATCAGCAGCACTACCCCCACCCGCGCACTGACGCCTGCTCCTCCCCGTCAGCGCGCGTCACCACACACACACCCGTACATACGCGCTGGCACACGACATATACACCCAGCGCGTATCACCACTACACAAGTAGCACGGCTAGTTAGCCCAAGGCCTCCTCTCCCTTGCTGAACATGACCCACAATGTCAGCATGTCTGAGGGCTGCTGTTGCCTCCTGGACTGCTTTTCCTGGCCTCCATTTGCGCCCAGTTGCCAAGGTCGGCGCGTTGTTGCTCACCACTGGGTCTCGAGATTCATTCAGTGTCATCTGGAGCCTGGTTTTTGCACACTTGAATTCCTCGGTTAGACTGGTGAGGGGCAGCTTGAGGACACCATTTCCATAGAGGCCTATGGTGGTAAGGCATCGTGGAACTCCGAGCCACTTCTTTAAGTAGCTCGTGGCTCCTCTTTCCATCTTCTCCACTGTTGAGATTGGAACCTCATACACTGCTAGGGGCCACAACACCCGGGGTAGGAGACCAAACTGCAGACACCAGGCCTTTAACTTTCCAGGTAGCTGGGTGTAGTTTAAACGTTTCAAAGCCAACTAAAGAAATTGATGCAATAATTCACGAATGAACAGCGTTGAGTGTAAAATTAAATCTGGTAATTTCGAGCGTTGACATTGAAACTGTAATCAAAATACCCATGGGTAGTTCCCTACAAAATAGAGTCTGGTGCCTTATGCAATCGAAACATTGGACCTGTGCGAATTTGTTCATGTATGTGGTGACCACTGCAGGATGTGCAGTCAAGAGTGTTTAAAACAATCATGAATATATGCACTCGGTAAGTCAATGTCTAGTGATATTAACAATTACACGATGACATTGAAACTAATCAAAATAATATGCAGTTGCGGATCATATTTTCCAACAAGGATGTTCAGTTGATTTTGATAATGTCTATGTATTTTGCAAAGATTATTATTATCATTGGCCAAGACTAACTAGAGAATCCATTTACATTGAGAGGCATAAACAATAATATCAACCGAGCTGACAATTAGTAGGTGCCTTGCCGTCATGAGAACAGCAGTGCAGGTCAATCAGTTCAATACAATAGTTTATTGGCCGTGATTGACGGATTCGATCAGCGTATTGAGGCAAATTTTATTATTTCTAATCGATGACAATAGACTTTTATTAATTATCTTAGGGAGTATCGCTGTTCATTACAAATTGGAGTGTTAAAGCTTTTGTAATTCGAATAAAGCGTTATTTGGTTAACGTTTAATTCAATGGGGGTACTCGCAATGATAAATTAGTGATATAAGTTGATTGAATAGATTGTTGTGTTAGATTTTTTTTATTATTATTATACATCATTAATTTATTTAAAATTAATGGCTCGTGTTATTTCATGGTATGTATTTAATTAAGTGTCATTTAAGAGGATTGGTTAAATTAGCTCCGAGTAGGTTGTTCGGTTTTCGTTTGCCCCTACATTTTGACAAGAGCCCAATGAGTAATCGACCTTACCATTCCTTAAGGTTAGTTACTCCAGCTCAGAGTAGGTTATCCATAGCTTCTCAAGCTTCCTTGCATAAAGCCTTTCAGTCTTTCGCTCTATATTTTGCTGCGTTTCCGTTATGCAGAGCTCGCCCATCTGTTTCATGTGCTCTCTCTCTCTCGTGAATAGCATCTACTCAGTGTGTGGCTCTTTCTTAGGCACTTGGTGATGTCTTAAGGACCCCAGATACGCACACTCCCGAGCCCCGCTCTTCATCTGGGATGCCGTGGTGGCTAGGAGATGTTAACTACCTCGACTGGTATACAAGGAGGTCGTGGGTTCGATCCCAACCCTAACGCCTGCTGCATATTTGGAGCTTGCGTGTCTCTCTCACCATGGTCGGTTGGATTTTTCTCTGCGTTTTCTGCTTTTACCCTCCACGTTTAGAAACATGCGTTTAGAGCATTTGGCTGCTATAAATTTCCATGCGATAAGCCACTTCGTTGAGCTATCATTTGTGGCCAGGTCACTTCTGAAAAAGAGCTACACAGCTCAGTGAGGCTTACCTGTAAATTTTAAAATAATTTATCATCATATTATCATCATGTGGAAATGTATAACGCGTGAGTCGTGATAAATTATAAAGCTTTGTTCACGTGACAATCGTAATAATTGGCTGTGTCAGGTGGAGGTGGGGTGTACAACACATTTACACAGTCTAACCAAATATATAAATAACGCCGTAATCTGTATGTATGTCTCAAAAACATCTACGGTACTTCTCGACAAGGTAGAAAGCTCATATTTTGAACATTATGTTATGACACACACAACAGGAAAAGTAAAAATATCCGCGATTTTTTCTATTTTAGAGCCCCCAAATCTAAATTTTAAATGCCTCAAAAAACATGTTTTTGTGTATCATTCACAAATCGTAAAAATATAAGTTTGCGTTTTTTTCGTTTGTTCGAGCGTTAAATACAATTAAAGCGAGAACCATTGTTCATCTTTATTTTTTTACATTTCGGATTTAAGCGGTTATGAATGAAAAAATATCCGCATTTTATGATGCTTAAATCTGAATAATGAAAACGGTAAAAGATAGCAGCTTCACCTCATAGAGTATTAAGTGACATTTTTTTTGTCCTTTCTATTAAAAAAGAACGCAATCTTTAAATGGAGCAGTTCCGATAGGTACATCTTTAAAGATAAGAAGTTAAATTAAGCCGTTAACAATTTGTGTTTTTTCGCGGGAAAATGCCAATATTTTTTAGTAGTTTGTAAGTTATAGATTTGAAGCTTTCGTGACTACAAGGATTTATACTCTTAGGTTTTTTCGGTAAAGTCACGTAGGTAAAAAATAATAATAAAAGTAATAATAAAAATACAATAATAAATCACGACGTTTCGGAGGCAACACAAGTCTCCGTCATCAGGTATTTTTTTAACCTAGTTTGTAAGTATCTGATCGTAGATAAAATAGTAGAAAAAAAACACATGAGGTAATTATTATATTTAATGAAAACTTTTGCCTGATGAAGACAGGCTTCATGAACTAGTTATTTTTATTTTAATAACAGTGCAATGCCCCACTTCAGGTTGTAGCAAGAAGGCTACAAAACATAACTTTTGGAAATATTTAGCAATGTTGCTCATGTACATTTATGCCGAAAGAAACTCATGAATAGGCCATGAATACATCACTTCGAAAAACGAGGAGTTGCTTGAATGAAAAGAGGTAACAAAAAGCGAGATTAAAAAGTAAAACTGTGTTCTGTCCCTGTTTAGCTCAATATATAAATATAAGTAAAACACATGACATTTTATATTTGAACGGGATGATAACTCATGTTGGATTTACCATGTCTCTTTTTTGCAAACTAGATTCGTCAGATCTTTTCACAACACATTTAAGCTAGTTTAGAGATATTCGCTTGGCTGTGGCTGGCCAGCATTTTTGGCAGGAGAAATATTTCCGTCCATGATCTCGTTCTTCCTGACTTGGCACATCCATTTAAAAGCAAAGTTAATCAGGTGCATGTGTGCATGTGTGTGAGAGAAATAGAGCGAGATGCAGAAAAAGAGGGGACGTGTGTCGTGTAAGTGGACATTATAGCAGCTGTCGACTCTACCTGTTTAGTGTAGAGGAGTCCGTCTCTCCGCCACGACAATGCTCGTCTGAGAAAGCCCAACACAGAGGGGCGGCTTCTTAAAAGTGAGCGCAAGGGGAAGTGAAACGTTAAAAGGAAGTAATTTTACAAACAATTCGGCCAAAGTAAATATAATTTAAATATAGAATAAGTTGCTCATGACCCTACATCACACACACCTGTTGGCTTGCCATAGGTGTTCTACATCTTGGCATCAATTGTCACATTATTTATATGTGTACAGCCCTTTGTCAATCTACTGCTGTTGGCTTGCGGGTTATGAGGGTAATTTGATTATGGATGAATCCACGGGTCAGTGTGGGCTGGTGAAAGTGAGGGACTGAGACGTGGAATCATAAAACAGTGCAATAGATTTGTCTGTCCCTGTCCTCTGCTGCCAATAACGTAGTTCACAATTTAGCCATATCGTGTGGAATTTAGCCACAATTGCCATAATGCAGCTTGAGTTGATTCTGTGATGAGGCCATGTTGCATGCCAGCAATGCAACACTGTGAGTGTAGACAGCCATATACCCGAAACATGATTGCTGGGTGTGCGTCTGAGAACAGGGTTGTACAACAGTATTAACTGATGTGCATATCACGTTAAAGTGTGCATTTGACCAGTGGGATTTTTCCTACGATTTGGATTGCACTTGTGGGTGGATGGTGATATCCACTGCTTTTCTTGGTTCCTGAGGTGCAGAGAACCCTGAGAAGTAACAGCTCACCCCTCTGGTTCAACCTTATTAGCAGTAAGAATTTGGATATCTTTATTTGCTCTCAAGTCTCTTAAGGCTTTTGCTTCACTTAAGGTAATATTTTTGCTGCTGATAAGGGCCGATCGACTGTTGTGATGCCCCGTGAGGACTATTATAATAAATCAAAGATTTACTCAATAAATATGAAACGAGACCCAACCAGCACTTTGGAACGTAAAACAACGGCAATCATTGCCAAGTCATCAATTCCCAAGGAAGAGAAATACCTGATCAAACCAAAGGCATCAAAACCACCAAGACTTTATGGGCTACCAAAAATTCACAAACCTGATGTCCCATTAAGCCCCATAGTACAATAGGCTCTGCCGCGTACAAATTAGCACAATACGTAACGAAACAAATACAGCCCTACGTCGGTAGGACCTCTTTGTTAATCAAATCTCTGAACATCTCGTAAATATAATTAAAAATATTAAGCTTAATCCTAATGATATTCTCGTAAGTTTTGATGTGACCTTTCTGTTCCCGAGAGTTCCGGTCAACGAGTCAAATATATTACCCGACACTCTGGTAACGAACAACGGTTTAGCCAAAGATATGCCAAAACTAGCTGAACACTGATAATTGTTTTTTTACCCTTTTAACTGGCAACAAAACTGACACCTTTCTGACCACAATACCTGCGGTCAGAATGCAAACAAAAAACACAACTTTGATAATGTATGCACTGTCCTTGAAAATGATTGGTCCACACCCGGGACAGCTTTCCTTTGAGCCTAGTCTCACATGGTGTTGGACCAGATGACGCCAAAAGGCGCACAACTCAAAGACAATGCACCATCAGAATATGATGTTCCAAAGGTAGCTGAATACTGTCTAAATAACACCTACTTATTGTGGCAAGGTGACTTCTATAAACCAAAGGAAGGAGCAGCAATGGGCTCTCCTTTGTCTTCTGTGATAGCGAATTTGTACATGGAAGATTTTGAAACAAAAGCAAGAGCTTCAAGCACACTAAAACCATCTGCTTGGTTTAGATATGTGGATGACAAATTGGTGGTCTGGCCACACGGCAAAGATACACTGAACGCATTTCTAAATCATCTCAACTCACAAAACCCATCCATCCAGTTCACCATGGAAGTGGAAGCTGACAGAACTCTACCATTTCTGGATATTCTGCTCAGACGGGGTAGAAATGGTAAACTAACAGTGTTTACCGAAATAAAACGCATACTGACGCCTATCTGAATGCAGAGTCACACCATCACCCGCACAGAAATCTGCTCTTATCAAGACGCTCATTCATCGAGCTAAGAAAGTGTCAGATGGTGACAGTCTGAGAAGTGAAATTCAACACGTTAAAGAAGCGCTGCAAATGAACGGTTACAATGATGCACAAATCAACAGGGCATTGAATACCAAAACCAAATCAAATAACAAGAGCATTTAAACTGTCCAAGTAATTAAAACAATCAAAATACCGTACATGGCGGGAGTAACTGATTAACTAGCCAGATGTTTGGAAAAACAAAACATCCGAGTCAGATTTGGCACGGTACATAAAATATAGAATTTAATATCTGGTACAAAATATATATTACCGAAGCTATCAACAGAAGGTGGGTACAGGATTAACTGTACGTGTGGTAAATGTTATGTTGGGCAAACAGGACGAATGATCAGCACGAGACTAAAAGAACATCAGAGAAATATTAAATTCTCCGAAATGCAACTGTCAGCAGTAGCAGAACACGCGTGCCAACAGGACACTCAATTGATTTGGATAATCTTGAAGTTGTGTGCAAAACAAGCTACTGCTGGCCAAGACTAATTAGCGAATCTATCAAAATTGAAAGAAATCAAAATCATTTTAACCCTTCGGATAGCTACTGTATTAGTGCTGCGTGGAAGCGAATAATCAAATAATACATTATTTAAAAGTATGCCTACAAAGGGCAGCGCACTTCAATACGGATTACCGTTGGTAGGGCTATTTTACTAAACACAATAGACAGGAAAGACAAGTTCAAAGGGCTCGCATAATGCACATGCATAATGTACGTTGCCTCAGTAATTCCCACCCACCCTCCACATTGTGCAAGAGCGCAGAAGCGTGGTCACCACATCTACGCCTCTATATAAGGAATGAAACAGGAAGACTTCTCCACAAATCTGGCTGTCGCCTGATGAAGCTAGTTGTAATTGCTGGCGAAACGTCGTACTCAGTTTGTAAATGTTGTGGCTTGGATTTCCAACACACCGGTGTGCTGTACTAGTGACGAATTGAATGTTCTGTTTACGTGACAACCCTGCCTAGTTGGCTGTCGGGTGGTGGCGGGTTTTAACGACACATTTATATATTTTCGCGATCTAACCCAAAAAACCTGTATTATGGATGATATTGCTCGCGAAAGCCTACGTGTTAAACTGATTATACAACCATTGGGAATTAATCCTGTCAGTCGAAAACATATTTTTTCTGAAATTATCACCATTCATGGTCAGTCCACTCCTGTAAGAAATCATCTCAAACTGCCACAATCCCTCATGATCCTGCACTGCCACAAATCCTCATTTCACGTGATTTGATTTCATCACTCTATCTCCCATGAAGACCACCTCTTGGATTGCCACGATGCTTTATCATGCAAGACCGCAACATATCATGCCAAAGACAAATTACGTTTTGAACAACTTAAACATTTCATGAACCTGCATATATTCGTTAATTCACATGTTACTTTTTTTGCATCTCAATGTAAACATAACTAACCATATGCAGCAGAACCCCTCTCAATGACGGTAATTAGTTCCACTAAACCGGTCGCTAAGTGATTTGGTTGTTAAGCGAGTATAGGAAATACACGTTAAAGGCTGAATTCGTTCTGATAACATTGAAATTTACTGTTTCATCTAAGAAAGTACTTTATAATATTTAAACAATGAATATGAATAAAAAAATATACTAATAACACAATAAACACCTAATATTACACCTAATATTAAAATAAACATGGTTACTTAATGCATTCATTAATATTTACTGTACCTCCAACAGCCCGTCGTTAACAGGGGAATGGTCAGTAAGCAAACACATTGGGCTCTATGGAGGCTCGTCGTTAAGCGATTCGTCATTAACAGTGGTGGTCGTTAAGAGGGTTTCCATTGTATCCATGTTTCCTTGCATATTTTTCTGGTTAATATCCGTGTGTCTAAACTACATGACATTGGCTGGAAGCACACATTGATGAAGATATTCTTTAAAAAATATTCTCAAATTCATATTTTGAAAGCACCGGTCACTACTCTTGTCGGTTCCATCACCGAATAATTTTATACCAGTCCGCCCATCAATAGTTGCTATAGGTACACCTACAGTGACATCCGACACAGCAGTCTTCAACAGTAGGGGTCTTTATTTCTTCCAGCATGAAACTCTCTCGCTTTCCCCCTCTTTCTATCCCTCAAACCCCTTTCCCGTGGGTTCCGTGACCTTCCACTTTCCATCCAACCAATGACCTTCCCACTTTTCCTAACAGATTCCCAACCGACCTCCCTGTCAATCATCTTTTATTTGTATTTCTCCTCCAATCCCTTCAATTACCTGCCTCTAACGAATCCCCTTTCAGGCGCATTAAGTAACCAATCAGAGGGCTTGGTTGTACTTCCTGACTTCGTGTCATGCACGCCGTGTCCATAACGTCGTGTGAGCATTTTCGGTTGTGATTGAATCGTTACACACAAACACTGCTGTATTTGTGCCAGTATGTCACCTTGTTTGATTACATTTCATGTACATATTTTGGTACTTTTTTCATATAAACTCTTTGGGGTTTTATGTTCTTGTAAACTTATTATTCTGAATATGTATTTTCATTCCCCCTTGTTTTTTGAGAGCTTTGGAGGACTCTTAATTTATACGCGTTAAAATACTGAAAATAGATTTTCCATTTTTTCCGGCAACAAAACAGGTGTTAAGATGTTAAAACACCAAACTGAAACCTTTCACAAGGATTAATGTCTGCATTAACCACAATACTTGTGGTCAGAATGCAAATAAAAAACATACTGATTGGTCCACACGAGAGACCGCTTTCTTTTGAGCCTAGTCTCAAAACGGCGTTAGACCAGAGGACGCCAAAAGGCGTACAGCACAAAGACAATCACTATCAGAGGAATGAGAGCTTGGGGTCAGCAGCTACATCATGGGACCTCCTTTGCCAGTACCAAAATATGAAAATAGGGTTTCCCCTTTCTTGCCAGTAAAAATGGGAAAACCTATTTTCATATTTTGGCACTGGCAAAGGAGGTCCCATGATGCGTTAAAATACTTTCCGAATGTACTCGAATAATGGAAGTAAATTTGTATTTCAACTGAATGGAGTACAGTATTAATGGACTCAATAGCATCCATGCAAAAGTGTCATAGCCTGTCATATTGATGGTATATAAACAATAATATAGGTAAAATTACATTTCAATCTTGGGAAGCACAATGTGTGTGTGCTGTCCTCTGTAATTCCATTGCTTGATGATGGCCTCCCCACGCCATGCCAGTTGTAAGACTGATTTGACCACACTTTACCACGCTAGTCTGTGCAATTTGGTGAAGTGGGAGGAGGGATTGAGCAACGCGCTCTGGGATCGTAGAGAACTCTACTGTGCAATAATGGACAACGTTCCACGACCCTCTGCTGCCCACCATATATAGCCCCATAGCCTATAAAAGCCTGGTGTGTATGCTGGTCACCTATCCAAGCACTCTGTATGCACAATGCTGCCGAGATGTTTCTTACAAATGACTAAAATAGGTTCCAATAATCTGAATCGAGCGACCCAAATCCCTGAGATAACAGGGTCTTGCTTCCCACGATCTCATAAAATATAAGCCACATTTCATGAAAGGAACAATTTTCTTGCATTAATTAAGCTGAGAAATGTATATTTGGTACATTTATGTGTCTTTATACATAGGTATGGCTCGTGTCGGGACACGTTGATGTTAGCTGAGGACGCGGGGTCACACCACAAATTAATAAATAAAGGTGGTGGGAAAGCAAATTGAAAAGAATGAGGCAGGGGATGGAGGAGGGAAAGATAAAGAAACGATGGACAATGAAGAGCTAAGGGGAATTTTATGGTACACCGAGAGGGTGTAACGTGTGCCCGTGGCTCCTGGAGATGAAGGTTTCCAGAGAGTACATGTGTGTTGTCGTGTGAGGAATGCAGTAACATCCCTACCAGAAGATCGCCTCTTGTGGACTCCCGTCTGCATTTATACATACACAGTGTATAACAGTACTAAAGACGTTTTAAGATAGCGGGTTTTCTTCCCCTTTAGGTTTCATTTTGAATGTGTTCTTCCTGTTTCTACAGCGATGGTTTATGACAATACGGAATGCCCCTGTATTTACTTTCAACTCGGAGCCCGCATTTTTCTGTATGCTCTTTTGTCCTCTGGGTTAAGAGGCCACTTCAGTCAACCGTTACAGTTAGACATGACTGGATATCTAACTCAGGTTGCTCGGATTGCAGGTTTGCCTCCACCAATGTTGATAACATTATTCCCAATCAACCCATATCATGCAGATTTTATGTAAAAATCGTTGCAATTTTTTTACAGAGCAAAATGTACATGTACGGTTCTTTGTAAATCCACTGCTAGATGATGCCGTTCACACACCATGCTCGTTGTGAGGCTTTGTTGGACTTAACCAAGTCTGAAAACTAAGAATAGGCTTTACTCTTTCTGGCAGTAAAACATGAATTGTGTTAAGATGTTTAAACACCAAATAGAAACCTTTTGCATGGAAACAAGTACTACATTAACCACACACAGTACTTGGAGTGAACATGCAAACACATGCTCTGATAATATATGTATTGGTGTATATTCACGACATGTACTGTGCGTGGTTAATGCAGACTTGATTCCTTGCAAAAGCTATCTATTTGGTGTTTGAACATCTTAACACAATTCCTGTTTTAGTGTCAAAAAGGGTAATGGCTATTCTTTTTTCATACTTTGATACTGGCAAAATTGTCCCATAATAAACTTAACCACGTTTCGTCCATGCGAGTTGAAGTGGGGGCAGAAAGGCATTCGATTGTAGATAACTGTCCAGTGCAAGAACGGATTGTGTTCCACGGCTCTCTGATGCCCATGATATAGCCAACAAAATCTGGTGTGCATGGTGGTCACCTATCCAAGTACCTTCTAGGTTCAATACCGCTAAGCTTCAGAGATCTGGGGAGATCAGACACGTCACAGTATATTACGTTATTTAAGGGAAATCAAACAAGTGATAGATATTTTTTTTAAAAACTGGTTACAACAATATGAATCGAGCAACCCGAATGCCTAAGATAACAGTCTGTTTCCCACGATTGCATAACATAGAAGTCACATCACGTGAAAGTACAAATGGCTCGCATTCGTCAGTTTATCTTCGAAAATGTTCTATTTATATGTATATTGTATTGGAAAACACATTTCAAGAGTTTTACTTTAGGTTTAACTTTGAATGTGTACTTTCTGTTGTTACATCAATGGGTTGCATAATGGAATGCCCTGTATTTACTTTAAACCCATAGCCCACATTGTCTTTATGCTCATTTATCTTCTGGCATAAGAAATTCTTTCAGTCAACCATGCATACACATACCAGTTGACCTGAACGGGTGCTGCCGAAAGCAGCTGTCACATTGGGCACAGTGATTTGACTCTTACTGTGTGAGATATTGACACTTAATGTTAGAAGTCGATTTGGAGGCATGCTAGCGTGTTGAAAAAAGGTTGAGCAGTCAACAACGGGAATAAAACGTTCCCCAGTGCAACTTAAGGACTTCATTATCTTTATATATCCTCAATTTAGGCTAAGTTGACTTAGGACTGATTGTGATATCACTCCCTTGTCATTAAAGTTAGACATGACTGGATATCTAACTCAAGTGGCTCAGATTGCAGGTTTATCTCCACCAACTTTGACAACATTGTTCCCTAACAAACCATGTCATTTTGATGGTATGTAAAAATCATACAGGCAGTCCTCAACTTACTAACACCCATAATTACGAACCAACTTTAACGAAATATTAAATAAAAATTGCAAATAGAACCACGGAAGTATTTGTGCAGAGGAGCGATCCTCCGCGAGATATAATGAGTCGACCTCGTGCTGGGAGTGTTTGCGAGTGTGTGAGAGCGGATGCGGTTGTGTGTGTGAAAGTGTGTGTGTGAAAGTGTGTGTGGGGAGCGGCTCGACTGATTCGAATCAGTCGAGCAGCATTATCTTTTCATAGGTTGCGTAATGCTTTGTGGAAGCTACCTGGTCTCCCGCTCTGCACGAAGCTTCAGGTCTTCTTGGCCACAGTCATTCCCTCCCTTCTCTACGCTTGCAAAACGTGGACCCCCCTAATGGAACATCTTCGCCGGTTAGAAACATTTAGGCTGGCCTGCCTACGATCTGTAATGCGGGCGAAAGCGACCTTCCGGATGTGACGTCACGAGGAGGAAGAGCCAGGTGACGTGGGTGAAAGGTTGGGGTCCTTAAGCGGGTAAACCGGAAAGGGAAGTCAGTCGGGGTGTGAATGGAAAGGTGTGGGGCCACGCGGGCGTACGAGCCGAGGGGGCACCGTGAGAAGCGGGAGCCAACCCTGGGAACAGTAGGGAGCTACTGGGAGGTGTAAAGCTGCAGATAGAGATAGGCAGTAAGGCTGTGTGTGAGGAGCAGCGGGGTGGCTGCCAAGAGTCGCAGGAGCGACGAGAAGGCGAGACAGCACGAGGCTGTCAGAGCTGCAGCAGGAACAGCCAAGGGAGCTGTGTGAGAGTACAGCAGCGGAGCTGCTGTGGGGCTGCAAGAGCGACAAGAACAGCAGCGGGGCTGCTGATGTGGACTGGAGTGACATCGGAACCAGCACAGAGAGAATAAGAGAGACAGCCGTGTGGGAACGCAGTACGGACCGAATAAAGGACACTGAGCCAGAGATCGTGGTCAAGTCTTTTATTACAGATCCATCCTGGGTTTAACCAGGCTGGATTGTGTGAGGAGCTAACAAATCGTTGAAAGATCTAGACAAAGTCCCATCGGTGAGCTCCTACGGCATGCCTAAACAGCTTTTCTTTATACTCTTTGGTTCTTTCGGTAAAGTCACGTATGTAGAAAAATTAAATAAAAAATAATATATCACGACGTTTCGATCGCAACACAAGCGGTCGTCCTCAGGCAGAAAAAATTATCCAGCAGTGTAACTGCTGAACCTGGAAGAACGCAGCGAGAGAGCTGTTACGACAAGTGGGTTATATATGTTGGCGAAGGGAATGCAGCCCGGGTCTGAGCTGTAAAGGAATTCCATCCCCGCACGCAAGCTCATCAGTTGTGTTAATGGGGGAGATTAGGGAGAGAGATTAGCATTATAATGAGCTTCAGTTGCTGCACAAGAGTATTGTCCCCGCATATGCACACAACAGCAGTGTTAATGGGAGATTAGCACTATGTTGATGGAAGAAGTTAGGCAGAGAGATGAGGAAGATTAGCAAGTTAATGTCATGTCTATGTGTAACACAAGCTGCGGCGCTGGCAACTGCGATGTGAGAGGCAAGCACGTCAATGCAAGAGAACCACCGCAACGGTGGTCGCGCCAGTGAGACACACAGACCATCACACAGCCAGAACCATCGCTACATCGAGGCTAAGGGAGCAGAGGTGACCATGTTAGTGAGACCCCAGCCCATTAATGCAGAGGCTCCCAACAGGGCAATGTAACTCAGAGAGTCGGAGATAGCAGCCAAACGGCAGGAAGGATGGAAGCACCACAGCAAGTTACAACTTTGCTTGGTTAATAACGTCCTTCCAATGATTGCTCAGCTTATACCCATCTTCTTGGTTGAAAGTGTCTGTGTTTATATATCTGGATGGCTTCATGGACACAACTCTGATGGTAGCCCGGAGGTTTGCAGAGTACCTTGGTGTCGGAAAAAACAATATCGTGCGAGCCCACTGCGTTATAACAATGATCCGCCACAGCAGAGGTATTGGTTCTGCCGTGTTTAAAATCTGCCTTATGTTCGCGAACACCATCAGAGACATGTCCTTTCATTTCCCCAATGTAACTGCTGCCGCAGACACAACTTAGTTTGTAGACACCAGGGTATTGCATGTCAGGAATGACATCCTTCACAGATAAGATCAAATCATGGCTTTTGTTCGGCCAGATCGAGGGGAGTAAACGGGCGCGGCATGGGCTAGAGAAGAGATGGATTGATGTCGTACAGGAGGATGTGGAACTGAGTGGACTTGCTGATGGCTGGTAGCAGCGGTGTCAAAATCGGCCTCTGTGGAGGAGGCTCGTGAAGGATGCTACTGGGGAGTTGGAGGCAGTCGCTCTCCAACAACAATAGAGGGCGGAGGAGCGATGTTCACAACAATGAGCGGAGTGCCGGGTGGCTAAAGCACAGCAAGTTGGCACAGTAGGGGGCACAGGTGGTGCATCAGCCAGTCATCTCAGTCAATCGACCTGTGGCACCTGGGTCTGCCCCGTGACCTTCTGCCAGCGGGTGTTCGACACTTCACGTGGCCTCAACGTGGCCTCAACGTGCACATAGCCTGGCACATGCGTCGTGGTGACGTCACCGCCACTTCGTGGCAAATGGCGGTTGTTGTTGTGTGGAGCAGTAGTGTCGCAGTTAGCACGTTGGGCTACGGACCCAGTCACCCAGGTTCGATTCCCGCTCACGGCCAACACCAGCGACGATTATCTGAACCGGTCCTGGGCCTCCCCTAGGTAAACTCAGCCTCCAATGTGTACCTGGTGTGGTGTGTAAGCATTACCACCGGGGAGTCAAATGCGGCCGGGCGTGGTGTTGGCCACCCATCCCCTCGTGTGCTGTTACTGCATTCATAGGTGCTTGCTAACAGTAGTTTCCCCTACAGTCTGTTAAGGCTATTCGGGGGTCTTTGTGTGTGCGCGTGTGTGTGTGGGGGAGGGGCGTGTAAAGGTTGCTCTTTTTTATGAATAAGGGAGAGGAGTTCGGCTCTATTACCTCTCCCATGGACTTCCCTCAACATTATAGGGCACCAATATGATTATCTAAAATATGCTTCAACGGCGACAACAAGATGGACAAATAACTCTATCCGGAATATGGGGCCATCCATAAATGACGTCACGCGATTTTGGCCAATTTTTTATCCCCCTACCCACCCTCGTCACACGTCAAAAATGTCTGACCTCCCCCCCCCCCAGGTGCATGACGTCATTTATGGACGGCCCCTATGGCGAGTCTTAACGAGATTTAGAATCGATTAACTATACCTTGAGACACTTTGTCCAAGGACGCGAACCAAACAGTGGCGGATAATAAGTTCACGCATCTACGCAGCCCCCCCCGCCGCGCGTCAATAAAGACGAAACACCGAGTGCAAACAAACTCTCAGCAACATTAACAGCGCACATCAGCACAGCGCCCCCTCGTGTCAATAATTACAGATCACCGGGTTATAACCGACTTTTCGCATAGCGCCCCCACGCATCGACAAATCGCGGAACGCCGAGCACTACCGACTCCTTGAAACTCGAACACACGGCTACACAGCGCCCCCGTGCATTGACAATAACAGAGCACCGCGGTGATAAAACAGATACAAAATATCGTGACGAAAGTTCGTAGCAACCTCCAGACACGCTCCACTCTTGGGTGACGAGACAACGCAGCAGAAGTCCAGATTACACCACGGCCTTCTCAGGACTTGGTTGGCGCTTCCAACGGCGTTCTCAGCGACTAAACGCAGTGGCAGTCCCGGGTACCAGCTTGTACTCACCACAGCGCTCACAGCGACTCAGTGCAACAGCCATCCCCGGCACAGACTCGCCCACCACGCAGCACTGCGATTCCGTTCACCAGCAGCCCCATGCACCAGCCAGCCCACATGGCTGCAGCAGCGCCCAAACCCCACGCCAGGTGGCCTTTCCTGACCGGCCAATTTGTGTTCTGCCACGAATTAAGACCAGACTGAGTGGAGCCGTTGCTACCAGACGGTGGGAGGGAATTCCTCACCACTCCCCTCCCCCCGTACCTCATGTAACCTCAGACACCTCTGCTTACTCAGGCGCAACAGCGCTCGCCCACCCCGTTCTAGGGTGGTAGTGCAGCGGTTAGCGCGCTGCGCTACCAAACAAGCGGCCAAAGTTCAATTCCCCCTCCTCTAGGTCGACTCAGTCTCAAATAATTACCTGGTGCGGTGTGTAAATAGCGCCAAGGAGACAAAGGCGGCTGGGCGTAGTGATGGCCACCCCCACGTGTGCTGTGCTCGCCTTCATAGGCGCTTTTCGCCCTGCAGTCTCTAGAGCCAAGTGCTTTTATATGTGCAGAAGCACATCTGAAAGCGCGTGCGATGCGGTGCCCATCGTCTTTTTTCGATGGCACGTTGACCAATTTGCCGTCTGGAGCATGGAGAGAAGAGGAGCTCGCCCCAGCCAGCATAACGTTACCGGAAGTCCCCCGAATGTCTGCTTTGCTTTGTTTTCATTGGCTTGCCACTGTCGTGTTTGGAGGACCCAGGTCTCTTGCAAAGGAGACTAACCCCGGTCTCTTCAGTTCTCGCCTGGTGAAAACAACTAAACTTGATCTTGACACTTGCAGGTACCATATTTAAGATTAAATCCGAGTTTTTATTCAGCGTGGTTGTCAGAGTTTATTATTGATATTAAAACAATGAGATACCACCAGTACCGTGCTCATGTATTGTAGCGTTTGCAGCAGTGTGGACACAGAAACAAGAGTTTAATCTGCAGTAATGATCTTTATTTAAATCCACACGAATTATATATATAGTCTCCCCAGCCAGTGTTACCAAACACAAATATCCACATATGTCTGAATTATCGGAAGCGAGTTTTGAATAGGTTCTTCCAAAGTTTAGCCTAATTAATGAGAATAGTGCCGATACTGATGGATATTGAATACAGACCATATGCAGAGCTAAACCAAAGTATGTGTATTTGTATACATTTGCAACATGTCATTAGGCAGTGCAATCTATACTGATAGTTGCATCTGGGGTGTGGTATTGCAATAACATCCTCACATTTATGAATCGGTTCCTAAATTAATTACAATATGCTTTATTTATCCACGAAAAAGTCTCAATGAGTCCGAAGAGAGGGGTTTTTTTTCTTTCCAAGATTGTCCCGCCATTTGGAATGTTCATCCAATTCCAGATGATGAAATTGTTTTTCAAGCAAGCGAAAACTAGTGGCTAGAGAAAAGTCACACACGAGGCAATAATGCGTCTAGCACATGTGATCATACCAGCCCAATGTGTAGTGTATAGTTTAGTGTATAGTCGTGTAGTGTATAGTAGTGTATAGAAGTGATAGTAGTGATTAGTGTATAGTAGTGTAGTATATAGTAGTGTCGTGTATATTAGTGTAGAGTAGAACCCATCTTCACGAGCACCCGTGTTAACAACTAATCACTTAACGATGGACCTCCATAGAGCCCAATGTGTATGCTTATCGACCATTCCCCTGTTAACGACCGGCTGTTTTAGGTACAGTACATATTAATTTTTCCAATGATTAACCATGTTTCTTTAATTATTATGCGTTTATAATGTTGTATCTTTATGTATTAATATCCATCTAAACATTATAAAATAAGTTTTTTTGTTGAAAATTTGTCACTTTTGATGCTATCAGAACGTATTAAGCATTTATACTCGCTTAACGCCCAAATAACTTAAAGAGCGGTTTCGTGGAACCAATTACCGATACAATTTGAGCAATCATTGGAAGGATGTTATTAACCAGATAAAACCCTAACTGCTTTGTATTAGTTGTCGTCTATCATATCTGCCGGGTACTACTCCACCACGCAGCGCTCGCCCACCCCCTACCCCACACCCCCACTCCTCCCTCTCTCCCCTTGCTCCTCCCCCTTTCTTGTCTATATAACCTCTAACCACGGCAACTCTCTCTCCCACTTCGGCAAACATTTTCTTGCTGTGGTTTTCCCACCTGATGATGATTGCTTGTGTTGCAATCGAAACGTCGTGATTTAATTTATTTTATTTTATACCTACGTGACTTTACCGAAAGACCCAAAGAGTATGGATCCCTGCAGTCACGAAAACTTCAAATCTAGATTCAATAACCGTCGTTAAGAGGGGTTCTACTGTATCTTGATTGGCCAATGTGCATTATAATCTGACTGTCTCTTTAGACAAAATGGAGACTACGAGTAGAATTATTATCAGACTCAAAAGGAAATACAATCGCCCCACCGGTGCAGAGCTTTTCACTCACTGCTCTACTCATCCTTCAGGGTTGCGTTTCAGCCGCAGCTGACATTAATTGTGAGCTTTCAGCATTGACACTGGTGTGGTATGGTCAAACAACACCCATGACCGACATGGTATGGGAGCCTGTTATTCAGCAGCGGGTTAACAAAGAGTTAAAAGTCTTGACTGTGCATTATTTGCATGATCTAGGAATTATTTTGAGAGTCTGAATTCTCATATGTGGCTATTATGTGTTCAGCTGTCCCATTGTACCGTACCCATTGATTTAACCTCGCATATTATAATACACCTCTAAAAGATATAGAACAAAATCATGAAACAAATCTACATCTAACGACAATATATGAATTACCACATGTCAACTGATTAAACATAATCCCTCATCCTCACGTTGAAATTAACAAGCCATTCTCGAGGATCAGAAATGCATATTCCTGTTCACCAGTCGTGTGTGTTAAACAGCCCACACCACGCTGATAAGACACATTGTGGTCATAACCGGCCAGCGGTTCGTCTTGCTGAAGCAAACAGGACTGGAGAATATGTATTGGTGATCCACGATTCTATCTGACATTGATTTAAATCTTACGTATGTATATATAAACATTTTCACATATAATGAATACACAAACGGGAAAAAAAGATGGAGAAATATATTTTAAAATATGTTAAAACAGTAGTAAATGAGTGTTAAGGCAACAGCAGTTAGCTGCAACAATGTGATGTTACTCCAGTTTTTTTTAAATGTTATATTATAAGAAGCACTTTTTTCCCTGACTATTAAAATAAACGTGGAGGTGGGGCAGTGCGGTCTTAGAACAAATGTGTGTTTTCTGAAAGACATGCTTAATCTAACGAAAAAATAATCGGCTTTACCCTTTCCCTGGAAATAACACAGGAGGTGTTAAGATGTATATCCAAACACCAAATAGACACACCTCTTGCTAAGCATCAAGTCTGCATTAACCACACGTGCTCGTGGTAAAACATGCTTTGATAATGTCTGCATTATCTTGGAAACTGATTGGCCTACACCATAGACGCCCTTCTTTATGGCCTTGTCTCACTACCAGTGTTAGACCAGAGAAAGCCAAAAGGCGATGCAAATATCAAAGCATGAATAGCTCGGGTTTAGCAGTTTTTCCCTCCATATTTATAAACACGTGTTTAGACTATTGAGATTATTTTGCTGCAATGTCCAAATTATAAGCCACTTTGTTGAACTATCATTGGTGGCCAGGTCACTTCTGAAAATAAGCTAATATCTCACTGGGCTCTGTGGTAGGATGGGGATGGTTTAGTTTCATTTGTATGTGTTTGGGTGATTTGTTTACCTTTCTTGCACTATTGTGTTTTTGTATTGTTTGTTGTAACATTTTTATCCTGTGCACCGACTGGACATCTGTGAAAAAGAGCTTAATAGCTCATCTGCTTCACCAAATAGGTGTCTATTTGGTGTTTGAACATCTGAGCACCTACTGTATCATTGTCAGAAAGTGTTAAACCGATTCTTTTCTTCATCATTTTGAAACTGGCCAAAAAACATGGTCCCATAGATATGTTAAATCTAGCTGTTCTTAATCATCTTCCAGAAGACAGCCATTCATAGTTAATGTATCATCTTCCAAACAAAATCTCTGAATAAAATTGGTCAGAATCATCTTTCATGTAATATGTCAGTACATTCATAATACTCTTCTGGAAAACCCATCTTATTTTTCTAAAAAAAAAACACACTTTCATTTCACAGGTGTATCTTCCTTTCTGGAGCATCTCATAATATGGGAAATACTTGAAAAAGCACTGGGCATAATGTAATGAGCATAATTTTCAGTGGTACATCTCGAGCGGTGATTAAACATGTAAGGTGTTCACCAGATGTTGCTTTGCTGACTCGGATAAGCAGATAGAAGTGCGATCAATTCATAAAAAAATAACATTCTGTGTGAAGAGCTGGAAAGTTCATTGTAGAGACTGCCTTATTTTACTGTTGGGTAACCTCCTAAGAGGATATACTGGGAGACCATTACCCGTTTACTGTAGATACAACTAAATGTTACGTGATTTAAGGTTCCGAAATATTGTATTGATTTAATGCAGAATGTAAAGGTTTGCATGCGATACAAGTTGCCTTCAGAATTCGCGTTGCAGAAGTGGAGTGTGCAGCGGCTGCTGAATGTAAACAGCAGGGTTTTTCAACTGGTGGGACAAGAGCCTCAGTTGGGAGCGAGCATCTGAACTGTGGCCCACAGAGAAGGAGTGATACAAACGAGGGAGATGAGACAGCAACACTTGAGCGATAAAGATGACAGTTGTATACAAGATATGAAAAACAAGTTAGATAACGTAGATAGACGCAAGATATATGAGCGACGTGGAAACGCAGGTTACACATTGGTGGTCACGTAGAGAGATGTCATGACATCATGTGTGACATCAAGCGGCTCTGCCAGCATGCACTATTTCTACATTGCCAGTCATCAAATGTATTTGATGAAGACTTGTACAGAGACTCCTCTACTTACGAACATTTGACTTAAGAACTTTCAGAGATACGAACAAACTTGTCCCGTATGTCCAGTTGCCTGTTCGGACCGAGAGTCGTAAGCTCAACTATCGTGCAATAGATGGCGGTGGTTGTTCAGTGTCATTACCCAGCATTCCCGGCATTTCTGCCTGGGCCGCACCATTGGATGCTGTTGTGTTGTCGCTGTGCGGTTCACTGGGACGTTCTCTGTGCCTTTCACGAACATTATCAACCCCCCATGATGTCTCAGAAGTGCGGAATCTACATCTGCAAAACATGAAGAACCAGTGGCATCTTCATCTGCAGTACATAAAAAAACCAGTGGCATTTACATATGCAGAGCATGAATAACCACTGGCATTTACAGGAGATTATACAAAACTAGCCTTTTGCCCGTCAAAGGACAGGTGTATTGCAGTAAATCTGAAACTTGCAAGCGAAAAGCAGACTACGACGTGATATTCATTGCATCCATTCGTGTGCTATTTGTAATGCCGTGGTGACACAGACTTATTTCATTTAAAGGTTATAATCCCTTGTTCATCATGACGTCCTTTTTACTTCTATGTCTCAATAGCGTTACGGAGATCGCGTGACGTGAGGGTTCTGCCTTTGAGTGAGGGTTTTAAATTGATGCTGAGGAGGGGGGAGGAGGCACCTCGCCCCCAAATGTGGAGTGTCGTGCCCCGCTAATTATTATTAATGGGGGGGTGGGGTGTCCGTTTGGAATACGTCACCTCTTCATGATTATTAATGAGGGGGGGTGCTACATGCTGAGTGACGTCCCCGTATATGATTATTAATGGAGGGGGGGGGGTCCAAGTGGAGGACGTGACCTGTTCATAATTATTAATGAGGGGGACTGGTCGACGTGGAGTGACGTCACGCGCGTTACATACAAACATTCTTGGCTCATTATAGTAGTTAATGTAAAGCCATTCCCCGTGTTTAGTGTGCATGCCGTACAACATGTTTGGAATCGACACGAGTAAAGTTGGACTAACAATAAAAAGGACTTACGAACAGACCTGGAACCTAACTTATTCGTATATAGAGGAGTCCTTGTATATCACATTCTCTACATCTTTAAGACCTAATACGTTGAATAAGTTTTTGTTTGTCGCGGCAGTGGTTCGTTGTGGATACCTGCGCTTGGGTGAATGTTCTGAATGTGTTCTTAAAGCATAACATAGATATGTAGGTGAAGCAGGAATGTAGCAATTGGAAGAGGAAAGGACGAAAAGAAATAGGGACTTCATTCACTGCGGAGTCCATTCACTGCTGTGTCTTCTGGGAGTTCAGAAGACCGATTTTTATCCGCTGAAAAGTCAAAGTGAGGAAATGTATATTAGCATGCGAGATAGTGGAGGAAGTTTCACACACATTATCTATCGATGGAGGGGCCAGCCTTTAAACAGTATAGGACAATATTTGTGCTATTTACGTCATAGCATGTGATGAAGAGCATCCGTAGATATTGCAGAGCAGTGCAAGCCCTCATGTTAGAGAACGGCCACACAGAAGTGGATATCACACAGATCCCTCTGATATTCCTTCATGTGACCTTTGTTCCGCAGAGTAATGGGAAGCACATTCCCACCGAGAATGATGTTTGTAAAATTACTATGCAATTTTTGTTAAGTCTCAGAGCCATTATTTAGAAAAATCAAGTGCAGAAGCCTGTACGTTATTTGTTTTATGCAGGCAATTGTGGACATCAACACACCGACTTGGGAGCAGAGTTTAATGACAGACGGCTGTCTGTATTCGAACCCAGGATTTCAGCGGCGCAAGCTCAGTGCTCTGACCTCTAATCCATCTGACCACTTTAGGACAACTCTTGTGAAATTTCCACAAAGTTGAATTCAAGTTAATGTCCTCAAAGGAATTATAGTTAACCCTGAATTAGAGTTTAACTTACGAGTTTGGAATTCTTAATCTTTGATTATATACATTATATGTAGAATTTTTTGGCAGAATATGTAGCCAACCGTGCTAGTCGGACGTGCGGGGGAAGAACAACAAACTATAACAAATTATCATCACATTACCACTTTTCCCAACAAACAATGTTGTTCAATCCAGTTCCAACGAAATCATGTTTCCTTCCATGTGAGGACAGACCAGGGGTGATTTATGAACAGTGAGGAACGTGAAATGTTTAAATGACATCGGCAGCAGCGTTTTGAGAGTAAAAACACATTTAGTTAAAATTCAGTAAGCGTTTTTCATATAGAATGTATGACAAAATGAATAAAAGTCGTAATATGATGTAGAGCGAAATATCTAGCCAAACGTGGAGTTATCTGACATAAACATGTATAATGATGAGTATATGTGTGTGAATTCAGTCCATGTAGGCTATGATGGGTGTTTTTATCTTTCTGAAAGTTACAGAATAATTCTGAAAATCCTAATTTAGTCAGGAAAGTACAGCTCTTAGACATTGTCGAGTCTCGTCTGCAAATAACCGAGGACTTTTCAACTGCTACAGATGCTTCTGTGAGTCTGGTAATGATGGTGATGTTAATGATCGGGGTCTGGCTGGGTAAAGTCCACATTAATTTTCGGGCGCGTTGATGTGCATCACACACGCCCAGATGTTCTCCATGCACACCGCGATTCCAATTGTGCAATGCAGTAATTGCTTAAGTGCAAATGCCACCTCACACATTGGGAAATTAATTATGCCATTTACGTTTGTAGGCCGAGTCAGACTGTGCCTGAATCCCACTCGCATTGGAAGGGTTCGTCAAGCGATGCAAAGTCCATTCTTTGACATGATCACGTGGCTGGGAGGTCAGAGTGACGAGTTGGCACTGCTGAGAGATCTGGGTTAGAGTCGGCTACCTGTGCTTAAAAAAACCCAGATTCTGAAGTGTAGTTGGTGAGTTGTTGGTGTCTGTCCGGTCTCCCAATGACTGCATTAAAACCACCACGTTACATTTGTAGTGAGTTCCAGGAGACTTGAGATGTAACTTGGAGGCAACACTTTTATTTATAATAGGGTAATCCAACAACCCTTACCCGCTCTCTAGGGAGGTACAGCCTCCGGGCTAACGTGCCCTATTACTTGGGATTTCTCAGAGCCCTCCGGCTAAGGGTGACCTAGGGGAGGCTAACTGACCCGACCCAGCCAGGGTATGGGTTCCAACCACTGGTCCGTAATCGGCCCCGGCCCCTACAAGGACATCGGGTTCCAAAGTCCCAGGGTTCTAGCTAGGGAGGCTAGGCTGACCCGACCCAGCCAAGGTGCGGGTCCTGACCATCGGTCCGTGCTCGGTCCCGGCCCTTACAAGGACATCGGGTCCCGGGGTCCCAGGGTCTTATCTGGTCTTCAGTCTTTGTAGCACTGCCTCGAGCCGACCTGAGAGCCGCCTTTTATACACATCCCGGGGTCTCTCCGCCCCCCGGTACCGCCCCCTTATTGTTGACCTTCCAGGGGCCCCTGGAAAGCCCCCCCCCCAACCCTGCACCGGTGGTCGGGAAGGGGAACTCGGCCTCTCTATGGTCTGGCTCTCTCTCTATCCCCTTGTAAAGGTCGGCACCTCCTACAGACCCTTGGCCGCAACTGCAGGCAAGTAAGCATAGGGCGGTGTGTGCATTCGTATTTCCGACGCTACACATTTGGCTAAATTCTAGTTAATTTACTTAATTTGGATTGTCATGTTAAGAAAATGACTTTACTATGGCAGGTGGGAAAGCACCAACCCCTATTGGGTGTGACTTGAACTTAACTCTGTGATGTTTCTAAAATTTATGTATCAGATGTCAAAAAACAGTAGCACATTACATGACCTTACCTCTTGAGCAACAGCATCGAAAATGCGTTTTGCTTCTTCCATGTCACCCGTGGAATAAATGTACACAACATGCTCTTCAAACGTCTGTGGTAAGGACGTTGAATTCTGATGGGAGAAGTGCGATGTTATTAGATTGTCTGTCACGTAAGTCATTGGAGCAAAAATAGAACTTCATCTGAACACTTTTCCACTAGGATTGAAAGAGTTCACGCAGTAGCTCTGTTCATTTGTTTTTCAGTCTGTCTGCCTCTGATGGGGGTGGTCATGATACCTATGGCACCTGGGAAATGTGACATCATCAGCGAGACCCGAATAACCAACATCAACATTTTTCGATTTAAAGCATTCATGACTGCAGGATTCATCTTCTTGGTTCTTTCGGTAAAGTCACGTAGAAGGGAAGTAATAAAATAATAAAAATAAAACATAATAAAATCATTCTCACGACGTTTCGGCCACAACGCAAGCAGCCGTCCTCAGGTGAAAACTAGGTCTGTCGAGGCGACAGCGTCTGAATGAAACAGCACACGTGCTTGGAGCATATATATATAAGCTGGGTTGGAAGGGGGGAAAAGGGTGCCTTGACAAAATAATTTGCATATCAAGAGGAATTTAGCATATTTATGGGAAATGCAGGTATGTGATTAGTACTACTTATGCCCGAGCATTATGCAGGATTAGCAGCATCAAAGGGAGGGGATATGGGAAATGCAGGTATGTGATTAGTACTACTTATGCCCGTGCATTATGCAGGATTAGCAGCATCAAAGGGAGGGGATATGGGAAATGCAGGTATGTGATTAGTACTACTTATGCCCATGCATTATGCAGGATTAGCAGCATCAAAGGGAGGGGATAGGGGTAGCACTAATAAAGGGAAGGAGTGTTAATAGTATGTAGCTGCAGTAACTAAAACCACCACGTAAACAACTAAAGTATAAACTACATAGTATCATCAGTATACTAAATATACTCTACAATAAGCTGAGTTACTAACAGTAAGTAATACATTACAATTCTACGTCCTAAAAAATATAATATGCTTTCATCTAAACTTTATTCTCTTACATCACACGAGTCTACACCGTACTATATATTGCCGTAGACAAACCCAACATTAAATTATATATACTGTATTACTATAAACCACCCTATAACTTTACGTATAAACTACATAGTATCATCAGTATACTAAATATACTCTACAATAAGCTGAGTTACTAACAGTAAGTAATACATTACAATTCTACGTCCTAAAAAATATAATATGCTTCCATCTAAACTTTATTCTCTTACATCACACGAGTCTACACCGTACTATATACTGCCGTAGACAAACCCAACATTAAATTATATATACTGTATTACTATAAACCACCCTATAACTTTACGACGTAAAATTGTAATGTATTACTTACTGTTAGTAAGCGTATTGTAGAGTATATTTAGTATACTGATGATACTATGTAGTTTATACTTTAGTTGTTTACGTGGTGGTTTTAGTTACTGCAGCTACATACTATTAACACTCCTTCCCTTTATTAATGCTACCCCTATCCGCTCCCTTTGATGCTGCTAATCCTGCATAATGCATGGGCATAAGTAGTACTAATCACATACCTGCATTTCCGATATCCCCTCCCTTTGATGCTGCTAATCCTGCATAATGCACGGACATAAGTAGTACTAATCACATACCTGCATTTTCCATATCCCCTCCCTTTGATGCTGCTAATCCTGCATAATACACGGGCATAAGTAGTACTAATCACATACCTGCATTTCCAATAAATATGCTAAATTCCTATTGATATGCAAATTATTTTGTCAAGGCGCCCTTTCCCCCCCTTTTAACCCAGCTTATATATATATATGCTCCAAGCACGTGTGCTGTTTCATTCAGACGCTGTCGCCTCGACAGACCTCGTTTTCACCTGAGGACGGCTGCTTGCGTTGTGGCCGAAACGTCGTGAGAATTATTTTATCATCTTTTATTTTTATTATTGTATTACTTCCCTTCTACGTGACTTTACCGAAAGAACCAAGAACATCAACATTGTTGCTGCTAGGGAGACCCATGCTGAACACGGCAAGCAGATCTCAAAAGTACAAGATATTTGGATAAAATCTCATCGCAGCCATAAATAATGCTAAATATGTCCTTGCCACCTCATCAACGGACTTCAAAAGTCCTTAGAGAGACCACCAAAAAGGCATATCTGTCATCTCAAATAAGTCATGATGATCAATGTATACTAAGTAATCGAACATTGCCTGGCCCTTCCCAGGATTCCCACCAACCACCACAACACCAACTGGGGCTACATTGAACATTGAAAAGTCAGATGAAGTTATCTTATCTGGATGCGAGTTCTTTTGAACTGGATATCAGCCGGAGAGGTGCACATATTCTTCCACCCCAAACAGCCAGGGACTCTCTGTTCAACTAATCGCCTTCTCGTTTGGCTTCTGGGCGAGGTCTGTTAACTATTCACGCCCCTCGTGGGCACGGAATGACTGGCGTGTGGTATCTAACAATAAGTGTGTGTGCATGGACCTCAAAGGGACTTTGATAGTGGGACATCTTGTCTGTAGCCTCTGACCTGAGTCAATGGAATGTAAGCATGTGAGTGTGCTGGGGAGCGTGTGAGTGTGTTGTAATAAAAGATAAAGTGTGTCCCCTGTGGTGGCACGACAGCATCACCATTTCTCCACCCATACGCTCCTTAGATGCGAAATCTGCAAGGAGATCACGGCCAAGTTCTATAATTTCCCCTCCTCATCCCCACTTGTAGCCTGCAATATAAGTTAAATGAAGGTTTTACCTTGATAATTTAGAGCAAACGTGCAAACTTGAACCGGTTGGAACCGGTTTTTGCGCGAACGGTACAGCAGAGCTCAATCGAACCATTATCAGTTAAAACTCTTTTTGGTGCACCCGAAACGTGCCGAAAACCAATTGGTTTAACTCTCCGATTAAAAGTCGCAGCTATGTCAGTTGCGAAGTAGTGATACACCATTCAAGACAACACGTGTTGATTGGTGAGACCAGCAGCTGATGGGTGAGACCGACAGCTGATGGGTGAGACCGACAGCTGATGGGTGAGACTGACAGCTGATGGGTGAGACAAACATCTGGTCTCCCACTGTGCTGCACTTTTCAGTTATTGCAAATGCTGATGAAGCCAGCTTCCCCCGATTGGTTTGGGGTTGTCGGCGTGCACAGGCAAATGCCCATTTTGTTAAGGGGAGTTGACATTTTGATACCTAGGCTTTCGCTATAAATATTTTTGCTCTTTTTAAGACCGAAACAGGAGGAGGATTTCTCCGCAACTCTGGCTGTCGCCTAATGATGCTGGTTATTATTACTGGCGAAACTTCACGGTACTCAAATTGTAAAGGTTGTGGGTTTACTATCCAACACACTGACTGGTATGCTTTACCAGTAACGAATTGGCACGTTTTGTTTACGTGACAAACCTTACTGGTTGGCTGTGTTAGGTGGTGGCAGGTTTAACGACATATTTATATTTACGTGATTTAACCAACAAATTACTCGTCTATTATGGGAGTTGACATTCAGAAAGATTGAAATGTCTGATGCAGGAAAATTATTAATTTTTTGCCCCAAACACAAACATCTTAAAATAAATCCTCTTCAAACATGAATGTTCTTTGCACTTCCTATTTCCGCATAGACTGTGCGTTCAAATAAGCAGAGAGTTAAGGCAAGTGCAATGATTTGAGAATTGTATTACGGAGTGTAGGCATTCATACCATTTTGATGAACTTTTCGGCGACATTGGTAGCATGCTTGGTGTAGAAACCAAAAGAGTCCAGAGGATTCTTATCCTTTTTGCCGTAGTTCCATGATGCTTCCTGTGGGGGAGGGGAACTCATAATTGTACCTTTCAACGCCATGGTTTCCAGTTTTGAACTAATCACTGTGTGTGTATATTGTTGAATAAAGGTTAATTCCACACTTAATATTACAGTTGACACAAATACATACATCGGGTACATGTACAGTGAGGGAAAAAAGTATTTGATCCCCTGCTTATTTTGTACGTTTGCCCACTGACAAAGAAATTATCAGTCTATAATTTTAATGGTAGGTTTATTTGAACAGTGAGAGACAGAATAACAACAAACAAATCCAGAAAAACGCATGTCAAAAATGTTATAAATTGATTTGCATTTTATTGAGGGAAATAAGTATTTGACCCCTCTGCAAAACATGACTTAGTACTTGGTGGCAAAACCCTTGTTGGCAATCACAGAGGTCAGACGTTTCTTGTAGTTGGCCACCAGGTTTGCACACATCTCAGGAGGGATTTTGTACCACTCCTCTTTGCAGATCTTCTCCAAGTCATTAAGGTTTCGAGGCTGACGTTTGGCAACTCGAACCTTCAGCTCCCTCCACAGATTTTCTATGGGATTAAGGTATGGAGACTGGCTAGGCAACTCCAGGACTTTAATGTGCTTCTTATTGAGCCACTCCTTTGTTGCCTTGGCCGTGTGTTTTGGGTCATTGTCATGCTGGAATAACAATCCACGACCTATTTTCAATGCCCTGGCTGAGGGAAGGAGGTTCTCACCCAAGATTTGACGGTACATGGCCCCGTCCATCGTCCCTTTGATGCGGTGAAGTTGTCCTGTCCCTTTAGCAGAAAAACACCCCAAAAGCTTAATGTTTCCACCTCCATGTTTGACGGTGGGGATGGTGTTCTTGGGGTCATAGGCAGCATTCCTCCTCCTCCAAACACGGCGAGTTGAGTTGATGCCAAAGAGCTCCATTTTGGTCTCATCTGACCACAACACGTTCACCCAGTTGTCCTCTGACTCATTCAGATATTCATTGCAAACTTCAGACGGGCATGTATATGTGCTTTATTGAGCAGGGGGACCTTGCGGGTGCTGCAGGTTTTCATTCCTTCACGGCGTAGTGTGTTACCGACTGTTTTCTTGGTGACTATGGTCCCAGCTGCCTTTAGATCATTGACAAGATCCTCCCGTGTAGTTCTGGGCTGATTCCTCACCGTTCTCATGATCATTGCAACTCCACGAGGTGAGATCTTGCGTAGAACCCCAGACCGAGGGAGATTGACAGTTATTTTGTGTTTCTTCCATTTGCGAATAATCACACCAACTGTTGTCACCTTCTCACCAAGCTGCTTGGCGATGGTCTTGTAGCCCATTCCAGCCTTGTGTATGTCTACAATATTGTCCCTGACATCCTTGGAGAGCTCTTTGGTCTTGGCCATGGTGGAGAGTTTGGAATCTGATTGATTTTTGGCTTCTGTGAACACGTGTCTTTTATACAGGTAACAAGCTGACATTTGGAGCACTTTCTATAAGAGTGTGCTCCTAATCTCGGCTCGTTGCCAGAAATCTTTCTGATTGAGGGGGGGGTCAAATACTTATTTTCCTCATTAAAATTGCAATCAATTTATAACATTTTTGACATGCGTTCTCTGGATTTTGTTGTTGTTATTCTGTCTGTCACTGTTCAAATAAACCTACCATTAAAATTATAGACTGATCATTTCTTTGTCAGTGGGCAAACGTACAAAATCAGCAGGGGATCAAATACTTTTTTATCCTCACTCTATGTTGAACTTCTTCTCGCACCATACGTAGACAATTGTGCTAATCGTAGGGGAGGTGTATGTACTAAGTTGAACTTCTTTTGCACCGTACGTAGCCAACCGTGCTCATCGGATGTGCGGCACTTTGCTGGATCATGGCATTGCTGGATCCAACGCGCGAGTTTACCACCGAATATTGGATGTGACTAAACATGCCAGAAGGGAGAAATATTCCAATGTTCTGAAGCGTTTGTCATTGGCTCTTGTCGGCAGTCACTCCAAAAGAGGGACGAATTAGAAATAGTTTTAGTGTCATCGAGAGTGAAAATATGTTTGCGGCTTTGATGATGTGATTGTTCCTTGTCTAGATGGCGTGGCAAGCAATGCAGTGTCCATTGCTTGAATCGAATTTCCGAAGAAGCAAAATGCAGGAGGGCCAATCTTCAGTTTGAGCAAGTGAGGTGGAAATCTAGAAGGGTTGTACTGGTTGATGAATTCACCATCCACTGGATCTGAGCTTTTGTAGACCAGGAAAATAGTTGATCATCGTTGAATTGATGAAATCAACAGCACTGTTTGTAGGAGCAACGATGGCATGGTTTTCCAGGCATGTAGCATCGTTGGAAGTTATCCATGAAAGACGAAATCACAGAAATCGCTGAGGTTCTCAGATGTCACGGTAGTGAGATGTTAACTACCTCGCCTGGTATACAGGAGGTCCTGGGTTCGATCCCGAATCTGACTTCTGCTGTATATTTGCAGTTTTCTCTGGGTGCGTGGATTTTTCTCTGAGTCCTACGGTTGTTTCCTGCACATTTAGAAACGTGTGTTTAAAGTATTTGGCTGCTATAAATTTCCACGTGATAAGCCACTTCGTTGAGTTATCATTTGTGGCCAGGTTGCTTCTTAAAAAGAGCTAAATAGCTCAGTGTGCCTTACATGGTAAAATAAAAACTGTGAACGAATTTAGGAAGTAGGTAAATGCCACTGGTTTTGAAGTGTAGAAGCTTCCCGTTGTTATTTGTCCAAGCACATACTGTCTCAAATTTGAGGAAGTATATATTCGAAGATTACCGCAAAACTCTGAAATCTCTGTAAAATTCCAAGATTACCAGAAAAGTCCCGAGATTGTCGTTAACGTTTAAAGTTTTTCGCTAATTGTACATTCATCAAACCGAGAAGAGTCCTACAGGTGGTCCCCACGTGTACGACACAACGTGCAATTGTAAACCCCATCATGAATGAGATCGTCATTTTTCGGACCCAATGTTGCCGTAGACGCAACGTTACAAGTGGGGGCTACGTTACTGAACACTAGAAACCGAATTCTTACAAAAAAGGCTAGAACCATGGGAATTGATTAGAGATATAAAGCGATTGTTAACGATTGTTCATGCTGTAACATGTTAGAAAACAGTTCCATCTTATCTTTCTCTTCTTCTTCTTATATATAAAGTCTCCGCGCACGCGCACTTGCGGGGGATTTGGCTCTCAGACGGTGGGTTTTAAATCTAAAAAAAGGCGCCAGCCGGCACGCCCTAAGCCCCGCGGTGGGAATAGGCTATTCCGTTTTCACGTCCGTAAACTTTAAAGTCGTTTAATTAACGATTTTGTGGCATTCTATTTTAATTATTTACTTATTGCGCAACATCGACCGTACCAAATCACGACAATTGCCTGGGGGGGCGGACCCTGCCAAGTGATGCGCGTTCGGTCGCGCTCACGGGAGACATTTTATTTTACGCGTTTAACATGAAATAAATATACACATCACGCTGCGGATTTTTCTTCACAGTCTCATGTCCTCTTCGCCCGCCCCATACCCAACACGATGTGTGCAGTTACTGCTATTAAGTCCTTAGATATTAATATTATTAAAGCGCTTACATAGTATTATTATAGCTCGGGCAGGGGGATGGTGGGGGGCGGGGTAGCGGCCCAGCCCGCAGCCTGGCAATGTCTCACCTTCTCCGGCTTGCCAATCTAGGCGAGGCCGCGGGCTCTGCACGGGACGAGGTGTCACCACGCCAATATAAAGTACAATTTTATTGAATCTTTCGCTAATAACTCAGGTTTATTGTTTACTATTATTAAACAAATAAGTTTACAAATATTACAAACATTATGTTTGTGTGCGAGAACAACTCTGCTTCATTGTTTACTATAATCAAACTAATACGTTGCCTAATATTACAATCATAATGTTTGTGTGCATAAAACTACATCTTCATTCTTAGGTTGCTAAATATTTCCCTTTTTGTGTGCCTTTTTACGACGCTGCGACGGTGTACTGCCATTCTGTGCTGACGACTGCTGATTCATTAACGTCAGTGCACTGCCACTCTATTATTTACACTGTTAATTTTGCTTTTACCCATTATGAGCGAATGCTAGTCTATAATCTGTTGCCTGCTTCTTTACCTCACTAAGCGTACTGCCAGCCTTTCATGTCGACTGTATCCTGCTTTTTCAGCTGCTGCCAGTATTGTCAGCTTTTTATCGCCACTGTAGCCATGCTTATGTCATTGAGTCGGCGTACTGCCAGTCTATAATCTATACTATAGCCTGCTTCTCAACGTACCTGTGCGTACTGCTGCTATTTAATATACTTATTTCAGATTATTTCTACTATGCATTTCTATTGTTTCGATTGCTCACGTCCTGCAATTTACTGATACGTAGTCCTGCGATGCTGATAGCTGTGCCATCATCGGGGATTGCTGTGCACGTCGATGTGTGTGTTTCAGTCCATATGTGTGTGCGTGTTAGTCGATGTGTGTGCATGGCTCCATGTCAGTGTGTAAGTCAATGTGCGTTTGTGTGTCTATGTGTGTCAGTCAGTGTGTGTGTACGTCCATGTGTATGTATGTGTCAGTCCATATGTGTGTGTGTTAGTCTACATGTGTGTATAAGTCCATACATGTGTGTGTGTGTCATTCGATGTGTATGTAAGTCAATGCATGTGTGTGACTTCATATGTGTGTGTTACTCCATGCGTCTTTATCTAAAGTATATGTCTGTGTATGAGAGTCCATATGTGTATGTGTGTGTACGCCAATGTGTGTCAGTCTATGTATGTGTTTGTGAGTCTATGTGTGTGTGAGAGAGTTGCTGTATGTGTGTTCGTCGATATGTGTGTGTGACACCATGTGTGTCTATATCTCAAGTGTATGCGTGTGTCAGTCCATGTGCATGTGTGTTAGTCGCTGTGTGTGCGTGGCTCCATGTTAGTTAGTGTAAGTCCATTTCTTTGCGTGTATGTTGGTCCTTGTGTGCGTCTTAGTCCATGTGTGTGCTTTATTGACCTGGTCAAGGCCTATGATACCATCAGTAGGCCTGGCCTCTGGGTTGTTCTTCGTGCTTTCGGAGTCCCTGACCCTCTGCTCACGATCCTTAAGGACCTTCATGATGGTGAGCGGCCCCGTGTCAAACTACGTGGCCGTGAGTCAGAGACATTCCCTTTACACCGTCGGGTGCAACAGGGATGTCTGGCTCCCACATTATTTTACGTATATTTTTACCACGTACTTCGGAGGAATTACCATCTGCTACAGATACAATGAGAGGCTGATCGATGCCCGGGTGCAGTCAAGGGATGGCTCCCTATTGCTCAACCACGTTATGTATGCCAATGATCTGCTAACTGCTGCTCACTCGGAGGAGGAGTTCAAGGTGCTGCTGCTGAACCTGGAGCTTGTCACCAAGAGGTGGGGCCTTACCATCAGCCTCTCCAAAACTAAGCACCTGCCTGGGTATTTTGTACCATCGGACACTCCACCCCCACAACTCCCAATTGGTGATGGGGCAGTTGTGGAGAGAGTGGAGAGTTTCCCATACCTGGGCAGTGTGCTTATGACCGGCTCCAGTTTAACAGCAGAGGTCTCACTCCAAATCAGTCCAGCCACATTATCTTTTCATTGGTTGCGTACCACTGTGTGAAAGCTACCTGGTCTATCACTCCGCACGAAGCTTCAGGTCTTCTCGGCCACAGTCATTCCCTCCTTTCTTTACGCTTGCTAAACTTGGACCCCCCTAATGGAATATTTTCGCCAGTTAGAAACATTTAGGATGGCCTGCCTACGATCCATCCTGGGTTTAACCAGGCGGCATTGTGTGAGGAGCTCACAAATCCTTGAAAGATGTGGACAAAGTCCCATCGGTGAGCTCCTCCGGCAGGCAAGGCTGCGTTGCCTGAGTCGTGTAGCCCGCATGGCCAGCCACCGTATGCCTAAACAGCTTTTGTTCGTTCTAGATTTGAAGCTTTCGTGACTGCAAGGAATCATATTCTTAGGTTTTTTCGGTAAAGTCACGTAGGTAAAACATCAAAATTAATGAAAATAAAATAAAAAAAAAACAAAAAATCACGACGTTTCGGAGGCAACACAAGTCTCCGTCATCAGGTGGGACCGTCACAGCCGAATTAGCTGCATCAAGTGAGGCAATGATTCAAGATGTAATCCCTTATAAGCAAGTTGAAGGGGGGAGGAGAGGGGGGGGGAGCTCATCAGAATGTTAGTACAACTCATCGGGAGGGGGAGGGGGGGGCGGGGCCAAAAAATTGAACGACGGCTTGGACGCGGTTGCTGCTGCACACGCCAACACAATGGACAGAGAGGGGGAGGGGAGGTCTGATACACATGATAGACAAAAGAACGAAAATGCCCATGTTTATACCAATGCTGGCCGGATCGAGGGGGCTAAATGGGCGCGGCACGGGCTAGAGAAGACATGGAGTGATGTGGTACAGGAGGATGTGGAGCTGAGTCGACTTGCCGATGACTAGTACCAGCCGTGTCAAGATCGGCCTCTGTGGAGGAGGCTCCTGAAGGACGCTACAGGGCAGTTGGAGGCAGTCGCCCTCCAATAATAACGGAGGGTGGAGGAGCGACGCTAACAACAATGAGCGGAGCGCCGGGTGCCTAAAGCACAGCAAGTTGCCACAGTAGGGGGCACATGTAGTGCATCATCCAGTCATCTCAGTCAGTCGACCTGTGCCATCTGGGTCTGCCCCGTGACCTGCCAGTGAGCGTTCGACTCTTCACGTGGCCTCAAGGTGCACATAGCCTGGCACAAGTGGTTGTTGTTGTTTCGTCAATGTATGTATGTATGTGTGAGTGCATTTGTGTGTGTAACTTTGTGTGTGTGTGTGAGTCCATTTGTGTGTGTCACTACATGTGTGTCTGCCTTCTTCGCCCGGGCAACGCCGGGTACTTACCGCTAGTAATTTAGATAAGACTCTCTTACAATCATACTTAGCATTAACAGATAAAATGTCCACATCTGATTGGGATCATGTAAGTAACATTACAGTTTCTTTAGCCGCTACAATGTCAACCAAATGTAAAGTTAACCTGATTGCTAAATTCAACCTCCTGTCAAAAAAGCCAGATCCACACATTAAAAAAAGCCAGATCCACACATTAAAAAGTTAGATGTTAACAAGATTATTATCAATCAGAGTAACAGCCCAATTTCCGACAGCCTAAAATCGGTACTAGCTAAAGGGTTGAATTTCGCAGTCACCCCTAACACATCCCAGTGGATGATATCATTGCCCAGGTCGACGTAGCCCTAAAAGTTTTGGGACACATCCTGGCAGACGTGGCAAGATCTGAAATCGCTGCAATCCTCAAAAACGCTAATAAACCCATTAGCAACATCAGCAAGGATGAGCGTTTTAAACTCGCTCAATTGAAAAAGAGAGATTATATTGTCATCCTCTCAGCCGACAAGGGCAATGTCACTGTCATCATGGATAAAACCACATACAACAACAAAATTCAGGACCTTCTTAATGATGGCAGTGAAACCAAAATCAATAGAGATCATACCAACCGCCTGGCCACGAAAACCAACAATATCATCACTAATTCGACTTCTCTAATCGAACCAACCAAGCAGCTCTCTCTAAAACCTTCGGCTGCTAGACCACCCAGATTTTATGGCCTTCCAAAAATCCATAAGGAAGGTACTCTGCTCTAGCCTATCATCTCCACCATTAACTCACCCACTTACAAACTGGCCCGAGTTCTGTCTGAGACCCTGCTTCCATTCACAGACAAAACCACCTTAGCTGTACTTAACTCGGCTCAATTGGTTTCTCTAATCAAGGACATCTCACTGTCTCCAGATTATTTGCTTGTCAGTTTCGATGTAGTCTCTCTGTTCACCAAGGTATATGTACCTGACACCATTGCAATAATGGAAGACTTGGTCCAACAGGGACTGAATCCTGATGTACCAACTTTGGTGAGGCACTGTCTCACCAACACTTCACCTGGAATGGTACATTCTACAAAGAAAATGAAGGTACTCCTATGGGTTTTCCCTTATCGCCAGTGGTAGCGAATGTTTTCATGGACAAATTTGAAACAGATGCCATCCAGACATCCACCCTACGTCCTTCCTTTTGGAAGAGATACGTATATTATATGTTCGTCATCTGGCCACATGGCCAGCCAGCACTGAACCAATTTTTCAACCACATCAATTCCATACACCCGTCCATCAATTTCACCATGGAAGTGGAAAATGATGGCAAGCTACCATTCCTGGATGTTTTGATCAAGAAGATACCTGATGGCTCGCTGGGACACGCTATCTCCAGAAAAGCCACCCACACAGATTCCTATCTAAAGCCTGATTCCCACCACCACCCAGGCCATAAGAATTCCCTCATCAAAACATTACACCATAGGGCCCGTTGCATCTCTGACCAGCACCACCTAGTCAGTGAGCTTGAGCACGTACACCAACCCCTCAAGATGAATGGATATTCAGACCAAACAATGCACACAGTTGTATCCCCAACTATTGGGAGAGAACCATCTGAGTACCCGATCAAAACCATCACCTTGCCATACATGTGTAATGCGGGCGTAAATGGGCAGGTCGGATGTGACGATCCGAGAGGGAGGAGTCAGGGTCACGTGGGGGAGAAGTTATAGTGGGGAGACAGGAAGACATCTGGGGCAGTCGGGGGGTGAAGAGGGGAGACCACGTTGGGTGGTCGCCGTGCCTTAGCCTGGTGGCTGAGGGGCTCATGACGGCGCCAGCCAGCGGGGTGGAAGAGAGAGTTGGGGATAGAGACAGGGAGAGACCATGCAGGGCGGAGGTTGGAGAGTGGCGAGATCGCCACAGAGGCCACGCAGGGCGGAAGTTGGAGAGTGGCGAGATCGCCACAGAGGCCATGCAGGGCGGAGGTTGGAGAGTGGCGAGATCGCCACAGAGGCCACGCAGGGCGGAGGTTGGAGAGTGGCGAGATCGCCACACACAGTAAGACTCGGCACCGTCGGCCAGCGGTGACCGAGCACGGAGGAACGGGGAGCAGCGGTGGAGCTGCTGTGAGAGCAGCCGGAGGACTGCACAAGGGGAACCTGCAGCGGAGCTGCACCGGAGCGAGAAAGGCTACGGGAGCGAAGGCAGCGGTCGAGCTGCCAAGCGGGGGAGGCTCTGAGCGAGGGCCGTGTGGGACAAGTGTAAAGAACCCAAATAAAGGACAACGGAGACAGACCCAGTGATCGAGTCCTTTATTACACATGGTATGTTTTACCAAAAATATTTCCAAAATCTTGAACAAACACAAGATCCAGGTTCGATTCAACACAGTACACAAAATCCGTGATTTGATCCCATTTGTGAAGGATGTGATTCCTGACATGCAATACCCTGGTGTCTCCAAACTAAATGTATCTGCGGCAGCAGTTATATTGTGGAAATGAAACGCCATGTCTCAGACCGTGTTTGCTAACACAAGGCAGATCTGAAACACGGCAGAACCAATACCTCTGCCATGGCTGATCATTGTTTTAATGCAGTGGGCTCATACGAAATTGTTTTTCCAAGACCAAGGTACTCTTAAACCTTCGGGCTACCATCAAAGATTTGTTCATGAAGCCATCCAGGTATATAAACACAGGCATAACTTCAACCGAGAAGATGGATACAAATTAAGTAATCATTGGAAGGACGTGATCAACCAGGTAAAGTTTTAACTGCTGTGCTGTTTCCTTCCAACCTGCCGATAGCAGCCAACTCTCTGAGTTGCATTGCTAAGTCTGATGTTTCAGCCTTTTTTTCTCTCTCCCACCTGAAGATGATTGCTTGTGTTACGATCGATTTCTCACTCGCTTAGTCCCATAACAATCTCTAGCCCCCACGCCTTTGCTCGATTTAGCAACCCTCCTCTCCCTCTCGAGTCTTTACACTGCAGCAGCCTGTTTCTTTCTCTCACCTGAGGACGATTGCTTATGCGGCGATCGAAACGTCATGATCTATTATTTTTATTATAATTTTTCTATCTACGTGACTTTACTGAAAGAACCAAAGAGTATGGATTCCTGCAGTCACGAAAGCTTCAAATCAAGGTTATACTCTTTGGTTCTTTTGGTAAAGTCACGTAGAAATAAATAAAATAAAATAATAATAGAATACAAAGTTTAAATTGCAACACAATCAATTGTCATCAGGTACGGATGAATGAGAAAACAAACCTAGTAAACTTAGAAACATAATGCAATACAACACAGAATCGGCTAACATAACAGTCAACCCCCTGCCTTGTTGATTACGTTCTTCCAAAGATTGCTAAATTTGAGAGAGAGACAAAACACAGACACGGAGACACATAGACAGACACACAAGCAGAGAGAGAGACACACATAGGCACAGTGTGTGCCGCACGGCTCGTCACAGACACGGCCCTGTCAGCGTTGCACCGACGGAGTCGACCGGCCCAGCCAACTACTGTCCAGCCACGCAATGATCGGGCAAAGGCGGCAGCGATGAGGGCGGCGACGACGACAGCGACGATGAGACGAGTCCAATCCAGAACCGGCAGCCCGGAGCTTTCGCTCTCCGCTGTTCATATTCCCCTTAGCAGGGTTTAGCTCCGCCCTAGCCATGCCTCCCTTCTCGAACCTTCCAGAGGGTTCCAGGGACTTCCATACGAGGTCTACCATGACCCTTGCCCCAGTTCCTCTGCCCTGTCCGCACACCCCCGTAAATGCTCAACGTGCGTGTGTGCTAAGTGCCCACCTGCAGTTGCAGCTGCTGTCCAACAGCACTATGTCACTACATCACCCCCCCCCCCCTCCGTAAAAAATAAAACAGCTGTCCCGGCTGTTAACACAGCAGCACCAATCAGTGGCAGGCAATGGCAACACCCTTAACCTCAATGACAAAAAGCTCCCTCTACAACCACGACATCCCCCGCAATCAACAACGTGTTCCACTGCTCCCCAGTGCTCCTCTGATAACAACCAACACTTCCTTACACAGTGCCCCCGAAATCGCGAATCGGCAGCTCCCTCACAGCCCCCCATCTGGGAATTGGCGACCCCCCCCCCCCCACACACACATGCAGGCATCCCCAAAATTGCGAATTGGCAACTCCCTCACAGCCCCCATCCACGCAGGTGAACCCCCCCCCCCCCTCCACACACACACACACATGTGGTACCTCGACCTCGCGAATCGGCATATCACATTCATTTCCTTTTAACTCAGGCTCTTAGCCCCAACACCCTTTCACCCCCGGATTCCCTCTCAGTGTGAAGGAGAGTCCCCCCAATCGGGGACCTAGCTCACGTGATCCGGTCCATGGCACCGGTCACCCCCTTCCCAGCGAGGTCCTGCACCTACGGAACCCGGAGAGCCAAGAGGCGATTGAGACGGATTCTCGGCTTCTTGCCACTCAGCATTGCCTGCCCGGGTCCGGTCCCTAAGGACACGCACTTGGCGGTCTCGGTCGGCCCAAGAGACCCGGTCCGACGGGGCTTGAGTTGACTGTTCCGGCGGCCCAACGAGCACGGGTGACTCCCCCAATGTCACTCGTCACCCTGGCAGTCTGCAGCAGTGTGGCCCGACTGACCACACATAAAGCATTTTGGCGCGGGTCTCCACGGCAGTGGGAGTTGTTCCCGCCGCGGGTCCTCCCGCGGGTGTGTTGACTCTCGAGCCCCCCTGCTTTCCACCACCGCCACCATATCTTGTAGATTCTACACTGCGGCCTTCCACCTTGCTTGAAGCTGTCGCTCCTCATAGACCTGGATGGTTCTGGCCACCGTCGAAGACAAAATCTCTGTTCCGATGGTGGAGGGCAGGGCAACCCTCAATCTCCTTGCCAGCCCCCGCAGCCTCTCCGCCACACAAAGGTCAAGCACCCCTCACCCACGAGTTGGTATGCCTCGCGTCCCAGCATTGGCAGCGCTGCCCGGAATGTGTAGGGCGTCTCGTCCTCCATCCGCTCCCTCTGGAGGACTCTTGTGCGAGCCTCCCACGCCAGATCTGGAGCGGCCTCTTGCCACTCCCTCACCACGCCTCCTCCGTGCATTCTCACCTCAAAATGGCGCCCCTCGGTCAGGGGAGGTCCTCCAATGACAAAATGGTGCCTACTATGTGCGTGGTCCCCCGTCCGGAACCATCTGCTCCCGCTCTGACGGCAGCTCCCTCTCCATTTTCCCCGCTCTCCTCTGCGCCGTTCCCTGGGATCCGTGCCTCATTCCGGCCTGCGCCCCTCTCCACATGGCGGTCTTCCGCCATGCTTCTTGGTCCACGCTTGACCACGAGAAAATCTCAGCCGCTCTCCCCGTCGACATGCAGTCGCTCTCTCTCCGTCGATGCTCACCCGCCCCCGTTACCTGACATAGCCACTCTAGCCATCAACACTTGGCCGCTCTCTCATTGTCGAAATGCTGCTTCTCTCTCCGTTGACACCCAGCAGCTCTCTCTCGGTTGATATGCAGCCGCTCCCGCCTCCTGGCATAGCCACTCCCGCCATCAACGCCCATTTGCTCTCTCCTCGGTGGATGCATAGCTGCTTACCCCGCAATTTTGCGCAGCCGCTGTCCCGCCAATCCGCGGCAGCTCCTCCACTGCCCAGCAACTACAGATTTCTTAAATGGGTTCTCAGATTCCGGAGCTGTTGGAGGGTCGACCGTCTCGCCGTCCTCGTCCTGACAACACCACCGGTGTTTTTTTTATACCCCACTTCTGACACCAAATATAGTGTCATCTGTGCAAGTGGGTTGCATGCGTCGCACACACAGTCGGAGACGAGGTGGTCGCAGGAGGCACTGTCCTCCTCTTTTATTGTTGTTGAGTTCACGCCACCACTCCGGGACCCCTTTCTCTCTCACACACGACGAGACGAGTTCAATCCCAGAACCGGCAGCCCGGAGCTCTCGCTCTCTGCTGTTTATATTCCCCTCGGCACAGCTTGGCTTCACCCTAGCCACGCCTCTCTTCTCGAACCCTCCAGAGGGTTCCAGGGGCTTCCACACGAGGTCTATTGTGACCCTTACCCCAGTTCCTCCGCCCTGCCGGCACACCCACGTATACGCTCAGCGGCGTGTGCGCTAGGTGCCCACCTGCAGTTGCAGCTGCTGTCCAACACTACATAACGCAGATGTATTGGTAAAACAAAATAATTGCATGCACACGGTCGTCTGAAGAAAAAACGGATACATTCTGTAGAATGGACAGGATATAGAGCGTAACATTTAAATTTGGTCTCAAACATATTTCATGGTTATGTTGACAATTGTCACCTAGTGGTGACTAACACAAGATGTGTGCTCTTACCAGGTAGACAAAGTCAGGACCCTCCTTTAAGCACTGCAAAAAAAACATTGCTCATGAGCACCTTAAATGGAATAGTTTCAGAGACGGCAGTCTTTTTTTTTATCATGACTGGAAGCCGTTTTTAGATATTTTCTTGTACGGAAGTATCAATGAACATCAATGCGAAAAATATTTTTTGCTGTAAAGTATTGTAACGTGAGTGGTCAATGATCGAAATATTTTCATAGAGAGTTGTATTTTATAAGTTAAGAAAAGTATAAACAATGTATTTACCATACCTTTTTAAATGTGTCCACTTGTGAAATTGGGATTTCTCCAACGAATTTGGGTAAATTTCTTCTTTCGATGTCCATCATTATGTCCTTGGCTTTGTATAACTCTTCATCATCCGAATGCAAAATGGTCTCGTAAATGCTGTCTGAATACACAGACAAAGAGCAAAAATAACGGCACTTAAAGTACATCACATTAAAGATTTCAGTAAGCAACTCAACGTTTCAATGGCATAATGAAACATGAATGAAAGACTTCGGATCCTTAGTCATACACTGAATGTGGCCACACGCACCAGTCGTATAATCAACGAGGGGCGAAGGTAATCTGCTCCCTTCACTAAGCTGAATGGACCAGCATGGTAGAGCAGTGGATCTCAACTCGGGGTACGTGCCATTATCCCCAGGCGATAACATGCGCGAGGTTATGTAAACATGTGTGAAATTATATTATACATTTAAGTCATTGTGGAATTATCACGTATGAATTTGCCAATATAAAATAACTACGGTAACATTGCAATCCATATGCTAACCTAGAACGAATACAACAAAAAATAATGAGACCTCCTTTGCCAGTACCAAAATATAAGAATAGGTTTTTCCCCTTTTTTCTGGCAACATAACTGAAAACGGTTTACAAGGAATCATGTCTGTATGATTCCTTGTGTGTTGGAGAGTAAACCCACTGCAATATTTACTATTCGAGTACGGTGATGTTTTGCCAGTAATTACAACAACCAGCATCATCAGACGACAGCCAGAGTTGAGTTTACTCTCCAACACACCGTGTGCTGAGTTGACTGATGCTCTTTGATAAGAGTCTTCAAGATCTGGTAGTAGATTGTAAAACTGGATTTTGTTCACCGATTGCAGTTATTATGTGTCAGGGGATGAAGGAGAATATCAAAGAGGGGCAGACCTCTTCAGAGGCGCGAGATCGTTCAACACGATGAGACAACTGTGGCATTGCAGCGCTCAGAAGAATCATGTTTGGGGCAATGCATCGGGGATCTGGAGGTGGAATGCAGACAGAGGAACGTCCCGGAGACTGATTGGGATCATAACGATGGAATAGAGAGGCAAACGAGAGCAGATGGGAGTGAGTTTGAAAACCCAAACGTTATCATGAACCTCAAAATATCTGAATATTTTTTTTTGAATGGCAGCTTGAGAGACAGAAAGCATAACAGAAGGAATGCGGAAACGGCGGTGTAATCTGCTATCAAGAAAAATAAGTGGACAGAAGAAACTTACTTACCAGTCAGTGTGCTGTACGACTCCATCGAGTTCACTTTATCACCGATTAATTTGGAATAGCCCTCTTTTATGGCTTCTGCCACCCTGTTAGGAATTTGAATTTCACGCTTTTAATAAATTTTCCAGGTTTCATGCAATCACAGTTTTTTTATTGAATGCAGTTTTACAAAATGTATCACATCATCAAATAACAATACACATTTCCATGATGGATTGTCTCAGTACGTATCAGGAGTATGTGTAATAATAGCAATGAGAATACAGATATGTAAGACTTTGTAACTTGTCACATTGCGGTGGACTGTTGCCACGTGTATATTGAACTTCTTTGGCACCATGCGTAGCTGACCACGCTCATCAGAGGTGCGGGAGTACGACAAACTGAACGCAAAAAACTATTCGAAAGAAATTAGTTTTCAATTTAGTATAGTGGTGTAGTGAATAACGTGCATTGTAGTGTGATGTATAGTAGTGTATTGTATCGTAGTGTATCGCATGTATAGAAGTGTAGTGTATAGCGTGTATAGTAGCGTAGTGTATAGTAGTGTAGCATATCGCGTAGCGAACTGTGGCTAATCGGAGGTGCGGGGGAAGGACAACAAACTAACCTACAAAAAACTGTTCTAAAGAAATGAGTTTTCAATTTAGATCACATCACTCTTTCCCGTCACATCTTGGAAGATAAGCAGGTAGACCCCCTCTCTTCCATGCTCTCTCTGCTGTTGGCTGAGCTCATCTCTGCCATGCTCTCTCTGCTGTTGGCTGATGTTGGCTGATCTCATCTCTGCCACGCTCTCTCTGCTGTTGCCTGACCTCTCTGCCATGCTCTCTCTGCTGTTGGCTGAACCCCTCTGCCATGCTCTCTCTGCTCTTGGCTGACCTTTCTGCCATGCTCTCTCTGTTGTTGGCTGAGCTCCACTCTGCCATGCTCTGCTGTTGGCTGACCTCTCTGCCATGCTCTCTCTGCTATTGGATGACCCCTGTCTGCCATGCTCTCTCTGCTGTTAGTTGACTTCCTCTCTTCCATGCTTTCTCTGCCTTTGGATGACCTCTCTATGCTCTCTCTGCTGTTGGCCGACCCCCTCTCTGCCACGCTCTCTCTGCTGTTGGCTGACCCCTCTCTGCCATGCCCTTTCTGCTATTGGATGACCCCTGTCTGCCATGCTATATCTGCTGTTGGCTGACCCCTGTCTGCCATGCTTTCTGTGCTGTTGGTTGACCTCTCTGCCATGCTCGCTCTGCTGTTGCTTGACCTCTCTACCATGCTCTCTCTTCTGTTGCCTGATCTATCTGCCATTCTCTCTTTGCTGTTGGCGACGTCCTCTCTGCCATTCTCTCTCTGCTGTTGTCTGACCTCTCTGCCATGCTCTCTCTGCTGTTGGCTGACCCCCTCTCTGCCATGCTCTCTGCTGTTGGATGACCTCTCTGCCATGCTCTCTCTGCTGTTGGCTGACCCCCTCTCTGCCATGCCCTCTCTGCTATTGGATGACCTCTCTGCCATGCTCTCTCTGCTGTTGGATGACCTCTCTGCCATGCTCTCTCTGCTGTTGGCTGACCCCCTCTCTGCCAGGCTCTCTCTGCTGTTGGATGACCCCATCTCTGCCATGCTCTCTCTGCTGTTGGATGACCCCATCTCTGCCATGCTATCTCTGCTGTTGGATGACACCTGTCATTCCCCTCCACCACCAGCCTATTCATGCTTTGTTTTGCACACTTTCATAGCTTTTGATCCTCTTGTTTGCCTGCATTGAATATATTGGTGTACGTATTGCAACATTTTAACAGTTGATGATTGAAAATAATTGAGGCACAATGATATGCTGCTTTTCAATATCACATTCATTATCAACTTCAGTTATCCCGATTGATTCCTTATATCGCTACTTCTTTCATTTCCCCGATTTAATTTCCCAATTTTTTTTAAAGAGTTATTTAATTCAACTTTACAATTAACGTGTAGTCGGGAACGTCATTGAAGAAGCTTTGTGATTAGGTATATCCATCTGAAACTTCTGTGCTTGCAGTCACATTTAGCTTGCATTATATACGTGCTCAAGTACAGTTTTATGCGATTTGAGCTAGCACAGCATTAGATATATTATTCTGACATGGCACGTGTAGCTATACGATTTGCATCCTTCATAACCTGAAGGAGAAATGCATGTCTATATTTAAGGATTCTAACTTTACCAATGGTGGATGTCATTGGAAACCAATGGTGATGTAATATGTCTTGATAAATTACATTGCATGGGGGATTAAGATATTGGTCCATGAATTTACTAACTTTTGAGTCTGCGTTTCAAACCTAAATCATTCTCTTAACATGGATTTGTCATTATTTGTTGTATGCTTAAAGCTATGCTACTTTAGACCCATAATGTTACCTAATTGTGGCTTTTGTAAGTAATGCCATCCGGCCCCCTGTTCTACAGTGGCAGACAGAATTAATCAGTGTTAATCTTTGTAAAAGTGACTAGGTTCCACGTTTGATTGGTTTGTATTGAAAATAATGTGGACAAATCCATACCTGTCAACCAAAAAGTTTGACCGGTATTCTTGTACAGGAAAGTTAGTTTTCAGGTCCATACGGCATAGAGCCGTTTTAATATGGGCATTTTTTTTTTATATTTGTTTGTGTTTATCCCTTGTGATGAGACTTTGCAGGATGAACATTGAGATTAATGAGGGCACTAACGTTGAACAATATAAAAAAAACTATTCTTCAAAGTTCAGGACCATATTCGTAAAATGAGTCTCATATGAACAAGAGTGTACCCAATCCATGCTTAAGAAAATTACGTAAAAATAAGGGTCACACATCGTGCAGTAACGCAATCTGTATTGTTTGTAATTGAATGTATTTTGAGTGTAAAAAATCTGTGTTGCAGTCGACAAACGACGTTAAAGAATGGCAATATCTGTTCGTTAATTACCACTACAATACCTTAGTGTAAACATAACCCATCAATTTAAATACGAGATTAATTTAATAAATACATTAAATTTACATTTGACATATTGGCCAAATAACTAAATGGGGAGACAGATAATGAACTCGTCTTCTCTTTGAAAACGGAATTGTTTGCAATCTTTGTACTTGCTTTTAAGGAAGGCTAAGTGCATGACTCTAACTGGGAATGTAATTATTTGTGGACAGACAGAACGAAGAGTATCTTACTTATGCTCGATCAACTTGGTTACCCTGTGTTGATAAGCATTTCTATGCAGCCTCTCTCGAACGTGGAACAGCTCCAGGAGGTTGCTCCATTGCTGAAAGGCAAGGAATTACAAGTCTTCAAATATTTGTATGTATGGTTGAACTTCTTTCGCACTGTACGTAGCCAACCACGATAATCAGAGGTGCGGGGTAAGGAAAACAAAATAAACACTAAAAGCAGTTGTAAAGAAGTTTTCAATCTAGATGATTTATAGGTGTACAGCTCCAGTGGCTTCCTAATATTAGAAGAGCATTCCAGACGGCCACAGAAACGCATCTGAAAGCGCCGTGCAATGCGGTGACCACCATCTTATTTCAATGGCCAGCCAGAAGCCACTGTGAGGATGACCGGAGTTTGCATGATGATGGTTTATGCTCCTTGACGAAATCAGCAAGGTATTGTGGTGTATTTGTTAGATGTGCCCTTAATCACCCCACGACCCAACAAGGCCAATGAGTAAGGTTTGTCACGTAAACAAAACATGCTAATTTGTTACTAGTTCAACACACATATTGTGTGTTGGAGAGTAAAACCACAACATATCGGTTTAATGCCACATTTTTATTTACGCGATCTAACCCAAAAACCTCCATTATGTATAATATTGGTCGTGAAAGCCTCCTACATGTTATACGTATTTAATGGTTAATACACCCACAATTTTCAATAGTGGGTGGCCAGAGGTTTGCACCATGAATTTCTGTAAAAGTTTAAACCATTCTACTGTTTGGCCATGTCACCATCAAATTGTCGCTTTTTCCAACTCTTCAAACCTTCCTTCATGGTTTCATCACCCGTACGGTTTGAGGCAAGGCAAATCTACTGAAACCATCTTGTGCAACACCCAGCAACCTACTTCTCTCCATCAACTGTAGGTTTTTCTGCATCCCATCCCAGATTTCATTACCGATTGGAAAACGGTGATAACTCCACATTCTTTGAATCCTTGAAGGAGCAATGCTTTCTCGAAATTTTTATGTCATTGGTGAAGACCAATTTCTTCCAATTGTAATGCGGGCGTAAACGGCCTCGCGGATATGACGTCACGGGGGGAGGGGTTAGGTCACGTGAGAGAGGGGTAAGGTCTTAAGGGAGAGAACCGGAAGAGACGGGAGGAGAGTATGGGAATAGAGACAGGGTGAGGCCACGCAGGGCGGAGAGTGGAGAGTGGCGAGATCGCCACGCGGTGAGACTCGGCACCGTCGGCCAGCGGTGACCGGGCACGGGAGGAACGGGGAGCAGCGGTGGAGCTGCAGTGAGAGCAGCCGGGGGACTGCACAAGGGAACCAGCAGCGGAGCTGCATCGGAGTGGATAAAGACTACGGGAGCGACGGCAGCTGTCGAGCTGCCAAGCGGGGAGGCTCTGAGCGAGGGCCGTGTGGGACAAGTTGTAAGAACCCGAATAAAGGACAACGGAGACAGATACAGTGAAAGAGTCCTTTATTACACAATTGAGAGTTTATAAATGTGTAGTGAGTTCTGAGTCGCACACGTAGACTTGGAGGCAAACACATTTATTTAACTCCAACACACGGGGTAACTTCCCCTTAACAGAATAACAACCTATGGTGGTGACCACCAGGCTAACTCCATTAATTACAACGTAACTGCTACTACGGACTGGGACCTCAGCTCCGGTCCAGGTCCATTTGTTGGAGACTCGTTGAATGTAGAACGTAGACGAAGGCTTTTTCAAGATGAACAACAACGCCGGTCCCTCTGTGGGACCCGGCTTATATTCTCTGCGGCGTGGCTGGCTCCGCCCTTGGCCATGACCAACTTCCAGAATCCTCGGGAAAGATCTGGATACCAACCACGTGACCACCTCTAGCCCCAACCAGAGTGCCATGGCCTCTAGTAACCTCATTCCTACGGCCGGCACTCCCACACCCTGTCTTGTAGGGCTGGCACTGCACGCCAAGCGTGGTGCCATCTAGCGCTATCCATCAGTGCTCACTGGGCCCCTCTAGGGCCGGTACTACACCCACACCATTGTGGTGTCCGCGATGTCGTTACACTGCACGCCGTGCCTCTCTAGGGCTGGCACTGCACACTGACATCCTGCGATGTCACTGGGTAATTTGCTCATAGGTGATACAGTATAATTCCTTTCATCAAGGACCCCTGTTAACGACTAATCGCTTAACATTGGGCCTCCCATAGACTGCAATGTGTAGTGTATAGTAGTGTAATATTAGGATGCACCCGGGGGTAACTGGGCAATGGTGATAGGCTCTGCCGGCCTCAGCCCGCAGCCAATGGTACGTCGAGCCAGGGGCGTAGCCCTGGGGCTGTATAGCAACATCTAGAAGGTTCCAGGGGTGAGGCTTAAGTTTTGCTGCGTGGCATCACGTGAGCCAGGTGATATAATGGGTGGAGAGAGACAGCTCGTGGTCAGTGTGGAGAGGTTCGAGGAGAGACCACGTCTGCGCCTACGGCACGCCAGCGGCCATGTGGCAGGCCGACGTTTCGGCCACAACGCAAGTAGCCGTCCTTCTCCACCTGAGGACGGATACTTGCGTTGTGGCCGAAACGTCGTGAGAATTATTTTATTATGTTTTATTTTTATTATTTTATTATTTCCATTCTACGTGACTTTACCGAAAGAACCAAGAAGATAGTATATAGTATTAGTGTATAGCAGTGTAGTCCATAATAGAGTTTTTTGGGTTAGATCACGTGAATAGCAGTGTAGTGATAATTTTTTTTTTACCCTTTTATCTGACAACAAAACTGACACCTTTTTTTACAAGGAGTCATGTTTGCATAAACCACAATACCTGCAGTCATAATGCAAACAAAAAACATAACTCTGATAATGTATGCACTGTCCTTGAAGTTGAAAAGGCGTCATCTGGTCCAACACCATGTGAGACTAGGCTCTAAGGAAAGCTGTCTCGGGTGTGGACCAATCAACTTCAAGGACAGTGCATACATTATCAGAGTTATGTTTTTTGTTTGCATTATGACTGCAGGTATTGTGGTCTATGCAAACATGACTCCTTGTAAAAAAAGGTGTCAGTTTTGTTGTCAGATAAAAGGGTAAAAAAACTATTATCATATTTTTTACTGGCAAATGAGGTTCCAATGGTAGCAGTGTAGTGTTTAGTAGTGTAGAGTAGAACCCCTCTAAACAACCACCCCTGTTTATGACTAATCGCTTCACGACGGGCCTCCATAGAACTCTAAGGGGGTGTATAGTAGTGTACTGTATTGTAGTGTATTGTGTAGTGTGTATTAGTGTAGTGCCTTCATAGAGCCCAACGTATTCGCTCACCGACCATTCCCCTTTTAACGATGGGTTGTTGCAGGTATAGTACATTGATGAACCATGTTTCTTTTAATATGATAATAGTGTTCTTATCTTTATGTATGAATAGCCATTGTTTAAATATTATGAAGTACGTTTGGGGGAAAAAATTGTAACTTTAGATGCTATCGGTCCTATATTATTAATGTAGATACGTAAAATCATAGTCAAGCACTCATTGATTCACTCCTATTACTTACCTCCCCCTGGTTACACTTCTATCGCTACTACTACATTTACTGTTCCCGTGAACGTCATTAATTGATTTACCAATGTGTAAATCTTGATTTAAAGCTTTGTGACTGCAATAATTCATACTCTATGGGTCTTTCGGTCAAGTCACGTACATAGAAAATAATAGATCACGACGTTTCGATAGCAACACAAGCAATCGTCTTCAGGTGAGAGAGAGTACTAAAGACGAAACTCTCTCTCATCTGAAGACAATTGCTTGTGTTGCGATCGAAACATCGTGATCTATTATTTTTTATCTACGTGACTTGAACGAAAAACCCGAAGAGTATGAATTACAGTACCAATGTGTGGTGAGGACTATATCTACCAGACTGAGTCTTGCCTCATGTGTACTGTGTTCAACCACCAAACTGCAGGTCACAAGACTGCATCACTCTTACTGCTCGAATTAAAATGTATCTTCCATTGTCTATTTGCTCAAGCTATTATAACTTTGCTGTGCTCAAAAACCGTGATTTTTATTTAAATAATATAGGCATTATATTATCATATATAATTACTCCAATGAAAAACAATTCCAGACACATTTCACTTACCTTTTTTGGCTGGCAGATGTGAAAATCCCCATGGAATTCACAGACCCGTGCATTTTGAATGTAACGTTGATGGTCAAATCCAGTGTTAAAACCCAGGTAGTAGGCATCCCTGCGCACAAAGATGGCAATTACGATGAAACAAATTTAGTCAATTACATTTTTTCCACACGCATAACAAATAAATAAAGCAATTAAGGAACAATGTAATATGTGACCCCTCTAGCTTTCACACTGGCCAAACATCTTGGAAGAGATTGGCGTATTTCACACCTTACCCAACCACACACTACCTGCTGATCGAGAGAGGCATTTAAGAAACTCTGCATTACTAGTCCATGGTGCTAACCATTAAAGACCATCGCTCCCATGGAGTGGTGTGGTATGGGTTCACACTCTGCACTATCAACCTGACAAGCTGGGTTCAACTCCCATTCAGTGTCTAACGCAAGTGTGAATAACTGATTCGGTCGTTAACTTCATTTAAGCCTCTACTGCAAGCGTGGAATGGGAAAGTAATTGGGCCAGCAGTGGTATGGCAAAAGGGATATCCTTGTACAAGTTATACATGAGATGTACAGGGACTCCTTTACTTATGAACGAGTTAGGTTCCAGAGTTTTGATCGTAAATCTATTTGTTCGTAAGTCCAACTTTACTCCTGTCGATTCCAAACATGTTGTACAGCATGTACACTAAACACGGGGAATGGCATTAAAAGTTGTATCATCTTTTGTAGATGTAGATGCCACTGGTCCTTCATGTTCTGCAGATGTAGATGCCATTGGTTCTTCATGTTCTGCAAATGCCACTGTTTGTTCATGTTCTGCAGATGTATATACCACTGCTTCTTCTTGTTCTGCAGATGTAGATGCCAATTTCCTTTGGCGCTCATGTTTTCTCTCTACCCTCTTGAAAAACGTGTAATAAACCCCGTTCAGACGACGTCGTGAATTGAGAATTCTTTATTTAGTTTCTTTCACAGCTTCCACCACATCTGTTCCTCCAGTTCCTTTGCTCCCTCACGCTGTTGGCTGACAGCGTGAGAGAGACTGCCGCGGCCCGCCACGTGGCAGGCTCTGGACCACGGCACCAGCGTGGATCCCCCTTCGTTCCTCCACACACTGACCACGTGCTGTCCTCCTCTGCCCTTTTAATCCCTGGCCCACGTGATGCCCCGCAGCCAATCCTCAGCCACACCCCTGGAACTTTCCCGAAGCTACTGTACAGCTCCAAGGCCACGCCCCTAGCTCGACTCCCCATTGGTTGTGGGCTGAAGCCAGCAGAACCAATCATCATCATCATCCAGGTGTAACCTCACATTACAAACGTATACAAATTTCTGCACATTTGCTCTCTTCTATTTATCTTCATAAATTAACTTGTAACAGGCGATAGCATCGTAAATAGCTGCCGACACCTGAGTAAACCTTTCAGTGTTTGGGTGGTCCTGAGACTCAAAACAAGCCAGTGCTTGAAACCAAACAACCACCACCATTTATTGCGCGGTGGTAGATATTACAACTCTCAGTCCGAATAGCTGAAACTGGACATACGGACGTGTTTGTTCGTATCTCTGAAACTAAAACTAACGATACACTATTTATTTATCTATACCAGGTAAGGCTCCACTGAGCTATTAGCTTATTTTTCAGAAGTGACCAGGCAATCACAAATGATAGCTGAACGAATTGGCTAATTATATGGACATTTATAGCTAGCAGCCAAATATCTAAACGCGGGATGTTGATTCTTAAAGTGGAGGGAAAACCCGAAGCCGGAGAAAAATCCACGCAACCACGGGGAGAGAGTCACCCAAATTGCAAAAATACAGCAAGCGTCAGGGTCGGAGTCGAACCCACGATCTCCTGTATACCAGGCGAGGTAGATAACATCTTGCCACCGAGAAGTATTTTGGCAGATACTCAAAGGTGACTAGAATCAAAACTAATGAGCAGACATTGTAAAGTAAGCTTAAGGCGATCCGTAACGTGGAGAACAATGTTGCATGCTGCAGCAATTTGTTATCCGAGAAAGAAAGAAAAATGATGGACAGCCTTGAAATGTGGTTTGTGGTAAAATCATTATTTTGATGCAAAGAGAGTGAATGACAGTTCTCGAGCAACGTTGAAAAGGGAAGAAATTTGATATAACAATAAAAAAAGAGAAATTCAATTGCAACAGTAAACAAAATATAATGTGCAGATCGAGTTTACAGCTTGATGGAGGAAGTTCTGGAAGAAAAAGATAACGCTGATTGATGACTTCATAATATTTCAATGAAGAAAACGTCTCAACCTCGGTCAGGACTGAGGAAATTTAAGCCAAATACATGTTCAAAGGCAGAGAACTAGAGAGAATAAAAATGATGTATACTTAATTAATCTGGGTAATTGATATTCTTTGGGTCTTTCGGTAAAGTCACGTAGTAAGGTTTGTTATTTTATTTGAACCTATCTACGTGACTTTACCGAAAGACCCAAATAATATGAATTCCTGCAGTCACGAAAGCTTTAAGTCAAGATTTAACCTCCTCTGGGTAACTTTAATGCTTTTTTGATATTCATTGTTATTTTCCAGTAGTCTTCTTCTTTGTGTACTGTTCTAAACTCGAGACACAAGTTGGAAGTTCTCTTTCCCTTTCTCTCTTTATTTCCGGCCTTCACGGCCTGCAGGGATAACTCCATACCGGGTCGGAACAGCCAGCATGCTGCCAGACGATTACGACCAGTTCCATTCCCCATCACAGCAGCCCCCACTGAGTCGGAGCTTGCATAATATATCCTGAATAGCGTGGCCAGGTTACTTATTTTGTATCCTTTTATGCCCTGAGACTGTAGCTACATTATGGATGCATTACAAATGTAAGTTTTTGTGTTGCTCCTTAATTGTTATAACTGAGTAATTTCATGACACACTGGATATACGTGTGAAGTATTGGAAAATGACGGCAAGAAACTCCTTGACGGGAACACACTTCTTTTATTAAATCTTGACTTGTAACGATACAACGCGTGGCCTCTCTTCTTCACAATGCGGTCACCATACAACGGTACAACTCGTGACCTCTTCTCTCCGCCCTACGCTTCTCTTGACTCTCTTAGATTCTGTGCTGCTGGCTCTCTGTGCCTCGTGTAGGCTCCGCGCCTCGGCTACACTCTTCTCTCGTCTCGTGTAGACTCTGCGCCTCTGCTACACTCTCCACTCGCCTCGTGTAGACTTTGCATCTCTCTCTGGCTACACCGTATGCATACTCGGCTCGTGTAGACCTTTCTCTCTCTCTGGCTACACCGTATGCATACTCGGCTCGTGTAGACCTTTCTCTCTCTCTGGCTACATACTATACATTACTCAGCTCGTGTAGACCGTTCTCTCTCTCTGGCTACACACTATACATTACTCAGCTCGTGTAGACCGTTCTCTCTCTCTGGCTACACACTATACATTACTCAGCTCATGTAGACCGTTCTCTCTCTCTGGCTACACACTATACATTACTCAGCTCGTGTAGACCGTTCTCTCTCTCTGGCTACACACTATACATTACTCAGCTCGTGTAGACCGTTCTCTCTCTCTGGCTACACACTTATACCTTACTCTCCTCTACTCTCCATTACTCTCCTCTCCTCTCCATTACTCTCCTCTCCGGGCTCTATCTCTGCACCTTCGTCTTCATTCTTAGATGGTTCCACTTCTGCCCCCCTACTCCTCTGTGCATCACCTTATATATCTCTTCTTCCCAGGAGACGGAGCGGATGCGGACCTCAACGTCGGCACCGCTCCTCAGTTACCCAATCACCACGCGCTATCTCTACGATCCGTTTCCGCCCAGCGCGTGTTTCCACTCCCCGACCAATCACACCGCGCTGCCACCCGATCACTCCCTCTCAGCGCGTCACCGGCACACAGCCAATCAGCCGCACTACCCCCACCCGCGCACTGACGCCTGCTCCTCCCCGTCAGCGCGCGTCACCACACACACACCCGTACATACGCGCTGGCACACGACGTATACACCCAGCGCGTATCACCACTACATCACCCCCTCCCACATAGCTCGCAGCCGGCCCGGCTGCTAACAACAACCAACCGCAACGATAAGACGACAACCAACAAAAAAAACCCGTAACCCCCCCAGTGTGCCCGTAACATAACAACAACAACAAGAATAACTATGTACAGATTGACAATGAACACGAAAAGTCAACAATAACACGATACAAGCAAATTCCAAAAAACGAACGCGCCCCACGTCCCTGCGACTACACGCAGTGACGAGGTGCTCCAACTGCCCCGACTCCTCACGAGGCAGGTCATGCAAAGTAGCACGACCTGGCGCGAGTCCGTCTGGCTGGTCCGTCGTATGGGGCGGGACACTGACGACCGTCCGGCGGTTCCGGCTGCTCCAGACGGCGCGGAACGGGCCTGAAAGGGCCGGCCCCGCCGCGGAGATCCGGCCGCCGGTGATCGGCAGCTGTCAGTTCCGAGACACCTGGGAGCAGATCAGGCGAAAATACGTGTGGATCAGGCAGAGACATTTCCCCCTCTGGGTCGCCGGTCACGTCACACGCCCGGCCATCACGACACAAGGGGAGGCCATATGGAGGCGAGAACGGTTTCAGTCGGGAGGGGTGAACGTACCAGCGGCGCTTTCCCCACTTTATCTGAACGCACTGGGGCCGTGCAACGCGCACGACCTCCACGGGTCCCCTCCACGGTCTCAACAATTTAGGCGACGTAGCCAAGGGTGCCTGAGGGCAATGCAGCCAGGCCCTGTCACCTGGTTTCCATTCGTGCATGGACACCTTCCGTGCCCGCAACCGTTCATTAGCAATTTGGCGAGCCCGTGAATTAAGCCGTGCGGCCTCCCTCGCCTCTGTCAGCTTGTGAATATTAAACTTAATATGTTCTGCCAAATTAGAATTAGTTCGTGGAGCGGACAGGCCAAGTTGCGTTTCCATTGGCGGGTCAGCTTCCCGACCGTACATCAAATAGAATGGGGAAAACCCCGTAGCTGCATGGGGGGCCATTCTATACGCGGCAAGGACTCCCGGGACCTGCAGGTCCCAATCTACATGTGCCTCGCACACCTGCTGGCACAGCATGGAAGTCAAAGTTTTGTGGAGTCTCTCCACCATCCCGTCTGTCTGCGGGTGGTACGGGGAGGTACGCACTTTCTTGGTACCCAACAGATCGCACACCTCTTGCAACAATTTACTCGAAAATTTTTTACCTTGGTCGGTCAGCAGGCGTTCGGGAGCCCCCTTGTCCAGGACATAGCCCTGGACGAAGGCATCCGTCACAGCCGCTGCCGACTGGTTAGCGAGAGGCCACGCCATAGGCCATCGGGTAAAGTATTCGACCCCCACTAACAAATATTTATTCCCTCTCGGCGTGACTGGGAAGGGCCCCAAAATATCGAGTGCAACGAGCTCGTTGGTACGCGAGACCTGAATAGATTGCAGCGGTGGATTAGCTGCCACGGGCGGTGATTTACGCCTGGCGCACTCAACGCACCCCTTCAGAATATTTACCACATCACTTCCCATTCCCGGCCAGTAATAGTCACGCTGAAGCAGGGCAAGCGTCTTGTTAACTCCCAAGTGCAAGAGGCGTTCGTGTGCCGCCAAGACAACCCTCCCCCTCACAGCGGAAGGCACCACGAGTGCGTTCCGCCGGGACAAACTGTCCCATCTCAATAACATGCCCTGCTCAAGTACATAGGAGCCGGTACGCTCCTGGTCCCCCTCGGGACCCCCAACCTTGCGGCGCAATGCTAGCAGCGAGCTGTCCGCCATCTGGAGGCGGCCCCATTCGCTGAGCGACAGCGAGAGCAGCGAGTCCCGACCCTGAGAGGCAGTGGAATCATCCACGATCGGTGCGCCCGCTGTCGCAGCCAGTGCCCCCATCTCCCCCGCAAGCGTCGGTTTACAGCGCGCCGATCCCGACAAACACGCGCATTCATCACAAGGCAACAACCGCGACAAGCAATCGGCATTTGTGTGTCGCAACCCCTTACGGTACGTAGTCGTAAACTGATAGTCCTGGAGGACTTCCAACCAACGCGACAACTGGCCCGAGGGCTGGGCGACCCTCAATGAATACTGTAGCGCCGCGTGGTCCGTTCGGACCGTAAAGTGACGACCATAGAGATATGGCCTAAACTGCTGCACAAAAAAGACAATGGCAAGCAGCTCGCGACGGGTGACGCAGTAGCGCTGCTCCGCCGGAGACAACACCCTACTACCGTAGGCGACAACTCTTTCGACACCCCCAACGACTTGGGATAGCACCCCCCCAATGCCCGTGTTGCTAGCATCCGTGTCCAGCAAAAAGGGACTGGCAAAATCGGGATAACACAAGGGTGGGGCACCCACCAAGGCGTCCCGGAGGGAGCGAAACGCGGCCTCCTCCTCCGGTCCCCATTTGAACTTCACTCCCTTCGCCGTTAGAGCGTGCAAGGGTTTTGCAATAGTGGCGAAGTGCTCAACGAACCGCCGATAATAAGAAGCAAACCCGATGAAACTACGCACGTCGGAAACGGACGTAGGTGTCGGCCATGAACCGACACAATCCGTCTTCGCGGGATCGGTGGAGATCCCCGAAGAATCGACAATGTGACCCAAGTATCTAACCGACCTACGAAGGAGGTGACATTTGGCCGGTTTAAATTTCAACTTAGCCGATCGCATTCGCAAGAACACCCCTCTCAATCGCTGGAGGTGTTCTTCAAACGTTTTACTGAAAACAATGACATCGTCCATATAAATCAAGCATGTATCCCACTGCAAGCCCGACAAAACCAGCTCCATAAGTCGCTGAAACGTCGCTGGAGAGGAGTGAAGTCCCATGGGTAACCGGTTAAACTGGAACAGCCCCCCTGGAGTCCGAAATGCTGTCTTAGGTTTCGACTCTTCGTCGAGCGGCAACTGCCAAAACCCCGATAACAAATCAAGAGTCGAAAAATATCGCGCACCAGACAATGCATCGAGGGACTCATCCATCCTGGGGAGCGGATACGCGTCAGCCACAGAGATCTTATTCAGGCGACGGAAATCAACACAGAATCGCAGGGACCCGTCCTGCTTCTTAACCAGCACAATAGGCGCTCCCCACGGGCTAGAGGAGGGCGAAATAATATCGGCTTCTAGCATTTCGTTAACAGCCGACTGAACATGTTCCTTCTCCACGGGACTCAGTCGGAAGGGATTTAGCCTGACCGGCGCCGCATCGCCCGTTTCAATGTGATGGTGCAACAAATCCGTGCACCCAATGTCATACTTATGTTTACTGAATACATCAGAGAATTCAATGAGCAACTCGCGCAGTGCACCCAACTGCGCCGCCGACAAATCGTCCGAGGCGGCGCATAGCGAATGGACCCACTCAAGGTCTTCCCTTGGCTCAACGTTCCGCGCGGGGCTCGAGGCCACCTGCGCAACCAACCCATCATCCACAGGGACCCGCGCCGCGTGAGCCAGCACGGTGCCCTGCGGAATGACAGCTGGTCGCGACCCCGCGTTCAAAACCATCACAAACGGATCCCTGTCAGCCCGCACCAAAGTGTGAGCCACCGATAAATCAAGACCCCCGACAGCCTTGTTAGAAGGACCCAAAAGCATACTTTGTCCCGAAGCCTCCCTCACCCATGGTTTCCGCAACCGGAGGGGAATCAACATCTGTGAACCCGGGGGCACTTGCACGGTCTGCGTCGCCACCGCTTGTATCGTAGCGCACGCCGTCCGAATGTCAGTAGGGCCCGTCAAAAATGAAATCCGGCGACCCGATGGCAGTTCAATGCATCGTTGATCGATAAGAATTTTAATAGGCATTTTAGCCAAAAAATCAGTGCCCAAAAGACACGGAACTGCCAAAGAAGACGAAACGAAAACGGGTCCCGACAATTTGATATCTCCAATGCAAATGGACGCCCTAACCTGACCGATAATGCCCAACGATCCCCCATTAGCGGCGTAAAATGGCACATCCACTGGAAGCAGCGGACGACATTGGACTGGAAGAATATTATGAATGAGGTCCGATATAATAGTTGCCGATGCCCCCGTGTCCACTAACACCCTAATCTCAACCCCATCAATAGATCCCGTAACAACGGACGAACCCGCCGAAGCAGCCACAATTCTATGCCCCAATTCCGCCCATTCAATGTCTCCCTGGTCCCGGCCGAACCCCCCTCGCCGAACCGAATCCCCGAACCTTAACCGGCCCTCCTCCGCCGCAACGCGGCGTCCCATGTGTGCCGAATAAACAGGCCGAGTGTGTGAGGTGCCGCGACTTGCCGGGGATTGTAGAGATGACTTGGGCTCTCGGTCGTCATCCAGCCGAGCTCCCATGGCGCGCTGCCGCGGAGCGCGGCACCCGGACGCCACGTGGCCCCGGAGGCCGCAGTTATAGCACGTGACGAGGGTCGGAGTAGATCTTTCTCTCTCTCTGGCTACACCGTATGCATACTCGGCTCGTGTAGACCTTTCTCTCTCTCTGGCTACACACTATACATTACTCAGCTCGTGTAGACCGTTCTCTCTCTCTGGCTACACACTATACATTACTCAGCTCGTGTAGACCGTTCTCTCTCTCTGGCTACACACTATACATTACTCAGCTCGTGTAGACCATTCTCTCTCTCTGGCTACACACTATACATTACTCAGCTCGTGTAGACCGTTCTCTCTCTCTGGCTACACACTATACATTACTCAGCTCGTGTAGACCGTTCTCTCTCTCTGGCTACACACTTATACCTTACTCTCCTCTACTCTCCATTACTCTCCTCTCCTCTCCATTACTCTCCTCTCCGGGCTCTATCTCTGCACCTTCGTCTTCATTCTTAGATGGTTCCACTTCTGCCCCCCTACTCCTCTGTGCATCACCTTATATATCTCTTCTTCCCAGGAGACGGAGCGGATGCGGACCTCAACGTCGGCACCGCTCCTCAGTTACCCAATCACCACGCGCTATCTCTACGATCCGTTTCCGCCCAGCGCGTGTTTCCACTCCCCGACCAATCACACCGCGCTGCCACCCGATCACTCCCTCTCAGCGCGTCACCGGCACACAGCCAATCAGCCGCACTACCCCCACCCGCGCACTGACGCCTGCTCCTCCCCGTCAGCGCGCGTCACCACACACACACCCGTACATACGCGCTGGCACACGACGTATACACCCAGCGCGTATCACCACTACACGTGTATTAGCAATGTCTGCCTCACAATAGAAATGTAGCATATTAGGTAGCTATTTTGTAAATATTCAATATCGCTGCCCTTATGGCTATTCCATTGGACACACTGCTGCAGGCTTGGTGGGCTTAACCATGTTTCTTTTTTTTCGGATATATTAGAATTTCTAACATTTAGCTATGAAAAGAGACTCAAGGCTTACTACCAGTTGGCCCTTCAATTTTGCCTTTACCACTTCCAATGGGAAAGATAACTTTATTAATATGTGTAAACCGACAGGGATTAGCGAGTTGGTTTTGATAAAACCTTCTTTCACCAATATAAAAACTGCCCAAATTTGCCAGATTTGAAAACAGTATGACAAATATACATACCTGCCATCCAATATGGTTTACCCATATTCTTGTACAGGTAAATTTAGTAACAATTGTTTTTCTCTTTATTTGTGTTTCTCCCTTTGATGCGACTTTGTGGGGGGAACGTTGAGATTTATTAGAGCACGGGGTGACCAATAAGGTCTGAATTGGTCTGTAATAAGGTAAGCACTGATAGGGGGTTGAAAGGTATGCATGTGGAATGTCGTATTACGATTTTAATAGCAAGCAATATCGATGCATCCATTGGGGACAACTTACCTGGCAAAGTAGTCAAACTTGTCTACGTCAATGCCATTCAAGTCGTTTGCCACAATCTCAAAGAGAAACATTTTGCATTTATATTCCTTTTCAATCTGATATAGAATTTGCACAAACACAAAACACAAACATGAAAAGTTAACAAAACATGAGGCCTTAATAATGTCTCCTGGTATAATTTTAACAGGACAATTAATTAGTTCAGGAATGTAGCAAATAAGTGCAACCCCTTTCGTGCGAAGAAAACGGACCATGGAAGCAGATATCACAGAGCCACCTCCAGGATTCCTTCAAGTGACCTCTGACCTACACAGTTTAGGCCAGAACTTTGTCACGCACTTTCACACTCGAGAGAAATTAACCCTTGTGTAATAAAGGCCTCGATCCTGGGTCTGTCTCCGTTGTCCTTTATTCGGGTTCTTACACTTGTCCCACACGGCCCTCGCTCAGAGCTCTCCGCTTGGCAGCTCCGTAGCTGCCCTCACTCCCGTAGCCTCCACACCTCTGCAGCTCCGCTGCAGATCCCCTGTGCAGTCCTCCGGCTGCCCTCACTGCAGCTCCACCGCTGCCCGTCGTTCCTCCGCGCTCGGTCACCGCTGGCCGACGGTGCCAAGTCTTACTGTGTGTGGCTATCTCGCCACTCTCCAACCTCAGCCCTGCGTGGCCTCTGTGGCGATCTCGCCACTCTCCAACGTCCGCCCTGCGTGGCCTCTGTGGCGATCTCGCCACTCTCCAACCTCAGCTCTGCGTGGCCTCTGTGGCGATCTCGCCACTCTCTGTCTCTCTATCCCCAACTCTCTCTTCCACCCCGCTGGCTGGCGCCGTCATGAGCCCCTCAGCCACCAGGCTGAGGCACGGCGACCACCCAACGTGGTCTCCACTCTTCACTCCCCCAACTGACCCAGATGTCTTCCTGTCTCCCCGCTATAACATCTCCCCCCACGTGACCCTGACTCCTCCCTCTCGGATCGTCACATCCGACCCACCCATTTACGCCCGTATTACACTTGCATGGAAATCAAATTACTCCACCTGAAAATCTGGTCACATCACAGATGGATGCTTGGATTCAAACTCAGCATTTCAGCAATGCCAGCTCAGCCTGAGCTGGCAAGCGATTGCTAATATAAAGCCAAGGAAATTTTGATGAACAGCGAGATAAAATAAATCATAATGCAGTTTTTTGGGGGTTAAATCACGTTATTATAAATGTGTCGTTAAACCCGCCACCACCCGACACAGCCAATTAGTAAGGTTTGCCACGTAAAAAGAACATGCCAATTTGTTACTAGTACAGCACACTGGTGTGTTGGAGAGCAAATTTACAACATTTAAATCTGAGTACGATGTTTAGCCTGTATTTACAACTATCTTCATCAGGCGGATACCACATTTGTGTCTGATGGGGGCGGGTTTAACGACACATTTATATTAACGCGATCTAATAAATAAAAATCCCTGTATTATGGATGATTTTGGTCGCGAAAGCCTACGTGTTAACCAAAAAAATAATCATCTGTACAGGCAATCTTCGGTTTTACGCACTTTTGTGTTACGCCATTTTTTAATCACGCGTGCTTTGTATCTAGACCATTTGTTGACATACGCGAGGTAATTCTCGGCATAACGTCATCCGCAATGCGACGAATGCAAACCATAGCCTGGCACCACCACCTAACGACATTGCCAGCAGCTAGTGCGGTACGATAAGTAGTGTGCTACACCATACGGCATCTCGCCGCGCGTACACCGGCCCTCTTGCCTTTGTCTCCACAACACAACTCCAGCGTAGTTACTAAGTGTAGGGGACTAAATCGAGAAAAAACGTTACATGGAGCTACGGAACATTTATAAATTAGGTGCTGAGAGAGATTAGAAAGAGAACAGGTTGTGAAGGGATAATTAAGAACAAAGGTGGCCGGATGCCTAACAACTGAAGAGGAAGGGGCACAGGTGGGTGATGATGGGAAAATTAATGAGAGGTTACTGTAGCAATAGAACACAGGTGGTTAATATGTAAGGACCGAGAGGGAGATATAAAAGGGGAGCGTCGCTGGCAATAGGCCTACTCATATATGCTAGGAAAATATCGGCGTTTATGTCTGCGAGTGTGAGTGAAATCCCCAAACCTTTACCATTTTTTTCTCATGGGAAAATTGCTTTTGACATAACGCGATTTTGAGATACGCGAACCTTCTACAGGAATGCATCTATTGTCGCGTATGTCAAGGTATTATTTAGTGGTTAGCGTGCTGTGCTATGAACCTGGTGACCGGATTTCGATTCCCGCTCATGGCCAACACCAAGTTGACGATTAACTGAACCAGTCCTGGGCCTCCCCTAGATCGACTCAGCCTCAAATGCGTACCTGGTGTGGTGCGTAAAAACATCGCTACTCGGGAGACAAAGGCGGCCGGGAGTGGTGCTGGCCACCCACCCCCTCATGTACCATGCCGGCCTCCATAGGTGCTTGCTAACAGCACTTTATTCAAGTCTGTTAAGGCTATACGGGGGATCTTTGTCTTTATATTACTTAGAAAATGTCTAGTTAGTCAAGGTTCTTCATATTTTAAGAGTATACTTACATGTGTATTTGCAATACTGCATGCTGTCTGACACATATGTACTGGAGGTATAATGAGAACATTGTCCATCCCAGCAGTTTTTCAGATGGCAATATAGGGCCGCTGTCGGTAGCCTAAAAGAGGCCTAGAAATAGGGTTTCGTTCCACCAAGTGGGGCACTACCTACTTTTTTAATATTTAACATCAGAAATATATAGAGATTCCTTAGGAAAAAGTTATCCGCACACAACCTTGCAGTTTTAGAGAAAAATGATGCTAAAGGTGCCCATTTTGAAAAAAGGGAAACCATAGGGAATTTTGCACTTTTAAACCTGTTTATCATATAAACCCAAAAATGCAGAATTACCACTTGAAGTGCAAAATAAACCAGTTTGAAATGTGTGATATACCTGAAGTTGCTATCTATGCACAGTAAACATGATAAGATTATCAAGAAATATTCTGCTGAAGCATTAACATCCCAATTACTTCTCATTATGTTGTTCAATTGAAAGGTAATATTTGAGGTAAAATCTGAATAACAAATAGAATTAAGCCAAAATATAATATCACTTTTCAAAATAACACGTTTAATGGTGAATTGTCAATTCGCATACATGAGCAGCAACTGCACTACATGTACATATTCACAGCAATGATTATTGTAAACAAGATTGAATTTTGATTGATTTATATTAATATATATGTCCTATATTAATTTTATTATCATATACACATCACTCAATATCAAGATCACTGTCCTCACTATCAGATTCACATGAAACAATATCCTCAGTTAATCTCACATTGTCACAATGAACACATTTACATAGGTCAGTGCAGGCCAGGTCAGCCTTGTGGCATGAGCACCTTCCACCTGTACAAGTACGAGACTTACACCCACAGTGGAGTGACCCCAAAATCTGTTGAGAAGCTGGATCTTTAGTCATTCATGATATGATGAGATCACCATCCTTGACAATCCATCCAAAGCCGTCTGGACTGGGAGCATTTATAAAAGGATCCAATGCTCTCCTGTGGATTGCAGCTAGGTAATTAGCATGCTTGAAGTGCTCTGTAAGTGCATCTTTTGTTGGAGGTAATGCCTGTTCGGAAGAGGCCTGGACACAGAACCTATTGTATCTGGCCAAATTAACATCTGATACCTTTTCTCCATACAGCTCACACACAAAACGTTCTATGGTCACACATGTGGTGCTGTCCATTTCAAATTGCCTCCCAAGAGCAACAAATGCACGGATGTACTCTGCATTTCCAGACACTATATTTAGTGGTTTCTCTTTTCCTTTCCCATAAAAGGAACTAGTTGAGTCACAGCCAGTGAATGTGTGTAGTCCTATCAGTTCCTCTGTTAGTGAAGGACCCAAAGCAGAACCAATAGCCTGGAGATCTAACATTCTTTGCCTGTCTTTTGTTCCTGTCATAAAGTACATCTTTGCTGAGGGAAGCTTAGCCATTATTGAAAGTGAAATGATAGCAACATTAGTGTCAGGATTCTGGATGATTATCTTATTATAAAGTTCACTCCAGGCATGTTTTGCATGAAGTAGGAGCCTCGTGTTAGCTTCTTCATGGTCACAAGTCAAAGATTCTACCTCTTTGACAGACATAATGCCATCTTTAAGAGTGAGTTGATGACATACATTTCTGTGTGCCACAAAGATAGCTATGTCTTTTCCAGCTGCTTGTAAAGGCACAGTTCTCCATGTCTCAAAGAGAAAGTCTGTCAATGCTTTTTTATTTTCACCACTGGCTAGAAACTTGGTCCACTGACTTGGAGTCTTCTGCTTGATGCTGTATATTTGCAGTAATTGTTGTCCAGCAACAGCACGTCTTGATCGTTCAGCATTTTTGATGCTCACTGCCAGGTAGCGATCAATGACAAAATCGACCCTTGGACAACTGAACTTTCTACCCATCTTAATCATAAGTTGAAGAAGATCATCAGCAAGCTCACCGAATGTGTTGAGACTCCTGAACAATGCCATGCCATCTATCAGTAGGGCACCATTATCACCAACAGTCTTGTTCACATGACAGTCCTTGTTCTTTGATTCTAAACAAGCTAGAAAAGCAGCCTTATTTGTTTTGGCTAATGAACCATCAGTGCTTGCTAGCAGGGATGAGATATTGCCAAGTGAATATGTCAGAATCTCTTTCAAGTTTACAGACAGGGATTGACTTATCACTAACAGTCGTGCAAAGAGTCTCCTGTCATTTTTTAGAATGACTTGATTTCCATCTTTTGTCTTGGATGATTTCTTCATTTGATCCCCAAACGTAGTGAGCTTCAAGGACTTTATTGGAGAGAAGAAGTCTGATAATTGTTTTTTTACCCTTCTATCTGGCAACAAAACTGACACCTTTTTACAAGGAGTCATGTTTGTATAGACCGCAATACCTGCAGTCATAATACAAACAAAAGAACATAACTCTGATAATGTGCACTGTCCTTGAAGTTGATTGGTCTCACATGGGTTGGACCAGATCCAACCCATGTGAGACTAGGCTCTAAGGAAAGCTGTCTCGGGTGTGGACCAATCAACTTCAAGGACAGTGCACATCATCAGAGTTATGTTCTTTTGTTTGTATTATGACTGCAGGTATTGCGGTCTATGCAAACATGACTCCTTGTAAAAAGGTGTCAGTTTTGTTGCCAGATAGAAGGGTAAAAAAACAATTATCATATTTTTACTGGCAAATGAGGTTCCCATAGAGAAGAAGTGTGTTTTTGATGACTGGACTCGATCTTGGATGAAAATTTTCAGAGCTGTTTCACCTTTATCACAAGCACTTTGTATGTCATCTCTGACAGTCTTTGTAGCAACAACACCAGAGCTAATACATAGAAGATCTTCACGAGGCAGCAAGGGATTGATCATAGACTCAACCGTTGAAACCAAAGATATAACAGCAGCATTGTCTTTTGCAATTCTTGTTGCATCCAACTCTTTATGACCCCTCTCTTCATGTTGCATTCCAGCCATCATTTCACACTGCCTTGTGATTGCAGAACGTTCAGGATGAGACAGTATCCATTGCTGGACGGCACCTCTGTTCAATGTTATCCCAGTTATGCCACCTTTGGTCTTTGAATCACGGTTGCAGGTTTGTTCTATTGCTTGGTCACAAGCTATGGATGAGAACCTGTTAGCATCCTTACGCTGTACTGTCCAGTTTCCTTTTGCAGTAACTTCTTCATAGCAGTGTGGATGAGTCTTTGGAAGATTGATCATCTCGACCCAATATGCTGATAGGTACCTTGCATAATTTTGGCGGTCATATGCAAAATACCATGCCAGCATACGTCTCACTGTTGCTAAGTGAAGGCTCCAGTCAGATCATTAGATAGGACATGTATATTTGAAGCCCTACCATCTATAGAGAAATAATTTGATTATGGAATTACATTGCATTCACACGCAATATGTAAATGTAATTGGAGTGACCCCACAGATTTGTGAACAAACATTTTTTTGTACCTACCTATATGTTTTTCAGTTTTTCTGAGAAATCTTGTGTAATCTCGATAGCAGGATTTGTGGTATCGGACCTTGATTGCAATGCAGTCTTTCCCACGAATGTGTGTCAGAATGCTCTCATCTGATTTTATTTGAGCTGCCTCACGAAGAAGTCCTATATTAAAGATATGAAGAATAAATTATAAACCCAGTTGGCAATATATTAACTTGCATAACATTCAATTCAAGTGAGTAAACATACCTGTGTTAATCGAGCTTGATCGCCGCTATTAGATGAAGCTGCGCTGCTTAAGTCCTCCTCCATGTTTACATGTGCGTAGTGATATTGGCTTGATTTTGGCTCTGACCTACTTACATTTTCGATGCTGATTAGTTGAAAATCTAGCTCAACAGTTTTTTATGTCTCAATACGCAGTCAATAAAGTGCGCCAATAAATTACACTTTTCTCATTAACTGCAGGATAATGCGTGGAGAACTTTTTGCTTGGATACCTTTTATTAACGTTGGCACGATGTTCGCCATCGTGGTGCGCGATGATTCCATTGTCGGATAGTGCGCAGCTCCTCCACCGCTGGATGACGAGTTGGCACGACGCTCGGTGACGCCCGGGTGTGCTGCTCGTGCGCTCTCTTTCTCTACTGCTAGATGAGTGGCGTCGGCACGACGCCCCTTGAGGAAACTTGGTTGCTTGGCGCTTGATGGCGCCCGGGCTTGGTGCTGCTCGTGCACTCTCTCTCCCCTGCTAGATTGAGCGGCGTTGGCACGATGTTCGCCGTCGTGGTGCGATGATTCCGTCGTCCACTGCTGGACGTCTTGTCTGTCCTCAGCGGGTGCTAGTCGGTGTGTGTGTGTAGTAACGCTTATGACTCGTTCACACCGGAGTTGGAGGCACACTTGTTTATTTAACACCATACGTTGTGACATACACACTGAGGGGGTATCGGCCCCCTCACCCGTCTATCTGAGGACACACCTCTAGGCTAACCCTAGCCTGCCTCTGAGTCCTCCTCTAATGGGCTAGGGGAGGCTATCTTGGCCCGACACTGGTCAGTCGGGCCCGGTACCCAGAGTCCAGACCAGCACTGGCTCTGGCTCTGGTACCACGCCACTGGCTCGAGCCTGCGCGGTCCTGATAAGGACGGCGTGCCAGGGGGAGACCAGGGCTCTATCTAGGACGTCTTCCTCTTCTCTTCTTAGCTAACACAACACTCCCGAGCCCTTCAATACATTCCCCTTTTATACCCAACCCCTCCCTGAGGGGTGGGGCCCCGGGGGATCATAATGACCGAATCGACCCCCCAGGGTGTCTGGCGCGGACGTCGCAGAGGGCACCTGCTTGTGCACACATGTAGCCCCGCCTACTGTGTTTGTTTACCATAGGCTGCCATGCATAACGGGCTCTCTCTCTAACACCCCTACATGTGTATCAAACTCACGGCGCATTCGATGGCGCTCTCTCTCTTGGTGGCAGCTCCAGGCTTCTCCACTGCTGGATGATTGTTGAGTCGGCACGATGCTCGCCTTCGGCGGTGCCCAATAGCGCTCGCAGCTCATTCGCAGGTCGTCAGAGCTGACATTCTTTCTCCCTTGGCGTGCAGCTACCAGCTTCACGCGGGTACTCGCTGATGCCTCTCCCGCCCTCACTTCAGGGGTTTCGTTGGTTCAGGTTCTCTCACGAGAATGATAGCTGGAATTTCGCAAGCTTCACTCGCAATTAACCACACCTCGCCACTTCGTTCTGCGAGAAACGACACCGGCCATCGGTATCGGTGTTTGCTCCCTCACGACGCTCCGCCAGCCGGAGCACGGCTGAAACCCAGCCTCGACCTAGGCTGAACTCAGACTTCTGCCCTAACGACCCCTCGTCGTCCCATCTCTCCTCGAGGCATGATGCGCCCCAGCTCCCTTGCGAGCACCGTCGCAACGCCGCGTTGCAAGCCGAGTTGCAAGACTGAGCGCGACTCGAACCAGACTGCACTGCTTGATGTGCGCTTGTTTAAAAACCCAAAAACGTGAACCCCTCCCCTCTGCGCATCTCTTGCGAGAGAAACAACAACTGAAAAACAGACGTCCCAGCTATCCAAGGCACAGACCCCCCCTCGCAACCCTTTGACCCCTTCTCCCCCTGAGTGGGTCGTCCCGAGGCCAGACCCCTCTCTATTTGATGGCATTCCACGTTTCCCAGATGCCTGTCGTGGAATGTGGCGAGTAGTGGGTTGTTTTCATTATTTAATTTAAAAATATATATATAAAAAAATGTTGGCCTAATTATTCTTAATATTATTTTTTGGAAAACGGGGCATAAATACAACAAAGCACTGCATGGGAGGTTCCTCATTCAGCAGAATAATGAAATGAAAGATTCACCATACATGCATACCTCCATAGAAGACTCTTTTGCATCTTCGTACTTTTTTTCAATAATCTCTGTCAAGTCTTCACGAAATTTACCAACAATCAAACTTGCAATCAAGATTAAGTGTTTAGGGAATTGGAGACCACAATTTTCGAGATCTTTTTGCAGATTGTTTTTCTCAATCAAGTGACACAGCATCTCCACCGATTTTAATTCGTGCTGCGTTGACAATGAAAAGCAATGAGTGAAAATTTTTGGTTATTCGACAGTGGAATTTGCACAAGCCATGAAACGACATGCTTTTACACGCGGCGGAATCATCACTCATTCGTCTACAATTATATTGTTACGGGATGTCATTGATGATAACAATAATACTTTAGTGACAATTTTGGCCGTTTTTATCAAAACATTTCACAGCAATTTTTTTGTTATGCCACACAACCAGTCCCTGTGTGGCATAAGTATATGCAGCACCGGCCTGAAAGTGGGTATTCGTATGCCAGTAGAGGGTGATTTTGCTCTTTGGCTGTTCCATTTCCATTTAAGTTATGCATAAGTCACTTTTCCAACTATGGACCATAATGCCAGCATACGTGACCTGACGCTTTTCGAATAAGGCAAAGGGGATATTTCTTTCCACTGTGATACAGAAGGTGCGTATCATATGGCTAATGCCCCTGCAGTATTAATCATATGTTATGGAGACTTTTTAGCCAGTATCAAAAATAATGAAAAATATAAATGGGCGTTACCCTTTCTGGCAATGAAAAAAAACAGGAGGTGTGTTCAGATCCTCAAACACCAAATACATGCCTTTTGAAAGGCATAATCAATTCTGCATGAATCACACACAGTGCTTGTAATGAACATGCAAACAAATATGCTCTGATAATTATGCATTTTCTTTGAAACTGATTGGTGTCGGCCAACATAGTGCATGTTTTACCAAAAGTGTTTCCTTCCATTTTTGGCGAAAATTTGGTTTGTAGGATACTGACCATGGCACATGCGAACACCATTTGGCATTCCAGCTCGTACTGACAGATCCTTTTGGTCCATGGACGATAAGTGGAAAGTGAAGCCCTATTATTGTCCCTGGTCATCTATCTTGCTGTGGAGAAATATGGAGTGCGGTGGTGGTGGTGTGTGTGTATGGTGTGGGTAATAAAAACAAGTCTACAGGTGAGGACTGACTCCTAATTGTGGGTAGAGAGGGGTTTTGTGGGTTCCGGAGTATTCGTGTTACCTCACATTTTCAGAAACGTTTTTTGGTCTTAATCCCGCTCATTATCATCAGCGATGATCTGTCACACTGCTGCTGGATTCAAGCTCCCCAATAACTGGCATCTCTAAACTGTGCTGCATTGCAAAGGTCCAACTACTGGAGCGCCTGTACAAGAGCTAATTTTACCACTCCATGTTATAGGCGGACTTCTCCGCCAGGTGTTTTCTCTGCCTTGGCTGTCATTATTCTACACACTGACATAATTCCATTCATGGAAATGTCATCCCAAATACCACTTACTTTTATTAACAGTATGAATTTTACATTTTTACTTAACTTTGGTGACTGCAGGAATTCATATTCTATGATTCTTTCAGTAAAGTCAGGTAGATAGAAAAAATAAAAATAAAATAATAAAAATAAAGTGAATAAAAATATCACGACGTTTCGATCGCAACACAAGCAGTCGTCATCAGGCAAAGGAGTCAGCCTCTAAAGGTATGCTGTTTATAAAGGTTTTGGGATGGGCATAGCCCAAGTGTATCAACAGCACCGGAAGTATGGGCGGTGCACTAGTGCGCCGCAACAATGCCATTGCAGCTTTCAACAGAACCAGGAGCATGGACGGTCCACGAGTACCAATGCAGCAACAATGCCAAATGCAGCAGAATACCAATGCAGCAGCGAAAATCCCTGCACCCCGCTCTGCACACCACACTGCTGATGGTGGAGGTTGATTGACAAGAAAACACGAGTTAAGTCATGACCCAAAGTGGTTGATGACATCTTTCCAATGATTGCTGAGTCTAACCTTCCTCTCGGTTGAAATTGTCTCTGTGTGTCTATATGGATGGCTTCATGAACGAATCTTTGTTGATAGCCAGTAGGCTTGCAAAAGTACCTTCGTCTTAGATACATCAACTTCGTGTGAGCCAGCCGAAAAAAAAATCAGCCAAGCTATACATAGCAGGGGTAAACAAACAGATTTCCAAAATCATGAACAAACGATTTAACACAGTGCATGAAGTTCGTGATCTAATCCCATCTGTAAAGGACAAGATTCCTGACATGCAATATCCCGGCGTCTACAAACTAAGCTGTATCTGCGGCAGCAGTTACCTTGGGGAAACGAAACGACATGTCTCGGACCGTGTCCGTGACCATAAGGCTGATTTGAAACACGGTAGGTCCAATATTTCTGGCGTGGCTGATCATTATTTTAATGTGGCTGGCTCACACGAAATGTATTTCCCTAAGATGATGGTACTTTGTCAAGCCTACTGGCTGTCAACAAAGATTCGTTCATGAAGCAATCCATATATACAGACACAGACAATTTAAACCGCGAAGCAGGTTATAGACTCAAAAATCATTGGAAAAATGTAATCAACCATTTTGGATCATGACTTGACTTGTGTTTTCTTGTCAAGCAACCTCCACCGTCAGCAGTGTGGTGCGTAGAGCGGGGTGCAGGGATTTTCGCTGCTGCATTGGCATTTTGCTGCATTGGCATTGTTGCAGCACACTAGTGCACTGCCCATACTTCCGGTGCTGTTGATACACTTGGGCTACGTCCATCCCTAAACCTTTATGAAAAGCATGCCTTTAGAGGCTGACTCCTTTGACTGATGAAGGCCGCTTGTGTTGCGATCGAAACGTCGTGATATTTGTATTCACTTTATTTTTATTATTTTCTTTTTCTACGCCACTTTACCAAAATAACCATAGAGTATGAATATTGTCTTAACCTGCTTTTGTTCTATCATTATGTAATTCTATTTATGTATGGCATATAATAATTCACGCATCTTTGGGCACTTCTAAATTTAGTTTTCCATTTCGTGAACGTTAATTTGTTCCAAACCATATATAAAAGCACTGCTTATCAACATTAACAATAGCATTGCATGCTTAATCACTTACCTTCCATTCTATTCCTTTTTTTTTCATGACAGCTTCGAATGCATGTGAGAAGGGCCCATGACCTTTAATGTGAACCATAAAACAAGGTGCTAATCAGTACAGGTGCTATCACCAAAATAAGTAATAATAGAAAGCACCAAGATTGTGGAATGGTTAGGTTCTGGAGAACGATCTGTAGCCCGAAATTTCCATACGTCGTAAACTGAACAATTTTCACCAAAAATCAAGATACAATTCCATAGGCAGAAATAGTTGTGCCTCCCCTACCCGATTACATGGTTCATTTTCTCTCAGTACCGTATAGCGCTGTCGTCAGTTTTATATTGCTACCTGTATTGAATCACTGTACATATGTGCTGCACTTCCTATGATTCTTTCATTTAATCGAATATATACTTAACACTGCCCATAATAAAACTAATGGAACAAATACTGTATTCAATTGTTTATTAATACCACGACTTTGTTTATATTAATTGTTGACAGAAAGCAGTTGCTTCCGAATGTTCATTTACCATGCATTAGACTAGGCCTAGGCTTCTCTGATCATTGTTGACTGAGACCATAAGCAATCGATAGAGTAAATGACTCATGAAATAAACTTAATATGAAGAAAACTAGCAATAAATACATAGGCGATAAAAGATAGTTCTAAGCATAGAAAACAAACAATAACGTAATGCTACAAAAGGAAAATAATTACATAACGCTACAAAAATTCCATTTAACTTAATCCTGGTGAAACTCAGGCTCAGTGAAGGCGGCGTTTTGGTGGTATTTATCCACAACCTTACCGTGCTGCACTATTTGTGCTTACGTAACTCATGCAAACATCTAAGCATATTGAATGTTTATCTTATTTATGGGAGCATTTCCGTAAAGTATAATTTCCGTAAGACAGGTCTTCTGCAACCCGGGGACTTACTGTATTTGGGGAAGTCTACTGATATGGGACAATGACTGTGCAAAAGACATGAAGAGGAGCGAGGATAGCAAAAGCAAAAGGAGTGACGGTGTGGTGCCACAGCAACGGAGCAACTCCCTTGGCGCCGCCATCCCCTCGCACTCCTCTACACGAACGCACGCACACCCCCACTAAACACACACGCGCACCCACGTAGGGTCTCGATGGGGGCGGGGGGTGCCTGGCACTACGGGTTTTCATCTGAAGGGCCTCTAGCAGGGATGTCTTCTGGTTTCCCGTTGCCAGGAGATTGTCCGACCCACCCCCCCAAGCCGGATTACATGGTGGCCTCCCTAAGATTAACTTAAAAAGTCGTAGGGGCGCATACAGCTTTACAGGCTGGCCGTGATAAAGCATACACAACATGGGAGATAGGGCCACGAAGGCAAACACTCTACAGGCAGTGCAAACAGTGGGGTGGGGGGAAAATCCCTGGGCGCCCTAAGAGGAGCGATTTAAGAGAGAGACACAGGAAATTACCGGTAAATCAGAGATGAGGAACGCAGATACGGGGACAATGGAAAGGGGGGAAAGAGGGGGGGATGATGTGATGCCCCCTCCCCCCGTAACGGCCAGAGCGTTAAAAACTCGGCAGGTAAAGCGCTTGATTGGCCGCTCAGGATGACATCATGTCACTCGGGGAATAACGGGATCTGAGAGGAAAAAATGGAAGAGAGAGAGCGAATTTGAAGCAAAGTTCTCCTGCGACCGTTGAGAATCCCAAACGCCCTCAGTGTCCGCGTGACGCCTGTCGGGTGTAGCTGCGAACCGTCGGCCAGGCAGAGTCTTCACTGCCCAGTGTCCTCCCAAACTCTCACCGTGTCCGTGTGATGCCGTGAGTGTGTCTGCGAGGTGAGTGATCGTTCAGTTGGTCAATTCAGCCCAGTTTGCCCGTTAGACCTAGCCTGAGATTGTCGCACATCGCGAAGGGTGGAAAATAAGAGGCTAGGCGCTACCTGTAGGGTGTTCGCTGGGGGCCATAAACAGGGGTTGACTATTCGCGCCGGGAAAACAACTTTAGTACAGATTGATGGTTAACGCCTTGTGCGTGTGTGTGTGTGTGTGAAGAGTGGTGGAACAGCGTTTGGCGCACTTCGTTGTGTGGGTGATATAAATCTTTTCTTTCTTTCTCTCATATATATAAAAGTCTCCACGCGCTCGGGCTTGCGGGGGATTTGGCTCTCGGACGGTGGGTTTTAAATCCCAAAAAAATTTCCAGCCGGCATGCCCTAAGCCCTGCGGTGGAAATAGGCTATTCCGTTTTCACGCCCGTAAACTTTAAAGTCGTTTAATTAACGATTTTGTGGCATTCTTATTTTAATGATTTACTTATTGCGCAACATCGACCGTACCAACTCATGACAATTGCCTGGGGGGGGCGGACCCTGCCAAGTGATGCGCGTTCAGTCGAGCTTACGGCAGACATTTTATTTTACGCGTTTAACATGAAATAAATATACACATCACGCTGCGGATTTTTCTTCACAGTGTCATGTCCTCTTCGCCCCCCCCCCCCCCCCAACACGATGCGTGCAGTTGCTGCTATAAAGTCCTTAGATATTAATATTATTAAAGCGCTTACATAGTATTATTATGGCTCGGGCAGGGGGATGGTGGGGGGGGGGTAGCGGCCCAGCCCGCAGCCTGGCAATGTCTCACCTCCTCCGTCTTGCCAATCTAGGCGAGGCCGCGAGCTCTGCACTGGACGAGGCGTCACCACGCCAATGTAAGGTACAATTTTATTGAATCTTTCGCTAATAACTCAGGTTTATTGTTTACTATTATTAAACAAATAAGTTTACAACTATTACAAACATAATGTTTGTGTGCAGAGGACAATTCTGCTTCATTGTTTACTATAATCAAACTAATACGTTGCCTCATATTACAATCATAATGTTTGTGAGCAGAAAACTACATTTTCATTCTTAGGTTGCTAAATATTTCCTTTTTTTGTGCCTTTTTATGACGCTGCGACGGTGTACTGCCATTCTGTGCTGTCGACTGCTGCCTGCTGATTCATTAACGTCAGTGCACTGCCACTCTATTATCTACACTGTTAATTTTGCTTTTACCCATTATGAGTGAATGCTAGTCTATAATCTGTTGCCTGCTTCTTTACCTCACTAAGCGTACTGCCAGCCTTTCATGTCGACTGTATCCTGCTTTTTCAGCTGCTGCCTGTATTGCCAGCTTTTAATCGCCACTGCAGCAATGCTTATGCCATTGAGTCGGCGTACTGCCAGTCTATAATTTATACTATAGCCTGCTTCTCAACTTACCTGTGCGTACTGCTGCTATTTAATGTACACTTATTTCAAATTATTTCTACTATGCATTTCTATTGTTTCGATTGCTCACATCCCGCAATTTACTGATACGTAGTACTGCGATGCTGATAGCTGTGCCATCATCGGGGATTGCTGTGCACGTCGATGTGTGTGTGTGAGTCGATGTGTGTGTTTCAGTCCATATGTGTGTGCGTGTTAGTCGATGTGTGTGCATGGCTCCACGTCAGTGTGTAAGTCAATGTGCATTTGTGTGTCTATGTGTGTCAGTCAGTGTGTGTGTGTACGTCCATGTGTATGTGTGTGTCAGTCCATATGTGTTTGTGTTAGTCCACATGTGTGTATCTTTCTTCTTTCTTTATATATAAAAGTCTCCGCGCGCTTGCGGGGGATTTGGCTCTCAGATGGTCGGGTTTTCGTACGAAAAAAATTGCCGGGTGCCACGCCCCAAGCCCCGCGGTGGGAATAGGCTATTCCGTTTTCCCGTCCGTCAACTTTAAATTACTTTAATTAGCGATTTAGTGCCATTCTTATTTTAATTATTTACTTAATGCGCGAGCTCAACTGTACCAACTGACGCCAATTGCGTGGGGGGGGGGGTGGCGGACCCTGCCAAGTGATCCGCGTTCGCTCCGGCTCACGGGGGACATTTTATTTTACGCCTTTAACATGGAATAAATATACACATCACGCTGCCAATTTCTCTTCACAGTGTAATGTCTTCTTCCCCCCTCACCCCAATGCGTGCAGTTACTGCTATAAAAGTCCTTAGATATTATTAAAGCGCTTACATATTATTATTCTGTCTGGTGCGGGAGGATGGTGGGTGGGGGGGGGGGTAGCGGCCCTGTCCGCAGCCTGGCAATGTCTCACCTCCTCCGCCTTGCCAATATAGCCGAGGCCGCGGGCTCTGCACGGAACGAGGCATCACCACGCCAATGTAAAGTACGATTTTATTGCATCTTTCGCTAAGAACTGAGGTTTATTGTTTACTATTATTAAACAAATAAGTCTACAAATATTACAATGACAATGTTTGTGTGCACATAACAACTCTGCTTCATTGTTTACTATTATGAAACTAAAAAGTTGCCTAATACTGTATTACTATTATAATGTTGGTGTGCAGAAACTACATGTTTGTCCCTAAATTCGATATCTGTGTGTGTGAGTCCATATGTGTTTGTGTGCGTGTAATTCGATGGGTTTCTATGTGTGGGTCGATGTCTGTGTGTAAGTCCATGTGTGTGTCTGTCTTTTTCAAACGGATAACGCCCCATGTGTGTGTGTGTGTACGTACAAGTGTTTGTGTGTGTGTGTCAGTCCATTTGTGCGCGTAGCAGTCGCTGTGTGTGTTAGTCCACATGTGTGTGTAAGTCCATACGTGTGTGTTTCACTCTGTGTGTGTGTCTCAGTGAATGCCTGTGTGTGAGTCGATGTGTGTGCATGGCTCCATCTGAGTGTGTAAGTCAATGTGCGTTTGTGTCTATGTGTGTCAGTCGATGTGTGTGTTAATCCATGTGTGTGTATCTAAAGTAGATATCTGTGTGTCACAGTCCATATGTCTATGTGTGTGTAGGGCAATGTGTGTGTCAGTCTATGTATGTGTGTGTAAGTCCATGTGTGTGTGTCTTTGTCGATATGTGCGTGTGTAAGTACATGTGTGTTTACGTCAATGTGTGTGTGAGTCCACGTATGTCTGCGTGTGAGTCGATGTGTGTGTGAGTCGCTGTATGTGTGTACATAGATATATGTGTGTGTAACTCCATGTGTGTGTATCTAAACTGCATGTCTATGCGTGTGTGAGTCCATATGTGTGTGTGTGTAAGTCCATGTGTTTGTGTGTGTGAGCCGATATGTCTGTATGTGTCAGTCTATGCGCGTCTGTGTTAGTGGCTTTGTGTGCATGGCTCCATGTCCGTCAGTGTAAGTCCATTTCTTTGCGTGTCTGTAGGTCCATGTGTGCATTTGTGTGAATGTATGTGCTATATTGACCTGCGCAAGGCCTATGATACTATCAGAAGGCCTAGCCTCTGGCTTGTTCTTCATGCTTTCAGAGTCCCTCAAACTTTGCTCACGATCCTTAAGGACCTTCATGATGGTGAGCGGCCCCGTGTCAAACTATGTGGCCGTCAGTCAGAGCCATTCCCTCTACACCTTGGGGTGTGACAGGGATGTCCTCTGGCTCCACAATATTTAACATATCTTTTGACCACGTAATTCGTGAAGCCTTAAATTTGCTGTACCAAAGGAATTATCATATGGTACAGATACAATGGGAGGCTGATCGATGCCCGGATGTGGTCAAGGGATGCCTCCCTATTGCTCAACCATGTTATGTATGCCGATGCTCTGGTCATTGCTGCTCACTGCTGCTGAACCTGGAGCTTGCCATTCAGAGGTGGGGCCTTACCATCAGCCCCACCAAAACTAAGCACCTGCCTGGGTATTTTGTACCGTCGAACAATCTACCCCCACAACTCACAATTGGTGATGTGGCAGTTGTGGAGAGATTGCCGAGATTCCCATACCTGGCCAGTGTGCTCATGACCGGCTCCGGTTTAACAGCAGAGGTCTCACTCCGAATCAGTCGAGCGCCATTATTTTTTCATAGGCTGCGTTACGCTGTGTGGAAGCTACCTGGTCTATCACTCCGCACAAAGCTTCAGGTCTTCTCGGCCACAGTGATTCCCTCCTTTCTCTACGCTTGCGAAACTTGGACGCCCCTAATGGAACATCTTTGCCGGTTAGAAACATTTAGGATGGCCTGCCTACATTCCATCCTGGGTTTAATCAGGCTGCATTGTGTGAGGAGCTCACAAATTCTTGAAAGATGTGGACAAAGTCCCATCGGTGAGCTCCTCCGGCGGCAAGGCTGCATTGCCTGAGTCGTGTAGCCCGCATGGCCAGCCACCGTATGCCGAAACAGCTTTTGTTCTGCCGGATCGAGGGGGCTAAACGGGCGCGGCACGGGCTAGAGAATGAGTGATGTGGTACAGGAGGACGTGGAGCTGAGTCGACTTGCCGATGACTGGTACCAGCCGTGTCAAGATCGGCCTCTGTGGAGGAGGCTTCTGAAGGACGCTACAGGGCAGTTGAAGGCAGTCGCCCTCCAACAACAACGGAGGGCGGAGAAGCGACGCTCACAACAACGAGCGGAGCGCCGGGTGCCTAAAGCACAGCAAGTTTCCACAGTAGGGGGCACAGGTGGTGCATCAGCCAGTCGTCTCAGTCAGTCGACCTGTGCCATCTGGGTCTGCCCCGTGACCTGCCAGTGGGCGTTCGACACTTCACGTGGCCTCAAGGTGCACATAGCCTGGCACAAGTGGTTGTTGTTGTTTCGTCAATGCATGTATGTGTGAGTGCATTTGTGTGTGTGTGTGACTTTATGTGTGTGTGTGAGTCAATTTGTGTGTATCACTACATGTGTGTCTGCCTTCTTCGCCCGGGCAACGCCGGGTACTTACCGCTAGTATTAAAATATAAACGTTGCCAGCGCGTGTACGTGCGAGAACCGCCGTATTAACGGCTAGACACGCGCGTGTATGGCGCAGACAAATCAGTGGGTGGATATCGCGCGAGCGCATATTAATTAACTAATATCCGAACAGCTGCGGAGCCTCTGTGGCTGCCAGCGTGTTAATCAGTAACCAACGGTGACCGTTCGCCGTGTTGACACAACGGCTTAGCCTCCAGCCCACAAGGAGAGCTCGGACACACGTATATTGCGCAATCAGCGCGGGCAGGTGGAACGCCGCGAATGCGGACGTGCGTGTTGTGGAGTGAAGAGTGCCCATAGGGGCGCACGTGTAGTAATAATCCCAGGGCGGTGGTGAACCAGCCGTGAGACATCTCTCTCCAAGAGGGTGCTGGCGCGGGGAGGCCGGTCACCCGATCGGCGGTGGGCCAGTGAGAAGCTCCCGCGGGGAGGGGGAAGGTGGGCGTCAGCCCCCACAATGGCAGGATTTCATTAACATCCGGAGAAGCAAACAAATCAGTAGCAAGATCAACCTGAACATATTCAGAACATTCGTGTTGAGTACAGCTTAGTATGCCTGCGAGACCTGAACATTAAAACAACTGACAGAGATAATATATTGGCACTCGGAATGTATTGCTACAGAGGTATAGTGATGTATCTAAGCTGGACTAAAAAAGTGACCAACATAGAAGTAAGAAAATAATGCATATAGAATAAGACAACCTGATGATGATACAGGCAGTGATGGGACGAAAACTGGCACCATTTGGACACATTTGGGATGACCAACAACAGGAAAATTAAAAGTGTGTTGTTTGGAAAAATGGAAGGAAACGGAAAGAGAGGAAGTCTCTAACATAGAATGGCTTGGCGATGACATCATGAGACATCAGTGCCAGAAAGATGTGGCACAACTTGAGCATATTGGTGCTACAAGACAGAGAGGAAAGTTAAAACAAATGACAAAATGTGCAGTGGGCACCTATTATGGCTATCTGCTCATGGATCGTGATGATGTTGATGATGATGTGACCATCACCAAAATTACCGCCAGCGCCATGTTTGTGAATCTGGCATACCGAGGTCATGACAGAGGCCAGCAATCTCCATGCAAAGAACATCCATGTCTGTAATGTTGCGTTCTTTGCTGTATTCTTTCAAATGTCTTACGAGCTGTCCAGCCAAATGCGCTGTCCTGCACAGGAGGAAGAGCAAAAGTGTGAGATACTGTAATGGAAGTGAAATAAAAAGTCATAATAAAACAATATCAGATTATCGAGATGTACCGATTGATATTATGTCCTATGCGATATATGATAAAGTTAAGGGCTGCATGACCGAGAATGGTGATGTGAAAATGTGTTGCATTACCGTATTGGTTTCAATTGTATGTTTATCTCCCTGACATGTACATCTGAAAAAAGTTATGAATTGTAATCTAAAGTGCCATTGCCATTGAGCATCAATGAATTCATACACTTAATTCTAGAAAAAAATATTCCATAAAATGTGCATTTCCATGTACAGCCTTTTATCATTGCAATGGTGGATAATGGCCTTCCCACACCATAATTGAATCACACCGGTTAAGGTGGTATGGTGAATGTGACATGTACATCTGAAAAAAGTTATAAATTGTAATCTAAAGTGCCATTGCCATTGAGCATCAATGACTTCATACACTTAATTCTAGAAAAAAATATTCCATAAAATGTGCATTTCCATGTACAGCCTTTATCATTACAATGGTGGAAAATGACCTTCCCACACCATAATTGAATCACACCGGTTAAAGTGGTATGGTGAATGTGAGGAACATAGTTGTGGGAGCATAGATGTGCAGTCTAACGATATATTTTTTCTGCACAAACATCGACGATGTCTCAATGAAGTATCACAGTCTAGTTAGGATCATCACTGCAAAGCGTCGTTTCTCCATGACAGGCACATACCGTCTGTCTGTAACGCCATCCTGTGGCACATTCGCAGCAGCGTTCAATATCCAGCAGCAAAAATTAAAGGCCCCACCTCTTTCGCTTGGCTTTCCAGCGACATTGAGCCTCAGGTGCTCTCCGATTAGTACGGTTGGCTACGTACGATGAGAAAGAAGTTCAACATGTATATAAACATGGTCATTTACGTAGAAAAAATTATGCACATAAAGTCTGAGATTACAAAAAGAGGGAAGGACCAAACGTGGACAAGATATCCACCCACACAGGCGAGCGAGTGCTCATACATATGAGGAGTTAGAGTGCTATCACCTGTTCATGAAATAATTGAAAGAGAGATAGAGTTGCGTGGAATAGTGGTTGGTGGCCAACATATGAACAATTCCAGACATTTTATTGGTGATATTGTATCGATAGAACAATCTGAGAACGATTAGCAAAACATGCGGGATAAAAATGTTGGAAAGTCAAAATTAACGATTCGCAATCAGCTGTAAAAAATATAAATTTTATATGTGGTAATATCAAAGAAGAACATCACACCTGAATGTCAAGTACAAATAATTGCGACTAAAATTAAGCAGGCGGAGCATTTTAAATATTTAAGCAGCATAACAGTAGGTGGAAGGTGCATGACAGAGATAAAAAGACGGATCTCACTGAAAAAATACATACCGTATTTCAGACAATAGGATGACATTGAAATATAATATATATTTGACAACAATTACACCACTGCATTGTTACATCTGGTCTGTAATCTTAAATGGAAGTGAAAGCCGGGCAATTGAGAAGACATTTTGAAGCAATTCTAGATTTGAAGCTTTCGTGACTGCAAGGAATCATCTTCTTAGGTTCTTTCGGTAAAGTCACGTAGAAAGTAAAATAAAATAAAAACAAAAATCACGACGTTTCGGAGGCAACACAAGTCTCCGTCATCAGGTGGGACCGTCACAGCCAGATTAGCTGTATCAAGTGAGGCAATGATTCAAGATGTAATCCCTTAAAAGCGAGTTGAGGGGGAGGGAGAGGGAGGGGGGGAGCTCATCAGACTATGGTAGCCAATGAAAGGAACGTATCGGGTGGGAGGGGGGGGCGAGGCCAAAAGGGTGGGCGATGGACGTGGAAGCGCTTGTGCGCAAGCGGCCAATTACTGCACACGCCAACACAATGGAGCGATTGTGCGCAAGCGGCCAGCCACTGCACCCGCCAACACAATGGGCAGAGAGGAGGAGGGGAGGTCTAATACACATGATAGACAAAAGAACGAAAATGATGATGGGTACAAACTTAGGGGGAGCTCATCAGACTATGGTAGCCAATGAATGGAACGTATCGGGAGGGAGGGGGGGGCGGGGGGGGGGGGGCGAGGCCAAAAGGGTGGGCGACGGACGTGGAAGCGCTTGTGCGCAAGAGGCCAATTACTGCACACGCCAACACAATGGAGAGAGAGGGGGAGGGGGGGTCTGATACACATGATAGACAAAAGAACAAAAATGCCCATGTTTATACCAATGCTGGCTGAACAATGAAGAGAGTACTGTTAAAATAACTGAGGATGTTAACACTCGGTAACGTACAGTAAAATAGTGCCTGTTAGATAAGATGGTCCAAAACAAATTTGTGATTAAGTCTTTTTTGCGTGGTTGATAACATCTTTCCAATGATTACTAAGTTTGTACCCATCATCACGGTTGAAATTATGTCTGTGTTTGTATATTTGTATGGCTTCGTGTACAAACCTTTGACGGTAACCGGGAGGTTTGCAGAGAACCTTGGTCTCGGAAAAGACAATTTCATGAGAGCCCACCGAGTTGTAGCAATGATCGGCCACGGCAGAAGAATCAGTTCTGCCGTGTTTCAGATCTGACTTGTGCTCGCGGACACGATCAGAAACATGACGTTTCGTTTCTCCAATGTAGCAATCACCACAAATGCAACTCAATTTGTAGACTCCAGGATACTGTAAGTCAGGAACGACATCCTTCACAGATGGAATCAGATCACGGATTTTATGCACTGTACTGAATCGGACTTGGATCTTATGTTTGTTTAGAATTTTGGAGATCTTTTTGGTCACGCCAGCTATGTATGGTAACGTGATGGTTTTGGTCGGAGTTTCATGTGGCTGTTTCTGTGTGGTGGGAGAGACAGCTTGGCGGATAGTACGGTCAGAGTATCCGTTCATCCTGAGGGCCCGATGTACATGTCTTAATTCACCGGTCAGGTGGTGTTTGTCAGAAATGCCATGTGCTCTGTGGTATAGCGTTTTGATGAGAGAGTTCTTTTGAGATGGGTGGTGGTGGGAATCCGGTTTCAAGTAGGAGTCTGTGTGGGTGGCTTTTCTGTAGACAGAATGTCCCAAGGAACCGTCAGGACTCCTCTCAAACAGAATATCCAAGAATGGTAGTTTACCGTCTTTCTCCACTTCCATGGTGAATCTGATGGATGGGTGTCTAGAATTGATGTGGTCCAAGAAGTGGTTCAATGCTGGGAGGCCATGTGGCCAAATGACGAAAGTGTCATCCACATATCTCTTCCACAGGGAAGGACGCAGGGTGGATGTCTGGACGGCGTCTGATTCAAACTTTTCCATGAATATGTTGGCTATAACTGGTGACAAAGGGGAGCCCATAGGGGTACCCTCATTCTGTTTGTAGAAGGTGCCATTCCAGGTAAAATAGGTGTTGGTGAGGCAATGCCTAACCAGCGCAGGTGCATCAGAATTCAATCCATGTTGGACTAAGTCCTCAATTATTGTTAGGGTGTCCGGTACTGGGACTTTGGTAAACAAAGATACTACATCAAAGCTGACGAGGATGTCATCAGGAGATAGTACCATGTCCTTAACCATAGAGACTAATTGGGTTGAGTTGAGTACTGCTGAAGAGGTCTTGCCTGTGAAAGGGAGCAGAGTATCTGATAGAAAACGGGCTAGTTTGTACGTAGGAGAGTTTATCGTCGACACAATGGGTCGTAGCGGGGTGCCTTCCTTATGGATTTTGGGAAGACCATAGAGTCTGGGAGGTCTTGCCGCCGATGGTTTTAGAGAGGGACGTTTGCTTGGTTCGATTAGGGAAGTCGAACTCGTGATGATACTGTTGGTTTTCCTCGTTAGGCTTTTAGTGGGATCGTTTTTAATTTTAGAGTAACTCCCATCATTAAGAAGGTCCAGGATTTTGTTGTTGTATGAATCTTTATCCATGATGACCGTGGCATTGCCCTTGTCTGCCGAGAGGATGACTATATCATCTCTCTTTTTTAGGTCCGCGAGTTCAGAGCGTTCGTTTTTGCTGATGTTACTAGTGGGTTTCTTAGCATTCTTAAGAATAGTAGCTATTTCAGCTCTTGCTACATCCGCATGGATGTGTCCTATGCCTCTGAGGGCTACATCAATCTGGGAAATCATATCCTCTACTGGTATATATTTAGGGGTGACGGCGAAATTTAGTCCTTTGGCCAGTACCGTTTTTAGAGTGTCAGAAATTGGGATGTTACTCTGATTAATCACGGTCTTGTTAACATCCAGCTTTGCGATGTGTGGCTCTGGTTTCTTCTTAGATAGGAGGTTGAATTTAGAAATCAGGTTAGCTTTGCATTTGGCTGACAGTGAGTCAGCAGAAGCAGAAGTCATGTTATCAACGTGGTTCCAATCAGAAGGTGACATTTTTTGTGTTAACATTAAATGTGTTTGTAAGAGAGTCTTGTCTAAATTATCGAGTTCAGATCGGAGTAACCTTATTCTCTCCGAGATTAGTGATAGGCTGGCTTTAAATAAGATCTGTTTGGAGTTCGGTGAGGACACAGCAGCGGATGTGAGTGTGAAAGCGATGGGTATTACCTTGTTATCTCGGCATCTCTTGAGGAAGGCCAGCGTCTCGAGAAGCTGTGACTTCTTGTCTCTTTGTCTGTTAAAAACTCTAACAGATAGGTGGAATTCCTCCCCGTAGAGGGCATTAATTCTAGATTTGAAGCTTTCGTGACTGCAAGGAATCATCTTCTTAGGTTCTTTCGGTAAAGTCACGTAGAAAGTAAAGTAAAATAATCACAAATTTTTTTTTGGACCATCTTATCTGACAGGCACTATTTTACTGTACTTTACCGAGTGTTAACATCCTCAGTTATTTTAACAGTACTCTCTTCATTGTTCAGCCAGCATTGGTATAAACATGGGCATTTTCGTTCTTTTGTCTATCATGTGTATCAGACCCCCCCTCCCCCTCTCTCTCCATTGTGTTGGCGTGTGCAGTAATTGGCCTCTTGCGCACAAGCGCTTCCACGTCCGTCGCCCACCCTTTTGGCCTCGCCCCCCCCCCCGCCCCCCCTCCCTCCCGATACGTTCCATTCATTGGCTACCATAGTCTGATGAGCTCCCCCTAAGTTTGTACCCATCATCATTTTCGTTCTTTTGTCTATCATGTGTATTAGACCTCCCCTCCTCCTCTCTGCCCATTGTGTTGGCGGGTGCAGTGGCTGGCCGCTTGCGCACAATCGCTCCATTGTGTTGGCGTGTGCAGTAATTGGCCGCTTGCGCACAAGCGCTTCCACGTCCATCGCCCACCCTTTTGGCCTCGCCCCCCCCTCCCTCCCGATACGTTCCTTTCATTGGCTACCATAGTCTGATGAGCTCCCCCCCTCCCTCTCCCTCCCCCCTCAACTCGCTTTTAAGCGATTACATCTTGAATCATTGCCTCACTTGATACAGCTAATCTGGCTGTGACGGTCCCACCTGATGACGGAGACTTGTGTTTCCTCCGAAACGTCGTGATTTTTGTTTTTATTTTATTTTACTTTCTACGTGACTTTACCGAAAGAACCTAAGAAGATGATTCCTTGCAGTCACGAAAGCTTCAAATCTAGAATTAATGCCCTCTACGGGGAGGAATTCCACCTATCTGTTAGAGTTTTTAACAGACAAAGAGACAAGAAGTCACAGCTTCTCGAGATGCTGGCCTTCCTCAAGAGATGCCGAGATAACAAGGTAATACCCATCGCTTTCACACTCACATCCGCTGCTGTGTCCTCACCGAACTCCAAACAGATCTTATTTAAAGCCAGCCTATCACTAATCTCGGAGAGAATAAGGTTACTCCGATCTGAACTCGATAATTTAGACAAGACTCTCTTACAAACACATTTAATGTTAACACAAAAATGTCACCTTCTGATTGGAACCACGTTGATAACATGACTTCTGCTTCTGCTGACTCACTGTCAGCCAAATGCAAAGCTAACCTGATTTCTAAATTCAACCTCCTATCTAAGAAGAAACCAGAGCCACACATCGCAAAGCTGGATGTTAACAAGACCGTGATTAATCAGAGTAACATCCCAATTTCTGACACTCTAAAAACGGTACTGGCCAAAGGACTAAATTTCGCCGTCACCCCTAAATATATACCAGTAGAGGATATGATTTCCCAGATTGATGCAGCCCTCAGAGGCATAGGACACATCCATGCGGATGTAGCAAGAGCTGAAATAGCTACTATTCTTAAGAATGCTAAGAAACCCACTAGTAACATCAGCAAAAACGAACGCTCTGAACTCGCGGACCTAAAAAAGAGAGATGATATAGTCATCCTCTCGGCAGACAAGGGCAATGCCACGGTCATCATGGATAAAGATTCATACAACAACAAAATCCTGGACCTTCTTAATGATGGGAGTTACTCTAAAATTAAAAACGATCCCACTAAAAGCCTAACGAGGAAAACCAACAGTATCATCACGAGTTCGACTTCCCTAATCGAACCAAGCAAACGTCCCTCTCTAAAACCATCGGCGGCAAGACCTCCCAGACTCTATGGTCTTCCCAAAATCCATAAGGAAGGCACCCCGCTACGACCCATTGTGTCGACGATAAACTCTCCTACGTACAAACTAGCCCGTTTTCTATCAGATACTCTGCTCCCTTTCACAGGCAAGACCTCTTCAGCAGTACTCAACTCAACCCAATTAGTCTCTATGGTTAAGGACATGGTACTATCTCCTGATGACATCCTCGTCAGCTTTGATGTAGTATCTTTGTTTACCAAAGTCCCAGTACCGGACACCCTAACAATAATTGAGGACTTAGTCCAACATGGATTGAATTCTGATGCACCTGCGCTGGTTAGGCATTGCCTCACCAACACCTATTTTACCTGGAATGGCACCTTCTACAAACAGAATGAGGGTACCCCTATGGGCTCCCCTTTGTCACCAGTTATAGCCAACATATTCATGGAAAAGTTTGAATCAGACGCCATCCAGACATCCACCCTGCGTCCTTCCCTGTGGAAGAGATATGTGGATGACACTTTCGTCATTTGGCCACATGGCCTCCCAGCATTGAACCACTTCTTGGACCACATCAATTCTAGACACCCATCCATCAGATTCACCATGGAAGTGGAGAAAGACGGTAAACTACCATTCTTGGATATTCTGTTTGAGAGGAGTCCTGACGGTTCCTTGGGACATTCTGTCTACAGAAAAGCCACCCACACAGACTCCTACTTGAAACCGGATTCCCACCACCACCCATCTCAAAAGAACTCTCTCATCAAAACGCTATACCACAGAGCACATGGCATTTCTGACAAACACCACCTGACCGGTGAATTAAGACATGTACATCGGGCACTCAGGATGAACGGATACTCTGACCGTACTATCCGCCAAGCTGTCTCTCCCACCACACAGAAACAGCCACATGAAACTCCGACCAAAACCATCACGTTACCATACATAGCTGGCGTGACCAAAAAGATCTCCAAAATTCTAAACAAACATAAGATCCAAGTCCGATTCAGTACAGTGCATAAAATCCGTGATCTGATTCCATCTGTGAAGGATGTCGTTCCTGACTTACAGTATCCTGGAGTCTACAAATTGAGTTGCATTTGTGGTGATTGCTACATTGGAAAAACGAAACGTCATGTTTCTGATCGTGTCCGCGAGCACAAGTCAGATCTGAAACACGGCAGAACTGATTCTTCTGCCGTGGCCGATCATTGCTACAACTCGGTGGGCTCTCATGAAATTGTCTTTTCCGAGACCAAGGTTCTCTGCAAACCTCCCGGCTACCATCAAAGGTTTGTACACGAAGCCATACAAATATACAAACACAGACATAATTTCAACCGTGATGATGGGTACAAACTTAGTAATCATTGGAAAGATGTTATCAACCACGCAAAAAAGACTTAATCACAAATTTTTTTTGGACCATCTTATCTGACAGGCACTATTTTACTATACTTTACCGAGTGTTAACATCCTCAGTTATTTTAACAGTACTCTCTTCATTGTTCAGCCAGCATTGGTATAAACATGGGCATTTTCGTTCTTTTGTCTATCATGTGTATCAGACCCCCCCTCCCCCTCTCTCTCCATTGTGTTGGCGTGTGCAGTAATTGGCCTCTTGCGCACAAGCGCTTCCACGTCCGTCGCCCACCCTTTTGGCCTCGCCCCCCCCCCCGCCCCCCCCTCCCTCCCGATACGTTCCATTCATTGGCTACCATAGTCTGATGAGCTCCCCCTAAGTTTGTACCCATCATCATTTTCGTTCTTTTGTCTATCATGTGTATTAGACCTCCCCTCCTCCTCTCTGCCCATTGTGTTGGCGGGTGCAGTGGCTGGCCGCTTGCGCACAATCGCTCCATTGTGTTGGCGTGTGCAGTAATTGGCCGCTTGAGCACAAGCGCTTCCACGTCCATCGTCCACCCTTTTGGCCTCGCCCCCCCCTCCCTCCCGATACGTTCCTTTCATTGGCTACCATAGTCTGATGAGCTCCCCCCCTCCCTCTCCCTCCCCCCTCAACTCGCTTTTAAGGGATTACATCTTGAATCATTGCCTCACTTGATACAGCTAATCTGGCTGTGACGGTCCCACCTGATGACGGAGACTTGTGTTGCCTCCGAAACGTCGTAATTTTTGTTTTTATTTTATTTTACTTTCTACGTGACTTTACCGAAAGAACCTAAGAAGATGATTCCTTGCAGTCACGAAAGCTTCAAATCTAGAATTAATGCCCTCTACGGGGAGGAATTCCACCTATCTGTTAGAGTTTTTAACAGACAAAGAGACAAGAAGTCACAGCTTCTCGAGACGCTGGCCTTCCTCAAGAGATGCCGAGATAACAAGGTAATACCCATCGCTTTCACACTCACATCCGCTGCTGTGTCCTCACCGAACTCCAAACAGATCTTATTTAAAGCCAGCCTATCACTAATCTCGGAGAGAATAAGGTTACTCCGATCTGAACTCGATAATTTAGACAAAACTCTCTTACAAACACATTTAATGTTAACACAAAAAATGTCACCTTCTGATTGGAACCACGTTGATAACATGACTTCTGCTTCTGCTGACTCACTGTCAGCCAAATGCAAAGCTAACCTGATTTCTAAATTCAACCTCCTATCTAAGAAGAAACCAGAGCCACACATCGCAAAGCTGGATGTTAACAAGACCGTGATTAATCAGAGTAACATCCCAATTTCTGACACTCTAAAAACGGTACTGGCCAAAGGACTAAATTTCGCCGTCACCCCTAAATATATACCAGTAGAGGATATGATTTCCCAGATTGATGTAGCCCTCAGAGGCATAGGACACATCCATGCGGATGTAGCAAGAGCTGAAATAGCTACTATTCTTAAGAATGCTAAGAAACCCACTAGTAACATCAGCAAAAACGAACGCTCTGAACTCGCGGACCTAAAAAAGAGAGATGATATAGTCATCCTCTCGGCAGACAAGGGCAATGCCACGGTCATCATGGATAAAGATTCATACAACAACAAAATCCTGGACCTTCTTAATGATGGGAGTTACTCTAAAATTAAAAACGATCCCACTAAAAGCCTAACGAGGAAAACCAACAGTATCATCACGAGTTCGACTTCCCTAATCGAACCAAGCAAACGTCCCTCTCTAAAACCATCGGCGGCAAGACCTCCCAGACTCTATGGTCTTCCCAAAATCCATAAGGAAGGCACCCCGTTACGACCCATTGTGTCGACGATAAACTCTCCTACGTACAAACTAGCCCGTTTTCTATCAGATACTCTGCTCCCTTTCACAGGCAAGACCTCTTCAGCAGTACTCAACTCAACCCAATTAGTCTCTATGGTTAAGGACATGGTACTATCTCCTGATGACATCCTCGTCAGCTTTGATGTAGTATTTTTGTTTACCAAAGTCCCAGTACCGGACACCCTAACAATAATTGAGGACTTAGTCCAACATGGATTGAATTCTGATGCACCTGCGCTGGTTAGGCATTGCCTCACCAACACCTATTTTACCTGGAATGGCACCTTCTACAAACAGAATGAGGGTACCCCTATGGGCTCCCCTTTGTCACCAGTTATAGCCAACATATTCATGGAAAAGTTTGAATCAGACGCCATCCAGACATCCACCCTGCGTCCTTCCCTGTGGAAGAGATATGTGGATGACACTTTCGTCATTTGGCCACATGGCCTCCCAGCATTGAACCACTTCTTGGACCACATCAATTCTAGACACCCATCCATCAGATTCACCATGGAAGTGGAGAAAGACGGTAAACTACCATTCTTGGATATTCTGTTTGAGAGGAGTCCTGACGGTTCCTAGGGACATTCTGTCTACAGAAAAGCCACCCACACAGACTCCTACTTGAAACCGGATTCCCACCACCACCCATCTCAAAAGAACTCTCTCATCAAAACGCTATACCACAGAGCACATGGCATTTCTGACAAACACCACCTGACCGGTGAATTAAGACATGTACATCGGGCCCTCAGGATGAACGGATACTCTGACCGTACTATCCGCCAAGCTGTCTCTCCCACCACACAGAAACAGCCACATGAAACTCCGACCAAAACCATCACGTTACCATACATAGCTGGCGTGACCAAAAAGATCTCCAAAATTCTAAACAAACATAAGATCCAAGTCCGATTCAGTACAGTGCATAAAATCCGTGATCTGATTCCATCTGTGAAGGATGTCGTTCCTGACTTACAGTATCCTGGAGTCTACAAATTGAGTTGCATTTGTGGTGATTGCTACATTGGAGAAACGAAACGTCATGTTTCTGATCGTGTCCGCGAGCACAAGTCAGATCTGAAACACGGCAGAACTGATTCTTCTGCCGTGGCCGATCATTGCTACAACTCGGTGGGCTCTCATGAAATTGTCTTTTCCGAGACCAAGGTTCTCTGCAAACCTCCCGGCTACCATCAAAGGTTTGTACACGAAGCCATACAAATATACAAACACAGACATAATTTCAACCGTGATGATGGGTACAAACTTAGTAATCATTGGAAAGATGTTATCAACCACGCAAAAAAGACTTAATCACAAATTTTTTTTTTGGACCATCTTATCTGACAGGCACTATTTTACTGTACTTTACCGAGTGTTAACATCCTCAGTTATTTTAACAGTACTCTCTTCATTGTTCAGCCAGCATTGGTATAAACATGGGCATTTTCGTTCTTTTGTCTATCATGTGTATCAGACCCCCCCTCCCCCTCTCTCTCCATTGTGTTGGCGTGTGCAGTAATTGGCCTCTTGCGCACAAGCGCTTCCACGTCCGTCGCCCACCCTTTTGGCCTCGCCCCCCCCCCGCCCCCCCCTCCCTCCCGATACGTTCCATTCATTGGCTACCATAGTCTGATGAGCTCCCCCTAAGTTTGTACCCATCATCATTTTCGTTCTTTTGTCTATCATGTGTATTAGACCTCCCCTCCTCCTCTCTGCCCATTGTGTTGGCGGGTGCAGTGGCTGGCCGCTTGCGCACAATCGCTCCATTGTGTTGGCGTGTGCAGTAATTGGCCGCTTGCGCACAAGCGCTTCCACGTCCATCGCCCACCCTTTTGGCCTCGCCCCCCCCTCCCTCCCGATACGTTCCTTTCATTGGCTACCATAGTCTGATGAGCTCCCCCCCTCCCTCTCCCTCCCCCCTCAACTCGCTTTTAAGGGATTACATCTTGAATCATTGCCTCACTTGATACAGCTAATCTGGCTGTGACGGTCCCACCTGATGACGGAGACTTGTGTTGCCTCCGAAACGTCGTGATTTTTGTTTTTATTTTATTTTACTTTCTACGTGACTTTACCGAAAGAACCTAAGAAGATTTTGAAGCAAATTAGAAGCAAGATGAAGGCATTTTTTCCCATGCAGAGATAAGATGAGTAACATTAATCTATTACGGATAGCAGGAGAAGAAATGTAATAACAATGAAAAAAAAAGGAAAGTGACGTGTCTTGGATATGCAATGAGTGAAAACAAGAAACTGAGTATGTATTGATTGGTACAATTATAGGTACAAAGAAGCCAGAGGAAATTAAGTTGCGTAAGAAATGTAAACAATTGGTTGCAACTGGGAGTATATCGTGGGAAGTCCTTGAGTCAATATCATGGACAGACTTAAATGGAGAAGGACGTTGAGAAAGGACGTGGCACTAGAGATACAAACAGATGTGGAGATACCTGGTGGACAGTGCAAGAAATTGAAACGCGCATAGTTTTACTCTGCTTATACACTCCCATGTATTTGTACTCTGCCTTCACCAATAACCCCATTACTCACTGCCACGGAGGTCTTTTTTTCAGAAATTTACTGACAAAATGTGCCTGTTACATGGCTGATATATAACAAAAACATTAAATGGGGGTGACAGGGAGTGAAGAGGTGAAGTGCGCAGCTTACCCAATGGAATGCTCGAAGCGTGTGTGCACGGCACTGGGATAGACCTTGTGGCAAAGACCCAACTGCTTGATGAATCGGAGTCTTTGAAACTCCGGTGTGTCCACAATAAGCAGCAACGGCTTTTTCAGTTCGATGAGCCCGTGTATTGGGTCGTTGATCATCTTCCCCTGTGGACCTTCTAAACGGACACAAAGACAAGATACAACGTTTCAATGGCAATAAATTCAATGAAATTACCATTACGCATTCTAAAAAGTTATACGGCATCGCCTGGCATTGTTTTTCCATAGCCGTGACTTGGATGATCACATTTACTTTTCAAAAACTGCTGTAGTCTAAAAAGCAAGCCCGGAGCGTACACACAACACTATACATGTAGAAGTATAATTTGTGTGACCTTCATGTTACTACACATTACAGTTTTTACAGTAGAAGAAACATATATATATATACAATGACTCCTCTACTTACGAACGAGTTAGGTTCCAGAGGTATGTTCGTAAGTCTTTACTCCTAGCGATTCCAAAGATGTTGTACGGGCATGTACACTTAACACGGGGAATTCCTGTATAAGTGATATAATCTCCTGTTGATGTAGATGCCATTGGTTTTTCGTGGTCTGCAGATGTAAATGCCACAACCGCCATCTATTGCGCGGCTATTTAACTACAGTACTCTCGGTCCAAACAGGGAACTGGACGGGTTTGTTCGTATCTCTGAAGTCAAATGTTTGTAAGTAGAGGAGTATTGTGTAACATCTTTAATACATATTAGGTATTGTTATTATTGATATGTTAGAAATGACAGGTTTTCATTGTTGTATTGATGCAACAACCATGCATCAGGAGGAATTTTACAAAGTAGCTACAGTGAGGGAAAAAAATATTTGATCCCCTGCTGATTTTGTACGTTTGCCCACTGACAAAGAAATGATCAGTCTATAATTTTAATGGTAGGTTTATTTGAACAGTGAGAGACAGAATAACAACAACAAAATCCAGAAAAACGCATGTCAAAAATGTTATAAATTGATTTGCATTTTAATGAGGGAAAGAGGTATTTGACCCTCTCTCAATCATAAAGATATCTGGCTCCCAGGTGTCTTTTATACAGGTAACGAGCTGAGATTAGGAGCACACTCTTAAAGGGAGTGCTCCTAATCTCAGCTTATTACCTGTATAAAAGACACCTGTTCACAGAAGAAATCAATAAATCAGATTCCAAACTCTCCACCATGGCCAAGACCAAAGAGCTTTCCAAGGATGTCAGGGACAAGATTGTAGACCTACACAAGGCTGGAATGGGCTACAAAACCATCGCCATGTAGCTTGGTGAGAAGGTGACAACAATTGGTGCGATTATTCGCAAATGGAAGAAACACAAAAGAATTGTGAATCTCCCTCGGCCTTGGGCTCCATGCAAGATCTCATCTCGTGGAGTTGCAATGATCATGAGAACGGTGAGGAATCAGCCCAGAACTACACGGGAGGATCTTGTCAATTATCTCAAGGCAGCTGGGACCATAGTCACCAAGAAAACAGTTGGTAACACACTATGCCGTGAAGGACTGAAATACTGCGGCGCCCGCAAGGTCCCCCTGCTCAAGAAAGCACATATACATGCCCGTCTGAAGTTTGGCAATGAACATCTGAATGATTCAGAGGACAACTGGGTTAAAGTGTTGTGGTCAGATTAGACCAAAATGGAGCTTTTTGGCATCAACTCAACTCGCCGTGTTTGGAGGAGGATGAATGCTGCCTATTACCCCAAGAACACCATCCCCACCGTCAAACATGGAGGTAGAAACATTATGCTTTGGGGGTGTTTTTCTGCTAATGGAACAGGACAACTTCACCGCATCAAAGGGATGATGGACGGGGCCATGTACCGTCAAATCTTGGGTGAGAACCTCCTTCCCTCAGCCAGGGCATTGAAAATGGGTCGTGGATGGGTATTCCAGCATGACAATGACCCAAAACACACGGTCAAGGCAACAAAGGAGTGGCTCAAGAAGAAGCACATTAAAATCCTGGAGTGGCCTAGCCAGTCTCCAGACCTTAATCCCAGTGAAAATCTGTGGAGGGAGCTGAAGGTTCGAGTTGCCAAACATCAGCATCGAAACCTTAATTACTTGGAGAAGATCTGCAAAGAGGAGTGGGACAAAATCCCTCCTGAGATGTGTGAAAACCTGGTGGCCAACTACAAGAAACGTCTGACCTCTGTGATTACCAACAAGGGTTTTGCCACCAAGTACTAAGTCATATTTAGCAGAGGGGTCAAACACTTATTTCCCTCATTAAAATGCAAATCAATTTATAACATTTTTGACATGCGTTTTTTTGGATTTTGTTGTTATTCTGTCTCTCACTGTTCAAATAAAGCTACCATTAAAATTATAGACTGATCATTTCTTTGTCAGTGGGCAAACGTACAAAATCAGCAGGGGATCAAATACTTTTTTCCCTCACTGTATGCCATCACATCACTCGGGGGTGCGGGTGTTCTCTATAGGCAGCCGAGAGCAGTGGTTATTTTCAACCATGTTTGGCTACTACTGTACTACCCCCCTTGAAATTTGTTTCAACCGAGGAACCCCCCTTGCCTGACCAAGCATGGTTCTGATAAATAAATGTGAGGAGTGGAGTGCTGACGTCAGGTCACACTCGCCTCAGGGGGAATGCCGTCAGGGAAAAGTGACGTCATGCCACCCGGAGTATTTGAGGGGAGACCCGTGATGTAGACGGGATCGTCGCGGTGAGCCAGAAGAGTGAGTGTTAGGGGAGTAGGGGGCTCCGGGATAGAGGGTTGAGAGCCAGGCTATAGGGCTGCTTTACCCGGCTGGCCGAGTTGGATGAACCCTCGGTCAGTGCTGTGGGAAGAGCCTTATAGCCTGGTAGGGTGTAGGGAACTCCCAGTACCCTTCCCCTGGGGAGATTAGTTAATAACTCTGTGTTAACTCCTGCCCCCGAGTTAGGCGCAAGCCCTTAAATAAAGAGTTGGCGTCAGCCCCTACACGACTGGCTTCAGCGTCCTTCTTACCTCACAACAAATGTATGAATAATGAACATCTATATTCGTAACTAATGGTCCATTTTGTGAGGTATTCTAACTAGCTCGTAACTGCAAGTGACTAAAAAATCAATTCAACGGACACTCTACATGCGTGACGTGATCTGTTCACGTTCGCTGGTTACTCTTGGAAACCCACATTGTTTACTATCAATGAGTTTATAAATATATTTTACATCGTTCTAGGTTACCATATGGATTTAAATGTTATCGTAGTTATTTTTTTGGCAGATTCATACATGATTTTTCACCAATGACTCTCACGTATGACATAATTTCAAATAATGATAAATCACCTCACGTACCCCCTGGGACATTGCCACGTGTACCCTCAGGGGTCTGCGTACCCCCGGTTGAGAACCACTGGTGTAGTGCTTAGTAGTGTAGTGTATGGTAGTGTAAAGGAGAGCCGACACAAGATTGCAGGGGGTTTGTCTTTTAATCCTTTTCTCCCATCCACACCTGTCCCCAGCCGTCCCAATCTCGTTCCCGCCAAAGGCCCCTTCTTCCCGCCTCGTTCTCCCCTTATATCTCCTCGATTACCCCTCCCACTAACCCTCCTATTGGTGGGAATCCTTCCCCTGACACCCCTACAGTAGTATATAGCGGTATAGTGTATATCAGTGGAGTATGTGTGTAATTACTCTCACGTATGATATGATTTCACACAATTATAAATCACATCACGTACCCCTGGGACATTGCCACGTGTACCCTCAGAGGTCCGTGTACCACGCCCGGCTGAAAGCCACTGGCCAAGAGAGTGAAAATCGGGCCCATGGTTTCCCTAAAGAGGGGATAATCGGAAATGTCGCCTGGAGGCAGAGTCTGCTGGGTATAGTAACCGAGCCTCTTACGCGTGAGCGGTTAAAATGCAGTGGAGTGACAGCGTCCTCTATTTGCGAGGGGTTGTAATGCAGTAGAGAGACAGTGTCCTCTACGTGTGAGGGGTTGTAATGCAGTAGAGAGAGAGACAACGTCGGACAAGCGATGCCAATGGGGAGTCGGGAGTCCAGACGTTGTAGCATAACAATCAATGGACAAGGGTGCCAACTACATACTTGTCAACCCTTTATCAGTGCCTATCTTAATACAGACCAATTCAGACCTTATTGGTAACCGAGTGCCCCCATAAATCTCAACGTTCATGCTTGAACGTCGCATCATAAGGAAGAAACACAAATAGACAAAAACATTGTTGCCCGTATTGAAATGGCTGTCCGCTGTATCGACCTGAAAACTAAATTTTATTGTAGAAGAATATGGGTAAACCGTATGGGTTGACAGGTAAATGCAATGATCTTAATAGCTGAGCCAAAAGCCGCTGCTGCTGCGAGGATGAGCGGAGTTCGCGTGATGGTTGTATATACTCATCGACGAGATCAGCAGCGAGATAACTGTGGTTCATTTGTGGCAAGCAACCTTGTGCGTAATGAGTGTGATCTTACAATGTGGTACTGCAGCGCCATCTTGTTCAATCCGGCCTGTTTTGGACTTGGTTTGTGGATATTCCACATAGTGAAGCATTAGCGCCAGCTTATAACGTGGGTTGATTAACTATGAATAACCCGACCAATAAAAGGTTATGCCCATCTCTCTGGCGTTCGCCTAATGAGGCTGCTTGTCGTTGTTGATTTAATCACCAGCGAAACTTCATGGTACTCGAATTATAAATGTTGTTGTGGGTTTATTCTCCAACACACTGGTGTGCTGTAATAGTAAAGAATTGGCGCATTTTGTTTACATGACAATTGACTAACCTTACAAATTGTCTGTGTCGGATGGTGGTGGGTTTGACGACACATTTATATCTGTGGGACCTTTTTGCCAGTATCAAAATTATGAAAAATAATATTAGGTTTTACCCTTTCTGGCAATAAAGCAGGACTTGTGTTAAATGTTCAAACACCAACTAGATACCTTTTGCAAAGAATCAAGTCTGAATTTACCACACGTACTTGTGGCAAAACATGCAAATAAACATGCTCTGATAATATACGGATTTTCCTTGAAACTTGATTGGCCTAAACCAGAGACAGCCTTCTTCATGGCCTTGTATCACTACCAGTGTTAGACACGTTTATATTTACACGAACTAGCTAAAAAAAAATTCAAAGCGTTTAATCGTTTTGTAGGCTTCATTGCGCAGAGTATTAGCGCCACTTGGTGGGCCCCATTACGCAGTCTCAGATTCCTGGGTTTCTCTTCTGGCTTAAATTTTTCTCTCCATTTTTTGGATTCTGCATCATCTTCTTGGGGTCCTTTTATTTCCTTTCTCTCGTGTTCGTTTCGGTATCTTCAAAGTCAGAGGCGCGTATAAGCCGCAGGGTGCAAATGTGACGAGAGTGAGTGAGTTTTCCGAATTTGTAAGTTGGCTTTCGCTTAACAAAACCAGGAGCGAAACCGTCACTGAGACACAACCTCTACACAAAATACAGCTGTCAGTGGACAAAGTCGGAGCCCTAGCATCATTGCACACAGCCCCGGTGATTGCCAATACTATCACCGGGTGTGCAAAGGCACTGTAAGTACAAGCCGTGATAGTTGTAGCGACAAGTCGGATGCTTCGGTTGGCTGGAAAAGTGCACCTTTTAGTGTGGTTTGCCGAGGTTTTAAATGTGCTGTACAAATACAAATATCTCCCGTATAGCCTCAACAGACTGTTGGGGCAAATGCTGTTAGCAAGCAGCACCTATGAAGGCCAGCACAGCAACATGAGGGGGTGGTTGGCCAGCACCATGCCCGGCCGCCTTTATCTCTCCAGTGGCGGTGTTCACAGACCGCACAAGCTACTCATTTGAGGCAGAGTCGACCAAGGGGAGGCCCAGGACCGGTTCAGATAATTGCTAGCACTGGTGTTGGCCGTGAGTGGGAATCAAACTTGGGTTTATGGGTTCGCATCGCAGTGGCGCTAACCAGTATGCCACCGCTCCCCACATATAAATACACTGACACCGACATACCAATAATACGTTATGTACACAGGCATATTAAACATGAAGAACGCACACAAGGGATTTGTTTTTAACTTGATCATTAAAAAAATCAATCGACTTGTGCAGAGTGCAGAAAACATTGTTCGAATGATGGCCGGTCGCTGAGCACCACATATTGGTGGTGAAACTGCATCAAAACTCCGCTGCAAAGACGGAAAGATGAGATCAGCGTTTATATTGTTAATGAGCACGTGCAGGCCCAGCGTCCAATCAGAGAGTGTGGGGTACGGGCATGGGGCGACTGCGAAGGCCCAAGTGGTCATCCTCATAATGACTTTGACGTCCTTAGTGGGGGGCCTGGGAACCGAGATCAAGGATGGACTTGGCTAAGGTACAAGATGGCCTGGGGGAAATCCGGGTGGTGTAAGCCATTGTCTGTGCGTGATTGGAGTGTGTGGCACTGGGGAAACCGAAGCCTCTAGCACCGCCCACTGAACAGGCCTATGGGAGTACTAGCAGATGGACCACGTTATGCCGGATTGTCCCTCGGCCACGCAAATGCAACAGCCAGCCTTAAAAGCCAACGTAAGAGTTGCAGGAGCCATCCTAGGGTACAGTGAACAAGCTTCCTGCGCGGACTTTACAAGGACAAGGGGTGTGCGAGTGTATCCCCAGGTGAAGGTGGTGGTGGTGGCACCGCGTCTCGACGGGGCATCCACCTCGGACTGGTAGTAGGGGTCACGGGGTTCTATCTATCATCTTATACATTTGTAATAAATGGACTCGACCACAGTATCTGGTCTGGTGTCCTTTATTCGGGTTCGTTTCTGTTTCCCACACGGCTGTCCTTTATCTGGCTCCTTCCACACGGTGCCGACCTCGCTGTCGCTCCCGTCACCGCCAACAGCCCCGCTGTTGGTCTCCGTCGCTCCCGTAGCTCCTTAGCAGCCTTGCTGCTGTTCCCCCACACGCAGCCCCTCCTGCTGCTGTCGCTCCCGTAGCCCTCTTGCTCTGCAGCCCCCGGCTGCTGTAGCCCCTAGCAGCCTCGCTGCTGTCTCCCACATGCAGCCTCTCCGGCTGCTGTCGCTGCTCCCAGCTTTCGCCCTCCGTGGCCTCACCCTCGTCCAGTCTCCAACCAACTCTCTTCCATCCCGCTGGCTGGCGCTGTCACCGAGCCCCTCAGCCACCAGGCTGAGGGCACAGCGACCACCCAACGCGGTCTCCACTCTTCCCACGCCCGACTGCCCCGATCTCTTCCTGTCTCACCGCTATACCATCTCCCTCTCACGTGACCCTGACTCCTCCCCCACATGACGTCACATCCGCCAAGCCCTTTACGCCCGCATTACACCACCCTCCCCCGTAGAGAAAATTCCAGCCGTCCTCGGCTGAAACAGAACCAAATAATGCGGGCGAAGGCATCACAACCAGGAGTCCCCCAGACACAATAGACCTTATAACAACAACAACAAGTAACAAAAGGGGAAGGATCAGGAACCGGAATAGAACAACAAGAATAATAATAGCACAAAGCACAACACAATGGCCACCAACACGCAAAAATGGCACACGCGCACAACCCAGAAATGTGGTGTCCCAAAGCGTGTCCATGTTGTTGTTCCATCCGCTCGGCTCAAGTCCAACATCAAAGAGCAAGTGGTAGAGCAGAATGACGAACGGCGCTCAATTGCTCCTTCAAGTCCTCATCCAGCTAGCACACCAGGTAACACCCAGTGCGACGGGAGCTGAAGAATCTGTGACGAGAAGGAGAATCCAATCCCCTGAGGCACAGCACAACAACGCACATCCGCATGTCGTACACGACAGCCACCCGGCCTCAGGGTAGTGGAGATGATGTAAATCCGGCCCGCTTAAAAAAAAACCCCAATAATTACCCAAATTAACCGCGATCGATGCCCCAGTATTTACATTTTAACAACAATATTATTTACACGTGACAACAACAACAAAAAAAAAATTCTGCTCTTACCCACCAGCAGTCCTCCCTTGAGGACCAGCACAGACCTCAGACGTACACAGCATGTACCCACAGTCACTCTCAACAACCCAACAAAACCCCTAATCGCACACCCTCGCGTGGAGAGAGCCACGCTCCCCAGCGGTAACGTTTAACTCGCCGTAACCCTCACCGTGGTCGTCAACCCACAGCAACATCCATTTACCATACTCTCGGCTAGTGCCATTTCGGGGATGAGCAGCACTCGGCCATGCTCCTCCCTTACTATCCCATCAGCGATGGACACACACCAGCCTCTTATAGTCTGACGCTTTATAGCCAAGGGAAGATCAATCCCTCGGCAAGGCCAGATATCAACGACCCCCCCCCATGGGGTAATGTTCTCTTATAGAGACAATAACGCCCTAACCCAAATCCCGTGAGCCCCCGGCACACCAGGTTCAGTCTGCCACCGCACAACTGAACCATGACTCCCCGAGCCATATGAGCACATGGCCCATTAGTTTTAAAACATACCACGGAGGTTTCGCCTCCGGGCTGTTAGGTCAGCCATTAGCTATAGGCTGATGTGACCACAACACGTGCATCACCCAATCAACAATGGCAGGCATAACGGATGGAATATTTGGCCCACCGAGGTTTTTCCCGCGCGTTCAAAATGGCGGCCCCCTTCGCCCAGCGCGTTCGCGCAATATCTCGCGCGCACTCAAAATGGCGGCCCTTTCCGCAAAGCGCATCGTCGCCATACCCCGCGTGCGCGCAAAATGGCGGCCCCACGTGCGAACACGTGGCCAGTTTTCTCCATTCGTGCACCCCAGCTTCCCTTTGCTGGGGGTCACAAAATGCATCCCCCGTCTTATTGTAACAATCCCAACAACGATAGACGCACAGCCCCAGCTCGCTGCGCGCAGCAGTCATATCGGGGAATTTTTAACCAATATTTTACCAACCACATTGGTTACACAACCCAACTCGCAAAGCAACTCGTGGCTGCATGCGATCAACCGAATACGCGACGCCACTTGGCGCCAATTTACGGTCCCATTAGCATTAACCTTTGAGACACCCACAACGGCGTCATCACGCACCCTCAAAGCGCGATCTCTCTCCCACAAAGCGCAATTACCCATAATATACACAAAATCGCGTATACATAACATCCATACGACCAAATAATAGGGTCCCCCTCGAATTTGTTACCAATTCCCAACAGGTACGCACAATTAATAACATCCCAACCCCAATAGTCAACCAATGCATCGCACCCCATAACCGTACAGAACGGTGTAACAGCACATGCAGTCAGCACATCGCGATCACACGCGCACATTTAAGCACAATAGCAAGCCGATCTGCAGGCAACCAACACACCATTAATGCAGTCGTAACATTGCAGCAACAACACAAATATTCTCTCTCTTGCAACAACCACATCGCACATAGCACCTCGCAGCACAATACACCAAAACAAAAAATATTTTTCAATTAAGGCCATCGCACAAGGTAACCCACGAGATAATACAGCGCAAGATACCCGACGCTCCCGAGTTAATAATTAACTTCACCATCAAGATAACAACTCCACGCCGCAGCGCACACACACAATTTGACACTCAGCAAGTACAGCAGACTCTCCGTCCATTCTCAACACACGCACACACTTTAATTGACACCGAGCAACAAGCAGATAGCGCGTTCATCGTTATTACACACACATACACACAGTCCGAACCGCGCTCCGCACAATCAAGTCATGAGAGAAAAAAAACAAAATCGCCCCCCCCCGGCCCTCGAAAGATGGGTGAGGTGTGTGTAAAGGCCGGGTGCGTATCGTTACGACTCGCCCGGGGCTGCAGCAAGAAGAGGACGGCAGGGCTGCAACTTGAGTCGTCTCGCAGAACTCGTTCGGCGACTTGACTGCTCCGTTGTCACGCACCCGAGCCAGGACGGGAAGCTCCCGCCCCAGCAGCTGCAGCATCGTCGTCCTCTCCTCGCAGCTCGTCCTCGCGCAGCAGCTCACAGCAGGCTGCTCTCCCCGAGGCACCTCCCGATGGCAGCGCAAAGCTGCATCACCGCCGCGATGTTGAAAAATGGCGGCGTCTCCCCGCCGCGGTGAAGACAAGATGGCGGCTTCCCGCCTTTCTTCGCCAGCCGTGCCCAAGATGGCGTCTTCGTGCCACGTGGCCGATGGCGGCGACAGCGAAGACAACACGGACTCCTGCGGACCACCACCCTCTCCTTCCGACGCCACCCTTGGCGTGCCAAGCTCACACCACTGTGCAAGCATGTTCTTACGAGTTCCAAGTTGGTCCGCCATCTGTTGACATGGGGAATCCCCGTCCGTTGATGCTGACGGGCCCGCCACCCCGGCGACATCTTCAACTCCAGTTCCCGTGCTCACTTCAGCAGGGCTCTTTTCCACGACTCCAGCTGCATCCATCGTCGGAGGAAGATGAAGCCGATGCCGGAGACGGAATATTCTTTTTCTTCTCAGTTGTTTAGCCATGCCGTTGCACTTCTGACACCAATGTAATAAATGGACTCGACCACAGTATCTGGTCTGGTGTCCTTTATTCGGGTTCGTTTCTGTTTCCCACACGGCTGTCCTTTATTTGGCTTCTTCCACACGGTGCCGACCTCGCTGTCGCTCCCGTCACCGCCAACAGCCCCGCTGTTGGTCTCCGTCGCTCCCGTAGCTCCTTAGCAGCCTTGCTGCTGTTCCCCCACACGCAGCCCCTCCGGCTGCTGTCGCTCCCGTAGCCCTCTTGCTCTGCAGCCCCCGGCTGCTGTAGCCCCTAGCAGCCTCGCTGCTGTCTCCCACACGCAGCCTCTCCGGCTGCTGTCGCTGCTCCCAGCTTTCGCCCTCCGTGGCCTCACCCTCGTCCAGTCTCCAACCAACTCTCTTCCATCCCGCTGGCTGGCGCTGTCACCGAGCCCCTCAGCCACCAGGCTGAGGGCACAGCGACCACCCAACGCGGTCTCCACTCTTCCCTCGCCCGACTGCCCCGATCTCTTCCTGTCTCACCGCTATACCATCTCCCTCTCACGTGACCCTGACACATGACGTCACATCCGCCAAGCCCTTTACGCCCGCATTACACATTTATAGAGCGCCTTAACCAAGGCGCTGTACAGTAAAATAGCTATGGTACAAGATGGTTGACGAGTTGAAACGAGATGAGTGGATGGGATATATGTGTGAAATGGAATAAACAATGATGGAAATGAGGCTTGTGGATTTATGGTGGGTGACCATGGGGAGTGGGGGACAGGGAAGGCAGCGATAGTGCGAGTCGGGAGGACAACAAGGGGAGAAGAAAGGGTGGCAAAGAGAGAATGAGTGGGTTTTAAGAGAAGAGCAGAAGGTAGTGAGAGAGAGTGCCTGGCTGGAGGGATGTCCCACTAAGGTGCTACTCGACACGTGCACCGTGCCTTCGCTGGTTAGTGCGACCACCCGTCAGGGCGTGCTTGCAATCCCCCAAATCGTCGCCTCCATACCACCGGGGGAGCGGAATTGGGGCCTCCTGCTGTTCGGACAAATCTGCTGGAGAGGCTAGGACTCAGCATCTCGCCACAGCAGTAGCAGCAGTGAGCTCCAATGGAGGTCACGGAGGATCTGTTGCCCAGCGATCCAACATGGAGACTGAGGCTGACGTGCTCACCAAGTTCGTCGTCTTCAGCCCACTCAAGGAGGTGGTGCTGAGTCATTTCAACTTCACCCATCGGGGGGTATTGAAGGTGGTGCAGACTCCCTTATCCCAGCCTGGTGACAATATAGCCCTGGGCAAGGGGATAATTACCTGGCTTGGCAGATGGAACACATTCCTTGGAATTTATATTGCAGGAGGAATCCGATGAGCTATAAAACTTTTTTTCACAGATGTCCAGTCCACGCATGGGGATACAACGTTACAACAACAAACAATACAAAAACACGACAATATGTTGCCGACCCCTGCCCATGTTAAACCAGACTCCCCTAGTAAACTGGACTTCCATTGTGAACTGAACTCCAATGGAAAGCTAGACTTCAATGGTAAAGTGATGAAGTCGTCCCCTTCCTCAATGGAGTGTGGGTACAGTGAGTTCACAGACGTGCTAATCAAACATGAGTTATACATCGAAGCAAACCATCCAATGAGTAAAAGCTCCTTCATAGAATTAAACATTAAACACTTGCCACAAAAACTCCAGAGTGAGCAGCATTCGAAGAGACCTCTCCAAACCCCATCGACTTATCTCACCCTTTTTTTCAAGTGATATTATTTTTTTAGGTTGATAATGTAAAGCCTTGTTTATGAAGGCGACCTCCCCGCTAGCCTTCCCGTGTGTCTCATTGGCAGTCGGACGTTAGTGAACCAATGATGGTGAATTAAAATATGTTTACAGGGACTCCTCTACTAAGAACGAGTTGGGTTCCAGAGGTCTGTTCGTAAATCTATTTGTTTGGAAGTCCAACTTTACTCCTGTCGATTCCAAACATGTCAATATACTAAATGCCTCTGTTGATATGTAAACTCTGACTTTAACATAGCCATTTCCGTGACCAGTTACATGCTAATTCCTCACATTAACATCATGCTAATCTCCCAGTTACATGCTAATTTCTGACTTTAACATCCTGCTAATTCTCTCACATTAACACAGCTTATTCAATGCTAAATTCTTCTTTGATATGTAAACTCCTTTGCCAAGGCGCTCTTCTCCTCCCACCCAGCTTAACATATGCTGCCAAGCTTAGCAGTGTTCATTGGAGTGCTGTCTTTCAGACAGCTCTGTCTTCACCTGAGGACGCTTGCTTGTGTTGTGGCCGAAACGTCGTGAGAATTAAATTTTATTATGTTTTCTTTTCATTATTTTATTATTTCCCTCCTACGTGACTTTACCGAAAGAACCAAGAAGATGAATCCCTGCAGTCACGAAAGCTTTAAATCGAAACATGGCACGTTTGTCATTTTGTTGGATTTTTATGAGTGTGCAGATGGCTGAACAGGCCAATCCGAGCCTGGAATTCTCTGTGGCACACTGGACAGGTCAGGAAGGATGTAAATATCTGAGGTGCAGCCAAAAGTCCTTCCTTGGCAGATTTGCGCTGCTGCCTCTTCAATATAGCACAGGAGCTTCTGCTCGCACAGAGGACTGTGCCGTCCTGTACTTTTCTTCTCCAGGCAGGTCGGTCCTGAGCTAGGGGTTCCCAGCTTTTCAGGTCGATTTCAAAGCTCTTCAAGGAAGCTTTAAGGGTGTCCTTGTAGCGCCTTTTGGGGCCACCTTGCGCTCACTTGCCATTCTTCAGCTCGCCAAAGAAGACTTGTTTTGGCAGTCTCGCGCAGGGCATTCTAGTCACGTGGCCAGTCCATCTAAGCTGTTTCTTCGCAAGCAAGGTGTGGACGCTGGGGATATTGGCCTTGCTGAGGACTTCCGTGTCAGGGATTCTGTCTTGCCACTTGATCCTCAGCAGTTTCCTCAGACAGCTCAGTGGAGATGGTTCAATTTCTTTGCATCGCGCTGGTAGACTGTCCAGACTTCGTACCCATATAGAAGAGTTTGGTAAGACAACAGCCTGGTAGACCTTCAGTTTTGTCTCCTGCTTGATGCCAGTCCTTTCCCATACCGAGTCACGTAGAAGTCCAAAGGCTGCATTGGCCTTGACAATCCTGATGTTAACTTCATCATCTATGTGCACAGCACGAGACAGAATACTACTAAGGTAAGTAAACTTGTCAACGGCTGAAAGCGTTTGCCCATTCACAAAGATGGTGGGCACAATGTAGGGTTGCCCAGGAGCAGGTTGGTATATGACTTCAGTCTTCTTTGTGCTGATTGTTAGGCCGACGTTACAAGCTGAGGAGAAGTGGTCCATACTGTCCTGTAGATCTTTATTTGAGCCAGCCGCCAGAGCACAGTCATCAGCAAACAAAAGTTCACGAACAGTGACTTCCTCCACTCTAGTTTTGGCTTGCATCCTCCACAGATTGAATAGCCCACCGTCAAAAAGGTAAATGAAACTAATCACAGTGTTGTGGTTCTGGAAGGAGTCTTGCAGCATGGCAGAAAACACCATGTTGAAGAGCATTGCCGCTAAAACGCAGCCTTGCTTCACCCCGTTTGTCATTGGGAAAGGATCAGAGAGTTTTTGCTGGTCTCCGACGCCGCCATCATGCCATCATGTAGTTTGTGCACAATGCCAATGAACTTGCCCTGACACCCATACTTGGCCATGATCTTCCATAGGCCCTCCCGGCTGACTGTGTCGAATGCTTTTGTTAGATCAACGAAAGCCATTTATAGATCAGCATTTTGTTCTTGGCATTTCTCATGTAACTGCTGGGCAGTAAATAACATGTTAGTTAAACCACACGAACTCTCAGGTAGCAGACCCTGGTCTAGGTGGACAATTAGGCGTTTCAGAAGGATTCTTGCCAAGATTTTGCCAGAGATTGATAGTATAGAGATGCCTCTGTGGTTGTCGCAGGCCTGCCGATTGCCTTTCCTCTTATAGAGATGGATTATAGAGGCATCCTTGAACTCCTGGGGAACGGCTTCTAATTTCCACAGCGACTGGAGGAGGTCGATCAGTTTCTCGACTAAGCAAGGCCCTCCAGCCTTGTAGATTTCCGCTGGAATGACATTGGACCCTGGAGCTTTGCCTGATGAGAGGAGGCTTATGGCTTGGCTGGTTTCCTCAATGGATGGTAGAACAGCAGGGGACTGGTTTAGTTCATCTTGAGGCAGTCTCGCAATTGCGTCCTCATTTATGCATGATGGCTGGTTGAGGACTGCGCTGAAGTGTTCATCCCACTTTGCAAATATTTTGTCCTTCTCTGTGAGGAGTGTTGTTCCATCTGCATTCAGGAGAGGTTAAGTTCCTGAGTGTTGCGGACCATAGACCTGCTTGAGTGCATCATAGAGGCACTTGGTGTTGTTACTGTCAGCGTAGGACTGAATCTCCTTAGCTTTTGTGCACAGCCAGGTGTCTTGCATGACTCTGAGTCTACGCTGGACAACCCTGCGAATGTTGAGTAAGGCAGTTTTCTTTATGCTTGAGCTGCTTTCATTCAGATATGCTTAATGCAAGCGATGTTTTTCGTCAAGGAGTGCTTGGATTTCCACATCGTTCTCATTAAACCAATCTTGATGTGTACGTATGGGGATACCAAGTGATTCAAGGGATATAGAATGCAACACGGTCTTGAGCGCAGTCCAGTCTGCCTCAGCGTTTGTATGAGCCTCAACAAAGGCAAGTCTGGTGTGTTTCTGTTGTAGGCGAGTGATGTTAAGACGCTTGACACGTCTTTTTCCTTGTGGGCGTCTGGGAGGCTTAATCCGGATGTTAAGTTTGGAGATGATGAGACGATGGTCAGTCCAACATTCAGCACCACATATTGCCTTGGTCACCCTGACATCGTGCCGGTCACTCCACCTCATGATGACATAGTCAATCAAGTGCCAGTGGTGTGAACGAGCATGCATCCATTGATTTGTTTTTGCGCTTTGGTAGTTGGAATATCGTATTGGTGATGAGCAGGTCAAATTCAGAGCATGTTTTCATCAGCAGAAGGCCGTTGCTGTTACATTTTCCAATGCCATGTGCACCTATGACTCCATGCCATGATTGATGGTCACTTCCAACTCTGGCAGCAATAATGACTTCCAGGTCATTATAAAATTTGGTTTTGATCTCGTCAGAGTTGGTCATGGTAGGGGCATAGGCACTGATGATGGTGCCCTCCTTTTTACCCAATAGGTGGAGCTTTAAGGTCAGTAAACAGTCGTTTATACCCTTGGGTTGGCTTGCAAGTTGGTTGACCAGGTGTTTTTTTTTACTGCAAACCCAACACCAGCATTACGTCTCTCCTCCTGGCTCCATCCGCTCCAGAAGAATGTGTAACCTGCACCCACTTCAGTCACCTGTCCAGTATTGGCCAGTTGGGTATCACTATGGGCAGCAACATCCACATTAAATCTGGCTAGCTCTCTGCCCACGAGGGCGGTGCGTCTCTCAGGTCTTTTTGATCCAGATGTATCCATCAAAGTGCGCACATTCCAGGCGCCAACAGTGACTGGTATCACTTTGGTCTTTTTTATTTTATTTTTTATTTCGACCGCAAGTATGGGATCCTGCCTGCTGTGGTAGGCTGGCCAGGATATTTGGAAGCAGGCAATGTTTAGGGTACTTTTTCTAACTCTTTCCTCACTATGGAGGTGAGCAGTGTGATCCTGAATAGGGCTGCTCAGCCACTCAGGGTGCTGCCGGACTTCACTGCTGCTTCGGTCCAGTGAGGGAACGACCAATATCCTGAGCCGCCTGCATGTATGTTTGCGGCTACAGCTTCCAGCATATCCGTGCCTGCTGCTTTGTCGCTCACCCATCACCACAGGACTTGGATAATGACGATGGTAAAAAAAGTGCCATGACTTGCGCAGAGAACTTGGATTTAAGTGAGGGTGATTTGCGCAGCGTCAGCCTCACTCTCTCGACCAGCCCCATCTGTATTCAGTGGCAAGACATAGTCAAGACGACTGGAGATGGTCCTGGTTGCAGTGGAAGGTCCAAAGACCCTTTTGGTGGACACTATGTTGTGGACACTATGTTCGTATGTTTAACTTATGTCGCACCGTGCGTAGCCAACCATGCTAATCGGAGGTGTGGGGACAAACCAATGGGGAATACACAAAGAAGCGTGCAGAAATGCATGTTTTATATTACACTGAGGGACAGAGAGAGGAATACAGATTATAGAATGTTGGCAGGTTAAATATAGCATAGCAACTATGCTTGTAATAACGATGGAGTTACTGATAAGGAATGGAATGCAGCATTTACCGTGATCGTGGAGAGATAATATCATCCTGTGTGCGGGTGCTATGTTATGTGGATTGTTAAGATCGCATCAGCAATGACAACATAAATGCCTGATTATTTTTTATACAGGGACTCATCTACTTACGAACATTGGACATACGAACTTTCAGGGATACGAACAAACCCATCAGTATGTCCAGTTGCCTGTTGGAACCTATTGTAGGTTCAACCGCAATAGATGGAGGTGGTGGCATCTACATCCGCAGAACGCGAAGAACCAGTGGCATCTACATCTACAAGAGACTATACAACTTTTAAAGCCATTCCACGTTTGGAATCGATTGGAGTAAAGTTAGACTTACAGTAGGAACGAAACGACTTACAGACCTCTGGTAACTAACTCGTTCGTAAGTTGAGGAGTCCTTGAACATGACTTTAAGATATGATTTAGGCCACAGTTAGCAACCAATAATACAATAAAAAAAACATTTACAACCCTCTGAACCCACGTGCCAGTAGTGCGGATTGGTGAAGAGGGGGTGGTGTGGGAGGCATACAAAGTACGTGTGATTATCTGTACGTGGAATAAAACTCAGGGGAGTAATTTCATAGGGTAGCTTATTAACCATGTCGTCATGTCTCCAAAATAGCATTGTAAGACATTGATTACGTGTTGATAAAAAATAATGGAAAAAAATCTACGTGAATAGTACTAATTTTAATGTATTAAACGCCGTTAAACAATCGTTATCTGGGGGGCGCTATGCATGGCAAGGCAGAAAATGGTTGAACAACAACCACGTAAAGAAGAAGTGAGAAATGTAGTTGAGAAAGCCATTTTAGACAGATACGTTTTGAGTCGACATTTTGAAGATCTGTAAGTGTCCCGGAAGTCCTGACCTTGAAAGGCAAAAGGAGTTACAGAGTGTCGGTGCTGCAGAGGCAGCGGTCACCTCCAACGTGTGTAGCCTCGACCGTGGGGCAGTGATACAATGAAAATGTTGAATATTTAATGGAATATACGTGGCTGAAGTCGGTCATGAATGTTGGGAAATGTAAGCCCATTTAAGGCCTTGAATACCAGTAAGATAATCTTGAAACCATTATACATAGGAGATGCTGATGTGGTGTAAAGGTTAGCACGCCGGATGAATTTAGAGCTCGCTGTTTCGATCTTCCAGCATGACATTTGGAACAATGAGCTTCTAAAATCCTCTGCCTATGTCCAACCAGCAGTATAAATATGTACATAAATGGCACACCACAGTTAGTCGATCGTCTGGCCGCATGTGGGTGGCGCAACTTATAGGCGCTCACTAGACATCTGCCCATCATGGAAGAGTAGGCCAAAACACTCTCCTCAGAGATGATCTACATCTCCCTCTACTTCAGAATCAGAATATTTATTTAGACTGCAGCAGGAATCCTATTAACTATTAAGCTCTATATCACAGTGTCCAATAGGGGTGGGTAAGAATGTTACAACTAGAACACAATATCTTCTTGGTTCTTTCGGTAAAGTCACGTAGAAGGGAAGTAATAAAATAATAAAAATAAAACATAATAAAATAATTCTCACGACGTTTCGGCCACAACGCAAGCAGCCGTCCTCAGGTGAAGACCAGGTCTGTCGGGGAAGACCAGGTCTGTCGGGGAAGACCAGGTCTGTCGGGGAGACGCTGTCTCCCCGACAGACCTGGTCTTCGCCTGATGACGGCTGCTTGCGTTGTGGCCGACGCTGTCTCCCCGACAGACCTGGTCTTCGCCTGATGACGGCTGCTTGCGTTGTGGCCGAAACGTCGTGAGAATTATTCTATTATGTTTTATTTTTATTATTTTATTACTTCCCTTCTACGTGACTTTACCGAAAGAACCAAGAAGATGAATCCCTGCAGTTACGAAAGCTTTAAATCGAAAAATAGAACACAATACTCACAAACATAGGAGTGCAATAAACAAATCACCCAAACACATACAAACATAACACTAACCCATCCCCATCCTACCAGAAAAAGCCCACTTAGGTATTCACTTATTTTTCAAAAGCGACCTGACCACAAATAATAGCTCAACAAAATGACCCATTATTTGGACATTTATATCAGCAAAATAATGTAAATAGTCTAAACGCATGTTTTCTAAATGTGGGGGGAAAAAACCGGAGGACCCGGAAAAATAAATCCACGCGACCACGGGGAGAATATGCAAACTCCATATATACTGGCGTGAGGGTCGGGCTCGGACCCGCAACCGCCTGTATACCAGGCAAGGTAGCGAATATCTCGCCAACCGTGGCACCTTCTCGCCACCGTGGGGCCATTTATACATGGCCAAAACACAAAGTCCTGAACATGGCCTCCACACACGACCCTGTTCATGCACGGCCTGTGCATCGGGGTGGCGATCGAACCTCCGACCACCTGAATATCAGGCAAGGAAGATAACACCAGCAGTGGTTTCTGGGCTGCACCTTGACATTTTACCTTTCGTATGTACACTTTTAAATGAAATGTATATCTTAAAAAGTACAAGTGTGAACGTTTACCTGGAGAAGCCATAGTAGACGCGCTTGCTGTGTCCATGACGAGCAACTTGCTGAAGGGCAACTCCTGAAAAAGCTCAAAGCTGCCTTTATATATTGTTCACCTGTCATTCAGCGTATCAATGCAGAAGAAGGGAGACAGCGTCTACCCCACTCTATAAATAGAACAACTCCCCCAATGTTGTAGACACGTGGAGCGTTATCTGTAACGATCAAAAAGAAAATGTCTCCAGCTCTTTTTTCCACCCGACCAGTTTTACCTGCTGGTTTAAGCTGTCCAGCGATTATGACTCGAAAATGAATATACATATAGAGCACCAATTATCTTTAACAATAATGCAAAAAGCATGATCTTCAAAAAACGACGTTCATCATTCAATTGGCAAGCCGAAATTACTTTAGTATTTTCATAAACTAGCTTTACTACCCGGCTTCGCCCGGGACTTGGATTTACCACGCCCGGCCGCCTTTGTCTCCCCAGTGGCGATATTCACACACCACACCAGTTACTCGTTTGAGGCTAGGAGAGGCCCAGGAGCGGTTAAAATAATCGTCACCGGTGGTGGCCATAAGCGGGTTCGTAGCGCAGCGCGCGAATCGCTACGCAGTCGCTGCCCCCCCACACACACAGGATAAAGACAAAGATCCCTCGTGTAGCCTGTGAGACTGTAGGGAGCAAGTGCTGTTAGCGAGCACCTATGTGTGCAAACATCGCCACTTGGGAGACAAAGGCGACCGGGCGTGATGTTGGCCACACCCCCTCCTCTTTTGCCATTGCCGGCATTCATAGGTGCTACTCGCTAACAGCACTTCCCTCAACAGGCTGTTTAGGCTACACCCGGAGTCTTTGCCTCGTTGGTGAGATGTGGCCAAGTGTTGAGCACAATACGCTAAAAACCTGGGAGCCCTGTTCAATTTCTTGCCGTGGCTAATATCAGTCGAGACTGATATCTGAACCAGTCTCGGCCTTATATACGTCGAATTCACTGTAATAATTACCTGGTCTGCGCAAAAAAACACCTGTATTGGGGAGAGACAAAGGCGGCTAGGCACTGTGATTGCCAACACCAAAGAGATGCTGTTGGCAACACTACATCCTACGCACCATGCCGAATTTTAATAGGTGCTCAAAAATTTGACAAACTAAGTATGGCCACGATGTATCTCCGTAGTTGTGTTTGTGTGAGGGTGTTTCAAAGGAAGATCTAGCATTTAAAAAACCAAGTTATTTCACATGGAGGCGCGTGCATGGGCTGCTTATAATAGAGACACTTTACAGTATTGGAAACCTGTTATTCTTCATTCTGTATGCTTGCATCATAATAATAAGCTGTATTTTTTCATAAAATCGCTTTGCATATTGAAGTATCCCAAACGCACATAACCCATCAACAAGCTGATTTTCCAGATAATGATGAGGTTGTTGCTGCCACTGCAAAATCACTGTTGATGCATCCGCATGTATTCGTGTTAACCCGTGTGTCTGTGTGCGTGTTCTTGGTCTGTGCCAACCACCTTAGCAGCCCTGCAAGCTCGGGACCTCCATACCTTGCTAGGCTCCTGCCGAGCCCCGCAAGTCCACAACATGCGCCGCCCTTCTCAATACTGTGTCTGTGACCTACGAGCTTTCAACAGAGGTGGCCCTTCTTTGGGCCATTTTTCCTAAGACCTGTGAGCTTAGTCTTCCACGACTGAACACTCGAGTCCGGGCTTCCATCACTAGCTATTATAGTTGTGTTGATCTTGTTATAACCTGACCACGGCCTTTCTACTCCTATTAAAATGTAGCCTATGTATGTGAGTTATCCTATTGCCCTGTAACCCTTACAAATACAAGCCAAATCTTTTTGTGTTGTTCTTTGAAAATCCCAATTATTGGGTTTATATTACCAACTATGGTTCAGGCAGCAGAGGTCTCACTCCTAATCAGTCAAGTGCCATTATTTTTTCATCAGCTGTGTGACGCTGTGTGGGCGCTACCTGATCCAACGCTGTTTTCGAAGCATCGGGTCATTTTGGCCACAGTTATGCCATTCACGCCGGCCCTGCCGACGATCCATCCTGTATTTAACGAGATGGGATTGTGTGAGGAAATCGCAGATCATTGAAACATGTGGATATAACCTCATCAGTGAGTCCCTCTGGCAGGCGAGGTTGCGATGGCCGGGTCATGAAGCCCGCATGCCCAATCACGGCATGCACAAACAGCTTCTATTGTGGCCAGATAGAGGGGGCTAAACCGGCGCGGTACAGACTAGAGGAAGAGATAGACTGATGTTATCCAGAAGGATGTGGAGGTGATACGATTCGTGGACGCCACTCGGCAGTTGGAAGCCAATACGCCTCAACAACGGAGGGCGGAGGAGCGACATTCACAATACAATGAGAAGAGTAATGGGATGGCTAAAAACGCCGCGAGCTGGCACAGTGGGGAGCACAGATGATGCATCTATCAGCCACCTCGGTCAGTTCAACCCATGGCACCTCAAAGTGCACCGACCAAGGCACAAGCGCCGCGGTGACGTGACCTCCACTTGTTGGTGAACGGCGGTTGTTATTGGTGTACTAACTGAACCATTCCTGGGGTTTCCCATAGGTGGCCTCAATCGAAATATGTTTGAGCGTTCTAAAATTAAACGCAAAACAAAAATAACTTTCTTTTTGAGCAATGAACATAGGCTGCCTATTATTAATGTTATAAAAGGGACTTTACAATCTAGGTAATCTGCCATCCTTCATTCTGCACACTTCCCTAACCCATCACAAGGCGCTTTTCGAAATTATGATGCTGTCGTTGATGCCGCTGCTCCTGCCAAGCATGGTTATGATATATGTGTGTTAATGTGTATTTGCGTGTCACTGTTATCCGCACCATCATCATATTCCGCACCATCATCAGCCACAACATCATCAGCCGCAACATCATCATTATCATCATCCGCACCATCATCATCATACGCATCATCATCTTCCACATCATCATCCGCACTATCATCGTCATCTGCACCATTGTCATCAGCAGCAGCATCATTACAAATGTAATGCGAGCAAGTAAAGGGTGGGCGCTGCCTCCGCACTACTCACGCGGGCCGGAGTATTAGGGGAGGTGGAGCCTGGTCGTCGGGGTGAGTGGGGGCGGAGTCAGGGTCACGTGAGGAGGAGGAGGAGTCAGGGTCTCGTGAGGAGGAGGATATAGGACGAGAACCGGAAGGGGATCGAGAGAGGAGAGAGAGTGAAGATAGGAGAAGCCACGCGGGGTGCTGGCGGAGGAGTGGCACGAATTGCCACGTGGTCGGAGTCACGGCACCGTCGGCCAGCGGTGTAAGTGGAGCAGCGGAGTGGCTGCAGAGTGTGCGGGAGCACACGGAGCAGCGGAGTGGCTGCAGAGTGTGCGGGGCACACGGAGCAGCGGAGTGGCTGCAGAGTGTGCAGAGTCACACGGAGCAGCAGGGTGGCTGCAGAGTGTGCGGGGCACACGGGCAGCAGTGTGGCTGCAGAGAGAGCGGAGGACTCGAACGGCGTGCGGGGGGCACGCGACGGAAGAGGTGCGGGTCTGATCGGGGACACGCGGGGTGCGAGACAAGAACCCAATAAAGGACAGACGGAGACCAACATCGCCTAAGAGTCCTTTATTACATTGGAGTCAGAAGTGAGACAGCATGTCGAAACAGCTAAAAAAAAAGAACATACCTGCACCATCTTCTGCACTATCTTCTGAAGACGACGACGATCTTTCTCCGGCGGTGGCGCTACCGATGATGGAAGGCGGGGGCGACGCGCCGGGAGTGCAATATGTTACCGGCTCAGCAGGACCGTCTGCATTGGTGGGCGCCGAGGAAGGATGGCGACACGTGGCGGCCCAACTTGAGTCGCTGAAGGCTGTTTTAACGCAGTTATGCACCCTGGTGACGCCCACGACGAGTCCAGGGAGGCCAAGCGGGGAGCATTCGAATGGGGCCTTGCCGACGCTTCCAGCCCTCTCCAACACGCGGCACGAAGCCGCCATCTTGGGCGTGGCCAGGGAGGAACGGCGGGAAGCCGCCATCTTGCTGCCTCCACCGCGGGAAGCCACCATCTTGGGCGTGGTCGGGGACAAACGACGGGGAGCCGCCATTTTGAACACGTTGCAGAGTGACGCCATCTTGTCGCTGCCGCATGGATCACCATCGGTGGATGACGGCGGCGTGGGGACCCGCAGCCATTGTCTAACGACTGTGAAGGAGTTCTCCATTGGCGGAGATTGGAGCGCATTCGACTGCCGTTTTCAAGCGGCGGAACGATCCACAAAATGGACGGATGCGGAAGCCTTGGAGGTCTTGCCAATGCTTCTTGACGACGAGTCCGTCAGGTTCTTCCGCTCCATCAAGGCCGCAAAGAAGACGACGCTACAGGGGGTGTTTGAAGAAATGGCGGAGGCGTACGAGCCCCCGGATGATGCACATCGCAGGTTCGTGCAGCGGCAACGGGCACCTGAAGAATCGCCGGTGGCATTCCGGGGCGCTGTGTTGGAACTAGCTATGGCCGCGTATCCGGAGACAGAGCCCGACTTGTTGGAACCCCTGATACTGGGTAAAATGTTGGAGTTAACCAGGGATTTGGGCATCCCCATGCCGGTGTGCGGCCACGATAAGTTAACGTCCCGGATGGCGGCTAAGTGCCTGGATGCCCAATTCAACCTTCGCCGGTGGAAACAGGTGACGGCTTGGACGGGGAGCCCCACCGTCGACGGCAGAGTAATAGGGTGGGACCCGAAGAAGGCCATCTATGTTCGTGACGAGAAGGGTCCTGAGGAGCTGACGGCGGCATCGACCCAGTGGCCTGCTCGAGGGGGAACGGGGTTGCGCTCCGAGCCGCCGGTGCGGGAGCGCCAAGACAGAAGGGGTGCTGCACGGCGAGCCGACTTGGCGTGTTTCCACTGCGGCCGTAAGGGCCACTTCGCCAGAGAATGTTGGGCTCGCATTCGGCAGCCGCCCCAGCAGGAGGCCTCGGTCACGGACGTGACGCGGCAGGACCACCCACGACAGGCAAGTCGGTATGCATCAGACACCCGGCAAGGCCTGTCATCTCATGCATCACCATCGCCATGCAGGCCGGGTGCCAGTACTAACGGGGGGGCGCTCAGTAATCTGCGTCGCTCTCTGACGCAGTGGTGGAAATTGGCACGACGGGTGGTTGCGGCCGCAACTGGGTCGTCGACCATGCCGGGTTCGATCCAAGGGCTCGACGTACGCATTTTGGTGGACTCGGGTGCGTCCGCGACTATTATCTCCGATGTAATATTCCATCTCTTGTCCATTCCGCCGGGGCGGGTGCAGCCGGTTTATGACTCTTGCATAGCGGCGAACGGGGGTAGTATGGGCATTTTGGGTCAGGTGGATGCCAGTATATCAGTTGGGGGTGTTTCGGCTTCAGGGACCGTGTTTATTTCCAGGTCCCTCGAGGTGCCCTGTTTGATGGGGACCGATTTCCTGGCCAAGATGCCCATTCAAATAAGGGTGGATCACAATTGTATCGAATTGCCGGGGGGTTGGCAAATTTCATTCTTGCTGTCACCCTGGGGCCAGTCAGCTCCTGACCGTCAGGTACAGGCGCTGTCCGAGGTATCGGTGGATATTCCGCCTGGCTCGCAGATGCTTATTCCGATGCGGTATCGGAAACCGGTGCCTGGCATCGAGGGTGCGGCGGGTGTTTTGTTATCACCATCCACTGCTATAACGGGTGGCTTGACGCTGGTCGGGGCACAGACGATTGTCCGGCCGGGTCAACCTCCATTTTTACAAGTGTTGAATGGGAGCGCGGATAATGTTGTTGTACCGGCCGGAACGGTTTTGGCTCACGCTACGACTGCTTTCACGAGCCATGACGATCAGGGCCGCCGGGGCCTTGTAGGGGGGGTATCGGCCTCCACGTCACAGGACGATCGATGGATTGCCGAGCTGTGCCGGGAAAATGCGTCTTTGACTGGGGACCAGCGGTCCGTGCTTTGCGCGCTGTTGGGGAGGTATTCCGACGTCTTTAGTGTGGACGATTTCGATTTGGGTGGCACCTCCTTGCTTTCCCACCACATTGATACGGGTGATGCCGCTCCGATTCGGATGAACCCGCATCGGTTGAGTCCACCGGAGCGGGATCACATTCGCGGCGCAGTCGAGGAGATGCTGGCCGCTGACATAATTTCCCCGTCCAACAATCCGTGGGGCGCGCCAGTGGTCCTTGTGAAAAAAAAGGATGGGAAGTTGCGGTTTTGTGTTGATTTTCGCAAATTAAATAAGGTGTCGGTTGCGGACGCATACCCCCTGCCGCGTATGGATGATTCCCTCGATGCCTTGTCTGGGGCGAATTTTTTTTCTACTCTTGATCTCTCATCGGGATTCTGGCAACTTCCCCTGGACGAGTCCTCGAGGGAAAAGACGGCTTTCCGGACGCCGCAGGGATTGTTTCAGTTTAATTGTCTTCCCATGGGCTTGAACGCCGCCCCCGCGACATTCCAGCGGTTGATGGAGCTCGTGTTAATGGGTCTGCAGTGGGAGACGTGCTTGATATACTTAGACGATGTTATCATCTTCAGCCGCACGTTTGAGGAACATCTGCGGAGGTTGGACGCGGTGTTTGCTAGAATGCATTCCGCTAATTTGAAATTTAAGCCCAAAAAGTGTCACCTGTTGCAACGATCCGTGCGCTATTTGGGCCACATTGTCAGTTCGGAAGGGGTCGCCGTGGACCCGGAGAAGACGGCGTGCATCCGTAACTGGCCGACTCCGGCCTCAGTAGGGGACATGCGTCGGTTCGTTGGGTTCGCTTCATATTACCGCAGGTTCGTTCCAAACTTTGCCATGATCGCTAGGCCGTTGCACCTCCTTACGGCTAAAGGCCGGAGATTCAGCTGGGGACTGACGGAAGAGGCGGCGTTTCAAGGCCTGCGCGATCGTTTGGCGTCGGCACCGACGTTGGACTATCCAGATTTCACTCGACCTTTTATTCTGGATACTGACGCTAGTGACACCGGGATTGGGGCTGTTCTGTCCCAGTCTAGGGACGGCGTCGAACGTGTGGTAGCTTACGGTAGCCACGTGTTGTCTCTGGCGGAGACCCGTTACTGCGTTACTCGCCGCAAACTTTTTGCTATTGTACATTTTCTTCGCCAATATCGGCCGTATTTGTACGGCCGTACGTAGATTGTGCGCACGGACCATGCGGCTTTTCAATATGCCCTGAGCATTGACCAACCATCTGGCCAGTTGGTACGATGGTTGGAAACCCTGCAGGAATTTTCGTTCGAAATTCAGTATCGGAAGGGGTCGCGTCACGCGAACGCGGGCGCACTGTCCAGATTGCCGCAGGGGTCCCCTTGCGCTTGCGCTTCGGGCACAAATAGGTGTACGCGGGTTCCGCAACCCCCTCGGCCTGTTGTGTCCGCTGTCCGAGGCTCCCGTATGCCCGGGACCGGCTGATGGGGTTTTGAACCTGCCGCGTTCGGTATGGATTCGCGAGCAATTGCTCGATGAGTTGCTGGGGGCCTTGCGGGTCGGGCTGTGAAGGGGACGGGGGGACCGCTGTCCGGTGGGACGCCGGGAGCCGCTCTCCGGGATGGGTTGCTGATGTGGAGGAAAGGGTTGCACGATCGCTGGCGTCTGGTGGTGCCGTCGTCGTTACGGTACGAGTTGGTTTGGACTCTGCACTCCGAGACGTTGTTACATCTCGGGGTGCAGAAAACCTTGTTGACGTTGCAGCGGGACTACTTCTGGCACGGCATGAAGACTGATGACGTCGGTGGAAGCCGCCTAAACACCCATATGTGCCGCCAGTGCAGTCCATACAGGTGTCTCGGATTAACGAGTTGGTGGTGTTGGATATTTTGGGGCCCTTCCCGCCGTCCGCTCGGGGAAATAAACTTTTGCTGGTCGGGGTGGAATATCTTTCCCGCTGGGCGATGGCTTGGCCCTTACCCGACCAATCGGCGGCATCTATCACGGATGCGTTCCTGTTCGGATATGTAATGGACAAAGGGGCGCCGGAAAGGTTGCTTACGGACCCAGGGCGAAATTTTTCTTCTAAATTATTGGCTGACGTGTGTGCTGCACTGGGGACCAAGAAGGTTCGGACGTCTCCCTACCACCCGCAAATGGATGGGATGGTGGAATGGCTTAATCGGACACTGTCGGCCATGCTCTGTCACACGGTTAGCGAAAAGCAGGCTGATTGGGATTTGCATATCCCTGGGGTGCTCTCCACATACCGGATGACGCCTCATGCGTCGACGGGGTACTCACCTTTTTTTTTAATGTACGGCCGCGAGAATGTGCCGCCGGTGGACGTGCAGCTGGGTATGGGGGCGAAGGGTCCTGTTAAGCCTCTCCCGGAGTACATTCAGGACGCTGTTCGTCACGTGGCAGAGGCACGGGAGGGGGCCCGATTGGCTATGGCCAAGACCCAGGCCCAGAACGAACGTGGCGCTCGGCGCTCGGATGGGGAATCCCCCTGGCGAGTGGGGGACATGGCCTGGCTGCACTGCCCGCAGGTGCGGGTGGGGACCTCCCCTAAGTTGCACAAACCATGGCAGGGGTCGGTTGTGCTTATTGAGGTTCCTAGTCCGCAGTCCGCACGTGTTCGGTTCGGATCGCGGCGCTGGTACGTCCATACGTCTCGATTGAAACCCTACGTGGCCCCGCAGACGGATGCGTCATCTTCTAATGTTGCCTTGCCGGTGTCTGTTGCATCCGACGCGCCACTGACTTTGCCTGTTCAACCTGCAAGCGCGCCTGTCGTGCCTTCTACAGACGGACCGGCCGTGACACAGACGGATACAGTGATTCCTGCTCCGGGTGGGCCTACCACGGTGACGGGGACACTAGACCCCGTTGCCCCTCCAACCCCGCCACGGACGCATTTGCAGGAGACCCCGGCGACGGGTCTCTCTGGGGAGCGGGACTCTGGAATTGACAGTCCTCCAACAGCGGCGGGCGGTTCCGATCCCGCCGCTCCTAAAACCCTGTCGCGGTCGCGGTTTGTGCGGGGGCCCGCACGCGTTCCAAGTCCCTTTCCTTTCGTTAATTGTTGTTCTTGTTGTTGTTGTTTTTGTTATAATCTCCGTTTGTCTTGTGATGCCTGATTGTTGTATTGTTGCTCGCATTATTTTGTTCTGTTACAGCCGGGGATGGCTGGGTTTTTCATCAGGGGGGGGGGTCATGTAATGCGAGCAAGGAAAGGGTGGGCGCTGCCTCCGCACCACTCACGCGGGCCGGAGTATTAGGGGAGGTGGAGCCTGGTCGTCGGGGTGAGTGGGGGCGGAGTCAGGGTCACGTGAGGAGGAGGAGGAGTCAGGGTCACGTGAGGAGGAGGATATAGGACGAGAACCGGAAGGGGATCGAGAGAGGAGAGAGAGTGAAGATAGGAGAAGCCACGCGGGGTGCTGGCAGAGGAGTGGCACGAATTGCCACGTGGTCGGAGTCACGGCACCGTCGGCCAGCGGTGTACGTGGAGCAGCGGAGTGGCTGCAGAGTGTGCGGGAGCACACGGAGCAGCGGAGTGGCTGCAGAGTGTGCGGGGCACACGGAGCAGCGGAGTGGCTGCAGAGTGTGCGGAGTCACACGGAGCAGCAGGGTGGCTGCAGAGTGTGCGGGGCACACGGGCAGCGGTGTGGCTGCAGAGAGAGCAGAGGACTCGAACGGCGTGCGGGGGGCACGCGACGGAAGAGGTGCGGGTCCGATCGGGGACACGCTGGGTGCGAGACAAGAACCCAATAAAGGACAGACGGAGACCAACATCGCCTAAGAGTCCTTTATTACACAAGCACCATCAGCACCACTACCAGCACCACCATCAGCAACTGTACCATCATCATTACCATCGTCATCAGCACCATCATCAACAGCACCATCGTCAGCATCACCATCAGCAGCACCATCACCAGCACCACCACGATCAACACTACCATCAGCACCACCGTCATCATCATCAACACCACCACTATCGTCACCACCACCGTCACCACCATCATCAGCAACACCATCAGCACAATGAACATAATCATCATCATCACCATGAATACCAGCACCATCAACATCAGCATCCGGCGCCACTCAGAGGCCATCCGTGCCTCCGTCTGCCCTACATCGTTCCGAACGATCCACGGCGCTAGCTGATGGGCGCGGTTAGGCGAGTCCATCTTATAATCACCCCGGAGAGGCAATATCAGATCGCTAAGCTGCAACAGGTGAAATCAGCAATGGCTGGGCATCTAGATGAAGAGGAGTCGGAGACTTGTGTACGCAACTGGTTTATTCTTCCCCACCCAGCCACACTCGTTCCTCAAACCGACCCCGAACACGCGTCTCGCAGCCCCTTTTAAACCCTCCATCTCCGCCCTCGTTCCCAATACACATTCTTGTCTCGCACGCTGGGTCCTTGTGACGTCAGTGCCATTTAACCCTTGACCCCCGTCTAGTGTATCCCCGTGCGTGTGATTGGTGCGTGCTATGCTGAGTGCGGATATTTCATTTCTGTCTGGTGCGAGTGCGTGAGCATGGCTCGCAGATCTCTTACGTAAACAAACAAAAAATCGATCACAATCTAAAATCTATAAAACTAAACTATTTTTTTTTATTTTTAAAGGTAAGACCCACTGAGCTATATAGCTCGTCTTCACGAGTGATCTGGCTATCACAAATAATAGCTCAATGGAGTGGCTTTTCACTTGGACATTTTTAGCAGCCAAATACTCTAAAAAATATGTTTATAAATATGTAGGAAAAACCGGATGACCTGGAGAAAAATCTATACGAACACGGGGAGAAGATGCAAAATCCAAATATATAGGCAGCAGGGTCGGGAACAAATCCACTACCTCCTGCATACCAGGCAATGTAATTAACATATTGCTACCGTGGCGCCCCTTTAGTGCAGAATCAATTCTGTTCTGCAATTGATTATTTTGTAACCTCCGAACCTCAGAATCAAGGTGATGGGTTAGATGACCATGCAATAAATGTTGCTGTCTGAAGCCGAGTGGGTAAGGAAAGTGCCACCCCTTACTATGGTAAGGTACTGGATCTGGAGATGGCTCCGAGGTCCTAGAGCTGGCCCCAGATTTTACCAAATTCTGCATCGTGCTCTGGAGTTGGAGTGGAGCTGGGGAGGAGCTGGAGTTGAGCTGGAGTGGAGTTGGAGTGGAGCTGGAGTTGAACTGGAGTGGAGCTGGAGTCAAGCTGGAGTGGAGTTGGAGTGGAGCGGGAACTGAGGTAAGTGAAGCTAGAGTGTAGCTAGAGTCGAGCTCGAGTGGAGCTGGAGTCGAGCTGCAGTCGAGCTGGAGAGGACCTGGAGTTGAGTTGAAGAGGAGCTGGAGTGGAGCTGGATTCGAGCTGGAGTGGAGATGGAGTTGAGTTAGAGTGGAGTTGGAGAGGAGTTGAAGTAGAGCTGGAGTGCAGCTGGAGCTGGAGATGAGCTGGAGTGAAGCTAGAGTGGAGCTGCAGCTGAGGCCACTGAAGCTGGAGTGGAGCTGGAGAGGAGCTGGAGATGAACTTGAGTGGAGCTGCGTGATGTAAGATTTGATTTTACAATGCACAGTCGGTGCCGTTATGTTTACAGAGCACGGCATGAGCAATGAAATCACCAAAAGAGGAAGCACGCTGTGGTTTCATAGCACAGGGCAATTTGTAATTTGTAAATTCAATCCTTAACAATGTATTTAGAGTTTACTTTTACTGTACAAGGGGATGTGTGTTGTGTTGGTGTAGTCATGGACTGTTTTTTCTGTAGTTTTACTGACTTTTCAATACTTTAGAATTGATAATACAATTTGAACTTAAATATTTTATTTATTTAAGGGGCGCCACGATTGTGCGATGTCATCTTCCTCGCCTGCTGTGCAGGAGGTCGAGGGTTCGATCCTAACCTTGATGCCTCTATATATGTTTTTTTCATATTCTCCCCGTGGTCGCGTGGATTTTTTCTCTGGATCTTCCGGTTTTTTACTCCACATTTAGAAACGTGTAGTGACGCCAACACATGTTCTTCCTTTACTAAGAGCTTTTTTTATATTTGACACGCTATTCCTAGGCCCGGACTTCGGTTATTGAGGCTTGAACTTCGTCTTCTCTCCAATAGTCTCTTCCCTTTGCGCTCTCCCCTTTTATAATCCTCGAGCCCCCTTTGACGAAGGCTCGCTCATCCCATTTCCCTCAGTCAATCCTCGTCCTGCTTCTCTAATTGTTTTCAACCGTTACCCCGACAGTCCACCTTCGATTTCCTGCCTTTAAAATTTGAATTTCTCAACCAATCAGTTAATTTTCTGGCTATAACCAATCCTCTTTGAGGCCTCCTTGCACCAATCAGAAACCTCTAACGCACTTCCTGACTGCCTGTCTGCTTACATATCCCGTCAGGAAAGTGGTCTATTATTTCGGTCTGTACATCACCCCCTCCCCCCTTAACAAAAAAGCCATCCCGGCTAACACCAGAGAAGGGAATGACAATGTGCAATAGACCACGGGAAGCCAAGGATAATTTCATCCACAAAAATAGATTACATCAAAAGGGCCTCATGTTTCTATGGCCCACGTGAGCCCATGTGGCATGGTCCAACAATCATGTGGTTATGTGTCCAATTATGGCAACATGTCCATGAACAACTTGATCTTTTGTCTTTGTAGGTGTGATCGTGCGGTGTGAGTATTTTCGGCACGCGGATTTTGCACGTCCCACAATTAGTTAATAACAACCACAAGATTGTGGGAACAACACAGTGCAACAATCCCCTGCTCCATCCAGGAACAGTGTTTAGTGCTACTGCACACATCTTGCGTGGGCCCTCATTGTTGGACCGGCATACTCTGCAGGGTCCCGTAGTGTCGCGTCCCATACTAGGCTCGGTACTGTGGGTAACACAGGAACATACACCGGTGATGTAGGTGATCTGGGCGGCTGCTGCGGATTGTCGGACATCCCAGACTCCAGTGGAACAGGGCATCGATATAAGGTGGATGGGTGATGGTGAGGGTAAGGTTTTAGGTGTGATGGGTGAACATACCAACAGTGACATCCTGACTGTACACGCAAGAATTGTGCAAAGTCAACAGCACCCTATAGATCATTTCGACCGGGCCCTGCCAATGTCAATGCCATTTAGGAGAGGTACGTAATAGGACCAGATGGCAATGTAACCATGCTTTGTTGCCTATAGTCCAGGGAAGAGTGCAAACCCGTTGCAGTGTATTTATCTCATTAGCGGCCTGTGCTTTAGCTGTACACGCCTCTTGGATTCGAGTGAGCATGACCTACAGAGACGCAGGTCGATCGGACGCAGCCGAAGGAGGTTTATCCAGCTGGGTTTCTATGGGAGGTTCAGGCACACTCCCTTAAATGAGGTAGAAGGAATAAAATCCCGTGGAGGTATGTGGGGTCAGCCCATATGCTGCCAAGACCCCCAGAAAAAGGAGATGCTGGTCGGTTTACGCCGCATCTACAGCCTGGCAGAGCCAAGCACCTATAACACCTCCGGCAAGAGTTTTGACGAAAAGTGTTATCCCTAGCTGGTAAGGAGCTGGTCTGGAGGGCCTTTGTCCATTACATATCCGTGAACGAACACATCCTCAATTGATGCGGCCATCTGATCAGGCAGTGGCCAGGCCATCGGCCACCTTGTAAAATATTCAACCCCCACCAGCAGAAATGTATCTCCTTTTAGTGAGCATGGGAAAGGACCAAGAATATCGAGAGCGGCTAATTCGTTTACCCTGGAAACTGAAATGGACTGCGCGGGAAGCTGTAACCTGTGTGCTGGCAGTTTTCAACGCGTACATTCCGTGCAACCCGCAACCAAATCATACATATCGGCAGACATACGCGGCCAGTAGTAATCATATTGCAAAGTCAACAGCACCCTAGATGCAGTAGTGTGTTTGCATTGACCTCCAACGTCAATATGCCTCGTACGGATGTGGGCACCACCAGACATCATCCTTGAGCGATTACCTTCCCACCACATCAACAGTCCCTCGTATAGTACAAACGGAGACCTTACAGAGGAGGTTGATGCAGATAGGTCTGCATTTACCCGGTGGTGCAAGGGTAGCAGGCTAGCGTCGTCGACCTACAGCTGTGTACCTTAGACCCAAAGAGTTTTCCTTGCACGGTTCATCTGCCAGTGGCTCCGTGGCCTGAACCGCTGTTATCGTCGCTGGCACCTTCGGAATGGTAGGCCTGCATTAGCCAGTGCCCGATGCACATGCACATTAGTACTCGTGAGGTGACCTTGACAATGCGTCAGCATTCCTGTGTTTTAGGCCCTTCAGATATACAATTTGGTAGAAGTACTCTTGCAATTTCTCAATCCAGCGTGCCAGCTGACCCGATGGCTAGTTTATGTGCAATGAGTACTATAGGGTGGCATGATTGGTGCGGACTCTGAATTTCCTGCCCTATAGGTAGAGTCTATATTGCTGTGCGAAGTACACAATTACCAGGATTTCTCAGTGAGTTACACAGCACATTTCTCTGCCGGCGACAGAACGTGGCTACCATAGCTAATAATAATTTCGACCCTGCCCTTCACCTGAGAGGAAACAGCTCCTATCCGAAGATCACTGGCATCCATATCTAGGATATGGGCAGGGAGAAATCTGGGTATGCCAGTAACAGAGAATCTGTGAGCATGACAAAGGCCATTTCCTCCTCCACCCCCCAGTAAAACTTTTGATTCTTTGCTTCCAACACATGCAAAATCTTCACAATTGTGGCAAAATTTGGGACAAACCGGCAATAATATGACATGAATTCGACAAAACTATGGATAACGCTGATTTTGTGGTCGGCCAATTCTAAGGTAAGCCGTTTTGTCGGGATCCATGGCAAAACCTAACACGTTCACAATGTGACCAAAATTTCGCATGGACATTTGCATGAGGTGATATTTTTAATGCTTTCAAATTTAGGTTGGTTGTGTGCACCCGAGATAATGCCACGCTGAACCGCTGCAATTGTTCGTCAAACGTGCAAGCGAAGATGATGATGTTGTTCAGATATATAAGGCATGTGTCCTGCTAAAACCAACTCCATCAGCCTTTTAAACATAGCAGGTGCTGTTTGAAGTCCCATCGGGAGACAGTTAAAATGGTACAGTCCTTGAGGACTCATCTAAGGGCAGTTGCCAAAATCACGACTGCAAATCCAATGTATGGAAACACATTTCTCCAGATAAGGCGTATAAGGAATTGTCATTGTGTGAGAATGGGTATGCATCAGCCAATGTCACCTTATTAAGGCGGTGTCAACCTACGCAATGGCATAATCTGCCATCTGGAATTTTAACTACCACAACAGGAGCCCCCCAAGGGCTAGTGAATGGAGAAATTATCTCCGCGGAAAGCATGTTGTCCACAGCCTGTTGTATGTGTGGTTTTTCTTGCAGGCTTACGTGATATTAATTTAGCCGAATAGGGGGAGAATCTCCCATATCGATATGATGATACATTAAGGATGTCCGGCCTATGTCGTACTGCCCTCTGCTGAACACATCCAAAAACTGCAGGAGCATCGATTTCAACTGGTGCCGCTGCGGTTCTGACAGCTCCTGATTCTCGCCGCCAACATTTTCACGCCATGTATCATTAGCTGATGGTGGTTGTTTATCGACTCCAATGACCACCGATTTTGGTGAGTTATCCGACTCTAAAGATAAAGGTAGCATAAAAACTAGCACCATCCCTGTCTGAACAGTGGGCGGACCCTCCCCAAAATTGGGCACTTGCAGGAAGGGTCTTTGGTCCGCATTCAAAACTGTCTCTGCGCCTACCAACATTAACCTATGGCTCGTTGCCTTCGACGGGGAGTCCACAATCGGTGACTCAACCCGCGTCGTCACGTGCGGTTTCGGGTATCCTAAGGGTACTGGCATCTGCATGCCTGGAGGTACAGTCATGCACTCACTGACCAGTGCCTCCACAAACAAGCCTGGTTGCATACAGTGGCCCACTGGTTGCAGGGGAAAAATGCAAGCTCCTGACAGCATTTATATGCAACCCTGGTCAGTGAGTATCTGGAGAAGCATTACATTGCAGAAATCGGTTTCCAGCAGGCAAGAAATGGCCAACGTGCTGGAAACCAACATGGGTACCCACAAGGCGAGCTCCCCAAATTTTCACCCGCGCATAACGATTTGCCTGACAATCCCCATGCTCACGTCATTTCTGGCGACGAACGTACCGGTGACCGACACTTAACGACGGCCGCTGGACGGATGCAATTCAAATATCTAGTTGAAAAGAAAAGTAGCCGACGCCCCTGTATCAATAAATATGTGGACCTATGCTCATTCTATGGAACCCACCACGACCCGCCAAGCCAGCTTCTTCCACGTGAGTGTGGGTGGGTGAGTGAGCATGTGAGTGAGTGCGTGAGTGCGGATGAGTGAGTGGGCTAGCGAGAAGGTGAGTGGGTGAGTGAGTGGGTGAGTGCGTGGGTGTGGGTGGATGAGTGAGCAGGTGAATGAGTGGGTGAGTGTTGATGGATGAGTGAGTGGGTGAGAGAGCAGGTGAATGAGTGGATGAGTAAGTGCGTGAGTGAGCAGGGGAGTGAGAGGAGGAGTGAGTGTGTGAGTAAGCAGGTGAGTGGATGAGGGAGTGGGTGAGTAAGTGCGTGAGTTTGGATGAGTGAGTAGGTGAGTGAACACATGAGTGAGCAGGTGAGTAAGTGGGTGAGTGAGTGTCGGTTGTTGATTGAGCGGGTGAGTTAATGGATGAGTAAGTGTGGTTGTGGTTGGATAAGTGCGTGGGTGAGTGAGCAGGTGAGTAAGTGAGCAGGTGGATGAGTGGGTGAATGGGAGGGTGAGTAAGCATGTGAGTGAGGTGCAGGAGTGTGGGTGGGTGAATAAGAATATGAGTGAGTGTTATTCTTAGGTTTTTTCGGTAAAGTCACGTAGGTAAAACATCAAAATTAATGAAAATAAAATAAAATAAAACAAAGAATCACGACGTTTCGGAGGCAACACAAGTCTCCGTCATCAGGTGGGACCGTCACAGCCGAATTAGCTGCATCAAGTGAGGCAATGATTCAAGATGTAATCCCTTATAAGCAAGTTGAAGGGGGGAGGAGAGGGGGGGGGAGCTCATCAGAATGTTAGTACAACGCATCGGGAGGGGGGGGCGGGGCCAAAAAAATTGAACGGCGGCTTGGACGCGGTTGCTGCTGCACACGCCAACACAATGGACAGAGAGGGGGAGGGGAGGTCTGATACACATGATAGACAAAAGAACGAAAATGCCCATGTTTATACTAATGCTGGCTGAACAATGAAGAGGGTACTGTTAAAAAACAACTGGGGATGTTAACACTCGGTAAAGTAAAGTAAAATAGTGCCTGTCAGATAAGATGGTCCAAAAAAGTGTAATTAAGTCTTTTTTTTTTGTTGTACTAACATTCTGATGGGCTCCCCCCCCTCTCCTCCCCCCTTCAACTTGCTTATAAGGGATTACATCTTGAATCATTGCCTCACTTGATGCAGCTAATTCGGCTGTGACGGTCCCACCTGATGACGGAGACTTGTGTTGCCTCTGAAACGTCGTGATTCTTTGTTTTATTTTATTTTCATTAATTTTGATGTTTTACCTACGTGACTTTACCGAAAAAACCTAAGAATATGATTCCTTGCAGTCACGAAAGCTTCAAATCTAGAATGAGTGAGTGTGTGAGTGAATGTGTGAGTGTGGATGAATGAGTGGATAAGTGAGCAGGTGAGTGAGTGAGGGCGTGAATGGGGTGGTAAAGTGAATGATTGAGCAGGTGAGTGAGCGGGTGAGTGCGTGAGTGTGGGTGGTTGAGTGAGTAGGAGAGTGGGTGAGTGCGTGGGGATGATTGAGTTGGTGAGTGAGCAGATGAGTGAGTGAGCGAGCAGGTGAGTGGGTGAGCATGTGAGTGAGTGTGGATGAGTGAGCGGGTGAGTGAGCAGGTGAGTAAGTGGGTGATTGTGCAGGGGAGTGAGTGGATGTGTGAGTGTGTGAGTGAGTGCGTGAGTGTGGATGAGTGAGCGGGTGAGTGAGCACGTGAGTGAGTGAATGAGTGAGCAGGTGAGTAAGTTGGTGAGTATGAATGAGTGAGTGGATGAGTTAGCTCGTGAGTGAGTAAGTGAGGGCGTGAATGTGGGTGGATGATTGAATGAGCAGGTGAGTGAGCGGTTGAGTGAGTGAATGTTGGTTGGTGAGTGAGTAGGATAGTGGGTGAGTGCGTGAGTGTGGGTGGATGATTGAGTTGGTGAGTGCGTGAGTGTGGGTGGATGATTGAGTTGGTGAGTGAGCAGGTGAGTGAGTGAGCGAGCAGGTGAGTGGGTGAGCATGTGAGTGAGGTGCGTGAGTGTTGGTGGTTGAGTGTACAGGTGAGTGAGTCGGTGTGTGAGTATGGATGAGTGAGTGGGTGAATGAGCAGGTGAGTAAGTGGGTGAATGAGCAGAGGAGTGAGTGGATGAGTGAGTGTGTGAGTAAGCAGGTGAGTGAGTGAGCAGGTGGATGAGTGGGTGAATGGGAGGGTGAGTAAGCATGTGAGTGAGGTGCAGGAGTGTGGGTGGGTGAATAAGAATATGAGTGAGTGTGTGAGTGAATGTGTGAGTGTTGATGAATGAGTGGATAAGTGAGCAGGTGAGTGAGTGAGGGCGTGAATGGGGTGGTAAAGTGAATGATTGAGCAGGTGAGTGAGCGGGTGAGTGCGTGAGTGTGGGTGGTTGAGTGAGTAGGATAGTGGGTGAGTGCGTGAGTGTGGGTGGATGATTGAGTTGGTGAGTGCGTGAGTGCGTGGGGATGATTGAGTTGGTGAGTGAGCAGGTGAGTGAGTGAGCGAGCAGGTGAGTGGGTGAGCATGTGAGTGAGTGTGGATGAGTGAGCGGGTGAGTGAGCAGGTGAGTAAGTGGGTGATTGTGCAGGGGAGTGAGTGGATGTGTGAGTGTGTGAGTGAGTGCGTGAGTGTGGATGAGTGAGCGGGTGAGTGAGCATATGAGTGAGTGAATGAGTGAGCAGGTGAGTAAGTTGGTGAGTGTGGATGAGTGAGTGGATGAGTTAGCTCGTGAGTGAGTAAGTGAGGGCGTGAATGTGGGTGGATGATTGAATGAGCAGGTGAGTGAGCGGTTGAGTGAGAGAGTGTTGGTTGGTGAGTGAGTAGGATAGTGGGTGAGTGCGTGAGTGTGGGTGGATGATTGAGTTGGTGAGTGCGTGAGTGTGGGTGGATGATTGAGTTGATGAGTGAGCAGGTGAGTGAGTGAGCGAGCAGGTGAGTGGGTGAGCATGTGAGTGAGGTGCGTGAGTGTTGGTGGTTGAGTGTACAGGTGAGTGAGTCGGTGTGTGAGTATGGATGAGTGAGTTGGTGAATGAGCAGGTGAGTAAGTGGGTGAATGAGCAGGCGAGTGAGTGGATGAGTGAGTGTGTGAGTAAGCAGGTGAGTGAGTGGGTGAGTGAATGTGTGAGTGTGGATGAGTGAGTAGATGAGTGTACAGGTGAGTGAGTGCGTGAGTGAGTGTGGATGAGTGAGTGGGTGAATGAGCGGGTGAGTAAGTGGGTGAGTGAGTGGGTGAGCGAGTGTGGGTGGGTGGGTGGGTGGGTGAGCAGGTGAGTCAGGGGGTGAGTGATTACTTGAGTGTGGGTGAATGAGTGTGTGATTGAGTGAGCAGGTGAATGAGGTGCGTGAATGTAGGTGGTTGAGAGCAGGTGAGTGAGTGCGTCAGTGTGGATAAGTGAGTTGGTGAGTGAGCAGGTGAGTGGGTGAGCATGTAAGTGAGATGCGTGAGTGAAATGCGTGAGTGGGTAGGTAAGTGTACAGGTGAGTGAGTAAGTGTGGATGAGTGAGTGGGTGAATGTGCAGATGAGTAAGTGGGTGAGTGAGTAGGTGAGTGAGTGTGGGTGAGTGGGTGAGTGAGCAGGTGAGTGAGTGGGTGAGTGCATGAGTCTGGGTGGTTGAGTGAGTAGGTGAGTGAGAGGTTGAGTGCGTGAGTGTGGGTGGTTGAGTGAGTATGAGAGTGGGTGCGTGCGTGAGTGTGAGTGCATGATTGGGTTGGTGAGTGTGAGTGGATCATTGGGTTGGTGAGTGAGCAGGTGAGTGGGTGAGCGAGCAGGTGAGTGGTTGAGGATGGGAGTGAGGTGCGTGAGTGTGGATGGTTGAGTGTACAGGTGCGTGAGTCGGTGTATGAGTACGTCAGTGTGGATGAGTGAGTGGGTGAATGAGCAGGTGAGTAAGTGGGTGAGTGAGTGGGTGAGTTAGTGTGGATGGGTGGGTGAGTAAGCAGGTGAGTGAGTGGATGAGTGGTTGAGTGAGCGCGTGAGTGTCGATGAGTGAGTGGGTGAGTGAGAACGTGTGTGAGTGGGTGAGTGAGTGTGTGAGAGTGGTTGAATGAGTGCATGGGTGAGTGAGCAGGTGAATGAGTAAGCAGGTGAGTGAGTGGGTGAGTGAATGTGTGAGTGTGGATGTGTGAGTGGATGCGTGTACAGGTGAGTGAGTGGGTGAGTGAGTGCATGAGTGTGGATGAGTGAGTGGGTGAATGAGCAGGTAAGCAAGTGGGTGAGTAAGTGGGTGAGTGAGTGTGGGTGGGTGGGTGAGTGAGCAGGTGGGTCAGGGGGTTAGTTATGCCTTGAGTGTGGGTGGATGAGTGAGTGATTGAGTGAGCAGGTGAGTGAGATGCGTGAATGTGGATGGTTGAGTGAGCAGGTGAGTGAGTGCGTCAGTGTGGATAATTGAATTGGTGAGTGAGCAGGCGAGTGAGTGAACGAGCAGGTGAGTGGGTGAGCATGTGAGTGAGGTGCATTAGTGGGTGGGTAAGTGTACAGGTGAGTGAGTAAGTGCGTGAGTGTGGATGAGTGAGTGGGTGAATGTGCAGGTAAGCAAGTGGGTGAATGAGTAGGTGAGTGAGTGTGGGTGAGTGGGTGAGTGAGCAGGTGAGTGAGCAGGTGAGTAAGTGGGTGAGTGAGTGTGGGTTGTTGATTGAGCGGGTGAGTGAATGGATGAGTGGTGCGTGAGTGTGGTTGGATGAGTGCGTTGGTGAGTGAGCAGGTGCATGAGTCGGTGAGTGAGCATGTGAGTGAGATGCGGGAGGGTGGGTGGGTGAGTAAGCAGGTAAGTGAGTTGGTGAGTGTACAGGGGAGTGAGTGTGGGTGAGTGGGTGAGTGAGCAGGTGAGTGAGTGGGTGAGTAAGTATGTGAGTGAATGGGTGTGTGAGAACCTGATTGTGGGTGGATGAGTGAATGAGTGAGCAGGTGAGTGAATTGGTGCGTTTGTGAGAGAGTAGGGAAGTGAGCAGGTGAGTGAGTGGGTGAATGAGTGTGTGAGTGTAGTGCATGAGTCTGGGTGGGTGGGTGAGTGAGTAGGTGAGTGCGGGAATGACACAGTTAGTTAGTGAGTGAGAGAGTGGGTGATGAGTGAGAGAATGGGTGAGTGAGTGAGAGTGTGGGTGAGTCAGTGAGTGGCGAGTGAGAGAGTTGGTGAGTGAGTGGATGAGTGAATCAGTGAGTGAAAGAGTGGGTGATTGAGCAGGTGAGTGAGTGGGTGAGAGAGTGAAAGCATTGGTGAGAGAGTGAGTGAAAGAGTGGGTTTGTAAGTGAGTGAGAGAGTGGATGAGTGAGTGAGTTAGAGAGTGGTTGAATGAGATAAAGACTGTGTGAGTGAGTCGGAGAGAGGGTGAGTGAGTGTGAGGGTGCGTTAGTGAGTGAGTGGGTGAGTGAGTGAATGGGTGAGTGAGTGATTGAGTGAGTGGGTGAGTGAGAGAGTGGGTGAGTGAGTGCTTGAGTGGGAATGAGTGAGTGAGTGGGTGAGTGAGTGCATGAGTGTGGGTGGATGAGTCAATACGTGAGCAGGTGAGTTAGTGGATGAGTTAGTGAAAGAGTGGGTTAGTGAGTGAGAGAGTGGGTTGGTGAGGGATTGGGTGAGTGAGAGCGTGGGTGAGTGAGTGAGACACTGGGTGAGTGAGTGAGAGAGTGGGTGTTGAGTGATAGATTCGGTGAATGGGTGGGAAATTGAGTGAGAGAGTGGGTGAGTGAGTTAGTGAGGGCGTGGGTGAGTGGGTGAGTGAGTGCGTGAGTGTGGGTGGACGAGTGAATGACTGAGCAGGTGAGTGAATGGGTGAGTAAATGAGTGTGTGAGTGAGTGGGTGAGTGAGTGAAAGAGTGGGTGTGTAATTGTGGAATGCCGTCTGCTGGCTGAGTCGCCCTTAGAGAAGAGATTATTGGCTCTACTCGGGAATTTGTTTTTATTATGATTATCAATATTATAGATTTGTCTCCAGAATACCGATGTGTTGTACCAATAATACATGGGAAAGTTTTTTTACTTGATAACTTCATTCATTAGTTGTTTAGGGTGAAGTAGGGTGCACGACACACATTTTATTAATGCAATCTGAGTTTTTGAGTCAAAGCCATTTTAGACTTCCAGGTATGCACCTCTCTTTGTTTTATTTATGAATACATTTCATGTCTGCACACCTTACATTTTTAAGCAATTCCAGTATATTTGGTCAATGTATGTCCGTGTTTCTAAACAATTTCTCACAGTAAGTAATAGGCACTGAGAAAACAAAACACATTCATTTCCGAGTACAAATGTTTCATGGTACTGCATTGATTTTCTTCCTCGGATATACAAAAATAATACCATCACACACACAGTGACCACGGCATACCAGTCAACCCCTTATCAGTGTCCTCCCTTATTACAAACTAACTCGGACCTTATTGGTCACATCGTGGCCTTATAATGCTCAACAATCCTACAAAGTCCCTTCACGAGGGAGAAACACAAACAAATAGACACTTTATTTTCTACCCCATTTCCCTGTATACGAATTTGGGCCAACCGTACAGGTTTACAGGTATGCCACGGTGTATGTAATGGTATGCAAAACACGACAATGAAAAAAAGAAATCCCCAAAGTTACCCATTTAACACGTTCATAATTGCAGCCTCCACAAATACACACATCCCACATCCACTTCACAAGCTGCCATCGTCCGCGACACCTCGACACGTATCTCTAGAGGCGAGCACTCACACGCACCACGCCACCACTGCGGTGGTGGGTCACGACATTAGAAACAATCACACAACAAGAGTATTTTTAACTTCCCGAAGGGGCACACCTTAAAGGTGGGCGAGGGGTATAAAGGCAACGCGACAAAACGGGAACCTTCACTCCATCGCCCCGCGAGCGGTGCATTCTGCAGGTATTAACAAGCATGGGTCTGGACTATTGTCCTTGCGTGCACACTTTGAGCAGACGCAATGTTGCTGTTGTTGTTGTGAGTGTGTGGAGTGTATGCCACGCCGGCTTTAATAGGCGATAGCTAAACTAAACTATAAACTATTTTAAAAATTATTATCAGGCAAGGCCCCATTGAGCTATTCAACTCTTTTTTTCAGAAGCGACCTGGCCAATATGACAATTGATAGCTCAACGAAGTGAAAACTAATTTCCTGCCTAAAATATTAAAAAATTCACTAACACATGGGATGGACTTTTATTTTATTTGTACAATAATGTCTAATAGTGTATTGTATTACATTGCTATGTTTTTACTTTTTTTACATTTTCTTGTGTCATTGTATGTAATGGCAGAGAATAGGGATTAATAAAGTACAACCATAACCACAATCATATAAACAGAAATGTATGCATTGGTATACAACAAATCCAGATATAATGGCCAAGGTTTAGCAAATTGTTGTTTTTATTTACATAGCATAGCAATGATTATTTTTAAATATTTTTGATAGCAATATATTTGGGGGGGGAGATGTGTCCCCCCCCCCCAATATATATTATAATTACGGCCTTGGTGCAGAATATTTGGGAAAAGACCTGTGTAGCATGGGACAGGAGATACGACGAAGAAGAAGATAAGATGAAATGACTCATTGAGACTTTCTCCGTTTTTGTTTTTCAGTTTTCATTTTTTCCGTGTACAGGAAAATTGGGTTTTCAGGTTCATACGGCATACAGCCGTTTCAATACGGGGATTTTTTTTTGTCTGTTTGTATTTCTCCCTTGTGATGGGACTCTGTAGGATGAACGTTGAGATTTATAAGGACACGGGGTGAACAATACGGTCTGAATTCGTCTGTACTCAGGTAGGCACTGATAAGGGGTTGACACGAATGAACTCCTGCATATAACTGGTATAAAATTAATTTGTTATACAAAAAAACGTAGTCTGACTTTATATTTGGGGTGTGGTGGTGGCAACATGTTAACTCCTTCTGGTATACCGAAGGTCGTGGGTTTAATTCTGATCCCTACGCCTGTATATATGGAGTTTGCATGTTCTCCCCGTGGTCGCGTGGATTTCTCTCCGGGTCCTCCGGGCTTTACCCTCCACATTGAGAATCACGAAGCATTAAGGGAAATTGGATGCTGTAAATGTCCACGTGATAAGCCACTTCGTTCAGCTATCATTTGTGATGGCCAGGTCGCTTCTGAAAAAGAGCTATGTAGCTCAGTGGGCCTTACCTGGAAAATATAAACATACTTTAGTTTCATTTATATTATGAAATATTGGCACTGACTATTTTTCTTTCTAATTGAATAAAACTGTGCCATTGTTTCCACAATCCATAATTTACGTGAGAATAAATCAACCAGGCTATGCGTTAATTGTGTGTTGACCGACTCTCTGTGTTGCATTGCATTACATTTCTGAGTTTACTAGGATTGTTTTTCTCATTCATTCGTACCTGATGATGATTGCTTGTGTTGCAATCGAAACGTCGTATTTTATTATTTCGTTTATTTTCTTTCTACGTGACTTTACCGAAAGAACCAAAAAGTAATTACGTGAGAATGTTGGATAACTGAAGAGGAGGATGCAATTCACTCAGTCGATAGTAATTTAGCACGTTTACTTTGGGACATATGCGAGGGAGAAATTACCATGAAAATCTACTGAACAAAAATACGAAATGAGACGGAATGCCTCTGTCAAATATTCGTCGATCCACATGAGCACTGACATCATATTCAGCCATCTCATCAGCCATACGACCTTATGGACATGCGTACTTCCCGCAGCATGGGTTGAGTACGAGAAATCTCTGTCCTGTTTCGACATTCCGCGTCTCATCAGCAGAGGCAGGCTCGCTTGAACCAATAATGCTCGTCAGCTGCCGGCAGCTTAATGCCAATGATCATTTCTCCACAACGATGCTCAGTGCTTATTTTGTATTTCGTGTTGTATTGCTTTGTATATACTGTCATTCACGGGATTTTTATTTAGGCTGCAGGAGGAGGAATCCGATGAGCTATGACGATCTTTTTCCACAGATGTCCGGTCGAGGCACGAGTGTCAGCGAGTGACATCAACAAACACAATGCAACAAACATAATACAACAGACACACTACAAGCACAATACAACAGACACAACACAACAGACAAAATGCAAACAAGCATGTGAGAGCAACATAGAGAAGGGGGTAAGCAAGTCCATAGACTTAAATAAATAAATCTAAATAAATTATAGAAGTACAATTTGGACATGTACATCAATTCCTGCGGATTGGTTTACACCGAATGCAAGTTTGGGGCAAGGCAGCAAAACAACAACAACAACAGTCCCAGACCACAACAAGATAACAATATTCTCAGAGCAGACCAAGACAACAACAACAACAGCCCCAGACCACACCAAAACAACAACACACAGTCCCTCGATTACACTGCACATTCAAAGTGAACTGCGGATACATAGGTAAGGTTCAAAGTGTGGCTCAAGCATGTGTACTCCCAAAATGTTATGAAGATGCTTGGGTATGTAACCAACATGTTGACTTCTTGTTTTACGTGGAGAGACACATTTGGGAAAGAGGCGTTATGTCTGCTTATTTATTTTCAGAATCAGAATCTTTATTTAGACTGCAGGAGGAAGCAGATGAGCTATAAAGCTCTTTTCACAGATGTTCAGTAGGGTCGGATCAGAACGTTAGAACCTCAAACAATCAAAACACACAATAGGAGTGCAAAATATAGGAAAGGTAAACACATTGCTTATAAAATAAAGGTTAAAAAAACTTTATTTTACTTACCATGTAAAGCCCAATGAGCTATTAGTTTCTATTTCAGAAACGAAGTGGCTTATCACGTGGAAATTCACAGCTTTTGGAAAAAAATTGTTGAGCACAATGTTTATATGTGGGTAAGTAATGTTTACCCTGTCACCCAGACACCTTGCTCTAAAGTTACCTCTACCCTAAGTCTTCTCCAGTAATACACAACCTCATGTAAAAATTAGTAAGTCGTAAACGACTTTAGTATAACGATGCGACCGCTCTTAGTGACTTCCGCTTTTGGCAGCCCGACAAATTGATCAATGGGTTTCCCAAAACTTTCAGACGTAAAACCAGAGCGAAATAAACTATTTGCAACATTTAAAATGCGTTTTCCCCTGAAAGCTACAGTCGGCTTCTGTACTCCTAGTTAACTGCACCAAGGACAAACTCATATTTGAAAGTGTTGGATTTTTATTTTTTTATAACTTGCGCCCCCCACCAATCTAACACCTGAATCCACGTGTGTTTCTGTTACAGAATTGACAAAAACTAAAAACACGCAAAAGCCATGGCAAGTCTACCAGTGAATGGCTCTTTTGAAAACGAAACAGCTCTCCTCCAAGAGATTTGGAGCACCACTAACCACGTGGTGTACGCTATCTTGCTGATCACGTGGTTGCCGTCCTTTGTGATGTTTGTGCTCATGGTGTGTCTCTTCGACCGGGTGACGACGTTCACCGAGAGCACCAAGTATATCCTCTTCATGAACCTGATGACCAGCGACATGCTCTACGTGCTCCTTTCGGACCTGATAATGATGATAAGATTTGAGCGCATCTCGTTGATTCGCATCCTCTGCTGTTTTTTAATCAACCTAAGTATGGCGCTTCAAATCAACAGCACCCTTACCATCACGGCCATGGCTCTGGAGCGCTACTTGGCCATTTGTCAGCCACTTCGATACCACCAACTGGCCCACCGGCAGTCCGGCCTGCAGGTATGTGGTTGGAGGTGATGATGATGATGATGTTAACCATGATAGCACGCAGTATCTCTGACATACCTGGCTAATGTGGGTGCATGGTATCCCCGGTTTTTTTTGTTTTCTTAAGAAACACACATTGCCGTGTACCACTACATGCAGCCCTCGTCTTACAAACATCCGCGCTTATGAACCAGCTTGCATTAAAAAGATGTTTAACTTCGACTTAAAGTGGAATTATTTTGTTCAGCGGAGCGATCTTCTGCGAGATGTAGTGAGTCAAGTTCAAGTTCATTTATTAGGTATAGCCCTGTGAGCCATTCGGCTCTTGAATCGGGTGCAACCGCAACAAACAAAAAACAAAAACATGAACAAGAAAACATCTTAAAGTGAATATGTGACTAAGTGCAAACAGAAAATCCAAGAAAAGACAGCAAAATATTGCAGAAAAAACACCGTACACCAACGCTGTGTGCAAAAATCCCAGTGGGATGCAAGTCAAACAACAACAACAACAACCACTAGGCAACTTAGGTTAAGGCCATCAGTCTTACTCTTTACTACAACAAACAAATATGGCCAACCCAAAAAACTTGTCGAAATCACCAAAATAAAGCCATGAAAGTAATGAAACAGTGATCATAGGAACTGTGACGGAAATGTCACAATAAACGACATAAACAACATGTACTACCAAAACCCTGCAGCCATAGCTGGCTGCATGAGTCACTCCACAACAGCAGGAGCATCAGTCGGAGTATCATAATTTTTCAATGCACCTTTAAGATCAGCACACTAAATCAAAACACAGGCCATACTTTGCAGCGATCATCCGGTGCGAAATATTTTATTTTAGGCCACTGAATAGCACTGGCAGCTAGGGTGTACAACTCCTCTAGAGCAGTTTTGAGTGAAGATCTCATAGGTAGTGACTCAAGTTGCAATTTATTGGCAATAGCATTCCAGACCTTTGGGGCATCAATAGCAAAGGCCCTTCCTCCAATATATGTACGGCAATAGGGAATGTGAAGCTGGCAAATGAGCGAAGACCTTAGGTCAAATTTGTTCTTTTAAACAGAGAGGAGATCCAGCAGGTAATCTGCGGATTTTTTTGTAAGTACATCATGAATAAATAAGATCTGGTGCACAAGCCGTCGAACATTAAGAGATGTTAAGTTTGACCCAATGTAGATATCACAGTGGTGAGTCCTATATGTGCAGTTCAATGCAAATCTTAAGGCTGAGTGATACATTGAGTCAAGCTTCTTCAGTACAGTACTTGGGGCTGATTTATACACGATGTCACAGTAATCAAGTAGAGGGAGTATGGTAGCTTTTATCAATTATAAAACGGAACTTGGGGGGGAAGCAGTGCTTGTGTCGATACAGAAAACCAATGTAAATTTTTGTCTTTTTCCCAATATAATCAATGTAATCTTCAAAATTCACTTTTGAATCCAGAGTCGGCCTCGCGTTGGGAGTGTTTGTGTGTTGTGTTAAAGTAACATAATAAATTGTAACTTACATGACTACATTAACCCCCCTCTGGTGTTTGCACGTAACAGACTCACAGTGATGACTTTACCTTTACTCAATTAAGACCGAAAACGAGAAGACTTCTTCACAATTAGGGCTGTGGCCTGATTCGTGATGGTTGTAATGATCAGCGAAATGTCGTACTCAAATTCTAAACGTTGTGGGTTTGTTGTCCAACACAAAACCGGTGTCCTGAACTAGTAACTAATTGGTACGTTTTGTTGACGTGACAAACCTTACTAAGTGGCTGTGTCGTGATCTAACGAAAAACCTTCATTATGAATTGTGGGTTTGCTCTCCAACACACTGGTGTGCTGAAGTAGTAACTCATCACACATTTTGTTTACATGACAAACCTTACTAATTGGTTTTGTTGCGAGTGACATCTGAATTACTATTTGGATCAGAGAGTTGGACACGAACTAAGCACCTCCGATAAGCATGGTTGGCTAAGTTCAAAATACATACAAGAAGCTCGAAAATAAGTTATTGAATATTGATTACACTTTGGTTATTTCGGTAAAGTCACGTACAGTGAGGGAAAAAAGTATTTGATCCCCTGCTGATTTTGTACGTTTGCCCACTGACAAAGAAATGATCAGTCTATAATTTTAATGGTAGGTTTATTTGAACAGTGAGAGACAGAATAACAACAACAAAATCCAGAAAAACGTATGTCAAAAATGTTATAAATTGATTTGCATTTTAATAAAGGAAATAAGTATTTGACCCCTCGGCAAAACATGACTTAGTACTTGGTGGCAAAACCCTTGTTGGCAATCACAGAGGTCAGATGTTTCTTGTAGTTGGCCACCAGGTTTGCACACATCTCAGGAGGGATTTTGTCCCACTCCTCGTTGCAGATCTTCTCCAAGTCATTAAGGTTTCGAGGCTGACGTTTGGCAACTCGAACCTTCAGCTCCCTCCACAGATTTTCTATGGAATTAAGGTCTGGAGACTGGCTAGGCCACTCCAGGGCCTTAATGTGCTTCTTCTTGAGCCACTCCTTTGTTGCATTGGCCCTTTGTTTCGGGTCATTGTCATGCTGTAATACCCATCCACGACCATTTTCAACGCCCTGGCTGAGTAAAGGAGGTTCTCACCCAAGATTTGACGGTACATGGCCCCGTCCATTATCCCCTTTATGCGGTGAAGTTTCCTGTCCCCTTAGCAGAAAAACACCCCCAAAGCATAATGTTTCCACCTCCATGTTTGTCGGTGGGGATGGTGTTCTTGGGGTTGTAATGCGAGCGTAAACGGGCTCGCTGGATGTGACGTAACAGGTGGGAGGAGTTAGGGTCAAGTGGGGAGAGAGAGAGCTTTTAAGGACAGGAACCGGAATGGCTCAGGGAGAGTGTGAGAGTAGAGAGAGAAGGGGGCCACGCGGGGCAGGAGAAGGAAAGTGGCGTGATCGCCACAGGGTTGGGACTCGACACTGTCGGCCATCGGTGTCCGGGCACAGAGGCGACAGAGAGCCAGCAGCGGGGCTGCATAGTGAGCAGCAGTGGGGCTGCCGATCGGGAAGCAGAGAGGCTGCGTAACGAGCCAGCAGCGGAGCTGCATAGTGGGGCAGCAACGGGGCTGCAGGAGCGACGGCAGCAGTGGGGCTGCCGAGCGGGAGATGGAGGAGACACTGAGCGAGACGCCGTGTGGGCAAGTTGTACGAACCAATAAAGGACAACGGAGACAGACCCAGTGCAAGAGTCCTTTTATTACAGGGTCATAGGCAGCATTCCACCTCCTCCAAACACGGCGAGTCGAGTTGATGCCAAAGAGCTCCATTTTGGTCTCATCTGACCACAACACTTTCACCCAGTTGTCCTCTGAATCATTCAGATGTTCATTGGCAAACTTCAGACGGGCATGTATATGTGCTTTCTTGAGCAGGGGGACCTTGCGGTCGCTGCAGGATTTCAGTCCTTCACGGCGTAGTGTGTTACCAACTGTTTTCTTGGTGACTATGGTCCCAGCTGCCTTGAGATCATTGACAAGATCCTCCCGTGTAGTTCTGGGCTGATTCCTCACCGTTCTCATGATCATTGCAACTCCACGAGGTGAGATCTTGCATGGAGCCCCAGGCCGAGGGAGATTGACAATTGTTTTGTGTTTACTCCATTTGCGAATAATCGCACCAACTGTTGTCACCTTCTCACCAAGCTGCTTTGCGATGGTCTTGTAGCCTATTCCAGCCTTGTGTAGATCTACAATCTTGTCCCTGACATCCTTGGAGAGCTCTTTGGTCTTGGCCATGGTGGAGAGTTTGGAATCTGATTGATTGATTGCTTCTGTGAACAGGTATCTTTTATATAGGTAACAAGCTGAGATTCGGAGCACTCCCTTTAATAGTGTGCTCCTAATCTCAGCTCGTTACCTGTATAAAAGACACCTGGGAGCCAGACATCTTTCTGATTGAGAGGGGGTCAAATACTTATTTCCCTAATTAAAATGTAAATCAATTTATAACATTTTTGACATGCGTTTTTCTGGATTTTTGTTGTTGTTATTCTGTCTCTCGCTGTTCAAATAAACCTACCATTTAAATTATAGAATAATCATTTCTTTGTCAGTGGGCAAACGTACAAAATCAGCAGGGGATCAAATACTTTTTTCCCTCACTGTAGGTTATACGTAGGTATAACCTACGTAGGTTTTAATTACGTGACTATACCTACGTGACTAATTTACGTAGGTATAACATACGTAGGTAGGTATAACCTACGTGACTTTACCTAAAAGACCAAAGAGTATAGATTCCTGCAGTCACGAAAGCTTCTTCGTTGAGCTATAATCTGTAGCCAGGTCACTTCTGAAAAAAATCTGCATAGCTCAGTCGGCCTTGCCTGGCAAAATAAAAATAGTTACATGTTTAGTTTATTGTGTTTCTACTGTGCAGCGATTGTGGGACGTGATGAAGGATATGGAGCGTTGGCAATGTGTGGTGACATAAACGGATTTGGCTATGCTGATGATGAGGTGTCGACCTTAATATATCTGCAATTTATCAATGGATGCAATTTATCAATGAAAGCAACGTTAAATCTCAGAAATACTTTTATTCAGAAGTTTTCTTAGTCAATACCATGTACAATTCTACGTTTAATTGGTTTACACTGCTATGCATTATTTCCAGAGCAACACATTTTTATTTGGATTCCGGTTAAGCTTTCAGTAAAAAAAAGATTCGAGTTTTATTATTTTTAAAATCAACTCTCTGATTCCAACTCATGTGAATATTTGTGTTTTACAGGTAGTAACTGGCGTCTGCCTCCTGTCTCTGTCAGTGCCAACCATCCGTCTCTTATTTTGCGTAGCCAGCGGCCCGCTCTTCATGAGCGAGCACCAACTTGTATGTGAAATGAACCAGTTGGATGCAGACATGCCTTATGGAAAGGTAGCAACCATGATCCGTGACACGTTTTTGTACACGGAATTTGTATTTGCCGTGCTGTCTGTAGCAACATCCTATGTCATGACGGCTCGGGCCGCTAAGAGGGCCTCAGAGGGACGCAGCGGCTTCTCTAAGGCCAGAAAGACCATAGTGCTGCACGCAATTCAGCTGGGTCTGTGCTTACTGCCGGTGGCTATACCCATGTTCTACAAGTCGGTGGAGTTGTTGCGCCTAAACGCTTGGGCCACGCACGTGATCAGGATTGCGGTCTTCCTGGCACTGCACGTGTTTCCCCGCTTCATGAGCCCCTTTTTGTACGGCAGCAGGGACGAGGAGATTGTGAAACAAGTTCGAAAGTTGTTATCGTCGCGCGTTCATTCAAAGCGAGTGATGCCATAGGTGGTCATGCTTCCTCAAGAAAAAAGATCAGCATTCATGAGGCTATTTTGTATATTTAATTTCTTTGCCACCGTACGTAGCCAACCGTTCGAATCGGAGGAACAATTAGCACACACCTCCGAACTTCTTAAATGCCTTAGAATTTCAATGCTCCACGGAGCTTGGGGACATTACTACCCCACAGTTCAAGTTTCATTATCTCTTTCCTGTGGTTTCCTGTACTTCTCAATCTAACGAAAACTGTGCATGTGACAAAATGTGTGGATTTATTCGTTTTACCATAAGTCATCGCATTGCTCTGTGGCACTCGAGCTAGACAACTCCCAGTGGCAGCCATCTCTACGCAGCACAAGATGTATATCTTTGTTTAACTGTAGTGATATGTTGAGCAATGTAAGAATACCTGACTATAGTTTAAATATGTTACAATGGGTTTGTTTTATATACAAAAGCTTTTTTGTTTTGTTCTTATTATGTATTATTTATTTTATTTCATGGCACAACAATAAACATACCACCCAGCATTATAAGTTCGGGACGTGGCCTTTTTTACATAACTAATTGTTGGAATTTTACAGTTGGGCCATTACAACGAATTTATTTTGGTATCAAATCACCCCCACCCACCACAATTTAAACAGCAGTAGCATTGAGCAATTTTATAAGAACCAACCGCATTGCCATCGAGTCCACATCAAACTTTAAGACCTGCTGGTGTACAACTATGTATGTGTAGTGAGTCCAACTGAGTCGCAGACGTTTTTTTGGGAGCAACACTTTATTTAGCAACTTCAACATAACATCACACTCGGGTATCGAATGCCCATCTAACCACGCTACGGCAGAACTAGACACGGTTCGCTATCCCGGCCCGGACCACAAGCTGGGTCCCGGACCGCGTGGCAAGAGGCTTCTTCTCCCCGACGTGGATCTTCTTCACACCAGTACACGAAGAACCCCGAGCTCCTCACGGGGCCCCCGTTATATCCCCCTGGGCTGGGGCTGGCTCCGCCCTTCGCCCTGCTCACCTTCCAGATCTCTCGAGTTCTTTCTCGAAGGCTCCCGAGAGCTGTTTTAGACCACGTGACCGCCCAGCGACCCCCGTCCACCGGTTCCCCCCCTCCAATATCATCCGGTCACGTGTCAGAAGATCAACCAGCGTATCATGCCCCAACGTAACCCTGGCTGGCTGACGGTCCCTCACGCTCCCTCACCGGGAGCCCGCACCGCACACTGCTCGCGGTGCCACCGCGCTGACCAGTGCTCACCCAAGCCCCGCTAGGGCTGGTACTATGCCCCGTAAGAGGGCTACACATAATATCAACACATTATCCGCCGTGGCTTCGTAAGCCCAGCACCACACAGTGACAATCACAGTCACTACATATGTATGTATGGATCTTGATCCTTTTTGTACCATATGTAGCCAACCGTGCAAATCGGAGGTGCGGGGGAAGGACAACAAACTGTGCACAAAAAGCAGCTCTAAATAAAACTATTTTTAGTAGTGTCGTGTTTAGTAAAGCAGTGTATAGTAGTGTTGTATATATTGTGTTGTGAAAAATAATAATACAAATATATTTTTAATGTAAAACGTGGAAATGTATTAAATGATGCACATTTACGAAATTATGCAAATGTATGTAGTTATGCAAGTTATGCAAAATTTATAAAATAATTAAAAGGTGTGTGTTTAATGTCAATTGAGTGTAAGTATAATATGATCAATCGTATGTGTGATTAAATGTGTATAAAGTATTACGTCAAAATGTATATATATTCTCTATGTGTGTGTGTTAGTTTGTATTATGATCAATAGGTGTGCGTGTAGTTATGCGTATTATTAATATTGGCTCAGCTTCGTTGTCTTGGGGTGTATTCTGTGTATGTGGTTATTTGTGATCAATGTGTGTGTGATGTGACGCTCGGCTTCGTTGTCTTGGGGTGTATTACCAATCGTGATAATACAATGGTTCTCGCTTTAACTTTTACGTATTATAATTTTCGTGTAATTATGTCCGGTCTCAGGATTCAGGATACAGTTCTTATGATTAAGATATTATGCATGAACTTCGGAAGGAACCACTGACACTTTTCTGTGTTAAGCAACTGTAATATTTAAAAACACTCTAATATGCGAACACACTTATGATCGGAATTTCTTCAACAGTACTCCTGGAGATATCCTACTTATCGATCCATCCAATTTACGTTGTTAAACTGAGCAATAGCGATATGCTAACTCCTCATAGGAGTGCGACAATATACGATGATGCCATTGGGAACATGTGCCCAATGGCAAAAGTGGACATCAATGAAATAATTGGTAAGATTATGCAATTAAATAAATGTCCCGATACAATATTGTGCATGCGAATGTGTAGGTTTGGCTAATAGATGCTTATCAATTGGTTAATGGGACATCAATGACATCGCGGGCAAAATTATGTGATTAAAAAATTTTTCTCAAAACAATAATATTCATGTAAGTGTGTAGATTCGTAACATAGATGCTTATACATGTTTAGTGTGATATCAATGAATTCATTGGTAATATTACGTGATAAAAGAAAACGAATGACTAAAATATTTCTAAACGACCATATTCATGAAACTCAATGGACAGAACAATGCTTTTCATGACCAGCTAATAGTTAATACACGACATTGGAATGGCAACCCTTTGCGAAGCAAAAAAAAAACTTCTTGGAACAATTTTATTTGTACCGATATGCGCGTTGTGTGTGTTGGAGGGCATTCACCACAAGGTTCAATAATATAGCGGGCAGTATGGTTTGAGTTCTTAAGAGAGGTTTTTTGGGTTAGATCGCGTAAATATATAAATGTGTCGTTCAAACCCGCCACCACCCGACACAGCCAACTAGTAAGGGTTGTCATGTAAACAGAACATGCCAATTTGTCACTCGTACAGCACGCCGGTGTGTTGGAGAGCCAAGCCACAGCATAAAAAATCTGAGTACAACGTTTTGCCAGTAATTATGTAATGTAGTAACTCGGCGGGAGACGACTTCACGGGGAACACACTCTTTATTTTATCAAACTCGTTCACAGGTGACTAACACCTACTTTGTATCTCGGGTGACAAACACCCACTTAGTATCTCGGGTGACAAACACCCACTTAGTATCTCGGGTGACAAACACCCACTTAGCTACTTGGCGACTAACGCCCACTGAGCTACTCGGATGACCAACATCCACTTAGTATCTCGGGTGACAAACACCCACTTAGCTACTCGGCGACTAACGCCACTGAGCTACTCGGATGACCAACATCCACTTAGTATCTCGGGTGACAAACACCCACTTAGCTACTCGGCGACTAACGCCACTGAGCTACTCGGATGACCAACATCCACTTAGCTACTCGGCGACTAACGCCCCTGAGCTACTCGGGACACTCCCTGCCCGGGGTATCCGTCTCGACTGTGGGTCCCCAGCCCGACCCACGGGGGCGTCGGACCCCGGGTCCCACAGCCTCGCCTCCGAGCCACACAGGGCCCCGGTCCCCACAAGGACGGCGGGACTAGGGGTCTCGTGGCACTAGGTCTTCAGCTCCGTCTTCGGGTCTTCAACTGGGTAACTCTCCCCGAGTGCTCTCGCGCGTCCCCCTTTATACCCCACCTGCGGACGTCGCTGCGAGCACCCACTTATTCGACCAATCGCCGGGCGCTGGCTACGATCCTCTTTTCCCACATCTCATCGTGCCTCACCACTCACGCCGCGCCGCCCCGTCATCTGTCACTCCCGGCGCGCGCGTCCACACCACGCCCACAACGCGTGCCCAACCCCGCACCCCGCGCCGCCCCGTGATCCATCACTGTCACAGTCGGCGCACGTCAATACCACCACTACATCACCCCCTACCACATAGCTCGCAGCCGCCCCGGCTGCTATAAAAATATACAAACCCCCCTGTGTGCCCCGTAACACAACACAACAACAAGAACAACAACTAACCTAACAACACAACACGACGCGAACACTACCATCCGCAACCCTCAAGCAATGCCACCGCGACAATAGAACAATATATACAAACCGGCGAGTGACAATAGCAATGTGTATGCAAAAAGGAAAATAAATGGAAATTTTTTTTTTTTTCCTTCGACTCGTGCAGTGTCCCCTTTTTCTTCCGAGCGTCCCTACAACGGGACATTACCCCGGCAGAGGGGAACACCGGGCGAGCTCGGTGTAGAGAAAAAACGTCTTCATGAAAATTGTTGAGACCTAGCCCGAGTCCGCCTTGCCGGTCCGTCGTACGGCACCAGACGCGGTTGAACGTCCGGTGGTGCCGGCGGTTCAGGAAGACATCGGCCAGGCATCGAGGACTCGTGCGTGCCCCGGGGTTCAGGCTCTCGACGGTCAGCAGCCGTCAAGCCCGAGGCACCTGGGGGTGGGTCAGGTGGAGACACGTGAGGATCAGCCTGCGACACCTCCCTCCCCGAGTCGACGGTCACATCACACGCCCGGTCGTCACGGCACAGAACGGGGTCACACGGTGCCGCATAGGGCTTCAGTCGGGAGGGGTGCACGTACCAACGGCGTTTCCCCCATTTAATCTGTATACTCTGGGGTCGTGCAACCCGCACAATTTCCACCGGTCCCCTCCAAGGTCTCAACAACTTGGGGGACGTAGCCAACGGTGCATGTGGACAATGCAGCCAGGCCCTATCGCCTGGTTTCCAATCATGCGTATGCACCCTCCGCTCATGCAATTTCTCGTTTGCAATTTGCCGCGACCGCGAATTCAACCTTGCCGCCTCCCGCGCTTCAGTCAATTTGGCGATATTAAATTTGATGTGGTCTGCCAATTTAGATTTTGCACGTGGCTGGGAAATCCCCAGTTGGACGTCCATGGCCGGATCGGCCTCCCGCCCATACATAAGAAAAAATGGGGAAAACCCCGTCGCCGCATGAGGGGCCATTCGATAGGCCGCGAGTACCCCCGGCACCTGTAAGTCCCAATCAACCTGATCGTCGCAGACCTGTTGGCACAACATAGACGTAATCGTCCTGTTCAGACGCTCAACCATCCCGTCAGTCTGCGGGTGGTAGGGGGAAGTACGCACTTTCTTTGTACCCAACAGGTCGCACACCTCGCGCAACAAAACGCTCGAAAAATTCTTCCCTTGATCCGTCAGCAAGCGTTCGGGGGCGCCCTTGTCCAACACATAACCCTGGACAAAGGCGTCCGCCACCGCCGCAGCCGACTGGTTGGCGAGCGGCCATGCCATAGGCCATCGGGTGAAGTATTCCACGCCAACCAGCAGGAACCTATTTCTCCTTGGTGTAGCCGGAAAGGGCCCCAAGATGTCCAACGCTACCAATTCGTTTATACGCGAAACCTGAATGGATTGCAGCGGTGGATTAGCTGCCAATGGTGGCGGTTTCCTTTTGGCGCACCCTACGCATCCCTTAAGAATATTCGCCACGTCGATACCCATCCCCGGCCAATAATAGTCTCGCTGGATTAGGGCGAGCGTTTTGTGAAAACCCAGATGCATGAGCCGTTCATGAGCTGCCAGAACAACCCTACCCCGCATAGCAACAGGCACAACGAGCACGTGACGCCGGGACATGTTGTCCCACCTCATCAAAAGGCCCTGTCTGCACACCCAGGAACCGACCCGCGCCTCCCCTTCTTCGGGAGCGCCAACTTTCCGACGTAGCGTAAGTAGGGAGCTGTCGGACATCTGGAGGCGGCCCCACTCAATGAGGGGCAACGACAACAGCGAATCCCTCCCCGTGGGGGCGTCCTCTCCCGGGTTGTCAGTGGCGGCGAGCGCAACTCCCGGGGTGCCGGCGACCGGGGGTTTGCACCGCGCCGATCCCAACAAACATGTGCAGTCCGTGCACGGCGGCAACCGCGACAAGGCGTCCGCGTTTGAGTGTCGCAACCCCTTGCGGTAAATCGTCGTGAATTGGTAGTCTTGAAGGACCTCCAACCATCGGGACAATTGGCCCGATGGCTGTGCCACGCGCATAGCATATTGTAGAGCCGCATGGTCCGTCCGGACCGTAAAATGACGGCCGTAAAGATACGGCCTGAATTGCTGTGTAAAAACCACAATGGCTAACAATTCACGACGAGTTACGCAATAGCGTTGTTCTGCGGGGGAAAGAACCCTACTACCGTAGGCGACCACCCGTTCAACCCCCCCGACCACCTGTGAGAGCACCCCCCCGATACCCGTATTGCTGGCGTCCGTGTCAAGCAAAAACGGTTGTGTGAAATCGGGGTAACACAAGGGGGGAGCCTGCACCAAGGCGTCACGGAGGGAGCAGAACGCAGCCTCCTCTTCCGCCCCCCAGTGAAACCTCACACCCTTAGCCATCAAAGCGTGCAGGGGCTTGGCTATGGTGGCAAATTGCTTGACAAAACGACGGTAATAGGAGGCAAAACCAATGAAACTACGAACCTCCGTGACCGAGGTTGGCGTTGGCCATGAGCTGACGCAATGCGTCTTAGCAGGGTCCGTCGAGATCCCTGAACGACTCACGATATGGCCCAAATACCTGACCAATTCCCGAAGCAGAAAACATTTAGCCGGTTTAAATTTAAGCTTAGCGGAACGCATCCTGAGGAACACCGCTCTCAGTCGCTGGAGGTGCTCCTCGAAAGTCCGACTAAAGACGATGATATCGTCAAGATAAATCAAACAGGTATCCCATTGGAGGCCCGACAAAACCAATTCCATGAGTCTCTGGAACGTGGCGGGAGCGGAATGTAAGCCCATGGGCAACCGGTTGAATTCAAATAGGCCCCCAGGTGTCCGGAAAGCAGTTTTAGGTTTAGACTCGTTATCGAGTGGCAATTGCCAAAATCCAGAAAGCAGATCGAGTGTGGAAAAAAACTGCGCTCCCGCCAAGGCATCCAGCGACTCATCCATCCTGGGGAGCGGATACGCATCCGCCATCGAGATTTTGTTTAAGCGGCGGAAATCGACACAAAACCGCAAGGACCCGTCCTGTTTCTTTACTAGGACAATAGGAGCACCCCACGGACTAGAAGAGGGCGAAATGATATCGGCCGCCAACATATCATTAACCGCCGATTGCACATGTTCCTTCTCGGCTGGGCTGAGCCGGAAGGGATTCTGACGAATAGGGGCCGCGTCCCCTGTAGCTATGTGGTGGCGCAACAGGTCAGTGCAGCCGATATCGTACTTATGTTTGCTGAACACGTCAGCAAACTCGATGAGCAAACCCCTCAATGCTCCCAATTGCACCCCGGACAAGTTAGCAGAACCCGCACACAGCGAGTCCAACCACTCAGTCCCCTCATCACTTTGAGGATGCGACTTGACAGTGAAATCTGCTTGAGCCACGAGCCGTTCCTCAACGGGTAGCGGCGCGGCGTGAGCCAGCACCGTTCCCTGCGCAATTACGGCCGGCCGCGACCCCGTATTCAGGACCATTACGAACGGCTCACTGTCCCCTCTCACCATGGTTTGAGCAACCGCTAAGTCGAGGCCCTTACTGGCTCTGTTTGACGGCCCCAACAGCACCCCCTGTGCCTCCGCACCCACCTCGAGTGGCTTCCTGAACCGAAGGGGTACTAACATTTGCGATCCCGGGGGCACCCGTACAGTGTGAGTCGCCAGCGCCTGCACCGTCGCACAAACCGTGCGCACTTTGGTAGGGCTCGACAAGAACGCAACCCGCCGACCTGACGGAAGCTCTATGCAGGCCTGATCTATAAGAATTTTGATGGGCATTTTGGACAAAAAGTCCGTACCTAGCAAACAGGGAACGGCCAGCGATGATGATACAAAAATAGGGCCCGCTAATTTAATGTCACCAATGCAAATAGTCGCCCGAATCTGGCCGATGATCCCCAGGGATCCCCCATTTGCCGCATAAAATGGCACGTCTACTGGCAGAAGGGGTCTACTTTGGACGGGAAGAATGTTATAAATAAGGTCCGAGATGATGGTGGCCGACGCACCCGTGTCAACAAGCACCCGGACCTCAACCCCGTCAATGAACCCCGTTACCACGGACGACCCGGCCGACGCAGCCACGATCCTGTGGGCCAATTCGGACCACTCGACTGCTTGCGGGCCGCGTACGGACCCCCCTCGCCGAATTGAACCCCCGGCACCCAGCCGCGAACCCCCCACCGCGAAGCGGCGACCCGAATGTGCCGTGTTTGTGGACCGAACGTGTGAGGTGCCGCGACTTGCCGGGTTTTGTTGGGATGACTTGTGGCCCTGGTCGTCGTCCCGACGTGGTCCTGTGGCGCGCTGACGCGGGGCCCGGCACCCGGCTGCGACGTGACCCCGAAGGCCGCAGTTGTAGCAGACGACGGACGTCGTAGGTTTCGGTTGCTCCAGCTTGCGGGGCGAACGTGTGGGCGAACGACCTCCCGTTCTCCACTCCCCCGGACGCGATGCAGCGAAGGCCTGCTCCTGCACCGCAGCTGGCTGAGGTTCGGCGATCGTGGCGGCCAGTGCCGCGTTCCCCGCCCATTTGCAGACGACCCCCGGCTTGCGTTTGAGGACCTCGTACGCGTGAATGCTCGTGGCGATCGCCAGGGAGCAGATATCCATCTCGTCTGCCACGTTGATGGGGACCCCCAACTCGTGGGCCAACACCAGCAGCTGCTCCGTCACCATGGCGTCCTTCCCCTCCTTATCCATGCGGGGAAAAGCTGCGTCCGCCAAGGCGAGTAGTGCCGTGCGGTAGGCTAGCGTCGTTTCCCCAGCCACCTTCCGCCGATCGTAGAACTGGTGGCGACACGTGGAGGGCGGCCCGAACACCTTCGCCATCAGGTGTAGTGCGGCCTGGAGCGTAGAGCGGGACGACCTTGCAGCAGATGTGAAGGCTGCAAGCGCGTCGTCGTCAAGCATCGCTGGCAACGCACGCAGGGCAGTGGTGTCGGACCACCCCGACATCTCCTGATGAGCGAGGAACCTTCGTTGGAAGGCTCCCCAGTCGCCCCCATCCGCCTTGAACGCCGACAGCGCGGGCAATCTTTGCTGGAGGACCCGATCGTCGTCGACGTCGGAGAGATTTTCCCGCGCTCCGCTGGAGTTGTGTAAAATGTCGGCTCGGTTGTCAGGCGCAAAATGGAGGGCTCCGGCGCGCGCTGATGACGTGGGCTGCGCTGCGCGGAGGTGTCCGGCCACGTGGCGTCCGTCTTTCCCGCCAATAGGTGGCGGCCCCCCAAAAACGGCGGCAACTTCCAGACTTTTGGCGCGAAGCGCCTTTTGGCGGGAATCCTCCAACGTCGCTTCCTCCACGAACCCCGCAGCCGTTTTTCCGCTCGCCGGAACGGAGATGTCGGCCAAGACAGCGGCGGCGGCGAGTAGCAACTCCGCCAACCGGGAGTGCGCGTCCTGGAGGCTGGTGTCGGAGGCAAGCGGAGCGTCGGCCATCACCGCGAAGTGCTGCATCGGCGGCAACTCCTCGTCCTCTACTCCCGAGGTCGGTGTCCCCGGTACGCCGTCGTCATCCCGACCTCGCTCGTGGGTACGGGTAGTCTTCCTTGTGTCCATACTTCTTGAAGACAGGTTTACTTCTGACGCCAGTTGTAATGTAGTAACTCGGCGGGAGACGACTTCACGGGGAACACACTCTTTATTTTATCAAACTCGTTCACAGGTGACTAACACCTACTTTGTATCTCGGGTGACAAACACCCACTTAGTATCTCGGGTGACAAACACCCACTTAGTATCTCGGGTGACAAACACCCACTTAGCTACTTGGCGACTAACGCCCACTGAGCTACTCGGATGACCAACATCCACTTAGTATCTCGGGTGACAAACACCCACTTAGCTACTCGGCGACTAACGCCACTGAGCTACTCGGATGACCAACATCCACTTAGTATCTCGGGTGACAAACACCCACTTAGCTACTCGGCGACTAACGCCACTGAGCTACTCGGATGACCAACATCCACTTAGCTACTCGGCGACTAACGCCCCTGAGCTACTCGGGACACTCCCTGCCCGGGGTATCCGTCTCGACTGTGGGTCCCCAGCCCGACCCACGGGGGCGTCGGACCCCGGGTCCCACAGCCTCGCCTCCGAGCCACACAGGGCCCCGGTCCCCACAAGGACGGCGGGACTAGGGGTCTCGTGGCACTAGGTCTTCAGCTCCGTCTTCGGGTCTTCAACTGGGTAACTCTCCCCGAGTGCTCTCGCGCGTCCCCCTTTATACCCCACCTGCGGACGTCGCTGCGAGCACCCACTTATTCGACCAATCGCCGGGCGCTGGCTACGATCCTCTTTTCCCACATCTCATCGTGCCTCACCACTCACGCCGCGCCGCCCCGTCATCTGTCACTCCCGGCGCGCGCGTCCACACCACGCCCACAACGCGTGCCCAACCCCGCACCCCGCGCCGCCCCGTGATCCATCACTGTCACAGTCGGCGCACGTCAATACCACCACTACAATTACAACTAGCTTCATCAAGCGACAGCCAGATTTGTGTTGATTTGCAAATTCCTTTGTCAAGGCGCTCTTCCCCCCCTAATCCAGCTTAAATATACGCTGCCAAGCTTGGTGGTGTTCATTCAGATGCTGTCTTTCCGACAGACCTGTTCTTCACCTGAGGACGGCTGCTTGTGTTGTGGCCGAAACGTCGTGAGATTTGTATTTTATTATGTTATATTTTTTTATTATTTTATTATTTCCTTTCTACGTAACTTTACCGAAAGAACCAAGAAGAGTATTAAATTTGTATACGATTGTAAAGGTGTAGTATGGGAACGTGACGTCATACGCGCTTTGAAGTGCGATGACGTCATATAACCTGGGGTACTTAAGGGGGGCCCCGTGACAAAAGCGGGGTCATTGTGGAAACCCGGGATGGAGAGCAGTTGAAGGGAGCGGAAGAGACAGCCAGAGGTAGAGCTCAATACGTTTTTAGAAGCCGGCTGTAGTTAAGGACGGCGAAGAGACAGTCAGTAGGCTAGCAGTAGAGAGAGCTAAGGGTCCAAGGGAAGGAACGAGTGTAGGACACCTACCCCTGGTGGCTAACTACTTTGTTAATAAACTGGCGAAAGCCCTTACTTGAAGACCTGCCTCAGCGTCGTCATTTACAACACAACACTGTTATTATGTTACGATAACATTTATGATAATATAGAGAGAAAAGTTTTTTGGGTACAAAGATATCGAACAGCCATTTTTGAGCAGGGAGGGATAATGAATCATGGAGTACCTACTAAATATCCGTCATTCGGCAAGCGTACAATAGCCAACGCGTCCTCCATGATTCATTATTCCTCAATGAAATTTTAGTTCCTTGTACCCAGAAAATAACGTCATGCTTCTTTTCGCAATTATCCTACTATGAACCATGAGTGGCTGCATTTAACCATTTAGGATCTTTAATTAAACTACGGAGTTCCCTTATGGAATTTTTTTTAAAACCGCTCATGATTCAGTATATCGTGGGCACGATTAAGTATTTTACGTGCAAAAAATTAAAAATAAATCAATTTAAGGAGCAGTTTGCTTCTCCATGGGAGAATAGAGAAGCATAATTTTTTGTTATTATTTTTATTATTGTTATTAAACATTTTAATTCTGATGATTCTACCAGGGCTTTTCATTGTGTGGAATGAATATGTGATTGTTATAATTGAACTCTCCATTTTGCTTCGTTCTACTATAAAGTTTCAAGTATTTTTTATAGTTGTAATTACTTTTAATATTTGATAATTATAACAGCATTTCAATATTATATTCTGAACATCTGCAGTTTTAGTTAAGACGATGGATATTTTCCAGTGAATATTATGCTAAATTGAAGCTTTCAAACGCCTTTTTAATACAGGTTTTCTCCAACAACATCATAGCGTAGCACCACATTAAATACGCACTACAATGACAATAGTTTAAAGTGATTTGAAGCATGTTTATTTTCAAAATGGAATTATGGTTTTAAAGGGTGGGGCATATTTGAGGGGAGTCTGACTTTTTGTGACGCCGTGTGATAAGGGGGGGAGGGGGGGGATAAAAAATCGGCCAAAATCGCGTGACGTCATTTATAGACGGCCCCCTAGGCCTGTTGTCGTCCAGAGTAGGTCCCGGGTTAGGACCCAGTTGGGGGTGGAGTGAGATGGGTGATGTTAGAGCCGACTAAACATTGCATAAGAGAGGGGTTGAAGGCCACAGCGGCTTGATTAAATATACGTTTTAATAAATGTTTTCTCCTACAACATCAGAGTGCAGCCCCACATTAAATACGCACTACAATGACAATAGTTTAAAGCGATTTGAAGCATGTTTTATTTTCAAAATGGAAATATGGTTTTGGGGGAAGGCGTGGCAGAGCTTTGTGACGTCATAATTGAGGGGTGGTCCGACTTTTTGTGACGCCGTGTGACGAGGGGGGGGGGTCAAAAATCGTCCAAAATCGCGTGACTGCATTTATGGACGGCCCCCAATGAGGATAATGGGGCTAACCGGTTTAACATGGACAGAGCCCTGCCTGGGAGCAGCGGATTATGGAGGTAAAACGGAGGCGGTATCATGGAAAGATTTGAAAGAAAATTACCAACGGATGGTGGGCAGCCAGGAGTGAGACTGGGTGGGAAGGCTGTTAAAATATCTTCAGAGATGCAACGAATCACACAGCACAGACTTGTACAGTACTTTTCAAGGGCACGTATCTTCAGAGAGCAACTATTAAGTGACTCCACACTGGCCTGTACAGTACCCAGTGCACGCCAGGGATATTGGATGCTCACTTGCTCCGTCTCCTTCTCTCCATCCCAGCCGTGGCCGCTCCTTCTTGTCCCCCCGCTCGTGCTTCTCCTCTCCCTTCCCTTTGTCTTCATCATCCCCATCCACCCAGCCTCACAGTCCTCCTACCCCCCTCCCCACACACTTCTTGTTGCCATTGTTTAGAAACTGGTAATACTTCTATCTAACTCTCCCCCACTCCCCTCCCATCTAACACTGTCGCTTGGGTTCACGACTGTAGCCCCCATCGGTGGCTACGCTGACAAAAAGAGTCCCATAGAAGTGCACTGTGTTATCCATTATCCACCACTGGTATCCTATTATTGTAATAGTGTATGGTGTATATAATGTTAGTGCTTTAGACAGTTACGCTTGTACGAATGTAGTGCAGTGGTTCTCAACTGGGGGTATGCCGACCTCTGGGGGTACACGTGGCAATGTTCCAGGGGGTACGTGAGGTGATTTATGAATGTGTGAAATTATATCATAACGTGAGTGGCCTTGGTGAATAATCATGTTGTATGAATCTGCCAACATAAAATAACTACGATAAAAATTTAATCCGTATGGTAACCTAGAATGATATGAATAACTTTTTAAACTCATTGGTCGGAAACAATTCGGGTTTCCAAGAGTAACCGGCAAGTGTGAACAAATAACGTCACAAACTCAGATTGTCCGTAGAATGTGTTATTTACTTGCAGTTACTTAACTAATTAGAATATACCTCACAACAGGGGCAGTTGGTTAAGCTTTATTCATGTTCATTATTAAAACATGTATTTCTCATAACCATGTTGGGTCAAGCAAGGGGGTATGTCGTTGAAACTAAACTCATCAAGGGTGAGGGGGTAGACAGTAGTAGCCAAACAAGGTTGAGAATAACCACTGCTCTACACTATAACAATTGGGTGCTGTTAGTTCCATTGCATGAAGCAACTACTGCAAATAAACAAAAATAACTTCCCCGTTCGGTTGCCGAATGCCCAACCATTGCCGTGACGCAACGCGAACCGGCGAAACGGAATGCATTCACAAGGGCGTCTCCAGCCCAACCCTGCTTACAGACACTCGCAGCTGAATTGCTGCTTCACGTATTTGATAGGCGGCTCACATGACAGAAGGTTATGCGCGAAACTACATAGCGTTTCAGATAGATTGTGGTCGTGTGCTTCCTCGCAGGGAATTTTGCAGAGAACCTTTCAGGTAAGGACCACGCTAAATACTGAAGATGTTGATACATTCATTTATTCGGTTACTGATGTAGTGTTGTTGTTGTTGTTACCAATCCATAGGCGAGTGTCATGTTTGCAGTGGCAAGCTTGCTACGTTAATAACAAGGTGACCTGAGTTTTACTCTTCGCCACAGTTCAATTTATATTTGAATCTGTCCCGAGGCCCTCCTCCATCCAAATCGCACTGCGCAGCCTGGCAACGTCAGAGCAACAACCCCCATCCTGAGGTGGATTGACAGAGGGTTGCACTTAATTCGCATTACGTTTGTATGTGAGCAGATATGTGCGCAGGCGTCAGAGCCAACACTTAAACATGGACAATATACCGCTTAAAGATTGTACCCAGTTTCCTCGAATACGCCTGTCGAGCAGTGCCGGATGAAGCTAGTGTGGGTCCTGCAGCATATGTTATGAAGGTGCCCTTGAAAGTTCGGGGCCAGTAGCATATGCTACTTTTGCTACTAAGATAATCCGTCTGCTGTCGAAGCGTATCGTTCGTGTCCTTTGTCCTTGTGGCTGTGCTTCTTCATCGTTCTGTGCCTGAAGTATCTCCAATAATATTTTAGTGCCTGCGTGACTGCGACTGTGCCGTGGTGTATGAATGATGAACTTTTTTTGCACCATCCACAGCCAACCGCGAGATGATGGTTTATTCTCCTTGACGAATTTGGTTAGCTCACATTACCTACATTTCAATCCAGGTCGTCAGTTCGTAAAATGTATTAACAGAAAATATGCCTCTTCCAGATATTAATCCCTCTGCATACAAAAAAATAAATTATTAACACATAGTATCGATATGGACGAGAGTTTTACTTGTGTTGAAGTAATGCTGCTGTAAATATAGACTCCAATAGGGCCATGTGCCGATGGGATGCGTAAAATATTTTGCATTGTCCATGTAGAGTGACAGACGTGTATTGCTGTTTCTATTTAATTTGCGTTATTCACATCCACAACGAAGCTCATGATTATTTTGTGCTCCGTATGGTAATAATTTTTGCGACGATCGAATGTAATTGGGGATTGCCTAATGGACATCTAGTGATTCACTAAGACCGACCTCGAGCTGATGAGAGGCAGCATGTCGAAACCGGTGTAGAGTTTTATTTTCGTTAAAGCAATGTTGCCGATATGTCATTAAACACACATACACATTTTTACTGATTATTTAACGCTCTCGAATTAATGTTTCACGTGGTTTTCCAAGTACACGTAAACCCATAGGTGCATAAAAAAAAACTTAAATAACAACGCACGATATGTGTCTGTGCTGTAATTCACCTGAATCTGATTTCGGTCTGCAGCTAGAATCATATTTGAACCGGTTATGGTCCTGCCTCCTCCAACAACCTGCTTTGACAAAGCATGGCAAGTTAAGGGCAAATAATCCACATAAATCTCTTACCCATGAACTTGACCGCATGATCCCTGTTTTACGTTTCCTTAATTTGGCTTCCTATTCAATCTCGAATCAATTATATAAATCGCTCTCTTTGTTTAATTTGGCATGGGCTTACTTGCTCATGCTTACCTTTATGCCCCCCATTCTGCCTACGCCTCTTCCTCATCTGGCCTAGGAGTTACTTATTACACTCACACACAAAATGCAAGACTGTTGATGGACGAGTCTACTTATAACACATTTGCATCTCCTTCAGTCTGGAATGCAGTCCCACTCCATACATGGGCCATACGGTCGCGAGACGTTAACTACCTGTAGCGAGGTGCAATGCTTTGATTGGTGTAGACCTCCTGCTGGTGTCGGAGCCTTCTCCTACATTAACATTAGCTGCCCCCTCCATCTCTAAACCTTTATAAACAGCTTGCCCTCAGAGGCTAACCTCCCTGTTCCTGATGACAACTGCTTGTGTTGCGATCGAAACATCGTGATATTTTTATTATTTATATTACTTTCTTTCATTTTTATTGTTATTATTTTATTGTTATTATTTTTTCTTTCTACGCGACTTTACCGAAATAACCATGGAATATTGAATTATTCTGCACATTCAGTATTTTTTTCAAATATTATACAGCATTTAGAGATGCAACTATCTGAATTATGCCATGTTATTATGATATAAAATCATGTGATGATTGTAATCGAAACGCGAATGGACCAACAAAGGGCTATCTTGTGTTTGCCTTTGTACTATTGTATCAACATTTTAGAGTGTCGCAATGTAACTCCTACAGGACAGGTGCTGATGATGCATCACTCTCGGTGGCTCATTTGGCTTCTGCTTCAACCTGTCCTCGCATATCAACTCGGTGAAGTATTTTCTCCATTAACGTCGCCGTTGTTGTAATTAAAACTCAACCATTTAAAACATGTATATAGATACATGCAATAATAATAATCATGATAGTTAAAATTAACACCTCTTTATAGCACTGCTCTGTTTCTGTGGCCAGCACCAAGCCCGGCCCTCTTTGTCCCTCTAGTGGTGATGTTTATATATTGCACCAGGTTATCATTTGAGGCTGAGTCGACCTAGAGGAGGCCCAGGAATAGTTCAGATAAATTGTCTATGGTGTTGGTGGCCGTAAGCAGGAAACGATTTCGGGTCGCCAGGTTCATATCATAGCATGCTAACCACTGCGCCACCGCTCTCCATATACACAAGCACAGAAAAAACATCTTCTTATCTCATTTTAATTTATATAGCGGCTTGACCATGGCACTTAACAAATAATTAGCATTTTTGTTACAGCAGAACGGTGTGATGAGATGAGTTGATGAGAAGGATGGTAGTGCGTGTTGAATATGATGCTGCACAAAATAAATGATGGATGTGACAATGAGTGGTCAATGATGAGCAAGTGTGATGAATTTGTATGGAAGTTGGGAAAGAGGATGATGGTGTTAATGATGGGGACGAGATGGGGAAGATGAGTTTGGGTAAGTGAGGGAAAGTGAGCTTTAAGAGAAGAACGAAAAAGAGACAGTGAAGCTGATTATTAGAGGTGTATGGGCAGTTATTGTTCCAGTGTAATGGGGGCAATCGTGATTGGGCACAATGAGGAGGGGGAACAGAAACAGCTGGAATTGTAAATTGAGATGAGCAATGATCTGTTAGTGCCTTCCCCTCGTCCCAGTCTTAAGCCATGAAGGGCTTAGTCGTATCAGAGCCGGCATGTGCCCCGTTCAATCTGAAGGCTTAAATATATTTCCTGCACCAGTATCCCAAGCCCTTACCACAGTGTTCGTTCACTATTGAAGAGAGAGAACGACTCAGAGGCGCGAGAAGGACCCACGTATAATCAACAAGTCAGCCATGTGGTGAGCCGGAGACAATATTTCCCCAAGCTCTGCGATCCTCTACATATTAACGTGCTATCGGCCCATTCATGTTTTACATGTTAGATGATAAATTGAGCATAAGGGAAAACCCACGCGTGTGAGGAGGAAACACTCTATCCAATTCACATATAGCAGGTTGGGTCCACATATTTACTCTACTGCATTCTCCTGGCGAGCCAGGGCATGTCTCATCCTCGATGCCCAGTGGAAGGGAGTTTCACAACATTCTTGTGATCCACCAACCCCTCCCCTCTGCAGTGCTGCATTATAGGTATATGCCACCACCGCGCAAGCAAACTGGTTTCTTTGATACAAATCGCAGGAAAGCCATCCTGAAAGCAGATATTCTAACTCCTTCTCTGAATCCATAAAATCGTTTTTTTGTTTGGGTTAGATCGCATAAATATAAATATGTAATTAAACCCACCACCACCCGAAACAGCCAATAAGCAAGGTTTGTCACGCAAACAAAATATGCAAATTAGTTACTAGTTCAGCACACCGGTGTCTTGGAGAGTAATTGTAAACTACATTTACAATTCGAGTACGACATTTCGTCCTTAATTACAACCAGCCCTATCAGGCGATAGCCAGAATTGTGGAGTAATCTTCCTGTTTCGGTCCTTAAATAGAGGGGTTAGTTTGATCATTCGCCGGTAGCGATGGTTGGTGGATCAGAAAAATGTTTCGAAACTCGTTTCTCGTGGGCATCGTGGAGGTGACACACCCTGGCTCACGGGCAAAAGGCGATGCAGAAAAAAGTGGACTCCACCTGTCACCTACTCTGTCTGTATGTGATTTTGTTCCTCAATGTAAGCACTCATTATTTTCCAATAACACCTTTGATATATAGAGGCTCACAAAGATTGGGTAATCATTGGCGTCGACTCATTGTGTGGCTGCCTTCCCGCGTGTCTGTGGTTCCTCTTCGCACCTCTGAGTTGTCCTGCCACTATGCCAGTGAACGAATACTGTGCAGCACGTTACACGTTGAAACTGTTATATTATGTTTTGTGATATCACGTCTCAGACTCTCCACCCACTATGCGGAATTAATCAAGAGTTGTATGCTACACATCAAATATTTTAACCGACCTTGAAATTGTGGGTTCACTCTTTTTCAGTGAGCACAACTCCAACGACCCAAGCAGGTAAGCATTTACATTTGTCAACCTAATATTGGCTCCAAGCATGCCTTTATGTGGGAGGTTAAAGGGTATTTGCCCGGCATGTGTTGGCTAATGACACTGCTTGTGCTAGAGGGACCTCCAGCACACACGCTTGTAAAAAAACACGCTCAAAATTAACCGTGCAAATATAATAAGAGGCGCCAGTAAAGGCCAGGTACAGGTGAAGTTCTATGCTTTGGTTTAACAGGGATGTAAAGAGGGGGAGTGAAGGGAGGAAACCAAGTTGTAGACGAGTGGCAAGGCTAATCCAGAATTGTGACGCAGCATTTTTTTTTGTAGGAATGAAGAGACAATTCTGAGGATACGGGAAGGAGTTAGAGGAACTCAGTAGTCCTTTAGGCAACTGGCAGATTTGTTAAAGAGGACCTTGGGATGAAGATATCCGGGAGGGGCAAATTTGAATAAATGTACAGGTTACAATGATGAGTTATATAGAGGACGTCAAGGGAAACATGTATAGAAAAACATAACTCTGGTATTATTTTTTTGTTGTTGTTGAACGTGAACAGTTTTTGTATATCTGCAAAGGAGTGGATTAAATTGTCCGTGGAAGATAATGAGTCGTTAATGAAAAGAACATTTATGTTAGAGACAAAACAGAGCTATGTGGATCACCAGAGTTAATTGTGAAGCTATCAGTTTTGCTATCAATAACTGCTGCATATGATAATTGTTTTTTTTACCCTTTTATCTGGCAATAAAACTGACACCTTTTTTACAAGGAGTCATGTTTGCATTGACCACAATACCTGTGGTCGGAATGCAAACAAAAAACACAACTCTGATAATGTATGCACTTTCCTTGAAATTGATTGGTCCACACCCGAGACAGCTTTCCTTAGAGCCTAGTCTCACATGGTGTTGGACCAGATGACGCCAAAAGGCGCACAACTCAAAGACAATGCACCATCAGAGTACGATAGCTCGGGGTAAGCATTTACACCATTGGAACTGCTGCATATGTTAACCTATCAGAAAGTTATACATTTTATCCTGCAGTTTAGAGTAATTGTTAAATAATACTAGCTTCGCAAGTAGTGTGGGATGCCAGACACGACCAAATACTTTAGAAATGCCAAGGCCTATTATCATAAACTCTCCAACCGGGCCAAGCCTTGAGCCCCATATATAATTTACATAAGCTAACAAGTCACCTGCAAATCGTTCTTTATTAAATCCATTCGAATGATTACGTGAGAATGTATGTCTATAAGCAACGGATACTCAGATTGTAGTCTGCCAATCAGATGTCTTAAAAGAGGTTTTTGCAGGTGTTACCTGGGTAGAATTGAGTTGCCTGCTGTGTCCGTGAGATGTGACAGACTGAAAGACTCGAGAAAAGTAAACAATTTGCTTCCCAAGCGGCCACATTCACACCATTCACATACAGGAATGCACAGTATAATACATGCAAGTTAAGGTCAGCTATTCATCTCACAAAACCCACTCTACTTTTTCACTACACATGACAGCATCTCTAACACCTCAGTTTTTCCGGAATAATGAAAATTTGCCTGACGTGTTTATACCTATTTTTGGTTCTTTCGGTAAAGTCACGTAGAAGGTAAATAATAAAATAATAAAAATAAAACATAATACAATTTAATTCTCACGACGTTTCGGCCACAACGCAAGCAGCCGTCCTCAGATGAAGAAAGAGAGCTGTCGGAAAGACAGCGTCCTAATGAACACTGCTAAGCTTGGCAGCGTATTTTAAGCTGGGTGGGAGGAGTAGAGCGCCTTGAGAAAGGAGTTTACATATCAACAAAGAATGAAGCATATTGATGACAAATGCAGATATGGGATTAGTCACTCCTTGTGGAATGTGTAGGCGGTGGGGAGTCTCAAAGTCATATTATGCTAATATATTATATAGGATGAGCAGTAATAAAGGGAGATACATTTTAATAATAAAGAACTGCAACAGCCCAAACCACTGCGTATCAAGCTAGTGCATTATTCGGAAAACAAAAAGAGGAGTTTCTAAAGAACTACACATACCCTACTACCATACAATTAACCGATGTGAAACAACTACATCAATATAATCAATGTACTCAATATACTCTCAAATAAGCTGAGCTGTTAACATTAAGTAACTGGGTATACACTACACTATATAATGACTACCATATAGTAAACTGATAAAAAAAAATATAAATTGCATCAAAATAATCAATTAACTCAATATACTCTCCAATAAGCCGAGCTACTAACAATAAGTCATTTACATTACACTTCTATGTGGAAAAAAGTGGCGGTTTTTTTCTTTAACGTTAGCACCACGGAAAGCGGCGAGCGTTGTTCAGACGGACGAGTCCATCTATGCTTGGAACGGAGAAGGGGGGAGATAGAGAGAAACAACCACGGTGCGCTACTCTGTCCTGTGCGGCGTTACAACTATGCTATAAACTAGACTACTATACATTACAATATTATACCTTCGAATCTAAACTACACTGTATGATATTGTATACACAGCCCAATATAAGCTCTAACATTATGCATTATATTGATATGCCTCCAACTAAACTGGTTTCTACATCACACGACTATACACCGTACTATACACTGCCATAGACAAACCCCAACATTGAAGTATACACTGCGTTCCTATACACTACCCTATACCTTAGACTATACATTGTAATATTACACTATGTATTATTCTACAAACCCTATCTTATACCACACTGCTGTATATTCACTATACAATTACGATAATATACATTATCTTATACATTCTATTAAACATTACACTATTGATTATTATACAATCTACTTTACACCATACCATTGACTGTTGCGTGAAAGGTACTAAGAGGAAGCAAAGAAATATGTCAGTGGGAGAGTGGTAGCAGGAAACTTGCAGCGGAGCAAAGACTCCGATCCGTGAAGAGGATACAAAAGCTATATAGTCAATGCCAGCGAATCGAATGCGGTCTGAAAGTCACTGTAAACGTGAACACAATCAATTAAGACCCAAAATAGTTTATCACGTCCTTTCAATGATTGCTGAGCCAGAATCCATCTTCTCAGTTGAAATTGTCTCTGTGTTTGTATATGTTGATGGCCTCATGAACGAATCTCTCATGGTAGCCGGATGGCTTGCAGAGAACCTCTGTCTTGGAGAAGTCAATGTCATGTGAGCCCACTGAATTATAACAATGGTCTGTCACGGCTGAGGTGTTGGTCTTACCGTGTTTCAGGTCTGCTTTGTTTTCACGGATGCGGTCCGAGACATGTCGTTTGGTTTCTCCAATGTAACTGCTACTACATAGGGAACTTAGTTTGAAGACGCCAGGGTACTGTATTTCTGGAATCACATCTTTTACAGATAGGACCAGATCACGGATTTTTTGTACTGTGTCGAATCGGACCTGGATCTTGTGTTTATTAAGGATTTTGGAGATCTTTTTCTTTTTTTGTGACCCACACAATGTACGGTAAGGTGATGGTTTTGAATGGCTCCTCAAAAGGATCTTTCTTCATGGTTGGAATGATGGCTTTGCGGATTGTGTAGTCGGAGTAACCATTAGCCCTGAGAGCTTGGTGTACGTGCTTGAGTTCACTGGCAATGTGTTCCTTGTCGGAGATGCATTGCGCTCTATGGTGTAGAGTTTTGACGAGGGGATTCTTCTGGGATGGATGGTGGTGGGAATCCGGTTTTAGGTAAGCATCTATATGGGTAGCTTTCCTGTAGACAGAGTGGCTCATTGAACCATCAGGTTTCTTTTTTATTAGGATATCCAAAAAAGGTAGCTTGCCATCTTTTTAGACTTCCATGGTGAATCTGATGGCTGGATGTATGGAATTGATGTGGTCGAGGAATTGGTCTAGAGCAGGCCGGCCATGTGGCCAGATGACAAAAGTGTCATCCACGTACCTCTTCCATACAGTCGGGCATAGAGTGGCAGTCTGGATGGCGTCAGTCTCAAATTTCTCCATGAAAACGTTGGCTACAACTGGAGATAGGGGGGGGCCCATTGGGGTGCCCTCAGTTTGTTTGTAGAAAGTTCCATTCCAGATGAAGTATGTGTTGGTTAAGCAGTGTCTCACCAGGGGAGGTACCTCAGTATTCAGTCCTTGATGAACTAAATCTTCAATGATTGCGATGGTGTCAGATATGTTTATACATACGTGACAAAAGCCCGGTTCATCATTTCACATGACGTGTTATTTCTAAGAACAGATTAAGTTTACCTTCATCTTGTCCCCATCCTCCTACAGTCTCTACAACAACAAGACCATGGCAAGGTAATGGCACATAAACACTCACACAGCGGGACAAGACACGCAAACCATTAATCGGGGGTATAGGAGCTCCATTAGTAAATACGACTGTAAAGTGTATCAGATGAACGTTTGTCTACAGTACATGATCAGATTATAGTAGGATACCGTTAATTCATTGCAACGAGGTAAGTGTGTAAACGCAGCTAAGATGGTGCATGGCAGCATCTCCCCTCTGTTGGGTCCCTCCCCAAGCGTGACGCTTTCATCGAAGAAAATGAGGCACAAGTATGAATGTTGATTAGTGGAGATTTGTTGATAAGCAAGTATGGCATATGACGAGAGAATAACAACGTGACACTCGTTGCTTTAGGTGTGCAGTGGCAATTGGCTAGTTTTCTGTAACACCCAACAGAAGAAAATGACATCACCAGACGGTAGGACTGAAACACTGATCTATTGCACCAGGGTTATTCCAACTAGTGGTCTGCAGGACAGATGAGGCCCTCAAAGGCTCTTGGAGTGGTCCTCAGAACTATGGCTTACTGAGAAATTTGGCCTGCTGCGAATTGTTCGGGTTAAAATGAGTAAAATAGTAGATGAGATATCTGGTGGTCACGGGCACAGATGTTGTGAGTTTATGATACCATGTCGTTTGTACACGTAGGCTGCAAGCACACGGTAATGTTATATCAGAATTAGAATATGTATTTATACTGGAGGAATCCGATGAGCGATAAAGTTATTTTTCACAGATGTCCAGTAGTGGTGGGTGAGAACGTTACAACAACAATATATAAAAACGATAGTAGTGCAATATACAAGCATGGTAAATAAATCACCCAAAAAACATACAAATACAACTAAACCATCCCCATCCTACCAGGTAAAGACCACTGAAGTATTTTTCAGAAACGACCTGGCTACAAATAATTAATAGCTAAAAAAACGGCTCATCATTTGGACATTTAAAGCAGAAAAATAATACAAATAATGTGTCCCTGATGGACAATGCAGTTGAAGCACCTTGGCAATTGCTACATCTGTATCTATAAAAGAGCAAAGGGAAACTGTATTAAAGCTCGGGTCGGTGTACACGACCATTGAAACGGACTCAGATCACAATCGAACGCTTGCAGAAGTTGAGAGGTATCCAGCGACAGGTGGAGGCGGATACTTTTGAGACATTGGAGCTGAAATTCGTCGGTTTGTGACAAAAATGGCAGAACATTGTAGGATGATGTTCCACTCTTGTAAACCATAAAGAAGGTTATTCTGAACTAAAACACACCACAGTCGGTTTCTGAGAGGACAAAGAGCAGATATTTAGGCCTATAACATACCTAATACTATACACTACATTTAATGTATTAACATGTTTATCTGGTACGTACATGTATCTGCGTGGACACACATATATAATGGGAATGTACAAACCAATGTATAATGTTACACCTATATGCATCGGAATAAGTCATATTCCTTCACGTTGCAGATACGATTCACTTCTACAACGAAAGTGGCACCATATCATCGACCGATTATGCACCCAACGACATGACCGTGGACTATCTTTTTGTCATTCACACCGTGGATCCGCACGTTATCAAGATCAAGTTCCAGTGGCTCAGGTAAATGGCTCGTCACACAATGCACAGCAATAACGGGTTTTCCTCACAACATGCGGTAGTTCGATGCATCCCAAGAAAAGGGCGCACAGAGCGAAAGGGCGCACAGAGCGAAACGGCACAAAGAGACAGCTCCCTACCGAGTCGCGCATCCAGTACACAAAAAAATGTTGACCCACGTCCAACCGTATGGCCACACATGAAGTGAATTCAAACCACATCGCAATTTTTTTGTCTAGAAATAGGTGAACAGCATATCAGAATAGAGGATATGTATTTATACTGGAGGAATCCGATGAGCTATAAAGCTTTTTTCACAGATATGCAGTCGGGGCAGGTCAGAACGTTACAACAACAAATAATGCAAACACGATAGGAGTACAACATATAAGGAAACTTAAACAAATCACTTCAAAATACAAATAAAACTAAACTATGTTTTATCTTACCAGGTAAAGCCCATTGAGCTATAAACTTCTCAGAAGCGACCTGGCTATCACAATAATAGCTCAATGAAGTGGTTTATCACGTGGAAATATATAGCAGAAAATTTACGTAAATAATCTAGACCCATGTTTCTAAACGTGAAAGCAAAACCGGAGGACGCAGAGAAGAAATCCACGCGACCACGGGGAGAGAGACATGAAACTCCAAATATTCAGCAGGCGTCAGGGTCGGGATCGAATCTCCGACCTCCTGCTAAATTGCACTCCCATAAAGCGAGGGAGACCTGTATATATCAGACCACCAAGGACGTGAACTAGCCTATATAGGAGACAGTACATCATAGTTCAGGTGAATATTTAGTCTCGCTGTGTACAAGAATCTACGTCCAAATAACCTGAAATGCACTGGATCTTGAGCATTCCAGGTTCATCATCCAAGCTTGGATAGTGATTGGACGATTAACCACCACGCACAAAGCAAATTGTTATTGACTGCTGGGTTGTGTGCTGGTTAGCAAGGTTCAGTGCATCAAAGCCCAATGTCATACTGAACTATGCTCTCGCTATAACAACAACCGCGATTTATCACAAATTGGCAGTTACATCACCACGGCGGTAGTGCCAGGCTATGTGTACTTATAAGGTCACGTGCAGTTTCGAAGGCTCGCTGGCAGGAGGTCACGGGACAGACCTAGGTACCATGGGTTGACTGACTGAGATGACTGGCAGATGCACCACGTGTGCTCCCTACTGTTCTAGTTTGCTGTGTTTTAACACCTGACGCTCCACTCGTTGTTGTGAGCGTCACTCCTCTGTCCTCCGTTATTTTGCCCAGTGTATGAATAATCTACTCACAAATATCATTGGCTCGGTATCTGTGAGTCCATTGAGAGATGGATGCAGACTTCCTGAAGGCGTTGCTTGTTCTTGGGCAACTGTTGATCTTGCTTCAAGCCTGTCTGATTATACAGGCTTACATCTCTCTGAAGTGAATTTGTCACCACAAATCTGACACACTCTATCTGACTGCATAAGTGTTGACTACAAATACGACAATGTTAAAGCTCAATTCGCTAAGGCAATGTGTATGTGTGTATGTGCAGTTTAAAGAATAATGATTATCCGTGCTCTCAAAGCGTGGAGGTGATGAACGTGAATTTTGGCGTGGACATACTAGCCCATCTATGTGGCACAACAAATGGGTCCATAACCCCAAACAGCATAAAATCTATGGGACCGGGAATCAGCTTGAAGCTCTCCTCTTCGAATCCTCTCGAAGGTATGTTCTAAACCAGTGACATAATGTGTCTGTATGTAAATTTATTTCGCACACCGTACGTAGACAACCGTACTAATCGAACTAAACTCATTAAAGATAAAATAATAAATTAAATAATAGCATACTACGACGTTTCGATTGCAACACAAGCAATCATCATCAGGTATAAAATAAATAGCAACAAAAATCTAACCAGAAAACTATAGACAGACATATAAGCAGACAGATATCACAAAGATACACAGAGAGAGAAAACGCATCGGCACAAAGAGAGAGATCGTCTCTGTGACGAGGCCTTAAATAGAGAGAGGGGGGCGGGGGCGGAGAGAGGGAGGGGGAAAATAAAAAATTAGCATGTCAATGAGTAGGGCGACGTGTAGTACGGTACGCAAGCTTGAAAAATTAGGAGAACGGGAGAGAAACACACTAAAATTAAATAACCTAGCAAAATATCGAAATGTAATGTAATGCAACACAGAGAGTCGGTCAACACACAATTAACGCATAGCCTGGTTGATTACGTATTTCAAAGATTGTTAAGTTAGAATTTAAGTGTGAAAATTCCAAAGAGAGGACACAGGCAGAGAGAGGAAACAAAAAAACCCAGAGAGAGAGAAAAAAGATAAGCTTAAAACTTCCCCGTAGAAGTGGTTCAATTTTAATTTGGAGCTTTCGTGACTGCAGGGATTACTCTTTGGTTCTTTCGGTAAAGTCACGTATAAAGATAAAATAATAAATTAAATAATAGCATACTACGACGTTTCGATTGCAACACAAGCAATCATCATCAGGTATGAAATAAATAGCAACAAAAATCTAACCACAAAACTATAGACAGACATATAAGCAGACAGATATCACAAAGATACACAGAGAGAGAAAACGCATCGGCACAAAGAGAGAGATCGTCTCTGTGACGAGGCCTTAAATAGAGAGAGGGGGGCGGGGGCGGAGAGAGGGAGGGGGCAAAGAAAAAATAGCATGTCAATGAGTAGGGCGACGTGTGGTATGGTACGCAAGCTTGAAAATTAGGAGAACGGGAGAGAAACACACTAAAATTAAATAACCTTGCAAAATATCGAAATGTAATGTAATGCAACACAGAGAGTCGGTCAACACATAATTAACGCATAGCCTCTACTCGTTGGTTCTTTCGGTAAAGTCACGTATAAAGATAAATGAATAAATTAAATAATAGCATAAGACGTTTCGATTGCAACACAAGCAATCATCATCAGGTATAAATGAAATAGCAACAAAAATCTAACCAGAAACTATAGACAGACATATAAGCAGACAGATATCACCAAGATACATAGAGAGAGTAACACAGGCACAGAGAGGGAGATCGTCTCTGTGGCGAGGCCTTAAATAGACAAAGGGGGGCGGGGGCGGAGAGAGGGAGGGGTTAGAGAAAAAATTAACATGTCAGGGTTGGTCCCGTTCACCGCTGCATCTCGGAATACGCAAACAGTCAGCATACATTTTATTTAGAGAGGCATAGCGCCGTTCCTTTTATAAAGACTTTGTACATTGTATTTATAATAACCCGTGTATTTGAATTCTCTTCGTTCAGGGAACGGGTTTAAAGTGACATACACAAGTATTGCTCCAACAAGAACTGCAAAAGGTTAGTTCTCCCTTTTAAGTTTCATTTCAATTGAGGAGAAATTGTGTAAAATGTCTTGGACAACACCACACATGAACATTGCGAAATTCTTTCCATCAGATTATTGTTCTTGATTTTTTTGTTCAGAGGTAGACAACTTGAGCGATATTATCAATTTGTCAACATCTCTCCATTTTCATCTCAATTAAATCCCCATACACCCCCCCCCCTCCAGCAATCTCTTTACTCGAGCAACTCAGGTTTTATGTTGTAGCGTCATTGGGGGTCATCTGGAACCATTTTCGCAGGAACGTCTGTGCTGTCGAAATCCTGGCTCTGTTAAGTAAGGCCTAATATCTGGTTTGTTTCCTCTTCCAATAACTCTCTTTTTATAAATAACCTTCTTATTTAAAGCTGGCTCGTTCTAGCGCTGAGCTATATGGGATGTACTTAAGTATTTTTTTTGTTACCAAAAATGATAGCTCAACAAAGTGGCTTATCAACATGTGAGACTACATTGCAGGGAAATAATGGAAGCGTATGTTGATTCTAAATGTGGAGGGAAAAACCAGAGGACCCAGATAATAATCCACTCGACCACAAGGAGAGAGACACGCAAACTCAGAACCCACAACCTGGAACATCTGGTTATCGATCTTAACAGATTATTTGACTCATCGTTGCATGTCTAACTGCATACTGACCAGCTTTATCTCTAACCACTTGCTTATAAAGCTACAACGTGTGGCCATTCAAAATTCCACAATGGAAAGGAGTGTTAAAAGCTACGTTTTGGCAACATATTTTCAAGGTAAAACTCGTAAGCTATTATAATATGAAATTAAATGTTGTGATATTGCAATTCTTTCACAAAAAAACATCACAGCCTGTGGGGATGAGTGGCTCGGATATTCAAATCCGTGGGTCGTGCAGCTGATTTCCAACCACTCTTCGAGCTGCTATGCAACCATTATCAACAACAAGTGGCTCGTGACTGTGGCACACTGCTTCAGCAACACGTAAGAACCACATCACACGACTTGTACAATATTGCAAATAGTGCCGGCAAGAAAATAAATGCATCTTACATCTTATTCTATAATTACCGGCTCTGGTCAAAAATTATTAGGAATACACTGCATCTCGCCTTATCTCGGAAGGGCATGTTTGAGGTTGGTTTGTATTTGATTGAGACAATCATGTTGTTAAAGGCTCAGGGCTATGCGGTGGGCAGCAGGGGGCAGGGGAATTGTTTTGATGTACTCCATTTCTATCCATCCGTGTCTATGCTACTCATCCTCATCAAACCGCACTGACTAGCATGGTGAAGTATGGTTAAATAACCCCGATGGCACGGCATGGGCAGAGTAATAATATTTATACTGAGAATAGGTTTTCCCATTTTTCTGGCAACAAAACACGTGTTAAGTTGTTAAAACACCAAACTGAAACATTTTACAAGGAAGCAATAATTGTGGTCAAAATGCAAAGACAATGCAATATTATCAGATCTTGATTTGAAGAATTCGTGACTGCAGGAATCCATACTCTTTAGTTATTTAGGTAAAATGACGTAGGTAGACAAAATAATAGATTGCGACGTTTCGATCGCAACGCAAGTGGCCGTCTTCAGGTGAGGAGGTGGAGGAGGGGGAGCCACCGCATCAGCAAGAGGGCGGGGCCAGAGAACGAACGGGAAATGTTTCCCGAGATGGCACTGCACAGACCCGGGAGGGGGGAGGGAGAGGGGAGGGGCCGCCGCAGCAGGCAAGAGGGTTGGGGCCAGAAACCCGCACAAACGCACGGAAGAGAGAAAAGTGCACCGACCGTAACACAAGCGATCATGAAAGACACACATACAGAAACACCACAGCAATTCACAGTCCATCACAACACGAGCGTCACCGCCACATCGAGGGAAAAGAGCAGTAGCGACCGTGCCGGTGAGACATCTAGCCCGCCAATGCAAAGACATCCAACCTGGCAATGCAACTCAGAGAGTCGGTCTTAAATGCTGAAACTCGGCAGGTAGGAAGGAAACATCACAGCCAATTAAGACTTTACTTGGTTAATAACGTCCTTCCAATGATTGCTCAGTCTGTACCCATCTTCTCGGTTGAAATTGTGTATGTTTATATATCTGGATGGCTTCATGGACAAATCTGTGCAGAGTACCTTGGTATTGGAAACAAAAGTATCGTGTGAGCCTACCGCGTTAAAACAGTGATCAGCTACGGCAGAGGTATTAGTTCTGCCGTGTTTAAAATCTGTCCAGCCCAGAATAATTCCCTCATCAAAACATTACACCATAGAGCCCGTTGCATCTCCGACCAGCACCAACTAGCCAGTGAGCTTGAGCACGTACACCGAGCCCTCAAGATGAATGGATATTCAGACCGCACAATCCGCAAAGCTGTATCCCCATCCATGGGGAGACAACCATCTGATGACCCAATCAAAACCATCACCTTGCCATACATAGCAGGGGTTACCAAAAATATTTCCAAAATCTTGAGCAGGCACAAGATCCGGGTTCGGTTCAACACAGTACACAAAATCCGTGATTTTATCCCATCTGTGAAGGATGTGATTCCTGACATGCAATACCCTGGTGTCTACAAACTAAGTTGTGTCTGTGCCAGCAGTCACATTGGGGAAACGAAACGACATGTCTCGGACCGTGTTCGCGAACACAAGGCAGATTTTCCGACTCTCTGAGTTGCATGGCCAGGTTGGATGTCTTTGCATTGGCAGGCTGGATGTCTCACCGGCACGTCCGCCGCTGCTCCTTTCCCTCGATGTGGCAGTGACGCTTGTCTTGTGAAGTACTGTGACTTGCTGTGGTGTTTCTGTGTGTGTGCCTCTCATGATCACTTGTGTTGCAGTCGGTGCACTTTTCTATATTCCGCGCGTTTGTGTGCGTTTATAGCCTCCACCCTCTTGCCCGGTGCGACGGCCCCTCCCCTCACTCTCCCCCCTCCCGGGTCTGTGCAGTACCTTCTCGGGGCACATCTCCCTCTCCCGCTCGTTCTCTGGCCCCGCCCTCTTGCCGATGCGGCGGCCCCCCTGCTCCCCTCCCCCTCCCAGGTCTATATAATGCCGTGTCTCGCAGCCGTCTTTCTCTCTCACCTGAAGACTGTCGCTTGAGTTTTGATCGAAACGTCGTGATCTATTATTTTGTCTTTCTACGTGACTTTACCGAAAGAACCAAAGAGTATAATATTATCAGAGTATGTTTTTATTATCAGAGTATGCTTTTTGTTTTCATTTTGACCACAAGTATTGTGGTTAATGCAGACATGATTCCTTGTAAAAGGTTTCAGTTTGGTGTTTTAACAACTTAACACCTGTTTTGTTGCCAGATTAAAGGGGAAAAATATATTCGCATATTTTGGTACTGGCAAAAGAGGTTCCATGATGTAAATAGTTATACGTATAATGCTCACAGCATTTAATCACTCTAGAATACAAAGAACCACGAAACAGTGGAAGGATAGCCAGGTACTAATTATTGAAGTATTTTTTTTATTTTCAGCAGGTATGGCTCATTGAGCTATATTGCTCTTATTTAGAAGCGACCTGGCCACAAATGATAGCTCAATAGAGTAGCTTATCACGTACATATTTACAGCAGCCAAATACTCTAAATGCTTATTTCTAAATGTGGAGGGATAAAATAGAGGACCCAGATAAAAATCAACAATGGCCACGGGGATAACATGCAAACTCCACATATCCAGGCGTCAGGGTCAGGTTCGAACCCACGACTTTCTGTATACCAGGCGAGGTAGTTAACATCTTGCCACCTTGGCTAACCGGCGCCAACAATTGTCCAAGCTATGCTATTATCAACGTCAGTTTAACACGTAGGCTTTTGCGACCAATATCTTCCATAATACAAGTTTTTAAGGGTTAAATAACATAAATATATAAATGTGTCATTAAACCCGCCATCACCTAACACAGCCAATTAGTAATGTTTGTCACGTAAACAGAACATGCCCATTCATTACTAGTACAGAACAGCGGTGTGTTGGAGAGCATAGCTGCAACATTTACAATCTGAGTACGACGTTTCGCCATTGATTACAATTAGCTTCATCAGGCAGCACACAGATTTGTGGAGAAATACCTCCTGTTTCGTTCCTTAAGTATATCCCATCTACCCCCCGGAAAACACTCTATCCAAATACAGATTGTGCAGATGGAGATGAGCCCACATTATGAGTTATTTATGTTGAACTGCTTTTGCACCGTACATAGCAAACCATGCTAATTAGAGGTGTGGCGGAAGGACAAACAACAAAAAACAAAAAGCAGTTCAAATTTTTTTTAGTTTTTAATCTCTATTTAAAAGTGCATAGCAGCAGTGGCTTCCTAATATCAGAAGAAAGATGGTTCCAGACTTCCGCAGAAGCGCATCTGAAAGTGCGCGATGTGGTGATCGCCTTTTGTTCGATAGCTAACCAAAAGCCACTGCAAGTTTGCGTGATGATGGTGTGATCTCCTTGACGAGATCAGCAAGGTATTGTGGTTCATTTGTGTGACGAGTGCAATGTGCCACCCGTCCTGGCAAGCCAGGGCACCTCAAAACCCACGGGCAGATAGTTGAGCAACATTTGTGTTATCCAGCAACCTCCACAGTGTTGTATTCCAGGCATGCGTTAGCAGTACCCAAAGGGGTGTACAGTTACACGTGTAATGGAGGACTCCAAATGTGGCCATTTCTTGGATAATGTTTATTGTCCTCAGCAACAACGTCCAGTACTCACCACCAGCCAAAACAAGTCCCTTGCTTTCCTTCTCCTGAGCACCCCCATTTCCCCCTCACCCCTTCCTTTTATCCTCTCCCCCCCTCTCCGATTTCCACCCATCCCTTCCTTCTAATCAATCCCTCTGCTCCCCTTATAACCGACTCAACGAACCCTTCGTCTCATTCGAATATACCTGCCTTCTTTCTTAGACTTTCCAACCAATAAACATCTAGCAAGCTACGTCATAGCTATCCTTATGCAGCTATGATATCCATGTCATCCCCCATGTCCTACAAAGACGCTATCCAAGGATGTCTAACTTCCTTACACATACATGAACAGGGATATATAAATATATTTATATTTCAGTGATGCATTTTTCTTTGCTATTTGATAGAATTCGAAAGTTTAATCGACACAATGTTAGACTTTGAAAAGGACGCTGCACCCATGCGTTTTTTTTGTGAACATTTTTTGCAGCTCAGACCCAAGCCATTGGCTCGTACAACTGACTGATCGCCGAAACATGAACGTTTCAAGAATTCTTCAGCACAGCAAGTTCAATGATTCCACTCTTGACTATGACGTTGCCCTGGTGGAGCTCAATGCAACGTTGACATTCTCAAGCATTTTACAGCCAGCCTGCCTCCCCGAATCATACCAGCAGAACTACGCAATGGGGAAATCCTGCAGCATCGTCTACAACATTGGAGGTATTGTCTTTCATAATCGAACATAATTTATATTTTAATAGAGCGCCGTCACCCAAGGCACTTGACGTAGCATAAAAAAGATGACAGAAAGGAAAAATGTAGGGTTGAGGAATGAGTGACAGCCATTGAAGGTACTTTGGGGATGACGAAAGAGTATGGGAGGGACGGGAAGTCGTGGAGGGGCAAAGGAAGGTAAGAGGAAGAGAATTTGACAAATGGATGCAGTGTATATTTTGACGCATGTGTATGTGCAGAAGTTCCCAAAATGCTCAATGACAGTATTACAGTTCCCACAGATCCGTCACAGAGTCGCACACTTGCTTTAAGTCTACAAAGGAAATCCAAAGACCCACCCCATACTCCCAACTCCTCTCTCTCTTAGCTATTGCACCGTGATGTATGATGAACTTATTTAAACACCATAGATAGCCAACCATGGGTATCGGAGGTGGGGGGCAAGGACAGCAAGTGATGATATCATCACTACAGCCCATCCCTTATCTGGATGGCTTCATGAACAAATTTCTGATGGTAGCCCGAGAGTTTACAATGTCAGCGTTGAAACAATGATCCGCCAGCGCCGAGGTGTTGGTTCTACCGTGTTTCAAATCTGCTTTGTGTTTGCGAACCCAGTCTGAGACATGTCGCTTCGTTTCACCAATGTAACTGCTGTGGTGTGGCGGATCATTGTTTCAACGCTTTGGGCACACATGACATTGCTTTTTCCGAGACCAAGGTGCTCATGAAGCCACCCAGATATACAAACACAGACAAAACTTTAATCTAGAAGATGGATTCAGATTGAGCAATCATTGGAAGGACGTTATAAACCATGTCAAGTTTTAACTGCTGTGATTTTCACTCACCCACCCGTGCTGTTTTATAAAAAACTAGCGGTTAGTACCCGGCGTTGCCCGGGCGAAAAAGGCAGACACACATGTAGTTACACAGGCAAATCCATTGATACACACACATAGAGTTACACGCACAAATGGACTCACACATATATACATAGACTGAACAACAACAACCGTCATTCGCCACTAAGTGGCGGTGACGTCACGACAACGCTTGTGCCAGGCTATGTGCATCTTGAGGCCACGTGAAGTGTCGAACGCCCGCTGGCAGGAGGTCACGGGGCAAACCAAGATGGCACAGGTCGACTGACTGAGACGACTGGCTGATGCACCACCTGTGGCCCCTACTGTAGCAACTTTCTGTGTTTTAGCCACCCAGCACTCCGCTCGTTGATGTGAGCGTCGCTCCTCCGACCTCCGTTGTTGTTGGAGGGTGACTGCCTCCAACTGGCCAGTAGCGTCCTTCAGGAGCCTCCTCCACAGAGGCCGATCTTGACACGGCTGGTACCAGTCATCCGCAAGTGGACTCAGCTCCAAGTCCTCCTGTAGCACATCACTCCATGTCTTCTCCAGCCCGTGCCCCGCCCGTTTAGCCCCCTCGATCCGGCCGAACAAAAGCTGTTTAGGCATGCGGTGGCTGGCCATGCGGGCTATATGACTCAGGAAACGCAGCCTTGCCTGCCGGAGGTCACCGATGGGACTTTGTCCACATCTTTCAAGGATTTGTGAGCTCCTCGCACAATGCAGTCTGGTTAAACCCAGGATGGATCGTAGGCAGGCCATCCTAAATGTTTCTAACTGGCGAAGATGTTCCATTAGGGGGGTCCAAGTTTCGCAAGCGTAGAGAAGGGAGGGAATGACCGTGGCCGAGAAGACCTGAAGCTTTGTACGGAGTGATAGACCAGGTAGCTTCCACACAGCGTTACGCAGCCAATGAAAATATAATGCAGCTCGACTGATTCGGAGTGAGACCTTTGCTGTTAAACCGGAGCCAGTCATTAGCACACTGGCAAGGTATGGGAAACTCTCCACTGTCTCCACAACTGCCCCATCACCAATTGAGAGTTGTGGGGGTGGAGTGTCCGATGGTACAAAATAGCCAGGCAGGTGCTTAGTTTTGGTGGGGCTGATGGTAAGGCCCCCACCTCTTGGTGGCAAGCTCCAGGTTCAGCAGCAGCACCTCTAACTCTTCCTCCGAGTGAGTAGCAATTAGCAGATCATCGGCATACATAACGTGGTTAAGCAATAGGGTGCCATCCCTTGACCGCACCCGGGCATCGATCAGCCTCCCATTGTATCTGTAGCAGATGGAAATTCTTCTGGTACAGGCATTGAAGGCTTAACGAACTACGTGGTCCAAATATATGTAAAATAATGTGGGAGCCAGAGGATATCCCTGTTGCACCCCAAGGTGTAAAGGAAATGGCTCTGACTCATGGCCACGTAGTTAGACGCGGGGCCGTTCACAATCATGAAGGTCCTTAAGGATGGTGATCAGTGGGTCAGGGACTCGGAAAGCACAAAGAGCAACCCAGAGGCCAGGCCTACCGATGGTATCATAGGCCTTGAGCAGGTCAATAAAGCACACGCATGGACTAAGATGCACGCATGGACCTACAGACACGCAAAGAAATGGAGTTACACTGACTAACATGGAGGCATGCACACACAGCGACTAACACACACGCACATGGACTGAGACACACACACACATATCGACTCACACACACAAACACATCGTCCTACAGACACACACACATATGGACTCACACACACATAGACATGCACTTGAGATACACATACATGGAGTTACACACACATATATGGATGTACACACATACAGCGACTCACACACACACACACCGACTCACACACAGCAATACGTGGACTCACACACACATTGATGTAAACACACATATGTACTTACACACACACATGGACTTACACGCACACAAATGGACTGACACGCACACTTGGACTGACACGCACACTTGGACTGACACACACACATAAACACTTTGACATACACAAACACATGGGGCGTTGTCCGTTAGAAAAAGACAGACACACACATGGAGTTAAAGACACGCATGGCTCTACACGCACACACATATGGACTCAAAGACACACACATTGACGGGCACAGCAATCCCCGATGATGGCACAGCTATTAGTATGGCAGTACTACGTATGAGGAAATAGCGTGACGTGAGCAATGGAAACAATAGAAATTTATTGAAGAAATAATCAGAAATCACAGACTGGCAGTAGACCGTGGCAGCGTCATAAAAGACAGCAAAAAAAGGGAAAAATGAGCAACCAAAAAATCCAAAAGGAGTTTTGTGCACTCAAACATAATTATTGTAACATGTCAACTTGTTTCATAATGGTAAACAATGAAACCTGAGTTGTTATCTGCAGACAATATCTGGCAAGGTATTTGTTTAATAATAATAAGCAATGAACGTGATTAATGATCTGCACACAAACATTATTATTGTAATGTTTGTGAACTAATGTGTTTAACAATAGTGTAGTGGTGATACGCGCTGGGGTAGGGATCGGGTGCCAGCGCGTAGTGATTGGCTGTGTGTGTGGTGACGCGCGCTGACGGTGAAGGATCAGGGGTCAGCGCGGGGTCGTGGGTTACGTGGTGCTGATTGGCTGTGTGCCGGTGACGCGCTTGAGAGGGAGTGATCGGGTGGCAGCGCGGCGTGATTGGTTGACGAGTGGAAACACGCGCTGGGGGAAAACGGATCGTAGAGATAGCGCGTCGTGATTGGTTAACTAAGGAGCGATGCTCACGTCGAGGTCCGCATCCGCTCCGTCTCCCGTGAGGAGGGACTATATAAGGGGATGCACACAGGCGTACGAGGAGAGTGTAACCAGCGAAGACTGAAGACGGAGAGGAAGAGATAGGGCCCTGTGGTACCCAGTCCCGCTGTCCTGTGGGGACCGGGACTCTGTGTAACCCAGAGGCGGAGTGTAGTGTGAGCATGCAGTGTGAGCATGCAGCGTGTGTAGCCAGAGGCATAGGGTCTACTCGAGACGAGTGATCCGTGTGTAGCCAGAGGCATAGGGTCTACACGAGACGAGTGATGCGTGTGTAACCAGAGGCATAGGGTCTACACGAGACGAGTGATGCGTGTGTAGCCAGAGGCATAGGGTCTACACGAGACGAGTGATGCGTGTGTAGCCAGAGGCATAGGGTCTACACGAGACGAGTGATGCGCGTGTAGCCAGAGGCATCGAGTCTACACGAGCTAAGGGAAGTGTGGAGTCAGAAGAATAGAGACCACACGTTGTATCGTGACAAGTAGTCAGAAGAATAGAGACCACACGTTGTATCGTGACAAGTCAAGATTTAATAAAAAAGTGTGTTACCCGTCAAGGAGTTTCCTGCCGTCATTTCCAATACTTCAATAGTAAACAATGGACTTGAGTTGTTAGCGTAAGAAGCAAGGAACTTTGTACTTACCACAGCCATGTTGAGGCCTTGTGCCATGCGTAGTCCCCGTCCTGGCCTACATTGGCGAGGCGGCGGAGTTGGCACATTGCCAGGCTAGGGGCTGGGCCGCTACCCTCCCCCCCAGCATTCCCCGCGCGTGCAAGAATAATGGTATGTAAGCACTAAAATATTATTATCTACGGAGTCTGTACTATAAACTGGACGCATAGTGTTAGGGGGGGGCGAAGAGGACATGACACTGTGAAGGAATATCTGCAGCGTTATGTGTGTATGTGTTGGCTGTAAACGCGTAAAAGGAAATGTCCCTGTGAGCTCGAGCGAAGGCGCAGCACTTGGCAGGGTCTGCCCCCCCACGCAATTGGCGTCACTTGGTAGGGTCGATGGCGCGCAATAAGTAAATAATTAATAATAGAAACGGCACAAATGTGTTCATTAAACTACTTTAAAGTTTACGGATGTGAAAACGGAATAGCCTATTCCTACCGCGGTGCTTGGGGCGTGCCGCCTGTAATTTTTTTTCTACGCTAAGCCCACCGTCCGAGAGCCAAATCCCCCGCAAGCGCGAGCGCGCAGATACTTTTATATATAAGATACGCGTTTACTAATTCAAGACTCAAGATTTAAATCTCATTGAAATGCTAATTTCTCTAGCCCCCACCCATCCTGCACAAGCCCTCCCCCCTCTTCCCTCCCCCGTGAACTCCTGCAGCCACAAAAGCTTTTTAGTCAAGACTCAAGATGAAAATCTCATTGACATGCTAATTTTACTCTACAAATCCCATCCCCTCCACCTTCCGCCCCCTACAGTGCCTATTTAAAGCCACAACAGCAGATCATTCTTTCTCAACTGATGACGGACGCTTGTGTTGCGACCGAAACGTCGTGTTCTATTATATTTTTTTCTATCTACGTGATTTTACCGAAATAACCAGAGAGTATTGATTCCTGCAATCACGAAAGCTTCAAATCAAGATTATCCTCCTAGAGTTACTACAATCCTAGCTATCCGCCCGTCCATAACAAATATTTTTTGGGGGTTTCATTGCGTAAATAGAAATGTGTTGTTAAGGTGTGTTACCCAGCACAGCCAATTAAGGTTTATCACGTGAACAAAACGTGTTGGAGAGTAAACCCACGAAACCTTTATTATGAATCATATTGGTCGCGAAAGCCTATTATCCGCTCAGAGTATGTGTAGAGCCGTTGTAGACGTTGTAGACGGCCGGATTTAGACTTGCCACGGATGGCAAACAAACACAATGGGCGTGGCTACATCGGTACGCGAAGACGGTGTTTACTGCGACGTCCGCGTTGTTATCCTGGGGAGCTATTGCGGAGCTGGGATCCCCCACAGCCCCACCCCTCAATTGGGGATGGCTATTTAAGGTGGCGAGCCGGACGGCTCGGGGTCGAGTGTTAAGCTGTAACCAGTGAAGAAAGAAGACTAGCTAGACAGGCCCTGGAACTCCCTGGGATCGCTGCCCTTTTCAGGGCCGACCAGGCAAGCCAGCGGCGTGGCCCTAAGAGCCCAGAACTGACGCTCTTCTAAGAGCCGGACTGGGTATTCCGGGTGCCGTAACCTAGCTGTAAGCTAGCTGTGAGTCAGGCTGTTGTGTTCCGTAGCGTAGACGGGTGAAGGGGCCGATACCCCTTCAAGTACTATAAGTTGCCTGTTACTCGCTGGTGTTAATAAACAAGCGTGTGCCTCCAACTACGTTGTCAAGTCTCTGGGAACCTTACTACATCTGGTGTCGGAAGTGGTTCTACAAGGATGGAGACACGACGGACAGCTCGAACCAGAGAGACGGGGGCGGAGGAAACCACGGCTGACTTTGAGCCAGAAATGGCTGAGGGCGGACTCGAGCAGCAGGGGCCAAGTCCACCCACACCGCAACGTCAAGACGAGTGGGGACCGTCGTCTGAAGGACTGCGGCTGGACCACTCTCGACTGGCAGAATTGCTCTATGCTGCAGCCGCCACACTGGAACAGATTAACCGACTGGGGGCGGGAGAAGCTGCACGGAGCGATGGCGGCCAACATACGATGCCGTTTCCCGCCATTTCCAAGGACGCTGAGTTTGAAGTTCCCGCCATAAGTACAGTGCAGGCTGACGGCGAGGTGGGGCTACGTCATGTGGCCGATACTCACCAACCACAAGCCACGTCGGTAGCGGCGGACAACAAAACGTCACCACAGCAACCGCCGTTGCCACGCGCCCAGCCCGCCAAATCTGCACGGAGTGACGGAGAGCGTTTTCCCCTACGGACGCTGTGCTGCAACGGCGACTGCCACCTCTCAAGGAATTCGTGGGAGGAGAAGGCGACTGGGGTGGCTTCCAGAGGCGCTTCCTCGCCCATCAAGAGATGGCGAAATGGACCGACGACGAGGCGTTGCGTGCGCTGCCGGCGATGCTTGACAGCGATGCCTTCGCCACTCTCACCTCGGCACCAAGGGCGAAGCGCGCCACGCTGCAAATGGCGCTGCAACTCCTCGCCGCGGTCTATGGACCACCCTGTCGCCAGCTGTTTAACGATCGTCAGCGGGGCGCCAAGGAGTCGGCCCTGGCGTACCGCACGGCTCTCCTGGCCCTGGCGAAAACGGCTTTTCCACGGATGGACGAGGTTGGGGTGGACGCCATGGTCGCGGAGAAGCTACTGCTGCTGGCCGATGATTTCGACATCGTCGTCTTGGCTGAGGACAACGCGGAAATGTGTTCGCTGAGGGCCACCCGGCACATCCATGCAAACCTGCTGGCCCAACGTCGGAAGGCCAGCAAAGCGACGGCCAGCCATACCGTGGCTGCATCCGCCCTCCCAGCGGAAGACATCTGCGCTGTGGATCGCCCGACAGAGTGGAGGTCCGGAGTACGGCCAGCTCGGGACGGACCGAGCCGCCGGGCTCAGCCCAAGTCATCAGCAGCACTCACGCGCTGCTACAACTGTGGCCTCCGGGGCCATGTGGCCTCAGGATGCCGGGCTCCTCGACAGCATGGTGCGACGCCTCGCCAGGACGTCGCGCCTCGACCCAAGTCTCCCCAGTAAAATCCGGCGAGTCGTGGCACCCCACATGGTTGGCCCACACACACACCTGCCACTCACTCACACACCGCAACGAACGGGGGTCAGAAATTATCCATTGTCACGCCAAAACGTACCTCCGTGGGGTGTGCGTTCCAACTGACCCAGTGGTCCGAGTTGGCTCATCGTGTTGTTGCCGCGTCGTCGGGGTCATCGGTTGTTGTGGGACATATTGATGGGGTCGAGGTACGGGTCTTGATTGATACGGGAGCATCGGCGACTATTGTGTCCGATTTGATTTACAACATTCTCCCCATTCAAAGTCGTCCCTTGCACCCTGTTGATGTTCCATGTTATGCTGCTAACGGGGGTTCGTTGGGCATTATCAGACAGATCCGCGCGCAAATTTGTATTGGGGACATTAAATTATCCGTCCCGATATTGGTCTCCTCCTCGCTGGCGGTTCCGTGCCTGTTGGGGACGGATTTCTTGGCCAAAATGCCCATTCGTATACTAATCGACCAAGGATGCATTGAACTCCCATCGGGCCGACGTATGGCCTTTTTGTCATCCTCCGCTACCACTGTCCGTACGGTGTTTGCGACGGTACCGGCGCTGGTCGCGAGGACGGTACGCGTACCGCCGGGAGCTCAAATGCTCGTACCTCTTAGGCAGCGCCGACCGTTTGGGGAGGGCGTCGGGGATCGGGGGGTTCTGTTGGGACCATCGAGGGCCGGGGTCAACGGACCCGACTTGGTAGCGGCCCAGACCATGGTCAAAGGAGACGAGGACCCCTTCATCGCGGTCCTCAATGTGGGGTCGCGAACGGCCGTGGTTCCTAAGGGGACCGTGCTCGCGCACGCGACACCGGTGCCTCGTGAGGAACCGGTTGTTGCTCAGGTGAGCGCCGGTTCGCCCTCGCTACCACATTCGGATCGTGATGAGGGGTGGCTCGATGCGCTTCGCGCGGGATCGGTGGACCTGTCCGTTCCACAGCGTGAGAGGCTTCGAGTCCTCCGCGAATTTTCAGACGTTTTTAGTCTAAATAAATACGATATTGGTTGTACTAAATTGCTGAAACACCATATTGACACGGGTGACAGCGAGCCAATCTGCCAAAATCCCTTTCGGTTAAGTCCCGCCGAAAAGGAGCATGTTAAATCGGCCGTAGACGACATGCTAGCTGCGGATATCATATCCCCTTCCACCAGCCCTTGGGGCGCACCGATCGTTCTGGTTAAAAAACACGACGGATCATTGCGCTTTTGTGTGGATTTCCGTCGGCTTAACAACATTTCTGTAGCCGACGCATACCCGCTTCCCCAGATGGATGAATCGCTTGATGCCCTGGCAGGGGCGCGGTTCTTCTCCACATTGGATTTATTGTCCGGGTTCTGGCAGCTCCCTCTGGATGAGGAATCCAAACCGAAAACTGCTTTCCGTACGCCGCAGGGCCTTTTCCAATTTAATCGCTTGCCGATGGGATTACATTCCGCGCCGGCAACTTTTCAGCGATTAATGGAATTGGTTCTGGCTGGCTTGCAGTGGGATTCGTGTCTGATTTAACTAGACGATGTCATCGTCTTTAGTAGAACATTCGATGAAGACCTCCAGAGGTTGCGTGCCGTTTTTTTGAAGTTCAAACCCCAGAAGTGTTTCTTGCTCCGTGAATCGTTGCGCTATTTGGGTCACATTGTGGGCCGTTCAGGTATTGCCACTGATCCCGCCAAAACGAAATGTGTCAGCTCCTGGCCGACTCCCACCTCGGTGGGTGAGGTCAGGAGTTTCATCAGATTTGCATCATATTACCGCCGGTTTGTCGCTGATTTCACTACCATTGCGAAACCCTTACATGCCTTGAGATCTAAGGGGGTCCAATTTCATTGGGGTAAGGAGGAAGACGCTGCTTTTCGCTCGCTCCGGGACGCCCTAGTCGGGGCTCCGCCATTGAGTTACCCGGATTTTACAAAACCCTTCTTGCTCGATACAGACGCAAGCAACACGGACATCGGGGGCGTTCTCTCCCAGGTTTTTGTGGGCGTGGAACATGTGGTTGCGTACGGCAGTCGGGTGTTGTCTCCGGTGGAACAAAGATCCTGCGTTACCCGTAGGGAACTATTGGCAATCGTGTACTTCATTCAACAATACTGCCCATATCTGTACGGTCGGCGTTTCACCGTCCGCACAGATCATGCGGCGCTGCAGTATGCTTTGCGGGTTCAACAGCCATCGGGACAATTGTCTCGATGGTTGGAAATCCTTCAGGATTTCGATTTTGCAACTACCTATCATAAGGGCACTCGCCACACCAACACGGACGCTCTGTCACGGTTACCACCCACCTCTGAGTGCGCTTGCCTTTTGGGTTCGGGGCGTTGCAGACCTCCGAATGTCAGCTCTATTTCGGTTTTAGCAGCCGCCGCCGATGCGCCTTCCGTTGCCGGTCCTATCAAGCTAGAAGGGAAGGATTCCTTGCTGGGGTTGTCGGTTGCAGAGTGGGGGTGCCTCCAAATGGAGGACACCTCCCTCCTCGCTTTGCGCCGTCGCATCGGGGGAATCGTGCGGGGGGGTGAAAATGTCGACTTCTGGGGGTTGGTCAAGGGCCTTCTCATGCACTGGGACGGCAAATCCCGTCGACACTGGCTGGTGGTGCCTTCTGCGTTGTGGGGTAGAGTCGTGTAGGCTGTGCACGAGCGACTCCTCCACCTAGAGACCCACAAAACCCTTGCCACGCTCCAACTAGATTTTTCATGGCCGGGCATGGCAAGGGATGTGGAGGACCTGTTGGGGTCATGCACCCAGTGCGCGCAAAGGAAGCCACCAGCGAAGGGGTCTAACCCACCCTTAGAGTCCGTAAAAGTTTCCCGAGTTAACGAGCTCGTCGCACTAGATATTCTGGGCCCATTCCCTGCTACGCCTAGGGGGAATAGATACCTGTTAACCGGGGTAGAATATTTTACGAGATGGCCTATGGCCTGGCCCCTCGCCAACCAGTCAGCAGCAGCCATCGTGGAGGCCTTTGTCCAGGGCTATGTCCTCGACAAAGGTGCTCCGGAGTGGCTGCTGACCGATCAGGGTAAAACATTTTCGGGTAAACTTCCCCACGAGGTGTGCGAGCTCCTGGGAACGAAAAAGATTCGTACCTCCCCATATCATCCGCAAACGGACGGAATGGTGGAGCGGCTGCATCGGACCATCACGTCCATGCTGTCCCAGCAGGTGTCTGAATCCCAGAACGATTGGGACCTTCATATCCCGGGGGTTTTGGCAGCATACAGGATGGCTCCCCATGCGGCGACCGGGTTTTCGCCCTTTTCCTAATGTATGGCCGCGAGCTTAACCCACCTGTTCCGACTCAGCTGCGGATCTCCACGCCGCATAGTAAATCCAAATTGGCCGAACATGTGAAATTCAACGTCGCTAAATTGACAGAGGCGCGGGAGGCGGCCATGCAGAACTCTGAACTCCGCCAGAAAGGCGAATGAGAGGCTCAGGCTGGGTCGGGTGCACGTGCTTCAGTGGAAGCCGGGTGACCAGGCGTGGTTGCACTGTCCCCAAGTCCCGCTAGCAACCTCGTCTAAACTGGTGCGGCCGTGGCGGGGGCCCGTGGAGGTGGTGGAGGTTTTGCGGCCACAATGTGTGCGTATCCGATGGGGGAAACGTCGGTGGTTTGTGCACCTCTCCAGGTTAAAACCGTTCGTTGCGCCCCATGTTCCTACTTCACACACGCGTGGCCAAACATGTGAGGGGTCCACCGACTCCCGGAGTACGACTTCTCTGCTGTCACCTGACTTAACAACGTCTGTTTCACCTCCAGGCGCACCAGGAGTGATGCGCTCACGACCGCCAACCCCCCCCGGGGGGGTCGGGGGTCGCTCTGCAGCGGAGCCAGACACCCTCACACCCGGACTGTTAACAACCGCCACTGGCCGAACCAAAGGGGTCCCTAGTGACGGCCCCGCTGCAAGGACGCGCGCCAGAACGCGCAGACTTTTGTGAGGCCGGCCGCCAACGCGACCCTTGCGGGCGACCGCTCTCGGTTCTTGTATATATGTTGTTTTTACGGGATGGGGTATTTATTCGGTCGGGGTGCTTCGTGTTGGTTTGTTCTTCTTGTTGTTGTTGTTGTTAAAAATTTGTGAGGCACACACGGGTTCAAGGGGGGGATGCATCTTTATTGCGATTTTGTTGCAGCCGGGACTGCTGCGAGCTGTACAGGGGGGGGGGGGGGTGATGTAGAGCCGTTGTAGTCGTTGTAGACGGCCGGATTTAGACTTGCCGCGGATGGCAAACAAACACAATGGGCGTGGCTACATCGGTACGCGAAGAAGGTGTTTACTGCGACGTCCGCGTGGTTATCCTGGGGGGCTATTGCGGAGCTGGGATCCCCCACAGCCCCACCCCTCATGGGGGGAATGGCTATTTAAGGCGGCGAGCCGGACGGCTCGGGGTCTAGTGTTAAGCTGTAACCAGTGAAGAAAGAAGACTAGCGAGACAGGCCCTGGAACTCCCTGGGATCGCTACCCTTTTAAAGGCCGACCAGGCAAGCCAGCGGCGTGGCCCCAAGAGCCCAGAACCGACGCTCTTCTAAGAGCCGGACTGGGTATTCAGGGTGCCGTAACCTAGCTGTAAGCTAGCTGTGAGTCAGGCTGTTGTGTTCCGTAGCGTAGACGGGTGAAGGGGCCGATACCCCTTCGAGTACTGTAAGTTGCCTGTTACTTGCTGGTGTTAATAAAGAAGCGTGTGCCTCCAACTACGTTGTCAAGTCTCCGGGAACCTTACTACACAGGTGACGATTGTGGAGATGAGAAAAGAGTCGGTATGTGAGAGTGTTGGTTTATCCGAAACATATCGTAGTTGTTAAAACCAAAAACATTTACGAAAACATTCTTTACCTTAGCTCATATATCTGTCCACTGCATGGCTCCTCCTTACCTCTCTTCTCTCATCTCACTTTACGTTCCTGCCCGCTCTCTGTTTCAAAGAACAAATTTGACCTAAGGTCTATACTCATTTACCAGCTTCATATTCCCTATTTCCGTACATATACTGGAGGAAGGGCCTTTGCTATTGATTCCCCCAGGGTCTGGAATGATATTGCCAATAAAATGCAAGTTGAGTCACTACCTATGAGATCTTCAATCAAAACTGCTCTAGAGGAGTTGTACACACCTAGCTGCCAGTGCTATTCAGTGGCCTAAAATTAAATGTTTCGCTCCGGATGATCGCTGCAAAGTATGACCTGTGTTTTGATTTAGTGTGCTGATCTTAAAGGTGCATTGAAAAATTATGATACTCCGACTGATGCTCCTGCTGTTGTGGAGTGACTCATGCAGCCATCTATGGCTGCAGGGTTTTGGTAGTACATGCTGTTTATGTCGTTTATTGTGAAAATTCCGTCACAGTGACTATGATCACTGTTTCATTGCTTTCATGGCTTTATTTTGGTGATTTCGACAAGTTTTTTGGTTTGGCCATGTTTGTTTGTTGTAGTACGGAGTAAGACTGATGGCTTTAATCTAAGTTGTGTTGTGGTTGTTGTTGTTGTTTGACTTGCATCCCACTGGGATTTTTGCACATAGCGTTGGTGTACGGTGTTTTTTTCGCAATATTTTGCTGTCCTTTCTTGGATTTTCTGTTTGCACTTAATCACATATTCACTTAAAGATGTTTTCTTGTTCATGTTTTTGTTTTTTATTTGTTGCGGTTGCACCCGATTCAAGAGCCGAATGACTCACAGGGCTATACCTAATAAATGAACTTGAACTTGAACTTTGCGTTCCAAATCTTTGCTGTCTCTTTCTGTTCCTCTGCCTCCGTGTGCACAGTCTCGGTTTCGCTCGTTCTCTCTTCTAGCCCCTCTTCACTGGAATCAACTGCCCTTGCACGTCAAACAATCACCCTCTCTCGCTAACTTCTGCTCTTCTCTTAAACGCCACTCGTTCTCTCTTGCCCACCCTCTCTTGTTCCGTTATTATCCTCCCCACGAGAACTAACGCCGCCTTCCCTGTCCCCCAACTCCACATGATCACTCCCCACCATCAATTCACTCGTCTCTTTTCCATCATCGTTTATTCCATGCATCGTCACCACCACCTCATTTCATACATATTTCCCCATCCACTCATCTCGTTTCATCTCGCCAACAATCTTTTACCATAATTAGTTAAATGTACAGCGCATTGGTTAAGACGTTTTATAAATGTATGCTAATATAAGATACATTTATTCATTGACTTTGAAAAATTGTGACCTGAGTCTGTAGGTTTTGGTAACGTGAATGAGGGAGGCTTTTGTCAGTTTTGAGGGATCGTCAAAGTATTTAATTGTTTAATTTAAACGTATATAAAGTTTCTTCACTCAGTAGGAGGTCCAGTTTTCGTGTTTAATAGTTTAGCTCTGTTTGAAAATCTAAGCCAAAGGATGCCTACAGCTGCTAATGAAGTAATTGTAGTTTCCCGTCAAGATCGAACGTATTCGAAGCAATGCAGATTTTATAATACGCAATGAAGGTTAATCTCGCTGAAAGTTCAGCTGTCAAAGAATCCTTTTCCACTGATGAATTACTTGTAACGTTGGGTTTAGAAATAATGTTATGTACATCGGTAGTTGAATTGTTCGTAGTGGCTCAAGTTTATTACGCGATGTCTGTATTTTGTTTCGCATTGTTGTATGATGGGTTAATTTAACCTTGGCAATAGGAGGTGTGTGCTATAATTGTAGTTGTTCGTCGTGCAATCTATATATATATAAGCTGCATCCACATTTGCATTTACAAAATCAAATGTACATTTTAGCTGTTTTTTAATCTTCTCACTCGAGAGTTGTAACATAAATCAATGAACTGGTACTGTCAAAGGAATCTGATTGCATCCTGAAACGAATAATGATCTGAGTTTGTCAGGACATTGCCTTGGTCATTTTATCATATCATAAAATTTGATCGCAACATAATTGAATGCATAGGTCAAGTTAAGTAAAAATGTTTTTACATATGTGGCGCCTTTTTTGGCACAAATCTGCTACTCAAAGCGCTATCATATTAATACTTAAAGTTTCATTGAAACAGATGTCTCTAAAAATGAAAAATGTACACATATATACAGGTGACTGTGTCTTTAATAGCAAACCCAATCCGTGCGGACCTCTCATGCTGTTTTATTTTTCCTCCAAACATTTTTTCCATGGTCAGGTAGTCTGACGGGAATGCTCAGATTTTTTTGGGATCAACAACTATGCAGTTCCCCTGATGTCTATGGCAAAGCGATGACCAGTCGAATGTTGTGCACTAGAACCGACATATGCAGGGTGAGTAAATTAATTTCGGTGTAATGTGAATGCGTGCTTTTGGTAGGTGTGTTTGTTTAATTCATAATATAGGTTTTTGGGTTAGATCGAGTAAATATATAGATGGGTCGTTAAAACCCGCCACCACCCGACACAGCCAACCAGTAAGGGTTGTCTCTTAAACAGAACATGCCAATTCGTCACTAGTACAGCACACCGGTGTGTTGGAGAGCCAAGCCACAACATTTACAAACTGAGTACGACGTTTCACCAGTAATTACAACTAGCTTCATCAGGCGACGGACAGATTTTTGGAGAAGTCTTACTGTTCCTTATATAGAGCCGTTTAAGTTTGTTGGTCATTGCAGTTTTGAGTGTTGTTGAGTTAAAAATCTGGCTACGATAAACCCACCTGCATCCTCGTGTTATCAGACTATGACACTGAGAAAGGCTGATGCTAGTCGATTGGTTAACATCATGACATGCTCACATGCACCAGAATGGCTTAAGGGGATGGCGCATACATGCATGTCACCGGTACTGACTGCACATTAAATTCAGTTTCACAAGCACCCTATATAAAATTTGAAAGTAAGCGTATTTCAAACCGCATGTGGCAGAGCCTGGGCACTGAAATCGCTCTTGGGGATCCGCCAGAAATTTGCAGCAACAACTGCTGCACGGAGGCTGCCAGTCTTCTATTGGGGGATGGATGAATATCACGTGGACATCTGTAAAATACAGTCGATCCGGTGGACTGTTACAAACTTTCGTCACCACGAGAGGTGGACCATTGTCGACTTGAGATACCAGAACGTCTACTGGACATCTATGAAACTACTGGACATCCGTGAAAAAGGAGCATTATAGCTCATCTAAATAAATGTTCTGATTCTGAGGGATTCTTCTCCTGAATAAAAAGAAAATGCAATGAGGTGTGGGAAACAGTGAGGTCTAGGCTATTGTGGGCTCACCTTTCTAATTTTAGGAGGCTGAGAATGGGGGTGGTAGCCTATGCCTCCACAGATAATGGACGTCTCAGGAGGGATGCAGGCAAGGATCGAATGTCAGTTACCTTCTACGACTCATCTAATTGTTTGACTCCTAGTGGGTAATGACACTAGGAGCTGAGAAGGAGTCGGGTGGTGGAGGGTTACAACACATTTAAAAATAACGCGATCTAAACCCAAAAACGTTGATTATGAATAATATTGGTCGCGAAAGCCTACGTGTTAAACTGAGAAGGAGTGATTGTGGTGATGTAACCATCACTTAATCACAAATGGTGACTATTGTTATTGAGATTAAAGAACGATAGCAGGTAGCGTTGCTTCAGAGTTTAGAACACTGAATTGTGAACCTGGCACCCGAGATACATTCCTAATCATGGTCAATGTTAGAGACAAGTTAAATGAGAATCAATTCCGGTCCTCTCCTTGGTAAAATAAGCCTTAAATGAGTACTGATTGGGTGTCAATATCAACTATGGGGAGACAAAGTGGACCAGGTGTGGCTCTGACCATATGACCCCCGTGTGCCATTCCAAACAAATATTTCGTCACGGTCGCGAAATGTTAACAGCACGCCTAGTATATAGGAGGTTGTGTGTTCAATCCCGACCCTGACGCGTGCTGTATATGTGGAGTTTGTATGTTCTCCCTGTGCACATGTCATTTTTCTCTGGGTTCTTCCTTCCACGTTTAGAATAAACGTGCGTTTAGAGTATTTGGCTAAAATATATATTTCCACGTGATAAGCCACTACGTTGAGCTATTATTTGTGATAGCCAGGTCGCTTCTGAAAAAGAGCTATATAGCTCAGTGGGCCTTACCTGGTAAAATAAAAAATAAAATAAAGTAGGTGCTCACAAACAGAAATTGCTCGACCAGGAGTTTGGATTTCGCGAGGGGGTGTTTGTCCATAATATGTATCATTGTGTCATTCCAGGAACATGACGGGGCACCTTTGTTGTGCAGAGACGTGGACCGCAGGTGGTATCTTACGGGATTGTCCAGCTGGGGAGAGTGTGACACCAAGCCAGATGTCTTCGCCAGAGTTTGGAAGTTCCTCCGTTTCATAAAACAAAATGCCATTTAGTCTGTCGAAGTGCCATCACGTGAACCCAGACTTAGAAAACACTCGCCCTATAATTTAGACCTAAACATGATCATCGATCTCATAGCCCAAATATACAATTCACCATTTAGCATAATATTCAGACATACAAGACAACTTAGACCCTATAGTATAGACCTACTAGTTAATATGGCATATGTCACGGACTTAGAATGAAAAACTCATCTAATATACAAGATGTGGAACACCATCTATCCTGTAGCCAAGACCTAGAATTTAACAACTACTATATCAGCAGATTCCATGTGTGGATGGTGAACTTATTTCGCACCATACCTAGCCAACTATGCTCATCAGAGGTGCGGAAATATTGAACATGCTACATGTTATATCTAACATATATTTAACATCTAGCATGTAGATCAAACCTACAACTCTAAAAGCATGCTATATCCCAAAAATGCAATGCAACACACACCCAAAAAACAATAAAAATCAACCCTAAAAACAACTCAATATTCACTCTCCAGCCCACACCTAAAATGCAACGTACCCCCTATTGCGCATACCTATGAGACATCTGCCAAATCGACCAGACCCAATGCTCAGCGAGATTTGATTATTATAACTCGCTACTGGATGTCTGCCAAAAAACATTGCGAGGCTGCAGCGTGTACAAAACTCTTTCGCACGTGTTGTGAAGGGAACTGCAATATTTGACCATGTCCGTCCAACGAATACATTATCAGGTCACACTCATTACATAAAACGTGCTTGCCTCAAATGAACCACAATACCTTGCTGATATCGTCAATGAGCAACAATTATTACGCGAACTCTGTCATCCTCACAAGGAATTTTGTCTAGCCATCGAGCAAAAATGGTGACTGCATTGTGCGCTTTCAGATGTGCTTCTGCGGTCGTGCGTGTGGAATGCTCTTCCTTTCGACATTAGGAAGCCACTGAAGCTATGCACTTTTAAATCTAGATTAAAAACGACTTTCTTTATAACTGCTTTTTGTATTTAGCTTTTTGTCTTTCCCCATACCTCCGATTAGCACGAGTGGCTCTGTACGATGCAAGACGTTCAACATATATACAACTGTTGAAATTTGTAATCTAGGTCTATAATTCAACATTAGCCACATAGCCGAAAACAAGAACCAATATGTACACTTTTCTCCACTTATAGAATAAAAAATATATACTGTTACCAGGCCTAAAACTCTACATCCATCCTGACAAGGCTGAGTGGCATAATGCAGCTCTGGCAAAATTCCGCGGGTGTCTTATCCAAATATACAGTCCGAAATACAGTGGATGTAACATATTCTGTGACGTTATTCAAAACTATGCAATTTTAGTGATTACCGTAATAATTGGTGTATGCTGTTTTGCAAATCTAGGACATTTAAGCACCCACAATATGGAAATCCTCATCCCGTATCCCTATTATTTAGACATATATCCCATTGACCATATTCAGAAGTTAATACCAGTGCTTGTAGTGCGGAAATATGTAGAATACAACATTTACACCAGACCTATACTTCAAATTCAGTCATTTTGTCCAGATCTGCAATTCAACACTGATGTTCTCTTTGATAAACTATTAACATGGTTTGTTTGTTTACTAAAAACATTTTTTTCCCTGGGGAATTATGGTTTTTGATTAATTAGACGGTTAAGATCATTCATGGTTAATTGTGATTTACAGCGCCCTGATGAATAATAATTTTATATAGTCGAGACTTCATTTGAACTTGTGGTGTAAAAAATGTGGTGAAAAGGGGATCATTCATATTAAAAGGCAGTGAATGAGCATATAATAGGAAGCACGCTCATCTGGCTTACATTTAGATTGTTTATGTTTTGTTATTATTTTAAAACGTGCTCCTCTGGGGTTAATATTCTAAATCTCCAATAATGAGGATTAAGCATCCTGAATCTCTTAAACTTACCTATTCTATGACTGCAATGTAAATTCGGTCCAGTTTTCGCGTATTCAGATTTCTCCAGTCGAAATAAAGATTCTGATTCTGATATATTGGTGTCGAGCAACGTTCAATTATTATGTCCGGTGATTTGTAATTGTTATTTTTTAACATCGACGCTCATTATTATAATCATCTCACGCATTGTGAGATGACGCCTCCCACTGCTTATTACAATCTCTAACAGTCTCGCGATGTGACAATGCAGTTTAACTCTTTAACACACACCAATTAACTGATTTAAATCACTATCTTCATGATCGTTGTGCACTTGAAGACATTCACTCCTTTTGAGCCATTCCTCTGCCAGTCTTGTCCACTGGTCACACTTCCTGATGTTGACATCCCGCAAAAGCCCACTTCCATTAACAGTCCATATGATAAATTTCGATTTAAAGCTTTCGTGACTGCAGGGATTCATCTTCTTGGTTCTTTCGGTAAAGTCACGTAGAATGGAAATAATAAAATAATAAAATAAAACATAATAAAATAATTCTCACGACGTTTCGGCCACAATGCAAGCAGTCGTTGTGGCCGAAACGTCGTGAGACTTATTTTATTATGTTTTATTTTATTTTTTATTATTTCCATTCTACGTGACTTTACCGAAAGAACCAAGAAGATGAGTCCATATGATAGTTTAACACGTAGGCTTTCGCGACCAATATCATCCATATTAGAGGTATTTTGGGCTATATCGCGTTAATATACAAATGTGTCGTTAAAACCCGCCACCACCCGACACAGCCAACTAGTAAGGGTTGTCACGTAAACAGAACATGCCAATTCGTCACGAGTACAGCACACCGTGGTGTTGGCGAGCCAAGCCACAACATTTACAATCTGAGTACGACGTTTTGCCAATCCACCTGTTTTGTTCCTTATATAGAGGCGTAGATGTGGTAACCCCACTTATGCGCTCTTGCGCAAAGTGGTGGGGGTGGGGGGTTAATGAGTCAATGTACGTTATGCATGTGCATTTTGTGAGTCCTTTGATCTTGTTCTTCCTGTCCATTGTGTGTATTAAAATAGCCATACCAACGGTAATCCCGATTGAAGTATGGTGGCCTGTATAAGCGTGCATTTAAACAATATATTACATGATTATTCACTTCCACGAAGCACTAAGTCGGTAGCTTTTGATGATAGCCAGGAGGTTTGCAGAGAACCTTGGTCTCGGAAAATACAATTTCATGAGAGCCCACCGAGTTGTAGCAATGATCGGCAACGGCCGAAGAATCAGTTCTGCCGTGTTTCAGATCTGACTTGTGCTCGCGGACACGATCAGAAACATGACGTTTCGTTTCTCCAATGTAGCAATCACCACAAATGCAACTCAATTTGTAGACTCCAGGATACTGTAAGTCAGGAACGACATCCTTCACAGATGGAATCAAATCACGGATTTTATGCACTGTACTGAATCGGACTTGGATTTTATGTTTGTTTAGAATTTTGTACACGAAGCCATACAAATATACAAACACAGACATAATTTCAACCGTGATGACGGTTACAAACTGAGTAATCATTGGAAAGATTTGATTAACCATGCAAAAAAGATTTAACTACACTTATTTGCCAATCTTATTTGACAGACAACCATTACTGTTTAACCATATTTAGTGGTGGTCTTCTTGTTACAGGTTGAGTCACAAACCGCACCTCTCCATAACAAAGGCTCAGCCTTTGTTATGCAGTCTATTCTTAGTCTCAAACCTCACCTTACCATATTAATAATAAGTATGCGGCCCTTGCCCCACCACCTTCTCCAACCATTATATAAACGCAGTGGTAACTCCTGAAATCTCTCATTTACTTGATACAGCTGTCGTGGCTGTGACGGTACCACCTGAAGACGGAAGCTTGTGTTGCCTCCGAAACGTCGTGATTTTTATTTTTTATTTTATTTTATTTTTTTATGTTTTTACCTACGTGACTTTACCGAAAAAACCTAAGAATATGAATCATTGCAGTCACGAAAGCTTCAAATCTAGAATTAACACACAATTTATTTTAATCATACTATCTCCAGACATTCCTGCTATTTGAGCCATCTGGCTTGCTGCTCCCATTTGGAATCTTTCACAACAATCCCCTTCTAGCTTATTCACTCGACAGATCCAATGCAATTTGAAACAGCTGTGCGTTTAACGTGGATCGATAAAAGAACTCCAATCTAAACTATATTTGAAGCTTTCGTGGCTGTACGAATTACTTTTTGGTTCTTTCGGTAAAGTCACGTAGACAATAAAATAATAATAGAATACGATTTTCGATTGCAACACAAGCAACCATAATCAGGTAAGAATTAATGGAAAAAAACAACATAGTAAGAAACATAATGCAATATAACACAGAGAGTCGGCTAACACCACAGTCAACACCCCACCTGGTTGATTACTTTCTTCCAAAGAATGACAAACAGAAAGACAACCCTCTGTGTCGAGGCCTTAAAAAAAGAGAGGGAGGAGGGGTTGGGGCAGAGAGTGACGGGGGGGGGATTGGGGTAGAGGACAATGAGAGAGTTGTGTGGAATTCGGGACCATAGTAGCCGGAGGAGAGACAATGGACTATAAACAAATCAGCACGGCAATATTTAGAGTAAGAAAATCGAAAGTTTGAAAAAGCTAATTTAGTAAAATTAGGAAGTCTAATGCAATGCAACACAGAAAGTCGGTTAACACACAGTTAAAACGTTACATGTGCTGCCCTTTCAAACTAAGAACGAACCACCAGCCTCTCTAATATTTGCATAACTGTCAGCACTCACGAGGACAGTTGGCACACTGGCTGGTATTTCAGCTGCAGGTCTTCAAGCGGTCCACTATCTTGTTTACCGACAAAATCTCAACAAATGGCATCAACGCGGTAACCCAACATCGACCATCGATCTTCCCGTCTCCAGAGCAACAACAACACGATCCACACCTACGGCCCTCTTCAGGGCCAACAAGGCGTCAGTTAGGCCCTGGGACAAGGATCCTCCAACTCAACATTGAGGGATTGTCCTAGGCGAAGTGTGAGTATCTCGTGAGTGTAAGGAAAGACAGCGGATACATTCCACTACTCCTGATGCTGTTATGTCGCTTGACCACCTCAATGTGAAATTGTAGTTGTTGATCTGCATCTACATCAGCCATACGAACGAAAAAATAAATCTTATTATTTTTATGTCACCCTGTCGGCTATTTTTCCAGTGCATTACCATTGTGGGTGTAGATGAGATGAAGTGTCTGTTTATGTTGTTGTGGATATAGTTTTCCCACTTACGTATATATGTTTAACTTCCGCACCGGACATAGCCTACCGTGCTAATTGGAGGTGCGGGGAACGACAGAAAACGAAACACAAAAAGCAGTTTGAAAGAAATGAGATTTAGATTTAAATTTGAAAGTGCATAGCTCCAGTGCCTTCCTAATATCGGAAGGAATAGCATCCCAGATGCCCGCAGAAGTGCATCTGAAAGCGGGTGATGTGGTGACAGTCTTTGTCCGATGGTTAGCCAAAAGCCGCTATTATAATGAGTGGCTTTCACGTGATGGTTATGCTCTTTGACGAGATCAGCAGGTATTGTGCTTAATTTGTGGCAATCACTTTCTGTGTAATGAGTGCGACCTTATAATGGCTGGGGTGGTTGAATTTTCCAGATCCTTTTGGTGCTGCAGTATTATCATTGGTAGAGTGGGTTCAGGTGTTGAAATAATTTCATAATTGGATTAAGTTACAGTTTCTTGTACAGTTCGATCATTCACCATTGGAACCTCATTTGCCAGTAAAAAATATGATAATTGTTTGTTTACCCTTCCATCTGGCAACAAAACGGACACCTTTTTTTTACAAGGAGTCATGTTTGCATAGACCACAATACCTGCAGTCATAATGCAAACAAAAAACATAACTCTGATAATGTGCACTGTCCTTGAAGTTGATTGGTCCACACCCGAGACAGCTTTCCTTAGAGAATAGTCTCACATGGGTTGGATCAGATGACGCCAAAAGGCGCATTATGACTTCAGGTATTGTGGTCTATGCAAATGTAATAAACGACTGGACCACGATGTCTGGCTCAGTGTCCTTTATTCGGTTCGTGCTGTACACCCACACGGCTGTCTTTACTCTGTAGCTTCTCCACGGTGCTGACTCCAATGTCGGCCCGATCCACAACAGCAGCCCCGCTGCTGTTTCTCTCACACAGCCCCCCTTGGCTGTACTCGCTGCAACTCCTCTCTCTCCACCTCCTGGCAGCCTCGTGCTGTCTCCCTCTCTCTCCACAGCTCCTCCTGGCAGCCACACCGCTGCCTCTAACACGCAGCCCTTCTGGCTGTCTCCTCTGCAGCTGCACACCACTCCCCAGCTTCCTCTTGTCTTCGGGGTTGGCTCCCGATGGCCGTCGGCGCCCCCCCTCTTCTCACTCGCCCCCGTGGCCTCACTCTTTTCCGCTCACACCCCGACTGACTTCCCCTTCCGGTTTACCCGCTTAAGGACCCGAACCTTCCACCCACGTCACATGACTCCACCCCCCGTGACGTCACATCCGGAAGGTCGCTTACGCCCGCATTACACCACCCTCCCCCGTAGAAAAATCCCAGCCGACCTCGGCTGACCAATAGCAAATCGTAATGCGGCGAACCGAGCTTCCCCCCCTAAAGGACACTAAGCATACAATGTAACAGCAAGAACAACAACAACAACGCAATTAACATCAACGAACGTACAAAAAGCATGCAATAAATACAACTGTAAGAAAAAAATAACAAGACAGCAACAATCAACGAAACGTAAGCGATTTGGAACGTGTGCGGGTCGCCGGCCCGTCCCGGACGGTCGGCGGCCCACTCGCAGAACGGGAACGCGATGAAAGTCGAGGAATGACAGGGGGTAATCCCCCTGTCGCAGCTGGAAGTCCACCGACGTCCCGTGTCCTTAAAGAGTTAGTCTTGGGCTTGTCCTGTGACCGTGCCCGCAGCTGGGTCGGAAGGGCTGCAGGGCTCGAAGGTCCCGCAGACCTGGCAGGCGTCCTCCGAGCAGGGCCCCTCGTCCCCCGCAATGTCACGGCCGGCCTGTCTGGAACAGGTACGACAGGCGCTCTAGCAAGATCAATGGACGCAGGCAGGGGAGAGTCAGCAGTAACAGACCCCGGCAAGGCAACATTGGGGGATGACGCATCATGTAAGGGAGCAACATATGGTTTCAAGCGCGACGTATGCACAACCCAGCGACGAGACCCAATCTGGACGCGTGCTGACTGTGGGTTGGGAACCGCAATGAGGCGTACGGGACCATGCCAGGGTTTGTGCAATTTCGGCGAGGTCCCCGGACGTACCTGTGGACAATGAAGCCAGGCTAGGTCCCCAACCTTCCAAGGGCACTCCCCCTCAGACCGTCGCGCATATCGCTCGTTCCGGGCCTGGGCTTTGGCCGTAGCCACGCGGGCATTCTCCCGCGCCTCCGTGACTCGGCGAACCGTGTCCTGAATGTATTCAGGAAGTGGTTTACGAGGTCCCTTCACCCCAGTTCCCAATTGCACATCCACCGGCGGCACGTTTTCCCGACCATACATAAGGTAAAACGGCGAATATCCTGTAGCCGCATGAGGCGTCATCCTGTACGCCGAAAGCACCCCGGGGATGTGCAGATCACAATCTGATTGTTGTTCACTCACGGTATGGCAAAGCATGGCAGACAATGTCCTGTTCAGCCGTTCAACCATACCATCCGTCTGCGGATGGTATGGGGATGTCCGTACTTTCTTAGTCCCAAGGCCCGCGCACACTTCCGCCAATAATTTAGAAGAGAAATTCCTGCCCTGGTCCGTGAGGAGTCTCTCAGGCGCCCCCTTATCCATAATATACCCAAACAAAAAGGCGTCGGTAATGGCCGCGGCCGACTGATCGGGCAACGGCCAGGCCATCGGCCAACGGGAGAGGTACTCAACCCCTACCAGCAAATATTTATTACCCCTCGCCGATGGTGGAAAAGGTCCCAATATGTCCAGTGCCACCAATTCATTGACTCGAGACACCTGAATCGACTGGAGAGGCGGCACGTAAGGATGTTTCGGCGGCTTACGTCGTGCACACGCAGGGCACGCGCGCACGTGCCCTACGACATCTTATTACGCCATGCCGTGCCAAAAATAATGACGTTGCAACGTCAACAAGGTCTTCTGCACCCCTAAATGTAAGAGCGTGTCACAATGGAGGGTTCTAATCAACTCGAATCGCAAGGACGTTGGTACCACCAGGCGCCAACGTTCCTGGAACCCCTCCCGCCACATAAGCAGACCATCTCGGAGAGCGGTTTGCGGCCCCATAGCCGTACTCGGACTCCCATTGTCCCTAGCAGACCGCTTCCGCAAGGACACCAATGACTCATCCATCATCTGTTCCCGGATCCAGACAGACCGCGGCAGATTCAAAACCCCGTCAGCCGGTCCCGGTTCCATCGGAGTGTCCGACTTCTCGACGGCCAACGTAAGCGGCTGAGGGGGGTTTGGAATCGGCGAATACCTATGCGTCCCCGACTCACATTTACAAGGGGCACGCCGCGGTAATCTGGAAAGTGCGTCAGCGTTCGCATGGCGCACTCCCTTCCGATGTTGAATTTGGAAGGAAAATTCCTGTAGCGTGTCCAACCAACGTGCCAACTGTCCGGATGGCTGGTCAATTTTAAGGGCATATTGCAAGGCCGCATGATCCGTACGCACAATAAAAGAACGACCGTAGAGGTATGGTCGAAATTGCCGTAGGAAAAAAACAACCGCCAATAGTTCTCTGCGAGTGACACAGTAGCGGGTTTCCGCAGGAGACAAGACTCGGCTACCATACGCCACGACACGCTCTACACCCCCTTTAGACTGTGATAACACCGCCCCAATACCTGTGTCACTCGCGTCCGTATCAAGAATGAATGGGTGATCGAAATCGGGATAATCCAATGTTGGGGCCGTGGCCAATAGATCACGCAGACTCCGAAAGGCCGCCTCCTCCGGCTGTCCCCAAACAAACTTCCGTCCTTTACCCGTAAGGAGATGCAAGGGCCTCGCAATCGTCGCAAAACCTGGCACAAATCTTCGGTAATACGAGGCAAATCCCAAAAACCGCCGAACATCCCCCACGGTGGCCGGAGTCGGCCAATCCCGGACGCACGCCGTCTTTTCCGGATCCGTGGACACTCCCTCAGCACTCACAATGTGCCCCAAATAGCGGACGGACCGTTGCAGTAGGTGACATTTCTTTGGTTTGAATTTCAATTTGGCAGAACGCATCCTCGTGAACACTGTCTCCAGCCGCGTCAAATGTTCATCAAATGTGCGGCTGAAGACAATAATATCGTCCAAATATATAAGACACGTCTCCCACTGCAACCCCGTCAAAACGAGCTCCATCAATCTTTGAAATGTAGCAGGGGCCGCATTCAATCCCATCGGGAGACAGTTGAATTGAAATAACCCCTGCGGCGTACGGAATGCGGTTTTCTCCCGTGAGGACTCGTCAAGGGGAAGCTGCCAAAATCCCGAAGAGAGGTCCAGTGTGGAAAAGAACTTAGCCCCCGACAATGCGTCGAGGGAGTCATCCATACGCGGCAGGGGGTACGCATCTGCCACCGATATCTTATTCAATTTGCGGAAATCAACACAAAATCGCAATTTGCCATCCTTCTTCTTAACCAAGACGACTGGAGCGCCCCATGGGCTGTTAGATGGCGATATAATGTCCGCAGCCAACATGTCTTCCACTGCCCCCCGTACGTGTTCTCGCTCCGCAGGACTCATCCGATGCGAATTTAATCGAATAGGGGCAGCATCGCCCGTCTCAATGTGATGGTAAAGCAACGAAGTGCGGCCCAAATCCAAATCATCGGAGCTGAACACATCGGAATATGTCAACAACAATTTACGCAGCGCACCACGTTGCTCCATGGACAGGGAAGAATTTCCGTCACATAAATGAGCAACCCAACGATCATCCGAACTCCTTGGCTCGGAAACCCCAGCAACAACTCCCCGGCTATGTGGACAATCATGGGTCGCAAACGCCGTAGTGGCATGTGCCACAACCGTACCGGCCGGGACACGGACGTTTTCTCCCCCCGCATTAAGCACCTGTAAAAACGGTAATTGATCCGGCCGGACGATGGTCTGTGCCCCCACTAACGCCAACCCGGTTGTTATCGTGGCGGACGGTGACAACAAGACCCCTACTGCTCCTAGCCGATCAGGCAGGGGCTTCCGATACCGCAAGGGTATAAGCATCTGTGTACCAGGTGGGATGTCCACAGATGCGACGGACAGCGCCTGCACTTGTACGGCCGAAGCAGGTCGCCCCCAGGGCGACGGCAGAAACGAGATTTGACGGCCCCCCGGCAGTTCAATACAATTCTCATTGATTTTGATCAAAATGGGCATCTTAGCCAAAAAATCGGTGCCTAACAAACAAGGAACCGCCAAAGATCTCGATATCAACACAACACCCGAGGCCGACACATCCCCAATAGATATCTTAGCATCCACCTGACCCACGATACCCATGCTACCCCCGTTCGCAGCGACGCACGACCCATAAACCGGACGCACAGCCCCCGGCGGGATGCCCAACAGATGGAAAATGACATCCGAAATAATAGTCGCAGACGCGCCGGAGTCGACCAAAATGCGTACGTCCACCCCTTGTATAGACCCCGGTACAGTGGACGAGCCCGTAGCGGCCGCGACGACTCTCCGTGCCAACTTGCGCCACTGCGTGACCGAGCGACAAGGCCCCGTCGAAGGGCATGCTTTAACCACAACGTTAGGATGGCGCAACGACGGTGATGGGTGAGGTGTAAAGCCTTGCCGAGTGTCTGGTGCGTGCCGACATGCCTGTTTCGGAGGATCTTTAGCCGACTTGACCGGTGCCGAGGCCTCCTGCTGCGGCGGAGCCGGGAAGCGGGCCCAGCAGTCTCTGGCGTAGTGGCCCCTACGCCCGCAGCGGAAACATTCGGCCTCGTTGCGCCGAAGCGCAGGCCTCGCCTCCTGACGGCCCCGTTCTGGTAGCGCCGCGCGCGGTCTCGGCCCGCCGCGTCCCGTCCATGGAGCGGAGGCGGCCGTCAGTTGTTGAGGGCCCCGGTCATCCGGAACATAGACAGCCTGCGCAGGGTTCCACCCCAGCGCATCCCCTTCTTTGACGGGCCCCCCCGTCCACGCCGTCACTTGTTTCCAGCGACGGAGGTTGAATTGCGCATCGAGACACTTAGCAGCCGTCCGGGAAGTTAGCTTCTCATGCCCACACACAGGCATGGGGATCCCTAGATCCCGAGACAGCTCCAACATTTTCCCTAATATGAGAGGCTCGAGCAGGTCCTGTGGCGTCTCAGGATAAGCTGCCATGGCCAGCTCCAGCACCGCACCCCTGAACGCCACGGGCGACTCCTCTGGTGCTCGTTGTCGTTGAGCGAATCGCCGATGCGCATCATCTGGTGGCTCATAAGCATCGGCCATTTCTTGAAAAACACCACATAAAGTTGCCTTCTTATCGGTCGTTATGGAACGGAAGAATCGGACAGATTCGTCGTCCAAGAGAGTCGGCAACACCTCCAAAGCCTCCGCATCGGTCCATCTTGCTGTGCGTACCGCCGCCAAGAAGCGGCAGGCGAACGCGCTCCAGTCCCCACCGACGGAAAATTCTTTAACCGTTGTAAGGTGGCGACTCCGACTCCTCTTCCCGCCGTCTTCCAATGGTGGTGGTTGTGATGGCAAATTCAAAATGGCGTCGGCCCGCGGCGTGGCCAAGATGGCGGTTTGGCGCCACGGAGCGCGCAAAATGGCGGCCTCTTGCCGCGTGGGCAATGGCGGCGGCAGGACAGGCAACGTGGCGGCCCGCGGAGCACCAATTGCATCATCCATCGTCCCTGGCGCGACGAGATGGCATAGATGCGCCAGGACGTCCTTAAGTGCCTCCAGTTGTACCGCCATCGCTTGCCATCGTTGATCCGCGTCTGATGATGTCGACGGACCCGCCACCGCGCCAACATCCTCCACTCCCGTTCCCGTGGTCGCCTCAGCCGGGCTCTCCCCCACCACCCCAACAGGATCCGTGGTTGGAGGGAGTTCGTCGTCGTCGGACGAAGAAGCCGATGCAGGCGCCGGATTAACTTTCTTCCTCACTTGTTTCGACATGCCGTTGCACTTCCGACACCAGTGTAATAAACGACTGGACCACGATGTCTGGCTCAGTGTCCTTTATTCGGTTCGTGCTGTACACCCACACGGCTGTCTTTACTCTGTAGCTTCTCCACGGTGCTGACTCCAATGTCGGCCCGATCCACAACAGCAGCCCCGCTGCTGTTTCTCTCACACAGCCCCCCTTGGCTGTACTCGCTGCAACTCCTCTCTCTCCACCTCCTGGCAGCCTCGTGCTGTCTCCCTCTCTCTCCGCAGCTCCTCCTGGCAGCCACACCGCTGCCTCTAACACGCAGCCCTTCTGGCTGTCTCCTCTGCAGCTGCACACCACTCCCCAGCTTCCTCTTGTCTTCGGGGTTGGCTCCCGATGGCCGTCGGCGCCCCCCCTCTTCTCACTCGCCCCCGTGGCCTCACTCTTTTCCGCTCACACCCCGACTGACTTCCCCTTCCGGTTTACCCGCTTAAGGACCCGAACCTTCCACCCACGTCACATGACTCCACCCCCCGTGACGTCACATCCGGAAGGTCGCTTACGCCCGCATTACACAAACATGACTCCTTGTAAAAAAGGTGTCAGTTTTGTTGCCAGATGGAAGGGTAAAAACCAATTATCAGTTCGATCATTGTTTTTGCATGTGAATTGGCCTGCACCATACCTCACCATGGTGAGACATACATCGCGTAGTGACGTTGGATACGTACCAACATACCTCAGATAAGTACGGCTGGCTACGTACCACCGATCCCAGACACCATTCAGTGTTAACAATTTCATTGGAAATTTGCTTTTTTCCAGCCAAGATTCATTTGGAGTTTAGAGTACGTGTTTTCAATACACGTTTGAAACTGCGTACTGTTAGTCTATGATAAAGCACATTGGACTTTGTTATATTTTGTTATTTCAGTGCAGCAAATTACACAATGACCACTAGGATGTGTTTAGGGGTGACTGCGAAATTCAATTCTTTAGCTAGTACCGATTTTAGGCTGTCGGAAATGAGGATGTTACTCTGATTGCGGACAATCTTGTTAGCATCTAACTTTGTAGTGTGTGGCTCTGGCTTCTTTTTTGGCAGGAGGTTGAATTTAGCCATCAAGTTAACTTTCCATTTGGTTGACATTGAAGTAGCTGACGAAACTGTCATGTTATCTACATGGTCCCAATCATATGTGGACATTTTATATGTTAATTGTAGAAACGTACGTTTAAAGTATTTGGCTGATATACATTTCAACATGATAAGACACTTTGTTGAGCTATCATTTGTGGCCTGGTCCCTTCTAAAAAAAGAGCTATATAGCTCAGTGGGCCTTACCTGGTAAAATAAAAAATAAATAGTTTTGTTTTAGTGTCATTGCACAGGTGTATTCTCAACTGTTGCAGCTGTTACATGACTATCCCCATGGTGGTGACGACTGGGAATGATAGACCCCTAAGCTCAAAAAGATACCTAATTGTGGCTAAAGTTGTCACACGATGTGGTATTCTGCACCCAAGGGTGCCGAATGTGCCAGCAAGGAGGGAAAAATCTGCTACAATATCAGGTACTCCTAGAACTGTTTAATGCCAATTGGACCAACCAACTTATTGGAATTGACCTGCAGGGTCCAATTCCAAGATCCCACTGAGAAAATATCAAGCGCTACTCTGCGTTGGTAGCTATCCTTCTCAGCACCGTTGACATAGTGGCCTGAGCGTTTGCGTAAAATTGCGTGTTGTTCCGTCATAACCAAACATGTTTTTACTATGCAGGGTCGTGATTTTGAGGTTGACTTGTTACAAACCCTGTGCCAAGAGTTTAGCATCAGCAGGCAACGTGCCACCGCAACATTCCACGTGACAACAAGGAGAACATGCAAATTTCTCATTAAGAGGTCTCAGTTTCGGGATCGAACCCAAGCCTCCTGCATACCAGACGAGGAAGATAACATTACACCACCGTAGTGCCACGTAAATAAATAAGTAAAAATAAAGTATGTAAGTTCAAATTGCATTAGTATATCAATTCCAAAGCTTGGGAAAGGCAGTAAAACAACAGCAAATGCATTCCCAGACCACACAAAGACAACAATTAAATTGCATATTAAAATCTAACTATCTGCTAGGTTCACCAGAGATGCAATCACAACCTGCAAGGAGCAAGCCGGGTTCTGACCAAGGCACAACCATCATAAAGCTCATTAGCAGTTCAACTGGTGTACGAGTAGACGCCATTATCTATTATTATGATTTTATGAGGTGGCATAATTTTATCCAGAGATTCATATGATATGTTATGGTCTATAGCAACACATCAGAGTAACATGTTTTACCCGAAGAAGCAATTATCAGCGCTAAACATTCAAAAGTACCCGAATCAGATACAGTTGTATACAAGGAAGTTCAATACGTAGGCTTTAGCGACCAGTATTATTCATAATAAAGGTTTTTGGGTTAGATCGCGTTATTTACAACCCTCCACCACCCGATATGGCCAATCAGTTCTGGCAAATCGCCCGAAGATGCTGGATGTAATTTCCAGCGAAACGTCGTACTCAAATTGTAAATGTGTGGATCCCCCTTCAACACACCGGTGGGCTAAAGTAGTGAAATATTTGTCTTTTGTCAACGCGACGCATTTTTTACTGATTGGCCATATCGGGTGGTGGAGTGTGGCGACACATTTATAAATAACGCGATCTAACCCAAAAACCTTTATTATGAATAATAAGGAAAGTTATTCTTCACATATCCTTCCACACCTCCTCTTCTTGATTGTCTAATTGGAATATATTATATCCTTCAATTTATCTTTGGCTAGAATTTATATGTGAGTTTCAGCCTGACAGAAGATGTTCGGGCAAAGCTTATTGAATTAAATTTGTAAATGTTCAAATGTAGCTACATGTATACGGCCTCTAATATTGACAGTGGTAGTGCCGAGACCCTTTCTGTTTTAAAATCTTTTGAGTTAAAGGTGAGTGATGGAGAAGATGTGGCAGCAATGGGAATAGGATTGGTTTCAACACTCGACCAAATCAACAAAATGAATGTTTCGATTTAAAGCTTTCGTGACTGCAGGGATTCATCTTCTTGGTTCTTTCAGTAAAGTCACGTAGAAGGGAAATAATAAAATAATAAAAATAGAACAATAAAATACAATTCTCACGACGTTTCGGCCACAACGCAAGCAGCCGTCCTCAGGTGACGAACAGGTCTGTCGGAAAGACAGCGTCTGAATGACGCTGTGAATTTTAAAACGTCTTGTCGAACCCGGCTCCTCACGAAGAGCAGTCGGCCGGGCAGATGGGCCTTCCTCTCCCGAATCTTGTGGAGACGGCGAAGATGGCGGCTTGGGGGACGTTAAATGCGCGGCACTCTGAATGACGCTGTCTTTCCGACAGACCTGTTCGTCACCTGAGGACGGCTGCTTGCGTTGTGGCCGAAACGTCGTGAGAATTGTATTTTTAAATGTTTCATTTTTATTATTTCCCTTCTACGTGACTTTACCGAAAGAACCAAGAAGATGAATATGAATGTTAACAACTTTAGAATGTTTCTGATATGTGTAATGAGTTCAATTGAGTCGACAGACGTAACTTGGAGGCAACACATTTATTTAACTCCAACACACCGGGTAACTTTTCCTTAACAGGCTAACTACACTAATTACAATGTAACTAGCTACTACGGACCGGGACCACAGCTCAAAGGATCTGGATGCTAACCACGTGACCACCCCTAGCACCCCACTTGGGCCCCTTTGTAGACTTAACTGGTCACTGTCCTCTCGAGTCAACCAGAGTGATATGGCCTTTATTAACCTCATACCTACAGCCGGCACTCCCACACCCTGTGCTGTAGGGTTGGCACTGCATGCCAAGCGTGGTGCCATCCAGCGCTATCCATCAACGCTCACCGGGCCCCTCTAGGGCCGGTACTGCACCCACACCCTTGTTTTATCTGTGATGGCATTACAACGCACGCCGTGCCTCTCTAGGGCCAGCACTGAACAGTGACATCCCGCTATGCCACTACATTGAGAAATGTGTGCGTGCACGTGACTCTGACATGCTTGGCCATACATAACTATGCTACAGTGTACCAAGGGTCTTTTTCTCCATATATTATAATCCCTCAAGTTAAAAAGTCGGCCTACTACTAAACAGTGACGGTGAGTGGTTATGTCCCACTGCATTAGTAATGTATCCATATCACCCACTTACTGCAGCCCAGCGATTGGTTAGAATCAGCATTTTCAACTGGCTGTTTCCGTAGTCGTTCCTATGAGGTGTCCTCCTGCATCTGTACCAATTGGGCAGTGGTCATCTCCAAACCATGGTCAGCCTTTGTGAGTCTCTCACCACTATCAATCACCTAGATAGGTGCAACAACCGCTGAAATCTCCGAGTCGAATTTCTTGCAACGTGCTGAGTCGTGTGTGGAAGCACTCGGTGAGCTGGGTCCTAGTCAGGATAGAGCATCAGTATTTGCGTGGCGTGAGCCTTTTCGATACACTATGGTATACTTCAATTCTTGTAATTTTTCAATCCAACGTGTTAGCTGACCAGCTGGTTGATCGATGTGTAATACAAATTGTAGTGCTGCGTGATCAATCCTAATAGTAAACTTGCATCCATATAAATACAGGCAAAATGGCTGTGTGAAATGTACGATCGCTAACAGTTCCCTGAATGTGATGCAATATCGTTGTTTGACTGGGGACAGGACGCGACTCTCATATGTGATGACACACTTTCCACCATCCTGTGTCTGAGATATGACTGCACTAATGCCTACGTTACTGGCATCCGCGTCTAGAATAAAAGGAAGTACAAAATTTGGGTATGCTAACGGCGGTGTTTTTAACAGAAGCGAGCACAATGTGGTGAAGGCCTTGTCCTCCTCCGTACCTCATGCAAATGTTTACTGGTGAATAGGTCAGTTTAACACGTAGGCTTTCGCGACCAGTATTATTCATAATAAAGGTTTTTGGGTTCGATCGCGTTATTTATAAATAGGTCGCAACCCTCCACCACCAGACACGGTCAATCGACGTGACACATTTTTTACTAATTGGCCGTGTCGTGTAGTGGAGGGTTGCGACACATTTGGTGAGTAGGTGTAGGGCCTTTAGATGGCAGCAAATTTGGGAACAAACCTACGGTAATATACATTCTAAGAAACGTTGCACCTCAGGTACTGTAGTGGGGGCTATGCCATTCCCGTATGCAAGCTGTTTTCTCCGTGTCTGTGGTGACACCATTTGTTCTAATAACGTAACCTAGGTACCACACAGAGGTTTGAACTAGATGACATTTGGATGGCTTTCATTTTAAAGTAGCCTCTCTCATCCTCGTGAACACCTGTCTCAGCCAATCTAAATGTTCCTCCAAGGTACCACAAAACACAATGATATTGAAGCAAACCTCCCACTGAAGCCCGTTAACACTAGTTCCATCAGTCTCTGGAACATGGCAGGTGATGTCTGTAGACGAATAGGTAAATAATTAAAGTGGAACAACCCTTGAGGTGTTTTCACTGTTTTTCTGGGGCAGGATTAATCATCTAATGGCAGTTGCCAACATCCCGACAAAAGGTCCAGCGAGGAAAAATATCTGGCTCTTGCAAGAGCACCAAGAGAATCATCAATGCGTGGGATAGGATATGCATAGGCTATGGTGACCTTATTTAAGCGGGGGAAATCGACGCAAAATCTTATAGGAACATCAGATTTATTCACCAGCACCACCGCTGCCCTATGGGCTAATGGTTAGTGGTGTTGATATTTTACTAAATACATCACCGAATTCCACCAATAGGGAGCGCAGTTGTTGCATCTGTGCAGGCAACAATTCCGAGTTTCCCATCGCAATGTTCTCAATCCATGAGTTGTCATCCAACGACCCTAACCAGGCCATTCTCACCCCCTCCCGAGTGATTGGTAAGTTGGTCAACATGCGTGAGGATCATTCCTGGCTGCATGGTTATAACTGTTTCTGATGCGTTAAGCATTTGTATAAATAACTGGCGACCACTACGCATGATTGACTCCACTGCTAGGGAGTGCTGATCGGCGGCAGCCACTATTGGTGTGTTGTATATGTAATGACAGGGGTATCAGTTGTGAGTGTGAAGGGACTGGTGGCTATGGGAATGCTCGAAAAGAGAGCGTGGTCGGGTGACGGAAGAGGACAGTAGAGTCTGCCAGCAGAGGGATCGTCCAGAGTTAGCGAGAATGATCCAGAAGGGGGACGTAGCCTCGTGTTGATATATAAGGAAGATGCGTGGGAGACGTGGGGCTTTTGCAGTGGGATCTCCACCTGATGTCAAGTGAACATGTCTTCAATGAAGTGCCATCTCTAGAGAAGTGTGTCAAGCCGTCATTACAAAAAATTATATTAAGTGTGATATTGTCTATTTTTAATATCATAGCTCCGTGTAGACAAATGTGTGCATTCAATGCGTTTTGAGCATGGAAAAAACCAGAAGCACCAAAGCGAATTAGCATTCGAATGGGAAGTAGGGAAACAGAATACAAGAGGCTTTTATCAGATGAGCATGGTAAAATCACCATAGCTGAGAATGGTCTTGTGAAGCTGTAGTATATTATACTTCCCAAGAATTAAAAGGGAAATAATTGCCACAAAGGCACTTGTGTCTACTCGCACATGTACCCTGATGCCCCTACTATCTCCACCAGGAAATAAGTTATCTACGCCCCTGCGACTACCCTCCTATCTAATTTACGCCATTGTGTCTGGAGGTTTAGTCACTGAACAGGCTCACCCCATGATGTGGGATGACTGCGATGAGGGATCTACTGATCCTATGTTTTTCTGTGTCGTGTGTGTGGGGAGAAGTTTGTGAAGGAATCCCCTCTTACATCCAATTGTACCAATGCATTTTCAGTACGTCCCGCGGGTGTCCGAGATGTCTGCATTCGTCTTCCCCATCTTGAGAGTACTCTTGGAGAATGGATCCCGGGATGATGATTCAATTTTCGTGACCTGGTTTCGACACCATCGGGCCAAATGATCCACCTGGCCACAACATAATAATGCAATTGCTATCTGCGAACTAGGGGAACTCGCCCTCCCTGCTCCAACAATTCATCCATTTCCCCCATTGACTTTCCAGGGGAGGGTTTCCTAACCACTCCAACCCTTGTGAAGCACCCTTCCCTGGTTGCTCATATTTCATTCATAGTTGTCCAACACTTGTTGCTTGCTCCGCCACCTGCCCTACTATTCAGAACAGCTGATGCATGCCCTCAAATGATTAGATGGGGCCAGCGACCCATAGGGAAGGAGGCGAGTCATCCTCCCCAGTGGCAATAAGATGCTGTACTGGTGTGCATACTCAAGCAGGCGGTCCGCTACCATAGAACTCATGGCATCCTTAAATGTCTTTGGGAAAGCCTCCGTGCCCGAGCCAACAGCGGTAGATGGCCTCTCCTTGGGCACTGTTTGCAGAGTCGTCCTCTTGTGCGATTCCCCTAAAAATGTTGAGCCCTCCATCACCCAGGTCAGATGGTATCGCCTGTAATGCATCTCCATCCAACCATGTTAGCGCTTTGCTGATGCTTGAAACCATTTCACAAAGGCGCCCAAATTTCCTCCATCTGCCACGACCTTTTCTATTGTTGCCAGCCGACGCAGCTGCCTTGCACCTTCACGTCGCTCCACTGCCATGGAATCCTGTGAGCCCGGGGCCCCCTGTTCGTGATCCTGGAGGTGAAATAAGCTCTCTGTTCGCGTTGCCTGCTGCTGCAGCGGCTTCTGCTGTTGTTGTTGCAACTTATGTTGACGTGGCTGCTGCAGCTGCTGCTGTTGCTGGAGGGGTAACAGTTGATCTGCGGAGGAAGGTTAATCTGGCATGGTTTCCCTGAGAATCGGTGGTGGGGTAGGTGGCTTTGACCCCCTGTTTTCTTGCTCTGATTCTGGTTGTACTGGCTGCGGGCACGCCCCTCTCATTTGCTGTTGCAGTACGAATATAACAGCATCCAACAGTCTGTCCAACTTCTCCAGGCATTGCGCTTGGTTTACTGTTGGACGGGGTCGACCTTGCAGCACTTGTGGCTCGTGTGGAACGTATTGGATGAGCTGGTGATCAGGTAGAGCCTTTGTGAGGACCTGCCATCCCGGGCTCGCTCATTTCTTTCATGCTGTCCTGTAACATTCCGTCTTCCATTTCCACAGGTCTCTCCTGGAGTCCCTCATATAACAGGACCTGAATAAAATGTACTGAAACACTCCAAATGCAGCACTTCCTGGATAAAGTTGATTGCCCCCAATAACAACGTCCAGTGCCCACCACCAATCAACACAAGTCCCTTGCTTTCTGTCTCCCCAGTGCCCCCTTTCCCCCCTCGCCACTTCATGTTATCCTCTTCTCTCTCCCCCTCTCCAATCTATGCTCATCCCTTCCGTCAAACCAATCCCTCTGCTCCCCTTATAGCCGACTCAACGTACCCTTAGCCTCATTCGAATTTACCCGCCTTCTTTCTCAGACTTTAAAACCAATCACCATCTAGCAAACCACGTTATTGTTGTCCATATGAAGTAGCACCCCGTCAGGGAGGTTATGGTGTATATGATATCCATCTCACCCCATGTCCTACAAATATGCTATCCAAGGTTGTCTAACATCCATAATATAGGTTTTTTGGGGTTAGATAGCGAACATGTAAATGTATCATTAAACTCGTCACCCCTCGACACAGCCAATTAGTAAGGTTTGTCACCTAAACAGTACATGCAAATTCATTACTAGTGTAGTGTCATATAATAAGCCACAAGGGCACGGATTAATAAATACATGTGATGTGCCAGAGTAAGGTATGTGAGGCATAGAGGTGACAGAAGGGACACATGGGACATAGCCTGGAACCTTCTGGAGGATTTTAGAAGGGGGCGTGGCCGAGGGCGGAGCTAGGCCGAGCTGGAGGATAAAAGGAGGGTCCCGATGGGGATCGGGACTGTCTTTTGGAATGGAACCCGCAATGCTACGTCTTCTCCTGGGTCTTCGATCTTCGTGCTCGGCATAGTGGGTCAGGCAGTGTGCTGACTGACCTGACCCGGTTATATAGTTATCCCGTTGTGGTTATTGTAATATAGTTATCCCGTTGTGGTTATTGTAGAATAAATGTGTTGCCTCCTGAGTTAGTGTGTTTCTCAGTGAACCCACCACACTAGTATAGCACACCAGTGTGTTGGAGAGCAAATCTACAACATTTACAATCTGAGTATGACGTTTCGCCAGTAATTACAACTCGCTTCATCAGGCGACACATTTATATTCACGTGATATAACCCAACAAACCTATATTATGGATGATATTGGTCACGAAAGCCTACGTGTTAAACTGATGTTTAACATCTTTACACGTGCATGGGCCTGTGTATACGAAACTGCACTGTGAGCCGCAAGCTGCAGATGCTTTTGGTGGGGAGTCCTCCGCAGCCCCGAGATTCAGCTAAAAATAACTACTGTATAGATCAAAATACGAAAACTAGAAACCAACTTTAAAACAAAAATCTGTATTTAAATAAATAAACAAATTTAATAAGTCAAACTTTAAAAGGGGAACTAAAAGACAGATAAAAGCTCGGAAAGTAGGAGCAGCAGCAACAACTCTGCCTGCGTCCTCCTTCCTCCAAGGTCGGACGGAGGCCATATCAAATTAGCATGCACTGTAAATAGTTCAACCAGTTCTGGGGTTTATTAACAACCAAATTAGCCTGCTCTGAGAAATCCTCTACAAACTATTTAAAAACAAATTAGCCTTTGCAGGGAATGGTCTCCCAAACTCTAGGCCAGGGGACCTCAAACTACGGCCCGCGGGCCACATGCGGCCCGCCGAGGACATTTATCCGGCCCATGGTCACTAATTGGGCTGCGCTTGTGAGCACTAATTGGGCTGCGCTGGTGAGCACTAATTGGGCTGCGCTGGTGAGTACTCATTGGGCTGCGGTGGTGGGCACTGATTGGGCTGCGGTGGCGAGCACTGATTTGGCTGCGCTGGTGAGCACTGATTGAGCTGCGGCGGTGGGCACTGATTGAGCTGCGGCGGTGGGCACTCATTGGGCTGCGCTGGTGAATGGTTCAATGGGCCAATTGACTGGACTTGCCCCCCAGGCCTAAGGCTGCCAGCCCTCCCCTGGCTGTGCTTGACTGGCTCTCCCTCCCTCAGCTCCCTCACTTGCCCCTCGGCTCCACTCCCAGTGATATTCCTGTGTGCTGGGGATGTAGATCCCCAGCACACGCACCGCTGAGTAAATGATAGAGGGGTAATAACAGAGTGATCTCTGATCTCTGGAGGGGCTGCCTGCTGTCTTCCCGTGCTGGTCAGTGACAGACAGCCGAGGAGTAGGAAACCCAATTTAAATGACAGTAAGTGCATTTATATTCTGATTGCTATTCAGTTGTATGAGGTTATATGTTGTATGTTGTGTAAGCCCCGGTTCATACTGTTGCGATCTCTGAGCAGTGCGAGTTCAGCCATATGCTTGTATGGCTGAACTTGCATTAGATTCGGAAGAAAAAAGGCACATGTGCCTTCTTTTTTCCTACAGTGGATTCGGATCGCATGGGTCTTCTCCCCCATACGATCAGATTCCTATGCGAGTTCGCAGATCGCACTGCGATCTGTGAACAAAACTGCAGGTGTAATTAACTTTTTAATGGCACCCGCACCAGTGTGAGCCTGGGGTAAAAGTGGAGTTCCCCCAATCAGACTGCATTGATGGGCAGTGCAGTCTGTATGTCTCTGTGCGGGCAAAGTTATTGCTGGTATATTGTTTTTGTAGCGCTGTATATATATATATTGGTATTTTACTAATAGCAATTTTGACTCCCTAGGAAACAATGATGTCAAGAAAGAGAAAAATTGACTCGGAGTGTAGGATATTCAAAAAACAGTGGACTTATGATTACTTTTTCATGCAGTACAAGGAAAGAGCTGTGTGTCTGATATGCCAGAATATAGTGTCTGTGTTCAAAGAATACAATTTACGTCGACACTATGAAACTCAACATAAAGATAAATATGATTGTTTGGTCGGAGAAGTGAGAAAAGATAAAATATTCAAACTGAAAAATGCATTAACAACTCAGCAAAATACTTTTGTGAAGCAGAAGCAGTTAAATATTTCATCACTGCGAGCAAGTTTTCAAGTTGCCAAGCTAAGAGCGTGCACTGGCAGACCATTCGTGGAGGGAGAATTTGTTAAAGAATGCCTTCTTTCTGTTGCCAAAAAGATATGTCCAGAGAAGGCCGATTTATTTAGTACAGTGAGTCTTTCAGGACCTACAATTACACGGAGGATCGAAGAAATGGGAGACAATTTGCATCAGCATTTGCAAAACTCCACAAAAAAACTTTCCTATGTTTCCTTGGCACTCGACGAAAGCAATGATGTTCGTGATTCTGCACAACTTCTAATTTTTATTCGTGGGACGAATGACTATTTCGAAGTCACAGAAGAGCTTGCTGCACTGCAAAGCATCAAAGGAACAACTACAGGAGAGGATATCTATGAAAAGGTTTGCCAAACTGTGAATGGTTTGGAGCTGAACTGGGCTAAACTAGCCAGTGTGACAACTGATGGTGCTCCTAGCATGGTGGGGTCTAAGAAAGGAGTAATTGCTCGCATTAACCAAGAGATGGACAAACATAACCATTCTCATCCAATAGCCATACACTGCCTCATCCACCAACAAGCGCTGTGTAGTAAATCACTGAAGTGGGACTCTGTTATGAAAATTGTGGTATCTTGTGTTAACTTCATTCGAGCTCATGCACTAAACCACAGACAATTTCAGGAATTTCTGTCTGAGCTAAATGTTGACTATGAAGATGTTCTGTACCACACAGAAGTCCGTTGGCTGAGTCGAGTGAGAGTTTTGAAACGTTTCTATGACTTACTTCCACAGATTACAGCTTTTCTGCTTAAAAAAAAACAAAGAAGTACCAGAGCTCAATGATGCAGAATGGAAATGGCACCTTGCCTTTCTGACAGATGTAACAGAGCTACTCAACAGTTTCAATGTGCGACTTCAAGGAAAGGGGAAGCTCATCTGTGATATGCAATCACATGTCAAAGCATTTGAAGTAAAATTAGGCCTCCTCATCAAACAAGTAAAGGAGGCAAACTGCTGCCATCTCCCCACAACTCAAAATCTGTTAGCGGAAAAACCATTGGTTGCATTCCCAAACAAAACATGTGTGGATTCACTGAGAAAATGGCAAAAGGAGTTCCAATTTAGATTTAAAGAGCTTCATCTCCATGAACAGGACATACAGCTTTTCTGTAACCCATTTTCTATTGACATTGAAAATGTGGATACAATTTACCAAATGGAACTGGCTGAACTGCAGAATTGTGACTCTCTGAAAGATGCATTCAAGTCAAGCAGCCTTCATAATTTCAATGCATCTCTCCCCTCTGAGACATATCCTCATCTCAGGAACCATGCACTCAAAAAGGCAACCATCTTTGGCAGCACTTACGTCTGTGAAAATACTTTTTCCAGAATGAAACATTTCAAATCTCCAACCAGATCTAGACTAACGGATGCACACTTGCATCACTTGTTACGACTAGCAGTGACAAATATGGAACCGGACATTGACCACCTCATTAGCCAAAAGCAGGCCCATAGTTCCCATTGAAATACTGGCAAGTTTGTTTATTTTACTTTACTTGTTCTTCATTTTAAATATTGTATTTGTTCCCGTTTTGTTTTTTCACTTCAAAATAAGATATATGCAGTGTGCATAGGAATTTGTTCATAGTTTTTTTTAACTATAGTCCGGCCCTCCAACGGTCTGAGGGACAGTGAACTGGCCCCCTGTTTAAAAAGTTTGAGGACCCCTGCTCTAGGCTATATTTAACTTTTTTATTGCTCAACCTTCTACGACCATGACCTTATTCCTTTAACAATGATATAACTCATGAAATTGTCTTTTCCGAGACCAAGGTACTCTGCAAACCTCCTGGCTACCATCAAAGGTTTGTACACGAAGCCATCCAAATATACAAACACAGACATAATTTCAACCGTGATGATGGGTACAAACTTAGTAATCATTGGAAAGATGTTATTAACCATGCAAAAAATATTTAACTACACATATTTGGACCATCTTATTTGACAGGCACTATTCTTCAGTTACCGTATAGTTTATTCTTCTTTTTTCACACACTGGTTTCCTGCTTTAAGTTTTACCACACATATTTGGCAAATCTAGAATTAATCCCAGCAACGTTGCAAAGGGCTGTTTCATCTACATAACAAAGGCTCAGTCCCATTTACAGCAGCCACACCGTTACAGCAGCCGCACCTTATCAACTCTTGGAACCTCCCAGTTCAACCAGTCTACACAGCAAAGGCTCATTCCTAGCAGCGGTTTCAGCCGCACCAACCTTTACATAACAAAGGCTCAGTCCCATTTACAGCAGCTGCACCTTTACATCAGCCGCACCTTAACAACTCTTGGAACCTCCCAGTTCAACCAGTCTACACAACAAAGGCTCATTCCTAGCACCGGCTTTAGCCGCACCAACCTCATAATAATAATAATATCCAGGGGCCTGCCTTGGCTCCTCCCACCCTCAACCAGTATACTGTATATACAGTGGGGGGAAAAAGTATTTGATCCCCTGCTGATTTTGTACGTTTGCCCACTGACAAAGAAATTATCAGTCTATAATTTTAATGGTAGGTTTATTTGAACAGTGAGAGACAGAATAACAACAAAATCCAGAAAAACGCATGTCAAAAATGTTATAAATTGATTTGCATTTTAATGAGGGAAATAAGTATTTGACCCCTCTGCAAAACATGACTTAGTACTTGGTGGCAAAACCCTTGTTGGCAATCACAGAGGTCAGACGTTTCTTGTAGTTGGCCACCAGGTTTGCACACATCTCAGGAGGGATTTTGTCCCACTCCTCTTTGCAGATCTTCTCCAAGTCATTAAGGTTTCGAGGCTGACGTTTGGAAACTCAAACCTTCAGCTCCTTCCACAGATTTTCTATGGGATTAAGGTATGGAGACTGGCTAGGCCACTCCAGGACCTTAATGTGCTTATTCTTGAGCCACTCCTTTGTTGCCTTGGCCGTGTGTTTTGCGTCATTGTCATGCTGGAATACCCATCCACGACCCATTTTCAATGCCCTGGCTGAAGGAAGTAGGTTCTCTCCCAAGATTTGACGGTACATGGCCCCGTCCATCGTCCCTTTGATGCGGTGAAGTTGTCCTGTCCCCTTAGCAGAAAAACACCCCCAAAGCATAATGTTTCCACCTCCATGTTTGACGGTGGGGATGGTGTTCTTGGGGTCATAGGCAGCATTTCTCCTCCTCCAAACACGGCGAGTTGAGTTGATGACAAAGAGCTCCATTTTGGTCTCATCTGACCACAACACTTTCACCCAGTTGTCCTCTGAATCATTCAGATGTTCATTGGCAAACTTCAGACGGGCATGTATATGTGCTTTCTTGAGCAGGGGGACCTTGCGGGCGCTGCAGGATTTAAGTCCTTCACGGCGTAGTGTGTTACCAACTGTTTTCTTGGTGACTATGGTCCCAGCTGCCTTGAGATAATTGACAAGATTCCTCACCGTTCGCATGATCATTGCAACTCCACGAGGCGAGATCTTGCATGGAGCCCCAGGCCGAGGGAGATTGACAGTTCTTTTGTGTTTCTTCCATTGCGAATAATCGCACCAACTGTTGTCACCTTCTCACCAAGCTGCTTGGCGATGGTCTTGTAGCCCATTCCAGCCTGGTGTAGGTCTACAATCTTGTCCCTGACATCCTTGGAGAGCTCTTTGGTCTTGGCCATGGTGGAGAGTTTGTAATCTGATTGATTGATTGCTTCTGTGAACAGGTGTCTTTTATACAGGTAACAAGCTGAGATTAGGAGCACTCCCTTTATGAGTGTGCTCCTTACCTGTATAAAAGACACCTGGGAGCCAAAAATCTTTCTGATTGAGAGGGGATCAAATACTTATTTCCCTCATTAAAATGCAAATCAATTTATAAAAATTTTGACATGCGTTTTTCTGGATTTTGTTGTTGTTATTCTGTCTCTCACTGTTCAAATAAACCTACCATTAAAATTATAGACTGATCATTTCTTTGTCAGTGGGCAAACGTACAAAATCATCAGGGGATCAAATACTTTTTTCCTTCACTATACAAGGACGGTTTTCTTGGAATTTATCTTACTTGATACAGCAATCGTGCTGTGACGGTCCCACCTGAAGACGGAAGCTTGTTTTGCCTCCGAAACGTCGTGATTATTATTTTATTTTTATTTTACTTTTATTAATTTTAATGTTTTACCTACGTGACTTTACCGAAAAAACCTAAGAATATGAATCCTTGCAGTCACGAAAGCTTCAAATCTAGAAATGATCGAACTCGTTGCTGGCTGAGTATGAATACCACAAACACACATGTTACATAATGTTGTACTATAACACTCGGACTCACCGGGAGGGTGGTCTCACATGAAACTCCCCCCTTGAGTGTCCAGGAACTACACAGTTTTGTTCATACTAGAGCAGGGGTCCTAAAACTTTTTAAACAGGGGGCCAGTTCACTGTCCCTCAGACCGTTGGAGGGCAAGACTATAGTTAAAACAAACTATGAACAAATTTTTATGCACACTGCATATATCTTATTTTGAAGTGAAGAAACAAAACGGGAACAAATACAATATTTAAAATGAAAAACAAGTAAAGTAAAATAAACAAACTTGCCAGTATTTCAATGGGAACTATGGGCCTGCTTTTGGCTAATGAGATGGTCAATGTCCGGTTCCATATTTGTCACTGCTAGTCGTAACAAGTGATGCAAGTGTGCATCCGTTAGTCTAGATCTGGTTGGAGATTTGAAATGTTTCATTCTGGAAAAAGTCTGTTCACAGACGTAAGTGCTGCCAAAGATGGTTGCCTTTTTGAGTGCATGGTTCCTGAGATGAGGATATGTCTCAGAGGGGAGAGATGCATAGAAATTATGAAGGCTGCTTGACTTGAATGCATCTTTCAGAGAGTCACAATTCTGCAGTTCAGCCAGTTCCATTTGGTAAATTGTATCCACATTTTCAATGTCAATAGAACATGGGCTACGGAAAAGCTGTATGTCCTGTTCATGGAGATGAAGCTCTTTAAATCTAAATTGGAACTCCTTTTGCCATTTTTTCAGTGAATCCACACATGTTTTGTTTGGGAATGCAACCAATGTTTTTTCCGCTAACAGATTTTGAGTTGTGGGGAGATGGCAGCAGTTTGCCACCTTTACTTGTTTGATGAGGAGGCCTAATTTTACTTCAAATGCTTTGACATGTGATTGCATATCACAGATGAGCTTCCCCTTTCCTTGAAGTCGCACATTGAAACTGTTGAGTAGCTCTGTTACATCTGTCAGAAAGGCAAGGTGCCATTTCCATTCTGCATCATTGAGCTCTGGTACTTCTTTGTTTTTTGAAAGCAGAAAAGCTGTAATCTGTGGAAGTAAGTGATAGAAACGTTTCAAAACTCTCCCTCGACTCAGCCAACGGACTTCTGTGTGGTACAGAACATCTTCATTGTCAACATTTAGCTCAGACAGAATTTCCTGAAATTGTCTGTGGTTTAGTGCATGAGCTCTAATGAAGTTAACACAAGATACCACAATTTTCATAACAGAGTCCCACTTCAGTGATTTACTACACAGCGCTTGTTGGTGGATGAGGCAGTGTATGGCTATTGAATGAGTATGGTTATGTTTGTCCATCTCTTGGTTAATGCGAGCAATTACTCCTTTCTTAGACCCCACCATGCTAGGAGCACCATCAGTTGTCACACTGGCTAGTTTAGCCCAGTTACGCTCCAAACGATTCACAGTTTGGCAAACCTTTTCATAGATATCCTCTCCTGTAGTTGTTCCTTTGATGCTTTGCAGTGCAGCAAGCTCTTCTGTGACTTCGAAATAGTCATTCGTCCCAAGAATAAAAATTAGAAGTTGTGCAGAATCACGAACATCATTGCTTTCGTCGAGTGCCAAGGAAACATAGGAAAGTTTTTTTGTGGAGTTTTGCAAATGCTGATGCAAATTGTCTCACATTTCTTCGATCCTCCGTGTAATTGTAGGTCCTGAAAGACTCACTGTACTAAATAAATCGGCCTTCTCTGGACATATCTCTTTGGCAACAGAAAGAAGGCATTCTTTAACAAATTCTCCCTCCACGAATGGTCTGCCAGTGCACGCTCTTAGCTTGGCAACTTGAAAACTTGCTCGCAGTGATGAAATATTTAGCTGCTTCTGCTTCACAAAAGTATTTTGCTGAGTTGTTAATGCATTTTTCAGTTTGAATATTTTATCTTTTCTCACTTCTCCGACCAAACAATCATATTTATCTTCATGTTGAGTTTCATAGTGTCGACGTAAATTTTATTCTTTGAACACAGACACTATATTCTGGCATATTAGACACACAGCTCTTTCCTTGTACTGCATGAAAAAGTAATCATAAGTCCACTGTTCTTTGAATTTCCTACACTCCGAGTCAATTTTTCTCTTTCTTGACATCATTGTTTCCTAGGGAGTCAAAATTGCTATTAGTAAAATATCAATATATATACAGCGCTACAAAAACAATATACCAGCAATAACTTGCCCGCACAGAGACATACAGACTGCACTGCCCATCAATGCAGTCTGATTGGGGGAACTCCACTTTTACCCCAGGCTCACACTGGTGCGGGTGCCATTAAAAAGTTAATTACACCTGCAGTTTTGTTCACAGATCGCAGTGCGATCTGCGAACTCGCATAGGAATCTGATCGTATGGGGGAGAAGACCCATGCGATCCGAATCCACTGCAGGAAAAAAGAAGGCACATGTGCCTTTTTTCTTCCGAATCTAATGCAAGTTCAACCATACAAGCATATGGCTGAACTCGCACTGCTCAGAGATCATAAACAGTATGAACCGGGGCTTAAACAACATACAACATATAACCTCATACAACTGAATAGCAATCAGAATATAAATGCACTTACTGTCATTTAAATTGGGTTTCCTACTCCTCGGCTGTCTGTCACTGACCAGCACGGGAAGACAGCAGGCAGCCCCTCCAGAGATCAGAGATCACTCTGTTATTACCCCTCTATCATTTACTCAGCGGTGCGTGTGCTGGGGATCTACATCCCCAGCACACAGGAATATCACTGGGAGTGGAGCCGAGGGGCAAGTGAGGGAGCTGAGGGAGGGAGAGCCAGTCAAGCGCAGCCAGGGGAGGGCTGGCAGCCTTAGGCCTGGGGGGCAAGTCCAGTCAATTGGCCCATTGAACCATTCACCAGCGCAGCCCAATGAGTGCCCCACCGCCGCAGCTCAATCAGTGCCCACCGCCGCAGCTCAATCAGTGCTCACCAGCGCAGCCAAATCAGTGCTCGCCACCGCAGCCCAATCAGTGCCCACCACCGCAGCCCAATGAGTACTCACCAGCGCAGCCCAATTAGTGCTCACCAGCGCAACCCAATTAGTGCTCACAAGCGCAGCCCAATTAGTGACCATGGGCCGGATAAATGTCCTCGTTTGGCCGCATGTGGCCCGCGGGCCGTAGTTTGAGGACCCCTGTACTAGAGTATGCCAATTAATCCCCAAATAGGAAACCAATTGCAAGATTTCATGCTTCGATGCTGGGATTAAAACCTCAATGAGGGAGATCTATTGTGAGCGCTGATTCTGTGATGAAAACAAAAACCATGGAATCCCCCTCCTCCGTGTGCTGCGAAAGGTCCTGGAAATGATTATTCAACATCGCCTTGTCAGACATGCTGAGGAAAGGCTTTTGGAACACTAATGTGGTTTCAGACGGGGCGGTCTTGTATGGACACTTTTTTCTGTCCGTCTGCTACAGCAGAGATGTAGTGATCGTCAACAGCACCTACATTTGTGGCAAGCACTTTGTGTGTAATGTGTGCGACATTATCATGTATTCGTTCAGCAATTGGAAGCCAATGCAGCTCAGTGAGCACTGGACGGAGTCGGATCTTGCAGAACGTGTCACGACAAGTGCCGGTAACATTTCAGTGCATGGCCTTGTATGGATTTCTGGTGGGAATGAGACCAGAAAAAGGACAGAAGGCTGCCTCATTTAAACCGAATACTGTTCAGCTGGTAGACTGAATCAACATCTTACCTTCGCTTACACGTGTAGTGACATAGAATCGGTCACGTAGCAGCATAGCGCTGACTGCTCATGGGGAAGAGGATCTGCAGCTTACAGAAGCCCTGACTGACAGCAGGTCACGTGATAGACCAGAGGGGAAAGGTTGTGGAAGGAGCACATCGAGAACCCACGAGTAGGTTCCAGAAGGGGGGCATGGCCGGGGCGGAGCCAGGCCACGCTGACAGTATAAGAGGGGCCCCGGGAGGGGACCTCGGGGCTGTCGTTTGGAGTGGGATCCCCGTCATGCTGCTGGAGTCTTCACCATCGTCACCGTCTTCACCATCTCGGCGTTGCCAGTCAGGCAGTTTACCAGCTGTCCTGACTGGGAACCGTAGTTGCGAAGTGTCGCCGAGTCAGTCACTACACATGTATAGCTTTATTATTGAGTGCTAGACAAACATTATCCCTTTTTTTGTTTAATTTTATTTTAGTTTCATATGTGTACCTCACATTATATTTCTCAGTCTCAGAAATGTAAGGTCAGTTAAATTCCTCGGATTGAAATAATTGAGATCAGAAACGCATTGCTAAGTGGAGTGTGCCTTTTCGTTCACAGGAGCATATTATTCCACAACGCTAAGTGCCTGAAACATTTAATAACTTGCTCTTGATATATGTGTATTTAGAAAAATCATGAACAAATGCAACATTCAGGTTCGATTTAACACAGTACATAAAATTCGTGATCTGATCCCATCTGTGAAGGATGTGAACCCTGACATGCAAAACCCCGGCGTCTACAAACTAAGCTGTTTCTGCGGCAGTAGTTACATTGGGGAAACTAAGCAACATGTCTCGGACTGTGAACATGAGGCAGATCTGAAACACGGAAGGACCAATACCTCAGTCATGGCTGATCATTGTTTTAATGCAGTGGACTCACACGAAATTGATTTCTCCAAGAAGAAGGTACTTTGCAAACCCACTGGCTATCAACAAAGATTCGTTCATGAAGCCATCCATATGTTTAGACACAGACACAATTTCAACCGAGAAGATGGGTACAACTGAGCAATCACTGGAAGGACGTTATTAACCAGTTTAAGTCATAACTGTCTGTGATGTTTCCACCCTACCTTCCGATGTTGGTTGTTATTTTCGGCTCTCTGATTTTACATTTTCATTAACAGGTTAAATTTATCACACTAACACAGCCACCTCACGCGCCGACACAGCAGCGGCTCTGCGATCTTACATTAACATGCTAATCTCTCACATTAACATAGCCACCTTCGCGCCTTCCATCGTAGACGTCGTCCTCCGATCTTACATTAACATGCTAATTTTTCACATTAAAATCACTAGCCCCGCCCATTTTGTTTATGGCCCTTGGGCTAAACCCATTCTAAACCTTTAAAACAGTCTGCCTCAGCAGCTTTACTCTTTTTTCCTCCTGATGACGATCGCTTGTGTTGTGATCGAAACGTCGTAGTGTTTTGTTATTTTCTTTCAACCTATCTACGTGACTTTACCGAAAGACCCAAAGAATATTTAGAAATAGTTGTTTTTATTATTATACATAATAGCCACTACTAGGTAAGTATGCATATGCAATTTTTTAAAACTGGTAGTTAGAATATATAAAACATTTAATTTGTATTAAGCCTATTTTTATCCCCTTTATATCTCTGGCCTCTCTGTGCTATCAAGAAGATCTCTTCCCCAAAACATTGGATTTTATACATGTTCTTTTAAATATTGTTTTCAACAAATGTAGTATGCTTTCAGCAAATCCGAAGTTATCTTCGAAAAGAGCCTGACATTTGTATTACAAGCGGAGATGGTTATGTTAATGTTAGAAATTAACATTAATGTAAAATTGGGGAGTCAAGAAAAGGTTATACTTGAGTCCTGGAGGTCCCATCTTTAGTAAACTAAAACTAACATCGGAAGGTGACAAATTGGAAACATCACAGCCAGTTACGACTTTACGGCACTTGTGCCCCACCCACTTCATTTTGACACTTAGGCTACGCCCATTTTAAACCTTTAAAACAACTTGCCTTGAGTAGCTTTCCTTCATTTTTTCCTCCTCATAACAGTTGCTTGTGTTGCGATCAAAACGTCGTAGTTTTTTTGTTTTATTATTTTGAACATACCTACATGACTTTACTGAAAGACCCAAAGAATACCTATTATTGTGTTTTCATTGACAAAAGCAACAGCTGTGTTGCTTTTGTCAATTCATTCAATTCTGTCCAAGGAAATAACTGATTTTCATATAAGAGTGATCCCAGCTCCCCTCACTCCTTCTTGCTCTTCTTTCCTGCCACTTTGGCCGCCCTCCTGTGGTGGCAGCACAGGCGGCAGAGGAGGACAGGCAGCGTGAGGGCGAACCCTGCAGCAGCACCCAGGAAGGCCACCACGTCCAGGCAGTGCAGCTGATACCAGGCGAGTTGATGAGCCGCTGTGCGCAGGTGGCGCGCGTGGCCGTGATGCATCACGAACTCCAGCGCGTGCACCGCGCGGTCTATCGGTCGCTCGGGCTGGTCGTGGTGGAGGCGCGAGAGGTGCTCAATGCTCTCCTGGTAGCTGTGGACATCATGCATCAGAGCACAGGGCCAACAGGCAGACAATTTACGCAAAACCAAAGTTTTTTTTGTATTTAAAGTTTCTTGTTACATATCTCCCTGCAAGCATGTGTTTTTTCAAGGGTTATTGCAAACAACATTCACATTTATATCGTTTGAAGTAAAACGAATTTAATTGTGATGATACGGCCATTCCCTACTCAATGGTGGCAACATCACCACGGCTCATATTTCAGTCTAGGTGGACTGAGGCCACGTGACACGTTGAAAGCTTGCTGCCCTGAGATCATGCGACAGACCCAGGTGCCATGGATTTACTCACTAAGATAGCTTACAGATGAAACCACCTGTACTTCCTACTACGCAAACTTGCTGCGTTTTAGTCACATGGCACTCACTCATTTTGAATTGTTGTTGCAGTGCAGCTGCATTCAGCTGCCCGGTATCATCCTTCAGAGCTTCCTTTATAGAGGACAATCTTGACACAGCTGGTACCAGCGATTGGTAAGCCCAATTGGCTCCACATCCATATATACCACATCAGTCCATCTCTCTACCCTAGCCCATTATACGCTTATTTAGCTGCCTGTATCCAGCCAAACAGAAGTGGCTTAGGCATGCAGTGGATGAGCATACAGGCTACATGACTGAGGCAATGCAGCCTCACCTGCCAGAGAGGCTCAATGATGGGACTGTGCCCTGATATTTTAATGATCTATGAGCTCACACAATCCAGTCTGGTTAAACCCATGGTAAATCAAAGGAAGGCCAACCTGAATGTTTCAAACCGGCACAGATGTTTTGCAATAAAAAATACTAAACACAGTCTGTTCTCCTATAATGCGTAGTTTTCATAGCGTGAATTGTATGAAACACGATTAATGTATTATGGAACACTTTTTTATAACGCGGATGCGAATGGGAGATTGAGTGAAGAGAACTACATCACGCGAGTTGGAATAAGCGGTCGTACGGCTGCCTTGGCATAGCATTACACAATGCGGTATGCTGTTGAATGCTTCTAGATGCTACCCACGAACCTCAGTTTTTGTTCAGCCTGCGTATGCATCTCGCGTATTATCGCGGACTGTGCTGTACCTAAAATATTATATCATTAATTTATTATAACGCGAATATTCCATAACGCGGTGTTTTTCAGGAACGCAGCTACCACCACATTATAGGAGAATATATTATATGTGCGCGTGCCTGGTGGCCCAGTGAGTGAGTAGATTTGAAAAGGGTAGCCATGTGTGGCCAAGACGTGGCGGGCATAAGCACCACGTCGGTTTAGTTATTCATAGCAGCGACTAGCTAGCACAGCCTAGCGGAGGCTCCATAACTTGAGTATTGCCAACCCCCATAATGGATCACATAGTACTCAGGAAACAGAGGAGGTAGGAGCGTCTATTCTGAATAAAACAAAAACTATAATAGACATTTTGTCGGGACAGTGTGTGGAGCCTCTGAATCGCATTGATATAACATACTTTGCTACGGATTTTATGGGGGACATTTCTGGGGAATAAAGGCATCGTGGGAATAATGTATTAGAGGAAGGTACATGGTACATCGCGTTGGTGGGACGCAATAGTTAATTAATCTTGCCAATGCGTTAAATGATCATTTTGCAGGCGCCACCATCTGCCACTCTTAAACTCGTAGTCAGGGTGATCTGTGGTTTTTCTAAGCTGTATCAGTGTCGAAATACGCGATGAAGGCTTCTGGATAATACCTGGGTAGGATGAGCCTAGTGAGGGAGTAATGGCGAGAGAGGGCATGGTGCGGGTCACCTCAAGGTCATACCGGTATCAATGTTGTTGTCGGGGTGGCTGCATTGAATCACGGGCAAGGGTGCGATGCATTGTGGGTAGACACGTTGTTCTATGTGGGTAAACTGCAGTGCATTATTGGCCAAAGCCTTTGTTATGGTTGCTGGGCAAAGTGTGGTATATTTTTCAAATGCAGAGGACCAATGCCCCAATGCTAACAGCAGGTTAAACCAGTGGTTCTCAGCTGGGGGTACATGGACCACTGGGAGTATATGGCAATGTCCCCGGGTGTATGTGAGGTATTTTATAAATGTGCGAAATATCATACAATGGGGCCATTGGTGAATAATAATATAGGAATTTACCAATGTTAAATAACTACAATAAAATGTAAATCCACATGGTAACCTAGAACAATATAAAGATCTTTCTAAACTAATTGATCGTAAACAATGTGGTTTCCAAGAGTAACCAGTGAGCGTGAATACATTTTGTCACGCATGGTGAGCGTCCGTGTATTTTTTTGTTATTTGCTTGCAATTACTAACTAGTTAGGATGCCTCACAAATTGGGCAATTGGTTATTAATACATTTATTTCTCAGAACCATGTTGGATCAGGCAAAGGGGTACTCGGTTGAAGCGAAATTCAATCATGGGTACAGGTGCAAAAAGAAGTTTGAGAACCACTGGGCTAGACCATTCATGCCCCTGACACTAGTGTCTTGAGCTAATATAACTGCTGCTACTTTAGCATTCGTTCACCACTGCTCAGAGCTGGCAGAACTAGAGTTTCCAGACCCCCAGAGGAACACTCACATCAACCCCGAGCAATGTGAGAACCATCTCTTTACATTCATGTTGCCGTATTTAATGTAGGTTAATTGATATAGGATTGACGTTATATCATCCCACATGTCAACTCCTTTGTGTTAATTAATTGTTGCTGTCTATAATGAACTGGAAAGGATGGTACACGTACAAGTAATGCCGTTGCTGTGCACGCACCTGCTGTTGTTGATGAGCAAGCCGACTGCATCTCGGATCTCCTGGGCAGTGACCGTGTTGATGTCCAGCACGATAGCAACCCCACGCGTCTGCACTCTCAGGAGGTTGTCCTTTTGGTCGCCAAAAAGCGGGAAGCCGAGCATGGGGACGCCATGGTATATTGCCTCGTAGACGCCGTTAGTCCCGCCGTGCGTAATGAAGGCACGGGTCTTCGGGTGGCCTTTAAAAGCAAAAAAAAACATCATTGTTAAAGTCAACACCAGTCGCGGTAATTAATTGGTTTGCTGATTTAGCTTCATCCAGCTTGTGCCACCACAATCATTATACAATATGATACAGTTTAACATGTTTCCCTTGGAACATATATTGCCTGCCTTTAAAGAAGTATATTATCTTATATTCAAACTCGATTTGAAGCTTTCGTGACTGCAGGAATCCATACTCTTTGTTTTTTTCGGTAAAGTCACGTAGGTAGAAAAAAATAATAGATCACGACAGGCTGCTGAAACACGTCCTTATATATAGAGCCGAGAAGGGGGAAGAGGGTGGTTGCCGCATCGGGCAAGAGGGTGGGGCTCGAGATTGTGCCTAAGCGAGTGGGAAATCCAAAGATGGGAACCGATATATGGGGGAAGGGGGGGTTGTGGTTGATGCGAGAGCTGCGAGAGCTGAGGAGGTGGCCATTGTATTGTGAGAGATTAGCATGTCAATGTAAACGAACCAACGGCAACAGTAGCTGTACTAGTAAGACATCCAGGTCGTTGGACAAACAAACGACACCACATCGAGGGAAGGAGAGAGAGACACACCGAGAGGCACACCCACGCAGAGAGAGACACAAACACAGAGAGACATTAACAAAACCACTTCGAATGCACCCCATCTCATAAGATTCTGGATGCTAAACATAGGTGTCCAGATACGAATGTGTTACATCGGGCAGCCACAACTTAAAACAACTAAATTGCAAATAATGTTTACAGCATCAGAAAAAAATGGCTAAATGCTTTCAAGCTATTAATTCCAGTTAAGTGATTATGCTCTATTACTATAGTACTATACTGCCTTCAACTTTTAAATGAACGATTGGGTGTTTAAGGTTAGCTATTTGTCGTATTATCTGGCTGTATAGCAAATAAAAACAATAACTTTACTATGCAAGTAAAAAATCGTGTTAAAAAAAAATCATATTTCCGAGTTTTTATTTTATTTTGGGCCCCTTTATAATACAGGGTGTTTTAAAATTATAGACCAAATTTCAAAGCAGTATATTTCTCGATGGCAACATGTTACAATTACATAAACAGTTACAAACGGTTTAATGAGTAATCAAGTTTTGCTAACCATTTTATAAATGCTCTATGTGCCCTCCACCTGCTGTACGGACAACATCGAGACAATAGTTGAATTCGTCCCAAACGCCTCTCAAAATGTCTTGCACTGAAGTCACCACTGCCGTGATTCTGTTTTTGAGGTCATCCAGATTAGTCGCTAATGGTGGCACAAAAACACGGTCTTTGACGTATCCCCACAAGAAAAGGTTACAGGGTGTGATGTCTGGGGATCTTTGGGGCCAAGAGTTTAGCGCCAAGTCTTGGGTTCCCGTGCGACCTCTCCAACGTTGAGACAGTGTGTCTTGCGAATGACTGAGGCTAGGCGCTGTTTGTGGGCTGGGAGAGGCATCTAGCGATAATCATTTGAAATTCTATGCCCCGCCCTTTCAAGGGGTAAGAGTTTCATTCATGGGCGGTTCGTGGTTGCAGAGATATAGCGATTTCAAATTGGGTTAATCTCTGTTAAACACCCTGTATATACTACAGACCCCGCACTAGCTTAATCCGGCACTGGTTGCAGTGTCGCAGTGAATGGGTGGGAGAGAGATTTGTGACAGCATGGGTAGCCAGGGTGTTGGGGTCAACTTGAGGGTTCCAGTAATACACCACATTGCAGTGTTCACTTGGACATCAACAAGTCGAGTGTGACTACTTCTGGTCAATACTGGTGCAGAGTACATGGCTACAGAGTACACAAGGGCCATCATTGATGTCCGTAGCACTGGGTGCTGTTGATCCCCAGCTTGTGCTTGCCAGTTTATGGACAAGGATAACCCTTGATTTGGACTTGGCGGTTATATTTTTCAAGTGGTCATGGCAGGTCCAGCTTCACTCCAAAAGAAGTTGGAGAGATGTCGTGTTGCACAGAGTTTCTGAAGAAGGTAACTTTCAGAGTGTGTGCTTGACGCTCCTATTGTCAAGATTAAATGCAGTGACTGTTGTTGTGTGGGGATTTAGCTTGAGCTTCCATTTCTAGAAATATTCCCCCATGGCAGTGATCTTCACTGATTTTCAGAGGGGGGCCACTTTCACTAATAAGACATCATCAGTGTGAGGGCTGCCACACACGTGAAACCTTTGCGGTGTGACAGTAGCACGATGATGATGGGGATTGTCTTCACATTTGTGTATTGTCGAGGGATCCCACATCAAGGGCCGCACTAAAGGACAGCAGGGGCTGCCAGTGACCCGCCGGCCTTGCAATAAAGAACCCTGCCCCATAGTGTGTAGGTTTCGCTTCAGAGTGAATTTTACGTCGTTGACAGTGGCTGCTTGGATTGCCAGGGCAAGGTTATATACCAAATGCAGGTCATACTCTTTGGGTTTTTTGGTAAAGTCACATAGATAGAAAAAATACTTAAAAAATCACGACATTTCGATCGCAATGCAAGCAATCGTATTCAGGTGAAAAAATTGTACAGCAGGCGAACTGCTGAGGCAGGAGAAATATAGCGAGAGAACTACTGTAGCAAAAGGTTATATAGGTTTGAGATGGATATAACCCAAGGGTAAGTGGGCGGGGCTAGAGATGGAATTTACAAGTAATATACCTCGGATGTTTTAATCGTAATGAGACCAGATGGCTCATTGGGATACTGTCTACAGGAAAGCCACCCACACGGATGCCTATCTAAAACCTGACTCCCACCACCATCTAGCCCAACTGTCACCCCAACCGTTGGGAGAGAACCACCTGAGGACCCAATCAAAACCATCACATTGCCATACATAGCAGGGGTCACCAAAACATTTCCAAAATCATGAGCAAACACAAGATCCAGGTTCGATTCAACACAGTACATATGTAATGTAGTAACTCGTCGGGAGACGACTTCACGGGTAGCACACTCTTTTATTTGAACCAACTATATTTACACGGGTGACCAACACCCACTTAGCTACACGGGTGACCAACACCCACTTAGCTACTCGGGTGACCAACACCCACTTAGTTACTCGGGTGACCAACACCCACTCAGTTAATCGGGTGGCTAACACCAGCCTAACCCTACACAGTCCTCCTGGCTACACCAACACGGGCTCTTACGCCCCGTAGCCTCTCGGAACACACCCAGCCGGGGTGTCCGTCTCGACTCTGGGTCCCACAGTCCCGACCCACATGGGCGTCGGACCACGGGTCCCACAGTCTCGCCTTCGAGCCACACAGGGCCCCGGTCCCGATAAGGACGGCGGGACTAGGGGTCTCGGGCTCTACTCCTTCAACTCCGTCTTCAATCTTCAACTGGTTAACAACCACGAGTGCTCTCGCGCGTCACCCTTTATACCCCTCCTGCGGACGTCGCTGAGAGAACCTATCCCAATTGACCAATCACCGGGCGCTGGCTACGATCCTCTTTTCCCACCTCGTGTCAGCGCGCCTCACCACCCACGCCGCGCCGCCCGTAATCCCTCACTCCCGGCGGCGGCCCGAACACCTTAGCCATTAGGTGTAGCGCGGCCTGGAGCGTTGAGCGGGACGACCTTGTAGCAGATGTGAAGGCTGCAAGCGCGTCGTCGTCGAGCATCGCTGGCAGCGCGCGCAGGGCAGTGGTGTCGGACCACCCCGACATTTCTTGATGTGCGAGGAACCTTCGTTGGAAGGCTCCCCAGTCGCCCCCATCCGCCTTGAACGCCGACAGCGCGGGCAATCTTTGCTGAAGGACCCGATCGTCATCGATGTCGGAGCGATTTTCCCGCGCGCCGCTGTGGTTGTGGAAAATGTCGGCTCCGTCTGCAGGCGCAAAATGGAGAGCTCCGGCGCGCGCTGATGACGCGGGCTGCGCTGAGTGGAGATCTCCGGCCACGTGGTGTCCGCGCTTCCCGCCAATCGATGGCGGACCCTCAAAAACGGCGCCAACTTCAAAACTTTTGGCGCGAAGCGGCTTCTGGCGGGATCCCTCCAGCCTCGCTCCCTCCTCCAACCCCGCAGCCGTCCCTCCGCCCGCTGGAACGGAGATTTCCGCCAAAATTGCAGCGGCGGCGAGCAGCAACTCCGCCAGGCGGGAGTGTGCGTCCTGTAGGCTGGTGTCGGAGGCGAGCGGAGCGTCGGCCATCGCCGCGAAGTGCTGCATCGGCGGCAACTCCTCGTCCTCTCCTCCCGAGGTTGGTGTCTCCGGCACGCCGTCGTCCTCCCGACCTCGCTCGTGGGTACGGGTAGTCTTCCTAGTGTCCATTCTTCTTGAAGACAGGTTTACTTCTGACGCCAGTTGTAGTGTAGTAACTCGGCGGGAGACGACTTCACGGGTAGCACACTCTTTTATTTGAACCAACTATATTTACACGGGTGACCAACACCCACTTAGCTACACGGGTGACCAACACCCACTTAGCTACTCGGGTGACCAACACCCACTTAGTTACTCGGGTGACCAACACCCACTCAGTTAATCGGGTGGCTAACACCAGCCTAACCCTACACAGTCCTCCTGGCTACACCAACACGGGCTCTTACGCCCCGTAGCCTCTCGGAACACACCCAGCCGGGGTGTCCGTCTCGACTCTGGGTCCCACAGTCCCGACCCACATGGGCGTCGGACCACGGGTCCCACAGTCTCGCCTTCGAGCCACACAGGGCCCCGGTCCCGATAAGGACGGCGGGACTAGGGGTCTCGGGCTCTACTCCTTCAACTCCGTCTTCAATCTTCAACTGGTTAACAACCACGAGTGCTCTCGCGCGTCACCCTTTATACCCCTCCTGCGGACGTCGCTGAGAGAACCTATCCCAATTGACCAATCACCGGGCGCTGGCTACGATCCTCTTTTCCCACCTCGTGTCAGCGCGCCTCACCACCCACGCCGCGCCGCCCGTAATCCCTCACTCCCGGCGGCGGCCCGAACACCTTAGCCATTAGGTGTAGCGCGGCCTGGAGCGTTGAGCGGGACGACCTTGTAGCAGATGTGAAGGCTGCAAGCGCGTCGTCGTCGAGCATCGCTGGCAGCGCGCGCAGGGCAGTGGTGTCGAACCACCCCGACATTTCTTGATGTGCGAGGAACCTTCGTTGGAAGGCTCCCCAGTCGCCCCCATCCGCCTTGAACGCCGACAGCGCGGGCAATCTTTGCTGAAGGACCCGATCGTCGTCGATGTCGGAGCGATTTTCCCGCACGCCGCTGTGGTTGTGGAAAATGTCGGCTCCGTCTGCAGGCGCAAAATGGAGAGCTCCGGCGCGCGCTGATGACGCGGGCTGCGCTGAGTGGAGATCTCCGGCCACGTGGTGTCCGCGCTTCCCGCCAATCGATGGCGGACCCTCAAAAACGGCGCCAACTTCAAAACTTTTGGCGCGAAGCGCCTTCTGGCGGGATCCCTCCAGCCTCGCTCCCTCCTCCAACCCCGCAGCCGTCCCTCCGCCCGCTGGAACGGAGATTTCCGCCAAAATTGCAGCGGCGGCGAGCAGCAACTCCGCCAGGCGGGAGTGTGCGTCCTGTAGGCTGGTGTCGGAGGCGAGCGGAGCGTCGGCCATCGCCGCGAAGTGCTGCATCGGCGGCAACTCCTCGTCCTCTCCTCCCGAGGTTGGTGTCTCCGGCACGCCGTCGTCCTCCCGACCTCGCTCGTGGGTACGGGTAGTCTTCCTAGTGTCCATTCTTCTTGAAGACAGGTTTACTTCTGACGCCAGTTGTAATGTAGTAACTCGGCGGGAGACGACTTCACGGGTAGCACACTCTTTTATTTGAACCACCTATATTTACACGGGTGACCAACACCCACTTAGCTACACGGGTGACCAACACCCACTTAGCTACTCGGGTGACCAACACCCACTTAGTTACTCGGGTGACCAACACCCACTCAGTTACTCGGGTGGCTAACACCAGCCTAACCCTACACAGTCCTCCTGGCTACACCAACACGGGCTCTCGGAACACACCCAGCCGGGGTGTCCGTCTCGACTCTGGGTCCCACAGTCCCGACCCACATGGGCGTCGGACCACGGGTCCCACAGTCTCGCCTTCGAGCCACACAGGGCCCCGGTCCCGATAAGGACGGCGGGACTAAGGGTCTCGGGCTCTACTCCTTCAACTCTGTCTTCAATCTTCAACTGGTTAACAACCACGAGTGCTCTCACGCGTCACCCTTTATACCCCTCCTGCGGACGTCGCTGAGAGCACCTATCCCATTTGACCAATCACCGGGCGCTGGCTACGATCCTCTTTTCCCACCTCGTGTCAGCGCGCCTCACCACCCACGCCGCGCCGCCCGTAATCCCTCACTCCCGGCGCGCGCTTCCACACCACGCCCACATCGCGTGCCCAACCCCGCACCCCGTGCCGCCCCGTGATCCATCACTGTCGGCGCACGTCAACACCACCACTACACATACAATTGGTGATCTGATTCCATCTGTGAGGGATGTGATCCGTAACAGCAATGCCCCGGTGTCTACAAACTCATTTGTTTTAAATTTCGATTTAAAGCTTTCGTGACTGCAGGGGTTCATCTTCTTGATTCTTTAGGTAAAGTCACGTAGAAGGGAAATAATATGTTTTCTTTTTATTATTTTATTATTTCCCTTCTACATGACTTTACCGAAAGAACCAAGAAGATGAAACTAATTTGTGTCTGCGGCAGCAGTTACATTGGAGAAACCAAGCGATATGTCTCAGACCATGCTTGTGAACACAGGGCGGATCTGAAACACGGTAAGACTGATACTTCGGCCATGGCTGATCATTGTTTTAATGCTGTGGTCACACATGATATTGATTTCTCCAAGACGAATGTACTATGCAAACCCACTGGCTATCAACAAAGATTTGTTCATGAATCCATCTAGATATATAAACACATTTCAAACGAAAATATGGGTACAAACTGAGCAATCATTGAAAGGATGTAATTAACCTGGTAAAGTCGTAACTGGCTGTATTGCTTCCATCCTACCTGCCGATGTTCACAGTTATTTCTGACTCTTTGAGTCACATTACCTTGTTAAATTTATTTACATTTACAGACTAAATGTCTCACTAACATAGCCGCTGCTTCCCTTTTTCCTCAATCTGGTGGTGGCTCTCGTTGTTTAATAGACTGAATGTGTCTCATTAACACTGCCGCTGCTTCCCTTTTTCCTCAATCTGGTGGTGGCTCTCGTTGTTTATTAGACTGAATGTGTCTCATTAACACTGCCGCTGCTGCGGGAGCCATCTCACATTGACATGCTAATCTCTAATCTCTGGCAATACAATACAATGGCTTCTTCGGCACCGTAGTCGTGGGATTACAGTAACAGATTGACATGCTAATCTCTAAATTCCATCTCTACCCCCGCCCACTTACCCTTGGGTTGTACCTATCTAAAACCTATATAACCTCTTGCTGCAGTAGTTCTCTCGCTCTATTTCACCTGCCTTAGCAGTTAGACTGCTGTAAAAAAAAATTCACCTGAAGACGATTGCTTGTGTTGCGATCGAAACTTCGATATTTTTTTTTTATATATGCGTGACTTTACCGAAAGACCCAAAGAGTATGAATTCCTGCAGTCACGAAAGCTTTAAGTCAAAATGTAGGTTAGTGAAGATCAAATCAATGCTAATGATCATTTATACTTGTGTAGTGGTGATACGCGCTGGGGTGGGGATCGTGTGCCAGCGCGTAGTGATTGGCTGTGTGTGTTGGTGACGTGCGCTGACGGTGAGGGATCAGGGGTCAGCGCGGGGTCGGGGGTTATGTGGTAGTGATTGGCTGTGTGCCGGTGACGCGCTTGAGAGGGAGTGATCATGTGGAGGTCGTGCGGGTTGCACGCCCCCAGTGCGTTCAAATAAAATGGGGAAAGCGCCGTTGGTACGTCCACCCCTCCCGACTGAAACCGTTCTCGCCTCCATATGGCCTCCCTTTGTGTCGTGAGGGCCGAGCATGTGACGTGACCGACGACCCAAGGGGGGAAATGTCTCTGCCTGATCCTCACATGTCTCCGCCTGATCCGCTCCCAGGTGTCTCGGAACTGACAGCTGCCGACCACCGGCGGCCGGATCTTCGCGGCGCGGCCGGTCCTTCCAGACCCGATCCGCGCCGTCCAGAGCAGCCGGAGCCACCGGACGGTCGTCAGCGTCCCGTCCCATACGACGGACCGGCCAGGCGGACTCGCGCTAGGTCGCGCTACTTTTCATGATCTACCGAATGAGGAGTCGAGGCGGCCGGAGCGCCTCGTCACTGCCTTTGGTCGCAGAGACACTGGACACGTTCATTTTCCGGAATTCGCTTTTATTGTGTTGTTCGTCGGGCTGTACATAGCTTCTTATCTAGGTGTTGTGTGTGTTGTTGTTGACTTTTATTGTGTTGGTTGTCGATTTGTACATAGGTTGTTGTTGTTGTTGTGTTGTTGTTGTTGCGGTACGGGGCACACTGGGGGGGGGGGGGGGGGTTTCTGTTGTGTTGACGTTGTGTTGTGTTGTTGTTTAGCAGCCGGGCCGGCTGCGAGCTATGTGGGAGGGGGTGATGTAGTGGTGATATGCGCTGGGGTGGGGATCGTGTGCCAGCGCGTAGTGATTGGCTGTGTGTGTTGGTGACGCGCGCTGACGGTGAGGGATCAGGGGTCAGCGCGGGGTCGGGGGTTATGTGGTAGTGATTGGCTGTGTGCCGGTGTGTAGTGGAAACACGCGCTGGGGAAAACGGATCGTAGGAACAGCGCGTCGTGATTGGTTAACTAAGGAGCGATGCTCACGTCGAGGTCCGCATACGCTCTGTCTCCCGTGAGCGGGGACTATATAAGGGGATGCGCACAGGCGCACGGGGAGCGAGTAACCAGCGAAGACTGAAGACGGGGGATGAAGAGCTAGAGCCCTGCGGTACCTAGTCCCGCTGTCCTGTAGGGACCGGGACTCTGTGTGACCCAGCGGCGGAACCCTGGGACCCGGGGCCGAACGTCCGTGAGAGGGCCGGCTCGTGGGACTCAGAGGTTGTGGCCCACGCCCAAGCTGGGGTGGGCTGGTAGGCTCCACGGACGTTACGAGTCAAGTACAGTGTGTAGTTGGAGGAATAGAATCTACACGAGTCAAGTACAGTGTGTAGTTGGAGGAATAGAATCTACACGAGTCAAGTACAGTGTGTAGTTGGAGGAATAGAATCTACACGAGTCAAGTGCAGTGTGTGTAGCCAGAGGAATAGAGTCTACACGTGTCGAGTGAAGTGTGTGCGTAGTCTGAGGAATAGAGACCACACGTTGTATAGTGACAAGTCAAGATGTAATAAAAAGTGTGTTACCCGTCAAGGAGTTTCCTGCCGTCATTCCAATACTTCACTTGTAATGTGCATTTTATCTGTAGACCCCAATGCACTCCGTGTATCGAAAGCAGGAAATAAACAGAACCAGGATAAACGCCCAGAAGTAGGGGGTAAATATAGCTTACAATTCTGATTTTCTTATTGGCAAAGGCAAAACATTACAAGACTTTCCAGCGGCAGAGGAAATGAGCTTTGATCTTAGAGTAATTAGAAGAAGAAGGCGATCCGAAGGGCTCAGCCACCACGTTGGTCCATAATGATGGATCAGTTTCTGTATATATTGCGGGGATAATCCAATGGGTGTCTTGTAAGTCAGCAGCAGGATCTTATAGTCCACTCGACTGGTAGCCAATGTAAACCCAAGAAAGCAGGTGTGTGATGCGCTCGCCACTGATGGTTTTCAGGTTTATGGGACAGTGCATTAACCAATGTTCCACTGCTCCATTCGCACATGGATAAACACATCCACTTTATAGCATGCATGCGATAGCTCAGAGAAAAGGAGTTGTGATGAATGTGGAGTGTAGTAGTAGCACAGCACTGAGAGTGAAATAATGATAAAGGTGCAATTTCTTGTTCAGGCCACTGCTCGCGAAAGAAGGTGGGAGTTCTCACACTTTGCCCTAACACATGCAACCTGCTGTTGTACCGAACTGGTGTACCTATTTATGTAGCTTGGAGGACAGAAGCGGGGGGGGGGGGGGGTTCACGTAACAAATTGCTTCAACTGCCTCCCAAGGAGATCAAATCAGACCGGCCATCCCTGGATTGCAAGTGCAGTGTGCTAACTGCTACACTACCGCAGCCAACTGATATTATGTATATACATACAGTAGTCCCGCAGTTAACAGTGACTTCGGTTAACGGTTTTACGGTTAACGTTTTGCCTCCCATGGGACCTCATGGTTTACACCAGGGGTCCTCAAACTACGGCCCGCGGGCCACATGCGGCCCGCCGAGGACATTTATCCGGCCTGCAGGGTGTTTTTTCCGCCACTGCCTGTCTGTTACTTATTTTCTACATGAGAAGGACGGTCATTGGTGGAAGAGGGAGAGGGGCGGCCGCTGCCGATTGGCTGGCCGGCTGAAGCGCTGGATCATGGGAATTGTAGTCCGGCCGCAATCAAGCTTCAGGCGGTGGGAGGAACCGAACAGCGCAGCCGGACTACTACTCCACCTCCCAGGACTCAGAGGAAGCCAGGGCATGTGGGAGGGGCCGGCTGCGCTGTGAACAAAACTGCAAGTGTAATTAAATTTTTAATGGCACCCGCACCAGTGTGAGCCTGGGGTAAAAGCGGAGTTCCCCCAATCAGACTGCATTGATGGGCAGTGCAGTCTGTATGTCTCTGTGTGGGCAAAGTTATTGCTGGTATATTGTTTTTGTGGCGCTGTATATATATTGGTATTTTACTAATAGCAATTTTGACTCCATAGGAAACAATGATGTCAAGAAAGAGAAAAATTGACTCTGAGTGTAAGATATTCAAAGAACAGTGGACTTATGATTACTTTTTCATGCAGTACAAGGAAAGAGCTGTGTGTCTGATATGCCAAAATATAGTGTCTGTGTTCAAAGAATATAATTTACGTCGACACTATGAAACTCAACATAAAGATAAATATGATTGTTTGGTCGGAGAAGTGAGAAAAGATAAAATATTAAAACTGAAAAATACATTAACTCAGCAAAATACTTTTGTGAAGCAGAAGCAGCTAAATATTTCATCACTGCGAGCAAGTTTTCAAGTTGCCAAGCTAATAGCGTGCACTGACAGACCATTCGTGGAGGGAGAATTTGTTAAAGAATGCCTTCTTTCTGTTGCCAAAGAGATGTGTCCAGAGAAGGCCGATTGATTTAGTACAGTGAGTCTTTCAGGACCTACAATTACACGGAGAATTGAAGAAATGGGAGACAATTTGCATCAGCATTTGAAAAACTCCACAAAAAACTTTACTATTTTTCCTTGGCACTCGACAAAAGCAATGATGTTCGTGATTCTGCACAACTTCTAATTTTTATTCGTGGGACGAATGACTATTTCAAAGTCACAGAAGAGCTTGCTGCACTGCAAAGCATCAAAGGGACAACTACAGGAGAGGATATCTATGAAAAGGTTTGCCAAACTATGAATGGTTTGGAGCTGAACTGGGCTAAACTTGCCAGTGTGACAACTGATGGTGCTCCTAGCATGGTGGGGTCTAAGAAAGGAGTAATTGCTCGCATTAACCAAGAGATGGACAAACATAACCATTTTCATCCAATAGCCATACACTGCCTCATCCACCAACAAGCGCTGTGTAGTAAATCACTGAAGTGGGACTCTGTTATGAAAATTGTGGTATCTTGTGCTAACTTTATTAGAGCTACGTAGAAAGAAAGTAATAAAATAATAAAAATAAAACATAATAAAAATAATTCTCACGACGTTTCGGCCACAACGCAAGCAGCCGTCCTCAGGTGAAAACCAGGTCTGTCGACGCGACAGCGTCTGAACGAAACAGCACACGAGCTTGGAGCATATATATAAGCTGGGCGCCTTGACAAAGGAATTTGCATATCAAGAGGAATTTAGCATATTTATGGGAAATGCAGGAATGTGATTAGTACTACATATGCCCGTGCATTATGCAGCACTAGCAGCATGAAAGGGAGGGGATATGGGAAATGAAGGTATGTGAATAGTACTAATTATGCCCGTGCATTATGCAGGATTAGCAGCATCAAAGGGAGGGGTAGCATTAATAAAGGGAAGGAGTATTAATGCTACCCCTCCCTTTGATGCTGCTAATCCTGCATACTAATTACATTCCTGCATTTCCCATAAATATGCTAAATTCCTCTTGATATGCAAATTATTTTGTCAAGGCGCCCTTTCCCCCCTCCCCTTCCAACCCAGCTTGTATATATGCTCCAAGCTCGTGTGCTGTTTCATTCAGACGCTGTCGTCTCGACAGACCTGGTTTTCACCTGAGGACGGCTGCTTGCGTTGTGGCCGAAACGTCGTGAGAATTATTTTATTATGTTTTATTTTTATTATTTTATTACTTCCCTTCTACGTGACTTTACCGAAAGCTTTAAATCGAAATTCATTAGAGCTCATGCACTAAACCACAGACAATTTCAGGAATTTCTGTCTGAGCTAAATTATGACTATGAAGATGTTCTGTACCACACAGAAGTCCGTTGGCTGAGTCGAGGGACAGTTTTGAAACGTTTCTATGACTTACTTCCACAGATTACAGCTTTTCTGCTTTCAAAAAACAAAGAAGTACCAGAGCTCAATGATACAGAATGGAAATGGCACCTTGCCTTTCTGACAGATGTAACAGAGCTACTCAAAAGTTTCAATTTGCAACTTCAAGGAAAGGGGAAGCTCATCTGTGATATGCAATCACATGTCAAAGCATTTGAAGTAAAATTAGGCCTCCTCATCAAACAAGTGAAGGAGGACAACTTCTGCCATCTCCCCACAACTCAAAATCTGTTAGCGTAAAAACCATTGGTTGCATTCCCAAACAAAACATGTGTGGATTCACTGGAAAAATTGCAAAAGGAGTTCCAATTTAGATTGAAAGAGCTTCATCTCCATGAACAGGACATACAGCTTTTCCGTAACCCATTTTCTATTGACATTGAAAATGTGGATACAATTTACCAAATGGAACTGGCTGAACTGCAGAATTGTGACTCTCTGAAAGACGCATTCAAGTCAAGCAGCCTTCATAATTTCTATGCATCTCTCTCCTCTGAGACATATCCTCATCTCAGAAACCATGCACTCAAAATGGCAACCATCTTTGGCAGCACTTATGTCTGTGAACAGACTTTTTCCAGAATGAAACATTTGAAATCTCCAACCAGATCTAGACTAACGGATGCACACTTGCATCACTTGTTACGACAAGCAGTGACAAATATGGAACCGGACATTGACCATCTCATTAGCCAAAAGCAGGCCCATAGTTCCCATTGAAATACTGGCAAGTTTGTTGATTTAACTTTACTTGTTCTTCATATTAAATATTGTATTTGTTCCCGTTTTGTTTTTTTACTTCAAAATAAGATATATGCAGTGTGCCTAGGAATTTGTTCATAGTTTTTTTTAAACTATAGTCCGGCCCTCCAACGGTCTGAGGGACAGTGAACTGGCCCCCTGTTTAAAAAGTTTGAGGACCCCTGGTTTACACTAATGTTAAAGGGTTGATTAACTGTATGTTTGCGTGATGCACACCGGTGCCAAATTCGGTCAATCCGAGTGCTTGTAAGTGTGCTGGGCATGCATCAGCCAATCAGCGATGCGCATTTATGAGAGTTTCGACCTCGAATTTTTTTAATGTTATGTTTTCTGTTTTGGCAGTGGAAACAGCTCTCTTGCAGAGTGGCCCAAAAGTCAACACACATAGGGTTATTATATACGCACAAAACACATGGGGTTATTTCTTTTTTTACTAATTACCAACTGAGTTCCATTCAAATACATTAATTGTCTTTTGAAATTGATTTGAGATTTTTTTTTTTAAGATTCAAGGTGTAATATTTTAACATTCATCAATTGTGTTTTGTCTCAATTAATTAAGGATTCTTGGTTAAGCTTTGTAGCTGACAGATCTGAAGTGAACCCACAAGAAGAAGAAAAACATTTATATTAACAATGATAATAGATAATATATTAACTTAAAGACTATACAATTACAATGTTCAATGCCAGTGTTAAATTAACGCTGGCATGACTTTTGGATAACTCTGTGTATACAAACAAAATATAAAATCAATGGCAAAAGAAATTTAGGAAAATTTACAATAATGATAATATGATGAATGTCGATTAAAAAAAAACACTTAATAATAATAAACACAAGCATCTGTTATTTACAGAGTCAACTGCTCTGATTAATTGCAGCCAACCATATCGGGGCAACTGGGGAATGGCTAACACATGTTGGTCCACCAGCAACACTCTCGCCCCAAAGAACATAGAAAACAAATACATAAACTACAATGCTTGCACTTATATAACATCAAAATTCACCAACACTGCATAAATAATTCGTGCATTTGGGATAGCTGCTATGGAGCATCCATTATTAATTTTACAAACATTTACATTTGTGATTACCAAAAATAGCATCATAAACTTCAATGCTTCTAAATAAGTTTTGACATTGATGACATTCTCAGGTATTGATCCAATATGAAAGTGATCTGTTACTAGATTCCCCTAATTACAGAGCATAAATGGGATTATAGCGCCACCTGGCCAGTTCTGATGTAAGTGTAGGGCAACTATATTCGGTCTATAGATGCTGTCATTTCATATCATTTGAGCAGTGGTTCTCAACCAGGGGTATGCGGATCCCTGGGGTTACGTATCAATGTCCCAAGGGGTACGTGAGCTGATGTATAAATATCGTACATGAGTCATTGGGGAATAATCATGCATGAATCTGGCAATCGAAAATAATTTATCGTAGACAATGCGGGTATTGAAGCGTAACCTGCGAGCGTGAACAATTTACGCCAAGCATGCAGAGCGTCCATTGATTTGTTTTATTCGCTTGCAGTTACTCGCTAGTTATGATGCCTCACAGAATGAACAATTGGTTAACATATTGATATTCATTATTCATACATTTATTTATCAGAATCATGTGAGGTCAGGCAAGGAGGTGCTTGGTTGAAACTAAATTAAACAAAGGGGGGGGGGGGGGACAGTAGTAGCCAAACAAGGTTGACAACCACTGCATGACAGTGCTACGTACCCAGCAAGTCGTTCTGTGGCAGCCAGGGCACCAGCTTAGTGTTGGAGCCCAGGGAAGACGGCTTCTCCCCCTCGTATCTCCACACCACCTACCAGCTCACAAGGCGTCGCGTCACACACTCCGGTTGAAGGGAAGAGGCAACCAGCACTCTTACACAGCTCTTACGTTGTAGACACGTTCCCAGACTGGTTGTCTTGAGCTGACAAAAGCCTGATCCTGACTTTAATGAAGATTACATTGACTTAAAGGTTGTGAACAGTGTGTCATCATAGCACAACGGTGACATTGTGGTGACGTTGATAAAACTATGTTTAACAAGTGGATGGTGGTATTTTAGTATGTTGCCATTGCTATAGCATTTCCTCCAGATAAACTTCATCCAGCTATATATATTGAACTTATTTTGCCCCATAAGTAGCCAACCATGCTCGTCGGAGCATGCAGGGAAAGACAACAAACTAAATACTTAAAGCAGTTATAAACAGCGAGACAATCCCCCTTTTTCCCCCACTGCTGTAGCCATAGATTTGTTTTTGTATTACCTTCTGTGGGAGCTGAGCCAGTGCAGAGGCGATCACTTCAGCCCTCTCGACAGGCATGTATTTGATCATGGATCCCAGAGAGAACACAATAAGGCCGTGCTCACCTGAGCTCTGCGCAAACTCTTCAAAGTCCTGAAATCAACAAAAGTAGAGAAAAAACGTGCACGGTTACATTGATCTGAAACACTATAGAAAGCAGGAAGCGTAGTTATGTATTTGACACGGGACGCTGTTATCCTTTCACTGCACCTCCGACAAGCGCGGTTGGCAACAGAGGTTCAACGTACATGCTTGATATCTGGAGGGCTCAGAGTGACACAGCCACACACAGATGGGATGAGGCAGATGCATGATAAGGATACTAATAACGCAATTATGTAATGCACACGGTGTATTACGAACATGAAAGACGAAAAACCTGAAAGCCAGGCGAAAGAGCCGGGCAAATGTGCAGAGGGTTGGGATTTCAGATTCGGGGCTGCCAGGGAGAAATGTCGCCTGGCAGTAACGATCCTGGTCCTTGGTGTAGAGAGGAAGTTGTACGTTGTGCTGTGGAGAGTTCCACAGTGTATGTGCTCGTATTCATGTGGAACTTCTTTTGCACCGTATGTAGCCAACCGTGCTAATCCGGGGTGAGCTGTTTTGAAGAATAATGTGGAGTCGAGATTGATGCGGACGGCTCTGACAATTGAATATTTGAGCCAGCGATGAACATGATGATCGGCTGTCTGATCACGGTAGCTTTAAATTTGGACGTGATTCAAGAAGAAACCATGGGCCCAGAATCGCTGGTCAAAGGTAGTGGGCACATTCTGATAGCCTTTTGTATCCAGCGACATCTTTGGAATCAATGTAGGTGCTGAGTAGGCTGTCACCTGTGTGGAAATAGACTTTGACAAAACAATTTCGATTTAAAGCTTTCGTGACTGCAGGGATTCATCTTCTTGGTTCTTCCGGTAAAGTCACGTAGAAGGGAAGTAACAAAATAATAAAAATAAAACATTATAAAATAATATAATAACATAATATAATAATATAATATAATTCTCACACATTATGTTTTATTTTTTATTATTTTGTTACTTCCCTTCTACGTGACTTTACCGAAAGAACCAAGAAGAGGTTTGACAAACCAAGTTATTAATTAGGTGGACCAATAGGAGTAGCAGGGCACCGAGGAAGAGAACCCAGAGGGACTCATTGTGGGTGAAGTTGTTTGCATCAAATCAAGTGTAACACTACAGAGGTGTTCTTCGTGTTCATTTATATTTCAGTTTTGCAATTAGTGCTTTTCTTTGAGTTATATATGCATATATGTAGTTGTTTAAATTATAATGAAATATCAGTTTTTTTAATAATTTTATTATAATCTCGATTTAAAGCTTTCGTGACTGCAGGGATTCATATTCTTGGTTCTTTTGGTAAAGTCACGTAGAGTGGAAATAATAAAATAATAAAAATAAAACATCATATAATAAAATTATCATGACGTGAAGAAACCTGAGGACGGCTGCTTGCGTTGTGGCCGAAGCGTCATAAGAATTGTATTATATTGTGTTTTATTTTTATTATTTTATTATTACCCTTCTACGTGACTCTACCGAAAGAACCAAGAATATAGATTATAATCGTTTGATTATTTTCTAGAATGGTATGTTTAAAATATTGTCAATGATCTAATATAATAATACAGAATATATCTTCATAATTGTAATATCGTTAAACTAATCATTGATGAAATATCATGCATATAAAAAAATTATGCAGTTGTTGTTTTTGCCCAATAAATAGTAATTCATGTTTGTGGAAAAAAAGACTGTCATTTTTTTTTATTATGGGATCATTAATGACCCCAATTGGTAACGTTATATGTGAAATATGTCGATCACTGTAAACAAATAAAATAAACTTATGTTATGTAAATGTATTTCACGATTGATTTAGAGGCGTTCGTGGCGTGTTCCCTGTTGTATGTCCGATGTGAGCATCATAGTGCACGTTAATATTTGGTAAGTACAGTGATATATTTTATGCTATTGATGTTTTATATTTGATGTTGCTATCTGATCGGTCATGTCATCAGTGGCATTGATGCTGGTGCTGAGTGCAGTAAACCCTCGCTATGCGTGAGTTCTCGATTCGCGAGTTTAGCATATTCGGGAGGCACTAAATGTACACTAATTCCCTATTCGCGACCCAGCCGGACTTCAGTATTCGCGAGTCTACGTAGTGCCTACGGACCACTGAAATCGTGGAGGTGTGCGCAGAACGTTACTACGTTTGAAACTGTCTGTGAAGATTATGCACGCCACTTCGGCTGTCCGTTAAGTCCTCAGTCTTGCAGTAATCCCGCTCTTAACTCGCTATTGTGCATGTTTTACTTCATGCAATACACACTTGCTAATTAACTGCCCCTAAAGGGCGGAAAAAAGTGATGAGGTTGAGTGAATAGGTATAAGTGTTTGGCTAGATACTGTTGAGAGTGGGTCTGTGGTAGGCCGACATTTTGGTATAAACGAGTCGACTGTGAGGTCCATTAAAAAGAACGCGAATTAAATGAGGGAGTGTGTTGCGGCTAGCACTCCCCCTCAGTAAGCATGACCTCCGAGGAGTCATGCTGCTGAATTGCTCACCTCCCTCGTCGTCAAATCATCAACATCAAAGGTAATACCAAAAAATAAACACATTGTTCTTTATAATTTACTAGCTTTACTACCCGGTTTCGCCCGGGACTTGGATTCTTGTATTTGGATTCTTGTATTTGGCCTACGCGGAGGGTGGGGGGGGATGCGTGACGTTAGCAGGCACACTGCGTAACGTAGCCGCATGCGGGTGACATCGCGGATGTGACGTCACCGCTCACTTGCCGTGCAATATATATGCCTTATTGCGCCCTCCCCCCCCAGAATACAAAGTCTATTTTTATACTTTTTGCATTGTGTACAGTCTGGAAGCTATCCTAATGCCACATTTCAAGTTTGTTGCATGTTTGGAAGTATGCTAAACATTTCGAACAGACACACATATTCACAAATTTCCCTTTTATATATGTAGATTATGCATTGTAGTAATTGTTATTAATAATTTTCCATTTACCCCCTGTAGTCACAAGGTTTCTGCATTCGCGATGGTTTTCAAGAACGTAACCCTCGCGGATTGAGAGGGTTTACCGTACATGTCATTTATGATGGCCATATTATTATTACCGTTGATGATAATTTTGTTGGTTAAGCTATCGCATTGCTTAACTTGCCTCGGGTAAGGGCTTTGCGGGTTTGCAGTGGAGCCCCCCGACGAAGACGAAGTTTGGGGGGAACGGGCGTGGGAAGTCAAGGTCCCAGTTGTTCCGGATGAGCCAGAACTCGGCGCCGCTCATCACTTGGCAGATTGTCGTTTCCTCTCCTGCGATGTCAGAGATGGCAGTGCAAGCAGGATGTATTTTGTATATAGCGTACAATTTCAATTTGTGAGAGAATCACTATAGAGCTCTTTCACATGCAATCACACATATCTAATATTTGTAAAAAAAAACAAGACATTTAGAAGTATTGGCGGTACACCGGTGCAGCATAACAACACAACAGTCCCCACTATTGACCCTTGAGCAGGCTGCAGACTCTCCATCAGCTGCTTCCCAATTCGAACGTGCGGTGATACCATGAGTCATAATCTTTTGATGCCACCATCCGCTCATAAATTATTCGGTAAATAAATCGAGCAACCGTCCGACCAAGTCATGGGGCAGGAGTCAAATATTGCCTTTGGAACACTGAGCCAGCCAATCGTCATCATGGCTGGGTGCTGCTATACAGCAACAGAATGTGAAGCTTCGTGTTCAGCTGCTCATAAACATTCGCCTTCCGACTGCTTCGAGATCACCAGAACTGATTTTGATGTACCAACCTGCAAGATTTTCTGACCTGGCTTGCGAATCGCAGGAAAATAAATTATTATTGTGAAAATTAAGCTTTTTTATTTACACTGCACACCACCAGTGCACCGCCAATACGTCATTTATCCACCACACCTTTCTGAAAAACAATACATTTAAACTCTTTTGCTCTGAAATTGTTTGCTTAAGTTAACTTTTTTTCCACAAAGTTTAAACGCTTGACACATATGCACTTACCTAGCACTTCACTGTATGCTCTGTTCAACTCTCTGGCCATGATGAAAGTCAGTACGTCAGTAAATGCGTACATCACGGTATTTCGCACTCGTTGCCAGAAGTGCATCTGGTCCGTGAGATCAGACATGGGCACAGGCACGTAGGATGGAGGCGCGGGCATCGCCCCGCAGTAGCGCTCAGCCACATAGCCCAGTGATAAGCGCAATGAGTAGACGTAGGGGATGCCCAGTGTTAGAGCCAGCGCATCACCACACACTGCGACTGGGTCGGCTAGGAGCACGTGGAAGTGTCCATCCCGCAGACGAGAGATTAGGTCCTTGTCGCGTGTCAATGCCATGCACATTTCCTTGGCGACTGCGTATGCAGATATGCATGCATGGGTTAGACACACAAAACGATAAGCAAATAAACAAGCAAATGTGATTTACAAGTGGGGAAAAGATAACGGGGTGGTAACATGGCTCAGCGGTCGCATGTTCGCTGCATGGTTAAGAGGTTCTTGGTTAAAATTTGTCCAGGCCACCACGGGTAATACGCGAGTTGTATTAACGGTAAATGTAAATGCCGTATCCGATTTCGAATCACACCATTTCCTTGCGGGTTTACTTGAAAAGTGGAGGCTGCCGTGTGCCAAGTGTCATGGTCCAAATTTTCGAAATAATCAACACAAGCAGGCGCAGAGAGCAGACCCATCATTAACCATACTCTTTCACCCATAACACGCGACCTAAGAATCCAGCCAATTGAGTTTGAATCAAATTAGTACATCAGTGCTCTAAGGTCCCTCAATGTCACACGCCTGCATACACCAGTGTGGTAAAATATGATCAAACAATATCAATGAGAAGGTATTGGGAGGCCTGTATCCAGTATTCATGTATTTATCTACTTAAGGAGCAACACGGTGCCGTGATGTTATCTTCCTCGTCTGGTATGCAAGAGGTCAGGGGTTCGTTTATTTGGAGTCTGCATGTCTCTCTCTCCATGGTCGCATGGATGTTTTTTTTTCTCTGGGTCCTCCTATTTTTCGCTCCACAGTTAGAATCAACATGTGTTTAGATTATTTAGATTATTTGACTGCTATAAATTTCCAAGTGATAAGTCACTTCGCTAAACTATCGTTTGTGGCCAGGTCGCTTACGAATTAATTCAGTGGGCTTTACCTGCTACAATATATATACATACGTTTTTGTGTGATTTGCTTTGCTTTCATATACTTTGCACTCCTATCGTGTTTTCGAATAGTTTGTTGCTGTCACGTTCTGACCCCGTGCATCTATACATACGAGCTTGATAGTTCATCGGATTCCTCCTTTATATAGAAAATATCCTGATTCTGTAAATTATTAGACATCATTGGCAAGAGACATCTCATAGTCCCATCTCATTGGGAGTATATAAATCTGCCCCTTCAACATCCCCTTTTAGATGGCATAATTAGCTTTTGCCATCCACCATCCATATGACATTCACCAGAGGCTATAGAATTATATATTTTTTGTATTTAGTTTGTTGTCCTTCCCTCGCATATCTGATTTTAATGGTTAACTACGTACAGTGTGAAAGGAGTTCATAACAGTGTATCGGGCTCGTCCTATTCCTCTGTTCCCATGACTTAAACAACAACATAATACGAGTTCAGAGGGCATGAGTGGTTACTCTGCGTTGCATTCTTCCCTCCTCTTGAAAATCGAGTGACTCCACCACCGAGGGACATCAGAGGGTTGTGGAATGGCAACTCTTCATTTCAAAGTGTTCTTAGGAGCATTCGTGCATTTGTGACTGACCAGATGAACACCTCACTGCTAAATCGCTGTACAGTGCCCGTCTGAATCTGAATAGGTTCCCTGTACCCTGAATTGATTCCTCCACTGGAGGGGCGTGGCCTAGTGTGCAGTCACGTGAGTCTTTGGGTCCAATACATGGTCATCATTAACTCCATTGAAGACACTGGTCTACATTTTTTTGGACGTTGTCTGCTTCAGAGATGAAGTGTGCTGTTTATTATGGATTTTGATGTGCTGAATTCTAATTTGAAAATTAAAACAAATGATTGGCTACTGTTCCCAAGATATTAAAGTTTTTTACAATTTACGTCTATGCATATTGTGTAGATAGTAGAGTTTTACTCATAAATTATAAACCTAGGTCTTGTGATGTGTTTATGGTTGCTTTACATGATAAAATGTCACCTGTCATGTTAATGTAATAGGTGTTTCCCCTTTTTTCTGACAACATTATGACCACAAGCATTGTGGTTAATGCAGACATGATTCCTTGTAAAAGGTTTCAGTTTGGTGTTTTAACATTTTAATACCTGTTTTGTTGCCAGAAAAAAAGGGAAAACCATATTACATTTTGGTAGTGGCAAAGGAGGTCCCATGATGTAGATGCTCAACCCGAGCTCGCATTACTCTGATAGTGCATTGTCTTTGGGTTGTACGCTGTTTGGCGTCCTCTGGTCTCACACCGTTTGAGACAAGGCTCAAAAGAAAGCTGTCTCTGGTGTGGACCAATCAGTTTCAAGGACAATGCATATATCATCAGAGTATGTTTTTTGTTTGCATTCTGACCACAAAAATTGTGGTTAATGCAGACATGATTCCTCGTAAAAGGTTTCAGTTTTTTAACATCTTACCACCTGTTTTGTTGCCAGAAAAAATGGGAAACCCCTATTATCATATTTTAGTACTGGCAAAGGAGGTCCCATTAACCAGTGTATGCTGAACACTTTCCTTCCGGGCTCCAATGACTGTCGGAGTGGCCAATCTATCTTGATGTAGTGGAATCTCTCACACGACTATCCCATTCACAGAGAAACCAGCAGTACTTTGTGTATCCAGTCTGCAGACCAAGCAAGAGAGCAACAACCTTCAAATCCACACAAAGCTGCCACTGATGTTGGTCATAGTTATGCACCTCAAAAGTTGTTTCATGTTGTCATAAGTTTCCTTCATATGGACTGCATAACCAACTGGAATTGAAGGCAAAACATTGCCATTATACAGCAAAACAGCCTTAAGACTCATCTTCGATTAATCAATGAACAGTATCCACTCATCTGGATCATGAACAATGTTGAGTGCTGCAATCAAACCATCGATGTTGTTGCAGGCTACAAGATCACCTTCAATGAATAAGAATGGGACAAGATCCTTTTGACGGTCAAAAAACATGGAAACCCTAACATCACCTACCAGGAGATTCCACTGCTGCAGTCTGGAGCCCATCAGCTCTGCCTTACTCTTGGGTAGTTTCAAATCCCTGACAAGGCCTTTCAGTTCACCTTTTGTTATGAGGTGTGGTTTAGTGGAGGAGGATGGGAGAAAATCTGGGTCATGTGACCTTGATGGTTCAGGACCAGAAGTTTCATCCTCTTCCTCATCTGCCTCAAGTGAGAATGACTCTGATGCATCAGGATCCAGCAGTCCTTCTCCATGGGGTACTGGGCATATAGCTGATGGAATGTTTGGAAAATGCAGTCCACTTTTTCTTCTTTGACAGACCTTTCCCAACTGGAGGCGCCATGCAGACGTAACAATTGGTGATATACTCTGTTGGCTCTCTGCAAACCATTGGAACTGCAAATGGCATAGATTTCCGTTTACTGTTCAACCACTGGCGAAGATTTGTTGCACAGGTGTTGCAACATATGTGTGGGGCCCACATCTTGTCCTGATTTCCAAATTTTCTGTCAAAATAAAGGTGATATGCCTTCTTAACCATAGCAATTATACTTCGCTTTTGTGATGCAAAAGTCACTTCAACACAAACATAGCAGAAGTTATCTGCTTTATTCACCTAAGTACGAGGCATCTTTGCTCACTTTGGCGGAAAAAAAGTGTCCCTTTGCAAAATCAAACACTGAGAAATAAGAGAGCACGACACAGCATGATTTATATAGCTGAAATAGGGCAATTTGGTCAGCAGAGGGATGTAAGCCTAGTTATGATTGCATCATCCATGACTTCTCGGAATAACATGATGCAATTCTTGACTTAAAGCTTTCGTGACTGCAGGAATTAATTCAGTATTTCTATCTACGTGGCTTTAACGACAGACCAAAATAATATGATGCAATTCATATAATGTATGATGCAATACCAGGTTCAGATTGCATCATTCATTTTTTTGCTCAAAAAACAAGTACTGTCCACACCCAGCCATAGATGTATTCATAGATCCAGTCAAAGATGTGTTTTAGTAATTTATCGTTTAAATTGAGATCCTCCACCATTCCCAAGTCAAGGGTAATATATACTGACTCAGTAGCATATCTTGAAAACTAGAGCCAATCAACAATTTTTTGCATCATTTTCGTTCTCAGTGGCCCAGAATAAGTAAAGTTGGACTACATTTATTTCGAAAGCATTTTGGCTGTAGACCAGTGTCATTATATGTGATGCATTACATTTACCCCATACCAGCTACACAAGCAAGAGATTGGTCATCTCCAAGAGTTTTATTTGGTCCTGATGAGGTTGTTGGTTTAACAGTTATTTCTTGGCAAACGCAATGAACATTGTAATTGATGTCTGTTACAGCAGTGCCATTGAAATAATCCTATCGGTTATGGATTATTATGTTTAATTAACGAAACTGATATTTCTTATTATGTACCCGTGTGAGTGGCACTCGTAAATTGGAACAAAGGTGCAGTTAACGTGTATAATTGTAAAAATGCATTACGAGTCACATTGAACTAATTCAAGACACAACTGAGATTATGAAGAAACGGTACAATTCTTTACATAAGCAGAATTGACCATAAATGTCAGGGCTTGCACACTCGTGAAAAATAACACTTTAGACTGAGTGATGCTTTTCTATATTTGTGAGAAGTTTTGTTTATTATTAATAGAGGCTCCACGGCTCTAAGTGTGGTCACTTTTTGGCAGGGCGACGTAACAAAACGACTTACTCCTTTGGTTTTCCACCATCACCGCAGAGTGCCGCTTGTAGATCTCCCAGTACGAGTGTTTGGAGAATTCGAAAATCCAAAACTGAAAGAACTCGTTCATAATGACCTCCTGCCCTTCCTTTGTGTAGTTGACTTTGAGGAGCTCGTGCTGCACGTGACCCAAGTCCTCGGTTTTCATGAACATTGCCCCAGTGGGGACAATCACGGTGACCTGGTGTCCGCGCTCAATGAGTCTGGCACAAAGAAAGTCAATTATATAGATCAAACAAACAAATACGTGGTGAAGTGGCCAAGTGGCTCAGAGATTGGAGTGGCGAGCCGGCACTGCTGAGATCCGGGCTTGAAATCCAGGTAGCTGCCTTTGACTTAATCACATTCTCAAGTATAGTCAGTTCTCCTATAACGTGGCAGTTACGTTCGCGAAGAACACCGCGTTGTGGAAAATAGCGTTCTAATCAATATAATATAATATAGCAGTGCACGATAACACGTGAGATGTGTACACAAACTGAACAAAGACTTAGGCGCATCCCAACTTGTGCGATGATGCTACGCCGAGGCAGTCGTACAATCACGTATTCCTACTCTTTCGATGTAGTTCCATTTACTCAATTTGCGTTATGAAAACACGTGTTATCAGAGAACAGACTGTATAGTGAGTTTATGGTCTAAGCCCTGTTATCAATTACAGAACGAAATACATCACGTTAAACGTAGTTCTCAATTCTAGCTCTGAAAATTCCAATATGAAAGGTTGAAGGAATTTGTATAAGTCAGAAATAGGTTGCACACAGAAAAAGACCTGATGCATGCAGGCAGTGATGAGAAGGAAACTGGCACCATTTGAACAGTTGTGGGATTGACAACAGCAGGAAAATTTAAAGTGTTGTTTGGAAAACGGAAGGAACCGGAAAGAGAGGAAGACCTAACAGAAAATGGCTTGACGACGACAAAGATGTGGCATTACTTGAGCATATTGGTACAAGCAGAGGAAATGGAAACAAATGACAAAATGTGCAGTGGACACCTATTCGTGACGATGACGATGATGTAAAGGAATTTACTTCCTTCATACAGTCCGTTATTACTAGTCAGTTAGCCAGTCACTCAGTAAATACAATATATTACGTTTACTAATTGATATTTTAGGTCATATTGCATAAGCAAAATTTTGTCGTAAACACTCCTCCTCCTGACACAGCCAATTAATAAATGAGTTACATCGACATATGTGCCAATATACTTCTGCTTCAGCACACCGGTATGCTGGAGAGCAACCCACACTGTTTAACACGTGTGTACAATGTTTCACTGGTAGTTAAAACTAGCATCATCAGGCAGTTACTAAATTGTAAAAATGTCCTCCAGTCTCGTGCCTTAAATAGGTGGTGTGATGTCAATAATGTGCACTCACAATGGAGCAGGAAGCGACTACAAGTGATACCTAGAAGTCATTTAATTCACATCAATTTTTATGTTATATTAGCTGATACTAAATTGATAGATAGGTTAATGTAAATACATAAATACCTACCTGGTGAAAAAGGTTAAATATTATTAAATGCTCTATAAAATACCGGTGTACTGAAGCAGTATCAACATTTGTTCACCTGCCAACTTTATTAATGGGCTGTGTTGGTTGGAGGAGGGTTTACAACAAACATTTTGCTTATTAAATCTGATCCAAAGCTTGTTACGAATTTTAATATTGGGTGCAAAAGACTACATTTTAAATTTGCAGTGCATCACTTAGCATAAAAGCAATCCATCAGAAGGTGCTTTTTTCCATCCGTGTAGATTCCACTCATTCTGTATTCGAAAGATGCCATATTTTTTAGGTGCAGAAACCATGACTTGATAGCATGTGTTACCCTACGTCTCCGATCTGATTAGAGACTGCTGCCATCGTTGCCCACGAAGCGGCAACGATGGACAGTTATGTTGGTTAGTAATGGTTGCCCTGACATATCCCTCGTGGCTCATGGCCTTAGGGAACATAGGCTAAGAATATGTACCGTACGTTCTGTAAAAAATCATTAACAAATCATGATCCGGTGTTCTCTCCACGTAAGTGTTCTTCACTAATTTTCAGAGGGGGGCCACTTTTGCTGATAAGACATCATCAGTGTGTGGGCCACCATACATTTGAAACCAATGGGGGTTGACAGCAGGATTATGATGGGAAATGTTTTCATAGTTGTGTACTGTCGAGGGGTCTGCACATCAGGGGCCCATAAAAAGCAACCAGTGGCGGCCAGTGGCCCCACGGGTCTACCTACTCGTCCATGATGACTCTGATGTTCAACCAGTGACTCGCCTCAGCTGGCCACACGAGAACATTCCCAGCATGTATGACTTGTGGAAAACCAGCGATGAAACAAAGGGATGTCCACACCAACAGCATTTTCTGCAGACAGAAATGTACATCAATACATTGTCATCAAACTTTATTTAAGGCTTTCGTGACTGCAGGAATGACTCTTTGGTTCCTTCGGTAAAGTCACGTAGAAAGAAAATCAATGAAATAATAAAATACGACGTTTCGATTGCAACACAAGCAGTCATCAGGTAGAACTAAATTTGAGAGAGAGACAAAACACAGACACGGAGACTCACATACAGACACATAAGCAGAGAGAGACAACACAGAGACACAGAGAGAGACACACATTTTCTAAAATTTACCAGGCTCTCATCGGTCTATTCGCTCTTTCTCTCCCCTGGCCACTTCGGGGTGGATTTCCACACAACTCTCTTTCTCTCCCCCTGCCGCCGAGTGGTGAATGTCCAAACAGCTCTCTCATTGACATGCAAATTTTTCTCCCCCGGCCGCTTCTGGGTGGATTTCCACACAACTCTCTCAAAAATGTACCAATCTTGCTGGGTCTTTCTCTTCCCCCTGCCGCCGCGGGGTGGATTTCCACACAGCTCTCTCATTGAAATGCTAATTTCTCTGCTCCAGCAGACCCACCTCTCTCTCTGCCCCACCCACCCTCTCTCTATTTAAGGCCACGACACAGAGGCATTGGGTCTCTGTGTGTCTATGTTGTGTGCCTCTCTCAAATTTAGTTCTACCTGATGACGACTGCTTGTGTTGCAATCGAAACATCGTATTCTAATATTCAATTAATTTATTTCTATGTGAGTTTAACACATAGGATTTCGCGACCAATATTATTCATAATCAACGTTTTGGGTTTAGATCGCGTTATTTATAAATGTGTCGTAACCCTCCACCACGGCCAATCAGTAAAACAGTGTCACGTTGATAAAAGACAAATATTTCACTGCTTTAGCCCACCGGTGTGTTGAAGCGTGAAACCACAACATTTACAATTTGAGTAAGCCGTTTAGCTGGTAATTGCATCCAGCATCATCGGGCAATTCGCCAGAATGGTGAGGCTCTCCTCTGTCTCCCATTCTTATATAGAGCAGCAGCAGGGTGACGTCATCATTAACTCATTAACTCATCAGGTGCAACGATTTGAGGGGGGGGGGTTATTGTAATTATATGCTAGATTAGTAATCAGGCAGTTGTTACGATGCGGGTTGTAGATTAGTAATCAGTTGGAATGTGTTTTATTGTGATTATGCTACGTTAGTAATCAGTTAGTGTTTGTTTCCCCTATAAGAAATTGTAATGCATCTTATTTAATAATACGCTTCCAGGCCGCACTAAGCCTGTAGCTGTCTGAGCGATTAAAGTTATTTCTGTTTATCTCAATTTCAATGGATTCTCTAATTAGTCTTTGCCAGTAGTAACTAGTTTTACACAACACTTCAACGTTGTCAAAATCAATTGAGTGTGCCTGTTGGCAAGCATGTTCTGCCACTGCTGACAGTTGTGTTTGCGATAGTTTAATATTTCTCTGGTGTTTTTTTAGTCTTACACTAATGTTACGCCCTGTCTGTCCAATTTAGCATCTGCCACAAACAATTAATCCGATATACACCTTCTGTTGATACTTTAGGTAATTCGTCTTTAGTGCAAGTTACTAGTTGTTGAATTTTATGTACTGTACCAAATCTTACTGTAATGTGTTGCTTTTGCAAAACACGGGCTAATTTGTCAGTTACTCCTGAGATAAATGGTATTTTTATTATTTTAATAATCTGATCGCTTTCAGCAGTGTTGCTTTGCGATCGTGATTTGGCATTTAGTGCTCTGCTAATTTGAGCATTATTGTAGCCATTCTGTCTTAGTGCTTCTTTAACATGTTTAATCTCTCTCACTAGACGTTCACCATCTGACACTGTTTTAGCCCGATGTATGAGCGTCTTGATAAGAGAGGATTTCTGAGCTGGGTGATGATGCGAATCTGCATTCAGATAGGCATCAGTGTGCATTTGCTTTCTGTAAACGCTGTGTGTTATTTTACCATTTAGGCCATGCCCAAGTAAAATATCCAGGAACGGGAGTGTGTTATTCACCTCCATTTCCATGGTGAACTGAATGGCCGGGTTTTGTGCATTGAGATGATTTAGAAAATCGTTAAGTGTATCTTTACCATGTGGCCAGACAACCAAAGTGTCATCCACATATCTAAACCAAAAGGATGCTTTTAATGTGCTCGAGGCAAGTGCTCTGGTTTCAAAGTTTTCCATGTACAAATTTGCTATAGCAGGAGATAAAGGAGAGCCCATTGCTGCTCCCTCCCTTTGTTTAAATAATTCGCCTCTCCATAAGAAGTAAGTGTTATTTCAACAATGGTCAGCGAGTTTCGGAATATCTTTTGGTAAACCTGTATTCTTTGCCAGTGTATCAAGTAATTTAAGCGACTCGCTCACTGGAACCTTAGTGAATAGCGAAATCACATCAAAACTTACCAAAATATCATTAGGGTTAAGTTTAATATCTTTGATCACATTCACAAGATGTTCTGAATTTCTTATGAATGAAGATGTCCTACCGATATAGGGCTTAATTTGTTTAGTTACATATTTTGCTAATTTATATGTGGCAGAGCCAATTGTACTGACTATGGGTCGTAATGGGATGCCGATTTTATGGATCTTTGGTAGCCCATACAGTCGATGTGGTTTTGAAGCCATTGGCTTAATTAGGAATTGATAATTTTTTGGGATTAATGAATTTGCAATGATTGCAGTAGTCTTACGTTCCAAATTATTAGTTGGATCTCGTTTAATTTTAATGTAGGTACTTTCCTCTAATAAATCTTTAATTTTATTATCATAATCGGCTCGTGACATCACTAAAGTAGTGCGGCCCTTATTAGCTACTAGGATTTGAATATCTTTATTTAGACGAAGCTCTCTTAAGGCTTTTGCCTCGTTCGAGCTAATATTTACTTTTGGTGCTTTACTATTCTCAATTATTTTGGCAACCTCGTGTCTAGTCATCCCTGCCTCATTATGTGGAAGGAGTCTTACTGTTGATTCTACCTCAGCAATTATTTCATTCACTGGAATTGTGCGTGGGGTAACGGCAAAGTTAAGGCCTTCGAATCTCTGCACCTTTTGAGGGCCGCACTACTGTAGTGATGTCACGAGCCGATCATGATAATAAAATTAAAGATTTATTAGAGGAAAGTACCTACATTAAAATTAAACGAGATCCAACTAATACTTTGGAACGTAAGACTACTGCAATCATTGCAAATTCATTAATCCCAAAAAATTAGCAATTCCTAATTAAGCCAAGGGCTTCAAAACCACATAGACTGTATGGGCTACCAAAGATCCATAAAATCGGCATCTCATTACGACCCATAGTCAGTACAATTGGCTCTGCCACATATAAATTAGCAAAATATGTAACTAAAAAATACAGCCCTACATCGGTATGACATCTTCATTCATAAGAAATTCAGAACATCTTGTGAATGTGATCAAAGATATTAAACTTAAACATAATGATATTTTGGTAAGTTTTGATGTGATTTCGCTATTCACTAAGGTTCCAGTGAGCGAGTCGCTTAAATTACTTAATACACTGGTAAAGAATACTGGTTTACCAAAAGATATTCCGAAACTCGTTGACCATTGTTTAAATAACTTACTTCTTATGGAGAGGCGAATTCTTTAAACAAAGGGAGGGAACAGTAATGTGCTCTCCCTTATCTCCTGCTATAGCAAATTTGTACATGGAAAATTTGAAATCAGAGCACTTGCCTCGAGCACATTAAAAGCATCCTTTTGGTTTAGATATGTGGATGACACTTTGGTTGTCTGGCCACATGGTAAAGATACACTTAACGATTTTCTAAATCATCTCAATGCACAAAACCCGGCCATTCAGTTCACCATGGAAATGGAGGTGAATAACTCACTCCCGTTCCTGGATATTTTACTTGGGCATGGCCTAAATGGTAAAAAAACACAGCGTTTACAGAAAGCAAACGCACACTGATGCCTATCTGAATGCAGATTCGCATCATCACTCAGCTCAGAAATCCTCTCTTATCAAGACGCTCACACATCGGGATAAAACAGTGTCAGATGGTGAAAGTCTAGTGAGAGAGATTAAACATGTTAAAGAAGCACTAAGACAGAATGGCTAAAATAATGCTCAAATTTACAGAGCACTAAATGCCAAATCACGATCGCAAAGCAACACTGCTGAAAGCGATCAGATTATTAAAACAATAAAAAAACATTTATCTCAGGAGTAACTGACAAATTAGCCCATGTTTTGCAAAAGCAAAACATTACAGTAAGCTTTGGTACAGTACACAAAATTCAACAACCAGTAACTTGCACTAAAGACGAATTACCTAAATTATCAACAGAATGTGTATATCGGATTAATTGTTTATGTGGCAGATGCTATATTGGACAGACAGGGCGTAACATTAGTGTAAGACTAAAAGAACACCAGAGAAATATTAAACCATCTCAAACACAACTGTCGGCAGTGGCAGAACATGCTTGCCAACAGAGACACTCAATTGATTTTGACAACGTTGAAGTGGTGTGTAAAACTAGTTACTACTAGCAAAGACTATTTAGAGAATCCATTGAAATTGAGAGAAACAGAAATAACTTTAATCGCTCAAACAGCTACAGGCTTAGTGCAGCCTGGAAGTGTATTATGAAATAAGATACATTACAATTCCTTATAGGGGAAACAAACACTAACGTAGCATGATCACAATAAAACACATTCCAACTGATTACTAATCAACAACTCGCATCGTAACAACTGCCTGATTACTAATCTAGCATATAATTACAATAACCCCCCCCCCCCTCAAATCGTTGCACCTGATGAGTTAATGAGTTAATGATGACATCACCCTGCTGCTGCTCTATATAAGAATGGGAGACAGAGGAGAGCCTCACCATTGTGGCAAATTGCCCGATGATGCTGGATGCAATTACCAGCGAAACGTCGTACTCAAATTGTAAATGTTGTGGATTCACGCTTCAACACACCGGTGGGCTAAAGCAGTGAACTATTTGTCTTTTGTCAACGTGACACTTTTTTACTGATTGGCCGTGTCGGGTGGTGGAGGGTTACGACACATTTATAAATAACGCGATCTAAACCCAAAAACGTTGATTATGAATATTTCTACGTGACTTTACCGAAAGAACCAACGAGTAATTCCTGCATTCACGAAAGCTTCAAATCAAGTTTGAACCACCTCTACAAGGAGGATTTAAGTTTGTTTTCTCTCTCTCTGTGTCTGTCAAATTTCACACTTAACTTCTAATTTAGCAATCTCTGGAGAACATAATCAACCCGACTATGCGTTAATTGTGTGTTAGCCAACTCTCTGCGATGCATTGCATTACATTTCCAAAAATTTGCTAAGTTTGTTTTCTCAAACTGCCCATTTCTCTCTCTAAAAGTTACCAGGCTCGCATAGGACCATTCAATCTTTCTCTCCAGCCGGCCACCGCGGGGTGGATTTCCACACAGCTCTCTCATTGACATGCTAATTTCTTTCCTCAGCAGACCCACCTCTCTCTCTGCCCCCTCTCCCCCCACGGTCGCATGGATTTGTATCTGGGTCCTCCGGGTTTTCCCTCCACACTTAAAATAAACATCACGCATGCAAAGTATTTGGCTGCTATTAATTCCCAAGTGATGATAATCCACTTCGTCGAGCTCTCATTTGTGATAGCCAGGTCCTTTCTGAAAAAGAGAAATATAGCTTCGTGGGCCTTACCTGGTATTTTTTTGTTATTAAATGTTGTGTGATATCCTTTCTAGGTATTTCCATGCCTGTTGCACAGTCAAACTTCCAGATCATTCACCGTTTAAATCGGGCGACCAATCAGACAGCCGTTGGCCAATCAGGCGTCGTTTGGCTATTCCCGTCAGCCAATTAGAGCAATCCCAGCTCGCCTCTAAACCAATGGGAGTTTCTCCACGTCGTATTCAAACAGAATACTCAGTGAGTTACAAGAGTAGTTCTCAACCTTGTTTGGCTACAACTGTTTCAACCGAGTACCTCCTTGCCTGACCCAACATGGTTCTGAGAAATACATGTGTAGTGACTGAACTCGGAGTCTCTAAGACTTGGAGGCACTTTTTTCTAACCGAGCACCCTTTGCACAATACACACCCTACGCTGATACACACTCTTCTGTCGCTCATTTATACACAACTCTACATGGGTTGTTAGACTATACACAACACTAGCTTTTAAATTTCGATGTAAAGCTTTCGTGACTGCAGGGATTCATCATCTTGGTTATTTCGGCAAAGTCACATAGAAGGGAAATAATAAAATAATAAAAATACAACATAATAAAATAATTCTCACGACGTTTCGGCCACAATGCAAGCAACCGTCCTCAGGTGAAGAACAGGTCTGTAGTGACTAATCCCATATCTGCATTTCCCATAAATATGCTAAATTCATCTTGATATGCAAATTCCTTTGTCAAGGCGCCCCTTCCCCCCTCCAGCCCAGCTTAAATATACGCTGCCAAGCCTGGTGGTGCCCATTCAGACGCTGTCTTTCTGACAGACCTGTTCTTCACCCGAGGACGGCTGCTTGCGTTTGTGGCCGAAATGTCGTGAGAATTATTTTATAACGTTTTATTTTTATTATTTCCCTTCTACATGACTTTACCGAAAGAACCAAGAAGACAACACTAGCAGTGCAATATCGAGTTAAGACAACAGCGATGATGGCGACGAGACGACAGCGACAATCTTCAACAGCACGACGGGGATCCCACTCCATACGACAGCCCCGAGATATTGCTCAGGGCCCCCTTTTATGCTCCCAGCGTGGCCTCGCTCCACCCCGGCCACGCCCCTTCTCTAGAACTTACTAGCGGGTTCCGGGGCTTCCCCCACGTGCCCGTTCTGTAACTTTTCCCCTAGATATCGCTTCTGGTGTATCACCTGGCCTGCTGATCTCAGGAATGCGGTAAGCCGCAGATCCCCTTCCCTGCCAGCAGCCAGCACTATGCTGCTACATAGCTGTCACTACACATGTGTAGTGGTGTATTCATACGGACACTGTCAGCTTTTCTCCTGTGTCACTTTATTATTTCGGATCCCGCGTGGATGCTCCTCACTCTTTACACAACGTACTCCTGCTCCTTACTCTCTCTCTTACTCTGCGAGCCTGTTACTGAATACTCCGCTAGCCTGTTACTAAACACTCCACTAGCCTGTTACTTAATACTCTGCTAGCTTGTTACTGAATACTCTGCTAGCTTGTCAGCCTTCTCACACACCTACAACCTCATCTGTGCCCCCAGCAGGGGATCAGCCAACACTGCTGGGGAGGACGAGGTATGAAGGGCGAGGTCCCAGGCTTCTTGTCTCCAGCTCTTGTTCTCTTCGTTCCTTCCGCTCCAACTTACTCAACCCCATGTTCTCCGCACACCCCTTTATATTCCCCTCCTCATTAACGGTCCTCAGTTGCTCCCTATTAAGCCGGCGCCTCGGCAGGCACCTCCTGCACATACTTTCCCTCCCTTATCATCTCCCATCTCTCCGGCGCCTTCTCTGTGTTTGCATGCTTGCACCTGCCTGTCCCCAAATGCACCCACCTAATTACTGCTTCTCCCCTTAATTGCTGGCGCCTCTCTGGCGGCTGTTGCATGTCCTAATGCTTGCACCTGCTCGCCCTGAAATTCACCCGCTGTTTGCAAACCCCACGTGTGAACGCATTCGCTGTTTGCAACCCTGCACGTGAATGCATCCGCTGTTTGCAACCCTATGTGTGTTACGCCACAAAACTTGTAATGACAGTACGGAGCGATAGAGGGACAGTATGGTTCCCCATGACCATGGTTACTAATGGACGTGCTAATGATGATTGATGGGACAAGCGTTTGACAGGGCAATGTGAGGGGGAGCACGGGATCCAATGGCGGGATAATGTAATAAGGGCGGAGATTGACAGAGCCAGGTGCGGTGAGGAAAATTCGAGAATATGGGCATGGCCGGATCGGGCGAGGCATAAGAGCCAGCGTGAACTGGACCTGGGGGCTATGGCTGTGGGGAATCGCCGTCGTTGCCGTCGCCTTGGAACGGGTCGTCTCCATCGTCTTCGAGTTGTCATGAGACTAGAAGCTATGTTGTCTCAGAATAGAGTCGTCTAACTACCCAAATGTATATAGTCACTCGCAGTTATTCGTTGAGTTGTCAGTGGACTTTATTCATAACAAATATATGGAAAAACAAGACGGTGTCTCTGGGAGCTACATTACACATGTATAAATAATTAACGTCAACATTTTAACCAATTGTCCATTTTGTGATGTATCCTAACACACTAGGAACTGCAAGCGAATAAGAAAATGTCAACGGATGCTCTGCATGCGTGACGTAACTTGTTCCCGCTCGCTGAGTTTAGAAAGGTATTTTATATCGTTTCAGGTTACCATATTATTTTATGTCGGTAGATGCATACGTGATTAGTCACCAATGACTCACGTATGATATAATTTCAAACATTTATAAATACCCCCTGGGAAATTCGCACATACCCCCAGTCGAGAACAACTGAGCTACACTGTGAGCGTCCCAACACTCCATATGCCAGGAGTATAGATACACGGCAGTGTCATTCATATCAATAAAATGCTCACCACCTGCAATAGTTATAGCAATTTGCGCCTTTGTACATATATAAAATACATATACATCGACATGTACTACGTACAGTTTAGAGTTCTTTGTGAAGCCACTGCTGGTTGAGGGCCACACCATACCATTGAAATATTGTGAAAGGCGCCTAATAAGTACAGATTATTATTACCATGTGGATAGTTTGTATATTTGTTTATCCATACTTCACCAGCACTGGTTGGTACGTAATTACCCTCGAGAGATTTATAGAATGTTGGTTTAACCGAGATATAGCATATCCGTTGAGGTAGGGGATTGTTGAGGAAGTGACAATGGATGGTTGGGTATATGTGATTATGTCGTGAGGGTGAGTATACTGTGTATGTGTGTGCACAGTGGAGAGCACAGGCTCGTGAATGACACTACTAAGCAATTGGAGGCAGTCGCCCTCCAACAACAACGGAGGGCAGAACAGCAACACTCACAGCAACGAGCAGAGTGCCGGCCGGCTAAAATGCAGCAAGTTATTATCCGATGAGCTATGAAGCTCTTTTTCACAGATGTCCAGTAGAAATTTAGAGCAACAAAACATTACAAAAACACGATAGGAGTGCAAATTATAGGAAAGGTAAGCAGATCATAGAAACATTTAAATAAACGTTTTTATTTAACCAGGTAAAGCCCACTATGCCATTAGCTTCTTTTTCAGAAGTGACCTGGCCACAAATGATAGCTCAACGAAATTGCTTATCACGTGGAAATATATAGCAGCTAAAGAATCTAAACGCGTGTTTCTATGGCAGAAATACAAAAAAGAGAACGTGGATGCGAGTACTGTGGCGTATTTTTTTTAGCAACTTATTATTAGCATTATTTATGTTTCATCGTGAAATTATATATTTCCCATCAAATACGTGATTTAAAAAGGGTTTCTGCATTGTTTTTGTTGTTATTTTTATTTGTTGTAATTGTTTTAGATATATTAAATAGTTTTAAAGATTTTCTGCATTTTTAAGTGTGATTTTATTGAGGTCTTGGAGCCGATTTTTTTGTTGTCCGTCGGAACGCATCTCCATTTAAATAATATTTAGAAATTCACTTTACGGACAACTTTTCATTAACTATCTGTTCTATATGTGGAACAATACCTGTACTAGCAAATAATTGTTCTTTCTGTGTCTAAGTCGCAGGGCTATTCCTTCCTCAACCTGCTTATCCCTTATCCATTTCGATGACATATGCGTACGTCTACGAAAAGCTAAGCTAAAATAACTTCATCGGTTCCGAGGCTCCCAAAGGGCGTGTGGCACAGTTTGTCATCAGCTAATGTAGAGTCCGGCGGTCGCGTCGCTACGGGGCTCTCGGTGAGTAACAATGTATTTAATAAGTAAAAAAAACATTTAAACACGCTTTCATTAAATGTACCGTACTAGTAATTTAAGAACTCCACGACTCCAGGAAGTGGCCCCGAAGCTTGCCATAACGTAAGGGACCGTGGCCAATTACAGCCAACGTCAGTTTACCGTGGACAATTAGAGCCAAGCCGAAACATAACATAAAAATAATGTTTTAAAATCTATGTTTTTTTATGATAGAATATAGTATTGTCATTAGTTTGACATAAGTATATCAAGTTTGCAGTCGATACCCCATTGGGAAGTGGGTAAAAATTGAGTTACAAGATTTGAGGATACAACAACAACAACAGACAGTGAGTTAATAAAAAGCGTGTAATAATTATTGAACCATGATGGTCCAGTTTCGCTGCTATCACAACACTCACGAGGGGATGGGGTGACCAGCACCACGCCCTGCCGCCTTTGTCTCCCCAGTGGCGATGTTTTTACATGCAACACCAGGTGCTCATTTGAATCTACCTAGGGGAGGCCCAGGACCGGTTTAGATAATCGTCACTGGTGTTGCGCTCAGTACAAACACACACAGACACTGGAGCATGGCTTAACTGCACCCCAATATCTCATTCAGGTTGATAAAATAGTTATCACTCCGTGGATGTCATAAATGGTCATTCTAGATAAGCTGGCCATGGCCATTGGTAGGCCTCAGCAAGGTAAGGTAATTTACCATTTTTACCGGGTAAATGGGTAAAGGTGTCGACATGCCAAGGGGTAAGGTAAAGGGTAGGGTAAAGGTAGCTCGGAAGAATTACCCAGTAGGGTAAAGGTAGCGCAAAATATTACCCGGTAAATACGGTGCCTTGTTTACCGCTAAAAGCTCCGTGGTGCAGTCCGTGGCCTCCATTAAATAAGTAATATTTTTTAAAACTTTTTTTTTAAACACGCTTTTATTAAATGTACTCGTAATGGCAGAACTCCACGACTCCAGGAAGTGGCCCCGAAGCTTGCCACAACGTCAGGGACCGTGGCCAATTACAGCCAACGTCAGTTGAGCGTCGACAATTAGACCCAAGCCGAAACATAACAAATAAAATAATGTTTAAAAAAATATATATATTTTATGATAGAATATAGTATTGTCATCAGTATGCCATAAGCAAACCAAGTGTGCAGTCGATACCACATTAGGAAGTGGGTTAAAATTGAGTTACAAGATTTGAGGATACGACAACGACGATAACAACAACGACAACAACAACGACAACAATGACAACAACGACAACAACAACGATGAAAACAAGCGTGTAAAATTGGAATAATCGAGAGTATTCTATATGAGTAAAGCGCTCTACCTAGCTTTTACCGTTATAAACCTTTGTCATGTGTAGTACCCCAGTAATTACCCTGTAATCGGGTAATTTGTATGGGGTAAGGGTAAAGGGTAGGGTAAAAGGAAGGCTCGTTGCTTTTTACCTTTTACCTTTTACCTTACCTGCTAAAGGGTAAAAGGTAGGGTAGAGTGGTTGTATTGTGGTAAGGTAAAAGGTAGGGTATAGGTAGGCTCGATGTTTTTACCTTTTAACTTTTACCTTACCTTGCGGAGGCCTAGCCATTGGTACGTTAAAACTTTCAACCATGGCTGCGGGGCATCAATGTAGGCATGCGCCAATCTACGCTCAAATTGACAAGGGGATGATTTGCCTTTGATGTTTAAAGTGTTTATCAAGATCGTAAAATTCACATTTGTTGTCCTTCCCTCGCACATCAGATTACCATGGTTGTCTACGTACAGTGCGAAAGAGGTGCAACGGACATACAGTACATACAAAGGTTTGACATTAACAGTTGAAAATTTATTTAATCCAGAAATGCATGTGCATTACTCTGCAAGCCAAAGCTCAAGCTCTCTACTTCCCCGTGCCACATCAGATACTGAACAAACATACAACTCAGAGTTTGCCAACAGTGAAAGTTCATTAAATTAACGTTATTTTCCTTACCAGAATCTTGCGCATGAAGCCAGTCACGCGAATATACAGAACAAATCCTGACCTACAATGTGGTCAGGAAAAAAACACATGTTTTCCGTGATAGGGTGCGGCCAGTGCAAAGTCTATCAGGGTAGGGACAAAGTAAATTTTGACTTTGCTCTCTGCTCGATGTGGACATGTTGACACACGCCTGTGGACTGGCGTCTTGGATGTGGGATTTGGTGGGTTATGCACTGATTATGGCTCATGAGGTTGTATATTTTAAATAGTTGAGCAGAGCAAGTTATCCATTTTTCCGTGCATATTTTTAATTCTCATCTATTTGTACAAATGTTAAATCCAGGAAATGCCAAACACTGGGATTTTGCAGACAGTTTCCTGGTCTGCATGGAGGAAATACTTATACAAAGTCTGGACATCAATCAATATGTTTTAAACTTAATTGAGGAATTTTGCGCCTCTTGTGAAGCGCAAATAATGAAGGCAATGCAGTGGTTGCTCAGATGAATTCCAACCACATAAACAAATTATAATGTAATTACCAACTATCTTAGATTGTGGATCAGGTGAGATTATTACATTGGGACCGATTTAAATTTCAAGGTAAAAACTATTGGTACTTGACAGGATGGTGCCGGAACTATTAAGTTGTTTATAGCAACACGTAACAGGAAATAACTGTTTTCTAGGAAGATCAATGTTTAAACACAATTGCTTCAAATCATCTTGTTTTATGGATGGTGTGAAGGAGAGAGCAGGAGATTTTGTTTTGAAAATAGATTGCAACTCCACCACTTGTTTTCAGCCAGTCCAACTTGAAGGGACCGGCTGAAAATTCGTTTACGAAGTTCAGATCATTCACATTTAATGTCAGAACGGCAGACAATATCGGAATACAAGTTGTTGAGTTTCACCTTGAAGAGCACAAATTTCTGTAAAACACCTCCGATATTGACTTTAACTATGTCAAGCCCTTTTCTATGAGAACGCTCTTGGAAGTTATACTAGTGTAATGAGCGACTTCCACGACATGTCGTATAGAGGGTACTTCTTTTTTATTACTCACACTGAGCACAACACAGGCCAACACTGTTCTTCCTCACACTGAGTATAACTCTAGGTAATAACACGTTCACTGGCTACACGCACAGCTGATCACTCAGCGTGATCCCCTCGCCCTCACTCGGCCATGCCGCTGGCTGGCGGCATGACGATGATGGCGATGGAAACTACGCAGGAGATCTTCCACATGGCCGAACGACGGAGAGAGATGTCGATGAACAGCGACACAGCCAGGACCCAAGACCCCACACACGAGCCCCGAGCTCTGGGTCCGCTCCCCCTTATATCCCCCCATGTGTGGCTAGGCCCCGCCTCCGGCTACACCCTCTCGTGGAACATTCGAGCAGTTTCCCAGAGTATCTCGGCTAACCCCACCTGTTACCTTTGCCCTAGATACACCTCCTTTCCTGATTGGTTGTTACTTCTGTGCCCGTACCCGTGAATGCCTTCCCAGGCCAGCAGGTGTCACCCTGTCATTATACTCGCAAACCATTAGGGAATCGGTGGACAATGCAAAATTACCTTAGTCATATTCGTATCCCTCCGAGGAGAAGAAATATGATTAAAAGCATCCTGTAATATTTTCTGAAAGGTATAAATGGCTTCATTTCCGACTATTTTAGGTCGACAACATCATGGGCAGTTCTGGCAAGGCAAATTTGATTGATAGAGTGATAGTACAGTGGGGTACGTGGACCGCTGGGAGTAAATGGGGGGTACGTGAGATAATTTATACATATGTAATGCGAGCAAGGACAGGGTGGGTGCTGCCTCCGCGCCACTCACACGGGCCGGAGTATTGCGGAGGCGGAGCCGGGTCGACGGGAGCGTGTGAGAGGAGCCACTGCTCACCTCGGCTCCAATGGGAGTCGGGGTCAGTGGGGGCGGAGACAGGGGCAGTACGGGAAGGAGGAGTCAGGGTCACGTGAGAAGGAGGATATAGGGTGAGAGCCGGAAGAGATCTGGGAGTTGGAAGAGAGTGGAAATAGGGGAGAGCCACGCTGGGTGGTGGCGGAGGAGTGGCGCCATTTGCCACGTGGTCGGAGTCACGGCACCATCGGCCAGTGGTGTACGTGGGGTAGCAGTAGCTAGCGGAGTGTGAGGAGCCAGTGGGGTGTGAGGAGTTAGAGGAGTGCGTGGGGCACACGGAGCAGCGGTGTGGCTGCGGAGTGTGCGGGGCACACGGAGTAGCGGTGTGGCTGCGGGGTATGCGGGGCACATGACAGAAGAGGCGCGGGTCCGAACGTGGACGCCGCGGGGTGCAAGACAAGAACCCAATAAAGGACAAACGGAGACCTACATCGCCTAAAGAGTCCTTTATTACACATGTGTGAAATTATATCATGTGAGAGTCATTGGAGAATAATCATGTTGTATGAATCTGCCAATATAAAATAACTATATGATAAAAAAAATATCCACATGGAAAAATAAAACGATGTAAAAGACCTTTCTAAACTAATTTTATTGTAAACAATGCGGGTTTCCAAGACTAATCAATGAGCACGAACAAATTACATCACGCATACAGGGCGTTCGTTGAATTTGTTTTTATTTGCTTGCAGTTATTAGCTAGTTATAGAATACCTCACAAAATTAATAATTGGTTAAAATAATCACGTTCATTGTTAATAAATGTATTTCTCAGAACCACTTTGGGTCAGAAAAGGTGGTACTCGGTTGAAACTAAACTCAACAATGGATGGGGAGGGGGTAGAGCAGGAGCCAAACAAGGTTGACAACCATTGCTCTTGGAGCAGTGCAGACCGCTCACGAGTTTAAAATTCCTGACGCATTTCCAGGGAATCGGATATTGCATCATCGGCAAGGTCCAGTCCGTCTGAGACCATGTCTCTCCCTGCCATATTAGCATTGCCCCCCCTCACCCTTCATCCTGCGGATGGTGGGCCCCCAGGACAGCACCACGTAGCCATTTCGGGCTGGGCCCCACCAGGTTACATGGGTCAACCGGCCACCAGGCGCTTGCCGGTGAACACCACCCCCAGGCTTGGCTCCAGCGGAGTGTCCTGGTATCCCTTGTCTTGGCGAGTCGAGGTGGTTCGGGTACCTGGTAAGGATGACCCTCCTACAGAGTCCCCCCTATAACACTACCAGGCACGTCCCACTGGGTAAAGACCCCTGGGCCAGCGGTGGCTGGCCGCTTGCGCACAATCGCTCCATTGTGTTGGCGTGTGCAGTAATTGGCCGCTTGCGCACAAGCGCTTCCACGTCCATCGCCCACCCTTTTGGCCTCGCCCCCCCTCCCTCCCGATACGTTCCTTTCATTGGCTACCATAGTCTGATGAGCTCCCCCCTCCCTCTCCCTCCCCCCTCAACTCGCTTTTAAGGGATTACATCTTGAATCATTGCCTCACTTGATACAGCTAATCTGGCTGTGACGGTCCCACCTGATGACGGAGACTTGTGTTGCCTCCGAAACGTCGTGATTTTTTGTTTTTATTTTATTTTACTTTCTACGTGACTTTACCGAAAAAACCTAAGAAGATGATTCCTTGCAGTCACGAAAGCTTCAAATCTAGGACTATGTCACCCAGCTGGCCTGGGAACTCGCCAGAAAGAGCTATAGTCTGTCGCCAAGGAAAGGGAGGTCTGGACCACCACTACTCAACATGCTGCCACCGTGACCCTCACCAGGACAAACGAACAGCCATTGCACATACGTTCACCACTGTTATACCAGATCCATTGCAAAAGTCATGATACTGCTACTACTGTTGCTGTGTAATTTTTTTCGAAATGTGGGTGAATATGTTCATATAAAAGCCTTCCCATGGTGCAAGACTGTAGATCTGTCGGGAGATTACAGCAGTAATCCGGTCCCATAACTATTAACCAATTAATGTGGGAAAAGCTAAATCAACTATAATTACGAAGCATAATGGTTATAGACTTATTTCATGTCATTTCTGGACCATATGGTGAGATGAATGTACATTGAAAGGTGAATTAAATTCAGAAACAGCCATTTTATGTCTGTATGTGCTGCATGCACGATATTACCACTTGCGTACCTTTCATGTTCGTGAAAGGTTATTACGAAGGTCTCCTGACCCGTTTATATTATGCATTTCAGGTTAACCTACATTTGCATTACCCCTTTTATCGATCAATATAGCAAGCAATAGTCGCTCAATGCTATTAAGGGACCCTGAGACAATTCAGAATCTGCATTTATACTACAGGAGGAATCCGATTATCTATAAAGCTCATTTTCACAATGTCTATTTGGGGCACGGGCTAAGAACGTTACAACATGATGGAATTACGAGACAATAAAATTTGGATTCAGGTAGCATTTACATGCAATCAAATGTAAAGACGATGTACAGAAACAGCTGTTTCGTAATTGTCAAGTCACACAACGCCGTCAAAAAGGACCGCAATCAATTTAATTTTACAAAAAAATTACACAGTGACCCGGCTCCCGTCACTCCTTCTTGTCCTTCTTGGCTGCCACTTTGGCCGCCCTCCTGCAGTGGCAGCACAGGCGGCAGAGGAGGATGGGCAGCGCGAGGGCAAGCCCTGCAGCAGCGCTCAGGAAGGCCACCACGTCCAGGCAGTGCAGCTGATACCAGGCCAGTCGATGCGCCGCTGGGCGCAGGTGGCGCGCGTGGCCGTGACGCATCACGAACTCCAGCGCGTGAACCGCACGGTCTATCGGTCGCTCGGGCTGGTCGTGGTGGAGGCGCGAGAGGCGCTCCATGCTCTGCTGGTAGCTGTGGACATCACGCGTTGGAGGACATAAGCAATATAAAACTATGAAATTATGAACTAAACACATTTTTATTTTAAGAGGTAAGGCCCCACTGAGCTGTTACATAGCCCTTTTTAGAAGCGACCTTGCCGCAAATAATAGCCCAATGAAGTGACTTATCACGTGGAAATTTGTAGCAGCCAAATACTCTTTAGGCACGTTGATCCATCCACAAGACAATGGGGAGAGAGACATGCAAACTCCAAATATACAGATATCAGGGTTGGGATCAAACCCAACACCTCCTGCATATCGGGCGACGCCACCATGGCAAACAGTTATGCAATAGACCGCGTAGTTATGGCTTTTTGGTTTTTATTTATTTTTTACAAAGTATATTTATATATGTTTACGAAGAATTATTGCAAAACTATTTTGCATTGTGCTTATTTTTTTAATATAATGTGATTATATGCTTTGGCCAAGAATCTGCCCGGAGGAAGGAACCAAAACACACATCTAGATTTAATCCTAACGAATTGCCCCGAACCATTAGACCTGATACCCTAGGGGTTTTTCCCAGGCAGTCTATTGGTAAGCTTCGGTGCGCGAGATGTTAACTACGTCGCCTGGTATGCAGGGGGTCGTGGGTTCGATTCCGACCCTAACGCCTGTATATTTGGAGCTTGTATGTCTCTCTCCCCGTGGTCATCTGGATTTTTCTCCGGGTCCTCCGGTTTTTCCCTCCACATTAAAAAATGCATTTATATTATTTTAATTATTTCCCTGCTATATATTTCCTTGCAATGAGTCACTTTGTTGAGCAATTATTATAAATGTATAATTGTGAGCTTTATCTGGTAAGATGAAAAAAATCTGTTTCATTTGTATATATTTTAAAGTTATTTGTGTACTTTTCCTATACTTTCCACTCCTATTGTGTTTCTTGTTGTAACGTTCTGACCCCGTGCCCCTTACTGGATATCTGTGAAAAATAACTTAATAGCTCATCGGATTCCTCCAGTATAAATACATATCTTGATTCTGATAAAGAAGCAGGGGAGAGGGAAATTGGCCCTTTTAACCCAGAACTCAGGGTCTTTATATCTCTATTATTTTCTCTTGTGCCTGATTTGGGTAAGCTGATGTGTGCTCTCTTACCTATCCATTCATATCCACAGGACCCGGCCGAGAGAAGTTTGCAATTTGAAATGCGATTTGAGCACATACATGCATACATACAGAATCCCGATGAAGTACAGAACAACATCAGGAAATGTCTTGTGTTGGTGGTGAATTGCATCAACATTCAAATTCCCTGAAATTAAGTGGTTGGAATTGTATTACAAAAATGTGTGCCTGGGTGGTGTTTCTGTGTTTTTATGTATTGATCTTGTTTCGCACCATACATAGCCCACCGTGCTAATTGGAGGTGTGTTCAGCAGCCTTGGGGTCGGTTGCTTAGTATGGCCAACGTGCAGCGGGCACATGCAACACGCCAGTTTGGTTCTTAACAGCAGCGAGTAACTAGGAGAACGTAGGGGCGCCTCTTCAAGCCGAGTTATGCTTAACTGTATCATAGGTTAGCGTGGTAATGTGTGTGTATTTTGGACATGTTACAATTCGTGTCTGACGTTTCGCCTATCGCCTGATGAGGCTGGTTGTAATTACCAGCAAAACGTCACGGTACTCGAATTGAAAATGTTGTAGATTTACTCTCCAACACACCGATGTGCTGAACTATAAACTAATTGGCACGTTATGTTTGCGTGACAAACCTTACTAATTGACTGTGTCGGGTGGTGGCGAGTTTAACGACGCATTTATATTTACGTGATCGAACCCAGAAAACCCCCTATAATGGCTAATATTGGTTGCGAAAGCCTCCATGTTAAACATTCAACGTAATGAGTGATACATGTTCTATCTTGATTTGATACATGTTCTGTTCTTGCGTATACACCTGCTGTTATTGATGAGCAAGCCGAGTGCGTCTTGGATCTCCGGGGCAGTGACCATGGTTATGTCCAGTATAATAGCAACCCCACGCGTCTGCACTCTCAGGAGGTTGTCCTTCTGGTCGCCAAAAAGCGGGAAGCCGAGCATGGGGACGCCATGGTAGATGGCCTCGTAGACTCCGTTAGTCCCGCCGTGCGTGATGAAGGCGCGGGTCTTCGGGTGGCCTTTCACAGCAAGGGAGTATCACTGTTAGCATTAATGCACTCGTAAGTGATTAATTGGTTTCGATGTTAGATTTTTGGAGCAACACCCTTCGTAGAGTCAGCCACAATACCTACTATAATCACCAAGGAATGTCTGTCCTTAACGCTCGTGAAGTCACTCCACATAGACCAGCCCCCTCATTAATATTCATCAGTTGGTGACGTCCTCCAAATGGACACCCACCGCCACCCCCCGCCCTCACTAATAATCATGAGTGGGTGACGTCCTCCAAATGGACACCACCCCCTATTATTATTACCTCCTATAATGAGCCAATAATGTCTGTGTGCAATGCTCGTGACGACACTCCACGTCGACCAACCCCCCTCAATAATCATGAGCAGGTGACTTCACTCCACATCAAACAGCCCCCCATTAATAATCATAAGTTGACGTCCTCCAAATGGACACCCCCCCCCCTCATAATAATTAGCGGCTGACGTCACTCCACATGGGGGGCCGAAGCGCCTCCTCCCCCCTCCTCGACGTCAACATACAACCCTTATGTTACGCGATCTCTGTAATGCTATTGAGACATCAAAGTAAAAAGGACGTCATGATGAACAAGGGATTATAACCATAAAATTAAATAGGTCTGTGTCACCGTGCCGTTACAAATTGCACATGCATCAATGCAATTAATATTACGTTGCGTTCTGCTTTTCGCTTGCAAGTTTCAGATTTACTGCAATACACCCTTCCTTGAACGAGCAAAAGGCGTAGTTTAACAAATTCACGTTAGAAGAGATAGTGCTTGCGTAAATAATACCAATTCACAGCCCCCTCCTGAAGAGAGGGGAGAGATGGTGCAAATGTCCTTCATGTTATTTTAAACACGTGGGCTTTCGTGACCACTATTATCCATATTAAAGGTTTTAATTTAGTTTTTAACCGTGTTTTCCTTTATGTTGTCTTTAACTGTGTGTTGCGGTCTGTGGCAAGTGAAGGTTCTGTTGAAATGCATTGTCTGCGTAGGTGTTGAGAACACTAACCCTACTAACCGTTCGTATGTCCCAGATGGTGGTAACCAACGTGTTGACATCAAGATAGTGACAATACACTCTTAAATATTTTGTTGGATTATTTTCATGATAAATAAATGATTCAGATGGCCATCGGGGAATAATATGCTGATTTGATCAGCTCTTATTTATATTAGGGCACATTCAGACTTGATGTAAGTACAATATTCAGTGGTCTTGGTTCCATTGCATTTGCGGGTTTAACTAGAGGTGTGATGCATGTAGCACCGCACCAGAATCTCCCTTAAAGTTGTTGAGAGTGGAAGATAAACCTCTTGAACTTTTAAAGTGTCTCAGTCTCGTGTTGTGTTATTGCCGTTGTGAGTACTTGTCACGACGTCACGCCATAAGTCATTCCCACGAAATAATTTGCAACGCCATTTGAGGACACACTCCGAGGTGTGTGTCCCCTTTCGTAAACATGTCACGTGAAAATTAACAAATGTAATAATTTATAGAGATTAAATATCCCCGCAAAATGTCAATACAGTATTAATTAACGTAATGCACAAAAGCATCTGCAGTTCACGGAATCGACTGCTTTGGTAAGATGCAGCGGACCACCTTCCTCAGGGCAACTAGGGATGGGCAATAAATGCTGGTCCACCTGCGAGACACACCCCAAAGAACAAGCACAAACGTAACATTTATGTCATAAAAACACAATAAGCCATCCGTACTACAATAGGAAGTGCACTATTCGTACATGTGGGATGGCTGATTTTGCATGAATTATGAATCTTCAAAATATGAATGTTCGTGATTTCCAAAGACAGCAACACGAATGGAAAATAACTAAGACTCATGTGCTTCTAAATATGTTTTGACATTGATGATACTGTCAGGCAACTAGAATTCCCGAATAAGGGCATAGATGGCATTACAGCACTACCTGGCCAGTTCTGATAAAAGTGTAGGACAACTATATACGGTCTATAGATGCTGTGATGTAATATCATGAGCGTTCTACGTACCCAGCAAGTCGTTCTGTGGCAGCCAAGGTACCAGTTTAGTGTTGGAGCCCAGGGAAGATGGCTTCTGCCCCTCGTATCTCCACACCACCTACCAGGTCACACGGCGTCACGTCACACACTCCGGTTGAAGAGAAAAGGCTAACAAAAGCCTAATGCTCACTTTAATGAAGATACATTTTCATTCTTGATTTGACTGCAGAAATCCATACTCTTTGGTTCTTTCGATAAAGCCACGTAGGTATAAATAAAATAAATCACGACGTTTCGGACGCTACACAAGCATCTATCATCAGGTGGCTTCCCCACCTGATGATGGACGCTTGTGTTACGCCGGAAACGTCGTGATTTATTTTATACCTACGTGACTTAATAGAAAGAATCAAAGAGTAAAGATACATTTTATTTAAAAGTTACGACCAGTGTGCCATAACAGCAGAACGGTGACATTGTGGTGACGTTGATAAAAACAATGTTTAAAACACGTTGGTGGTGACATTTTAGCATTGTGGCATTGGTTTAGAATTATCTGCAGATAAACGTGATCCAGCTATGTACGTAAGCATGTTAAACTTCTTTCGCAATGTATGTAGCCAACCGTGCTCATCAGAGTGTGCTGGGGGGAAGGTAAAACTAAACACGAAAAGTAGTTCCAAGCAGCTAGAGAATGCACCTTTTTATTACACACTTTCATTGAACTTGTCGTGTGGTCTGTTTGTATCATTTTAAATATTTGACGCTTAATATAAATATGCATATATTATCAAAGCATGCTTGTTTGCATGTTCACCACAAGTATGTGTGTATTGTGTAGACTTGATTCCTTCTAAAAGGTTTCCATTTGGAGTTTGCACATCTTAACACCTTTTTTCAATCAGAGCGAACGGCTGATGCTGGCCAGCGCTGTGCTTCCCTCTTCCTTCGCGTGAGACCAACAAGTACACAACACTAATTACTACGATTGCTATCCTTAACACAATGACATCCTTTGAATTGTTATGAATTGCGTTTCCATTTGCTTAGTAACGCCCCTTCTGACGGGCTGAGGGCAACATGTGTATGCTCAAGTTGCGCACGCAGGTGAGAGCCGTGATCACGATTCTATTTAAACATCGTCATGATATCGCCATTGGAATCGGCAAATTAGGACTGCTGATATAACTACTTTAAATTGAAGTGCCCTCTCTGTGCACGTTGAATACGCTGTCGCAATATATACACTGCAGTATGTATGTACGCATTGTTTTAACATTGCAGTCCATGTGTATTGCCGTCTCTCCTACACTGCAGTACCTAACGATCGCAAAGACGACAATTAAATGCGCTATACGTCTCGCCTTGCTCAAAATGTCATTTAATTCCACTGTCATATGGCAACGTGCACGCTTTCAATTGCTCGATGTTCAACTTCTCGCATAGGCTAGCCATCGTTGCCATCGATACATGTTCATAACAGGTTTCACTTCGTGCGCAATCGCCAGTGGTTGTTAAACATGGCCCCTGTCATTGGAATGTGAAATGCCCGTAAGAGCATATATATATTCTGTCATTCCACTGCTGGATGACGGCCACCACACGCCGCGCTGGTTGCGGAAGCCATTTGACCATACTTCACCCGCCACTGGTCAGTGCGGATCGCTAAAGGCGGGCATCATAGACGTATAGTACAACTGCATATAAAAAGTCTGCATAATACACACAACGTGCCCCCCGCAGCCCAATAACAACCTGCTTGTGCATGGTGGGCACCCCTCCAGCCACTGTCCCTGTTCAGATCTGCTTTACTTTCGAAGTCTCAACAGATCGACCACATTCCAAGTCAGGGTGATTCATTCATAGACCTCGAGGGTTACAGCCTTGCTGTTTTTCACAGTTAACATGCGGTGGCAAAGTATTTACAACCTTGCCTGGTATACAAGAGGTCCTGAGTTCCATCCTAACTTTGACGACTACATATTGGCCATTTGCATGTTCTCCCCCTGTAAATCGCATTTTTTATTTCATAAACTAGAGACGAATACTACTTCCATTTCTTTGCTGCACTTCATTTTTACATAAGCTTAGTGTATGCAAATGACCAGAATTTATGTTCAAGTGTTTACTAAATTCACCACTGTGGGATTAAAAACGTTAAACGAAAATTGGTAAAAAAAAAAGTTTACAATGCACGCACTTTTATTTTCACTCCAAAGTAGAAATTATATTTTTTTGACCTCAGAATTAATCAAATTTGATGTGCTGAATAAAAGTGGGTGGCTTGCATAAATCAAGTTAAACATATCGAAAGCAAGCCACCCATATTAATTCAGCACATCAAAGTTGACTAAATCTAGGGTTTGCGCATTCAAAAACTTGTTTTTGGCAAAAATAAATTCCCACTACTGTGGGTATGGATTATATTTGTATTGCCTTCTGTGGGAGCTGAGCCAGTGCAGAGGCGATCAATTCAGCCCTCTCCATAGGCATGTATTTGATCATGGAGCCCAGCGAGAACACAATGAGGCCGTGCTCACCCGAGCTCTGAGCAAACTCTTCAAGGTCCTGAAATCAGAGCAAAAACATGCAGAGTTACTTGATAGGAACCACTATAGAACGCATAATAAGTTGTTTGAGTTAGATCGCGTAAGTATAAATGTGTCGTAACCCGCGACCACCCGACACAGCCAACCAGTAAGGTTTGTCACGTAAACAAATGTGCCAATTAGTTAAGACTTCAGCCCATCGAGTACTGTGCTATTTCGCTAGTAATTACAATTTGTCAGAATTATGAAGAGAACCACCTGCTTCCGGTCTTGAATAGAGAGCAAGATGACTTCATCACTGTGAGTCAAACAGGCGTGGAGATCAGATGGGGGGATTATTGTAATTATATCACAACAGATTGTTAATCACAGTTAATTAGTACGTGATGCCTTTACAAGGCATGCCATTGTAAGGTGTATTACTTAATAATAATACGCTTCCAGGCCGCACTAAGCCTGTAGCTGTTAGAGCAGTTAAAGTTATTTGTATTTATCTCAATTTCAGTAGATTCTCGAATTAGTTTCAGCCATTAATAATTATCTATATGTAGGACCTGAAATACACGCGCCACGCGCTCTGTGGGTCTGTTGCTAGGCAAACAAGCACGATGTTGTTGTTGCTGAGGCATGAGAGGAGACGCGTTAAGTGGCGTAACAGGTGTTAAGGGCAACCGGGGACACAGGCCGGTGATTGGTTAAGAGGGTGAGTGATTAATGAGTGGCGCCGCTCTGGCGGCAATAACAAAGTCACGTGAGGCTGGGGGCCTGGGGGCCGAGGGGTAATCGGGGGGTGAGATAATTAATAGGGACTAATTGATGCGGGGATAAAAGGCACAGCGCAACAGAGAGACGAGAGCTTTTGGGGGAGTCTTGGTGGAAGTTGGAACCTTGGTGGGAGCTGGAGCGATGGTGCCCGGGGAAGAGAGGAGCAGGAGTAAGTAGGGAGATACGATAGGAGTCTTGGTCGGGGTCTTGGTGGAAGCTGGAGTCTTGGTTAGAGCTGGAGTCTGGAGAGGAGTTGGAGTGATGGTGCCCGGAATAGCGAAGAGCAGGAGTAAGAAGATACGATAATGGTAGCAGCGGATAGAGGAGACAGAGTGAGGGGTAGCAGTGCATCGGAGAGATACAGAGTAGAGTAGCAGCGGAGTGACATACTCTGGGAACGGAGAGACATAGAGCGCCATTGATGTCGTGGCGGCGCGAACGAGTAACCACCGAGCGGTGATGAGGAGAAGATGTGGACTTTAAGGAGCAAATAAACGGAACGAGAAAGACAACCCGAATACGAGTCCTACATATACACAACACTTCAACATCATGATAATCCTTGTTGGCAAGCATGTTCTGCAATTGTCGACAGTTGTGTTTGTGAGTATTTAATATTTATTTTCAGATTTTTTTTTTATTGTAATGTTTCGTCCCATCTGTCCAACATAGCATTTACCACACAAACAATTCATACGATACACACCTTCTGTTGATAACTTTGGCAATTCATCTTTAGGACAAGATACTAGTTTTTGCGTACCATGCCAAATCCCACTTTTTATTTTTTCAAATACTCTAGCTAGTTTGTCAGTTACTCCTGCAATGTATAGTATTTTTTTTTTATAACATTGCTTTAAGCATCATTGCTGTTCGGTCTGGGTTTGGCATTCAATGCTATTAATTTGAGCATGATTATAACCATTTGATTCTAGAGCTTTTTTTACTAACGTGTTTAATTTTGTTCCTCAGACTTTCACCATCTGGCATTGTTTTAGCCCAATGTATGAGCCCCTTGGTGAGAGATGATTTCTGTGTGGGGTGATTATGTGAATCTGCATTCAGATAGGTGTCGGTGTGCATTTCCTTTCGGAAAACATTTGTTATTTTACCGTTTGGGCCACGTCCAAGCAAAATATCCAGGAAAAGAAGAGTGCTATCCACCATGGTGAACTGAATGGCGGGTTATTTCGAATTGAGATGATTGATAAATTCAATACGTGTATATTTACCATGTGGCCAGATAACCAAAGTGTCATCCACATATATAAACCAAACAGAGGGTTTCGGTGTACTTGAAGCAAGTGCTCTTGCTTTAAAGTTTTCCAAATACAATTCTTCACTGGCAGGACACAAAGGGAGAGACCAATACTGCTCATTCCTCTTGTTTATAGAAATGACCTCCATAAGAAATAAGTGTTATTTAGACAATGCTCGGCTAATTGTGGAATATCTTTGGGTAAACTTGTCTTATTTAAACTAGATTCGAAGCTTTCGTGACTGCAGGAATTACTCTTTGCTTCTTTCGGTAAAGTCACGTAAAAAGAAATTAAGTTAAATAATAATAGAATACGACCTTTCGATTGCAACACAAGCAACCATTATCAGGTACAAATTAATGAGAAAACAAACATAGTAAACTTGGAAATATAATGCAATGCAACACAGAGTCGGCCAACAAAACAGTCAACACCCCACCTGGTTGATTACATTCTTCCAAAGATTGCTAAATTTGAGAGATAGATCAAACAGACATGGAGACGCACAGACAGACACACAAGTAGAGAAAGACTCGCACAGAGACAAAAAGAGAGACACACACATGTACCAGCGTATGGAGCAATTGAATCGATATCCGGAACTCTCGTGAACAGAGAAATTGCATGAAAGCTTACTAGAATATCATTAGGGTTAAGTTTAATATATTTAATCACATTCACAACATTTCTTATGAATGAAGAGGTCCTAATGATGTATGGCTGTGTTTGGTTTGTCACATACTGTGCTAATTTATGTGGCAGAGCCTATTGTATATACTATTGGTCTTAATGGGACACCAATTTTGTGAATCTTGATGACCTTTATAGTCCAGGTGTTTTTAGGCCCTGGTTTAATTTGGTATTGCTCAGCCTTGGGAATTAATGAATTTCCACTTATTGCAGTAGTCTTACCTTCCAATGTATTAGTTGAGTTATAAAGTCACAAACCTTATAAGTGCATGCTTTATAAAGGCATCACATACTAATGAACTGATTAACAATCTATTTTTATGTAATTATAATAATCCACCCTTCTGCTCTCCCCACCTGTTTGGCTCACAGTAATGACGCAATTTTACTCTATTTAAGACGTGAAGCAATCCACCTGCTTCTAGTAAATTTCCCAATGATGCTGGATATAATTACCAGCGAAATGTCGTACTCAAATTGTAAATGTTTTGGATTTACACTCCAACACACGGGTGGGCTGAAGTAGTAAATCATTGGCACATTTTGTTCACGTGACAAATCTTTCTGGTTGGCTGTGTCAGGTGGTGGCAGGTTACGACACATTTTTACTTACGCGATTTAACCTAAAAACCTTTAATATATATGATATGGGTCGCGAAAGGCTACGTGTCATACCGACAATAGAAAGCCTATATATTAGCATTTGTGGCTAGATCGCTTCTGAAAAATAGCTAAACAGTTCAGTGAGCCTTACCTGAGAAGTGAAATTCAACATGCTAAAGAAGCGCTCCAAATGAACGGTTACAATGATGCACAAATCAACAGGGCATTGAATTCGAAAACCAAATCAAATAAGTAATGAAAACGATCAAAATACTGTACATTGCGGGAGTAACTGATAAACTAGCCAGATGTTTGGAAAAACAAAACATCCGAATCAGATTTGGCACGGTACATAAAATACAGAAATTAATATCTGGTACAAAATATGTATTACCGAAGCTATCAACAGAAGGTGTGAACAGGATTAAATGCACGTGTGGTAAATGTTATGTTGGGCAAACAAGACGAATGATCAGCACGAGACTAAAAGAACATCAGAGAAATATTAAGTTCTCACAAATACAACTGTCAGCAGCAGCAGAACACGCGTGCCAACAAGGACACGCAATTGATTTTGATAATGTTGAAGTTTTGTGCAAAACTAACTACTACTGACAAAGACTAATTAGATAATTTATCGAAATTGAAAGAAATCAAAGTAACTTTAACCGTTCGGTTAGCTACCGATTTGTTTTGCGTGGAAACGAATAATAAAATAATACATTATTTAAATGCATGCCTACAAAAGGCAGTATACTTCAATAGGGCTATTTTAATAAACATAATAGACAGGGAGGACAAGTTCGAAGGGCTTGCATAATTCACATACATAATGTACGTTGTCGCAGTAATCCCCCCCCCCCCCCCCCAGCATTGTGCAAGAGTGCAGATGGGAAGTCAACACCTCTACGCCTCTACATAAAGAACGAAACAGTAAGACTTCTCCACAAATCTGTCTGTCGCCTGATGAAGCTAGTTGTAATTACTGGCAAAACGTCATACTCAGATTGTAAATGTTGTGGCTTGGCTCTCCAACACACCGGTGTGCTGTACGAGTGACGAATTGGCATGCTCCGTTTACGTGATAACCCTTACTAGTTGGCAGTTTCGGGTGGTGGCGGGTTTTAACGACACATTTATATCTAACTCAAAAACCTCTTATGGGCCTTACCTGGTAAAATAAAAATAGTTAAGTTTATGTCAGAATCAGAAACGGTTTTAATCGCCATGAAAGTTTGCTCATGGAATTTACTATGGCCGCAAGGTGCATACATTCAACATGTAGGAATCTTAACTTAAATAGGTGATGTACAGTCTAACTATACTAATGTCTTGCCTCACGGCATATGTGGAGCGTGTGTTCACAGGAAGTTCCTGTTTTTTTATGCTAATGTTGGTCACGTGACCAGGAAGTGACGATGTTAGATTTCCACTGTACCACGCGGGCGTCGGCCATTACACAGATAAGTCAAGATGGCGGCACGCATCGCATCTCAGTGAGATCACAGCTGCACTTGTCCATTGTGGGAGCTTAAGAAGCATTATCTGTAAGTTGTTTATATTCCTATAATATTGGAAATGCTGTTGTAATGTTGGAATGACCGTTATAGCAATGTAAATGCCTTTATGGTGCCGTTAAGTTGTTGTAGTAAATACGAGGCCTAGTTAGTAACGAAGCCTGTGACGTTCCTTATTGTGGATGTTACTTGTGATTTAGTAGGTCGAGTCAGACTTGTGCCTATGTTGCGATCCTGAGAGTGATGACGAAGTATCTCATCCACAGTTTAGTGTTAAGTGTAATGCTGTACATTTGGGGTGCAGTGGGATGACTACACTATGTGCCTGTATGCAACGCACCAGCTTGTGCCTTTGTCTAGTTGTACAGGGGTAATGTGGGGGCATGGTCCTTCCAGGATCTATTGTTATCTGAGACAATGTTCTGATGCTGTGGTGTTCATTGTGTGGGTGTTTCCGAATTATAACAGATGCTGTATCTGTGTTTTCTCACCAGTTTTACCTCTTACAATCAATAAATGACGATCGGAGTTGGACGGTCATCCTGGCTCCGAGGGTTTATTGAACACATGGTTATCTACTCGACTAGCGGTGCAACGCAGCGCACAGCGAGGCCGAGATAGTAAAAAGATATTATTCTTGAAGCTCCCAACCAGTGCTGCAGCCAGCTCTCTGCAGCCAAGTAAAAAGATATTATTCTTGAAGCTCCCAACAAGTGCTGCAGCCAGCTCTCTGCAGCCAAGTAAAAAGATACTCTTCTTAAAGTTCCCAAGAAGTCCTGCAGCCAGCTCTGTAGTCAGCTCTGCAGCCAGCCCTGCAACCAGCTCTGCAACCAGCTCTGCAGCCAGCTCTGCAGTCAGCCCTGCAGCCAGCCCTGCAGCCAGCGCTGCAGTCAGCTCTGCAGCCAGCTCTGCAGCCAGCCCTGCAGTCAGCCTGCAACAAGCAAGGAACTCTGCAACGAGTCTACATTAAAATCGTACTGCAAGCATCGCAGCATGGAAAGCCACAGTTCAGCAGGGAGAGATGCTGAAGAAGGTGAACCAATCAATCCAGGATCTCCCATCCTGCCTCAAGAGGACCAAGGGAGTTCAAGGCCCCAGAGGGAGGTCAGGTTGACGCAACGGGCCTTGGAAAGCTATGAGGCTGAGAAACAGGACCTTGATGCCAGGATACAACGGGCATGGAACCGGGTTGAAGCAGATTTATCTGAAGCTTCAAATGCCTCGGACACAGTGGCCTCAATTCAGCGGGCCATCCAGCGAGTGAATGTGAGCAGCTCAAGCTACAAGCTCCTGGCAAATAAATACATCTCGCTCCTGATGAAGGTGAAAACAGATGAGGGCATTGAGGGAGTGCGCAGACGAGCACTTCCTCGAACTGCTCGATGATAATGTGCAGGCAGTGATACAAGATGCAATGGACCGTGTGGAGGGCTTAAGAGAGACACGATCTCAGCACTCTGTCTCATCCAGGTCCACCACAAAATCTAAAGCCTCAGCACACTCAAAGACATCATCTACTAGTATGGCAGCAGCTCAGGCACGCGCAGCAGCAGAAGCAGCAAACGCCCGTATTGCCTACATGGCTGAAGAGGAAGCCATGCTAATTGAAAAGGCCCACATACAAGAAAAAGCAAGCATAGCAACTGCTGCCGCACGGAGGAAAGCAGAGCAAGAAAGTATATTAGCAACTGCTGCCGCACGAGAGCAAGAGAGTATATTAGTGGCTACCGCCACGCGGAAGAACATTGAGCTGGATGCTAAGTTAAACACCCTACAACTCGAAAGGGAAGCAGCTGCTGCAATGGCCCAGGCAGAGGTGCTCGAGGCAGCAGCTAACCTGGATAAGGAAGAGAATTGGAGTGAGTTTGGCACTCAGATACCTGTCAAGGACTTCGATCAACTCACCAGAAAAACTATTTTGGACTGGTCTGAACAATGCATCAATGCTCCTCCACCAAACCATACTGAACAAAGGGTGGACGTTCAGGCATTGCCATCTCCACTCCGAATGAACATGAATGCTGTCTACAGGAATGGTGGAAATGCATATCCTGCCCTGGCAGTTAGTCGCCAACTCAGCATCGCGCACGTGGGGTCAGACGTGGATGCACCAAGTCAGACCCACATTCCAGACAGTCATATAAGGGGATCCAGCCAACGTGATCGAAACCCTTTGGGCCCACAGTCCAACGCCATCGCAAATGACAGCATGCAAGGCAATGCAGCAAATAATAGCACCTCACAAGCGCCAATATGGACACACTCTGGATCAGCAGGACTAGGGGACTTTGCTAGGTACCTGGCTCACCGCGAACTAATCAACACAGGACTCGTTAAGTTTGATGACCACTCTGAGAACTATCGAGCCTGGAGATCTACCTTCAGGAATGCAATCCGAAATGCAGACATCTCTGCAAGTGAAGAACTCGACCTGTTGGTGAAATGGTTAGGAAATGAATCTTCAGAATACGCAAAGAGGATCCGGTCAGCAAACATTGACGACCCCGCCTCAAGCCTGCATGTGGTGTGGGAGAGGCTCGAAGAGTGCTATGGTAGCCCAGAAACCATTGAGAAGGCTCTCTTCAAGAAGTTGCAGAACTTTCCAAAATCTCTGGTCGAGACAATAAAAGGTTACGGGAGCTTGGAGATCTTTTGATGGAGCTTGAATCAGCCCAGGCTGATCCCTACTTACCAGGTCTCATTTTCTTGAATACCTACCATGGCGTGAACCCCATCGTAGAGAAATTGCCATTTGACGTGCAGGAAAAATGGAGAACAGCGGGTTCAAGATACAAGTCAGAGCATCAGGTTGCATTCCCCCCATTCTCTTTTTTCTCAAAGTTTATCCGCAACCTGGCTAAGACTAGAAATGACCCGAGTTTCATGTTTGGCACCACGGGGATTTCCAGTCCAGATCTCCCAAAAATGGAAAGGACAACGGCGAAACGAGGAACAGCGAGAGTGCCAATTTCCGTACACAAGACTGAGGTCTCTCCTGCGACATTCGCAAACTCCGTCCAGGCAACCACCACAAAGAAAAAGATAGAGGATCCAGAGAAGCAATGCCTATTGCATGATAAACCTCACTCCCTCCAGAAATGCCGTGAGTTCAGGAGGAAGCCATTGGAAGAGTGGAAGAACATGCTGAAAGAATTTGGAGTGTGCTTCAAATGCTGTGCTTCTACAAACCACCTTGCAAGGAATTGCAAGACAGATATCAAGTGCGAGAAATGTGGCAGCGACAAACACACAACTGCTCTGCACACATTTTACTCGAAACCCAGTAGCACTAAGGCTTCCGATCCCGAAGCAGAGCACGGCGGGGAGCAAGGCGAGACCGCCGCACTCACTTCGTCAATCACAACCAAATGCACAGAAGTCTGTGGAGAAGGCTTCAAAGGAAGGTCTTGCTCAAAGATATGCCTCGTCCGAGTCTATCCCAAAGGACATCCTGAAAGGGCAGTAAGGATGTACGCCATAATGGACGACCAGAGCAACAGGTCTTTGGCAAGGTCAGAGTTCTTTGATCAGCTAAGTGTAGGTGGGAATTCCTTTCCATACACGCTCAGAACATGCTCAGGACTGATGGAGACAGCGGGAAGAAGAGCGAGCGGCCTCATGGTGGAAACCATAGATAGCACCATGAAGCTAGCCCTTCCTACGGTGACAGAGTGCAACGAGATACCGGACGACAGGAGTGAGATTCCCACGCCCGAAGTTGCACGTCACCACCCACACCTGAAATCTATAGCAGAGTTCATCCCGCCATTGGATCACGCGGCACAGATTTTACTTCTGCTTGGCAGGGACATGCTGAGAGTCCACAAGGTTCGTAACCAACGCAATGAACCTCACGACGCTCCCTATGCCCAGAGACTCGACCTAGGATGGGTCATCGTAGGTGACGTTTGTCTGAAGGGAATACACAAACCAGACCACATTAGCACATTCAGAACGAGTGTGCTCACGAATGGACGCACGTCGCTCTTCAAACCGTGCCCCAACCACTTCACGCTGAAAGAGGAACTCGGCGAGAGAAGTCAAGGCTGTACCGTGCAGACTTACAAAGAAACCACCATGACTTCGCTTGTGCATCCACCGTCTTCGTTGGAGTTTGTTCCTCCATGTTTTTCCAAGCCAGTCCTGACTGACGGGAAGAAGACTAAGGTGAAGCCGCTGCTCGTCGCTCTGCTGGTGGCGGTGGTCGCTGTGACTGTGGCCTCTCCGTTCCTCGACTCGGAGCTATCGTCCGAGTGGGAATTCTGGAAGGAGTTCCACCGCAAGGCCCCACAACCGGAACATACCATCTCAAGGCTCGAGCTGTGTGGAGCGGTTCTTGTTACAGAGGTGGCGGAACTGATCTTAGACGAATTTGACGTCAAACTGGACCCGGTCAAGTTCTAAAAGGACAGTAAGGTCGTACTAGGCTACATAAACAACCAAACCAGAAGGTTCTACACCTACATCAGCAACCGGGTGGAGCGCATCAGGAGATCGACGCAGCCGGAGCAATGGAATTACGTTCCAACTGACCAGAATCCAGCAGATCTCGCAACTAGGTCCATCCCTGCATCTCTGCTGAATCAAACCATCTGGCTGACGGGTCCAGCGTTCCTGTTACGACGTGACGCTGGCCCATGTACTACCAAGGAGACCTTTGGACTCTTAGAGCCCGAGTCCGACAAGGAGATTCGTCCTCTAGTGACAACTTTCGTAACAAATGTGCGACCAAGAAGTCCACTGAGTCCACACCATTTTGAACATTTCTCGAAATGGACGACGGTCGTGCGAGCGATAGCACATTTAACGCATATTGCAGACTGCTTCCATCGCCCAATGAGAGGCACCACTGGTAGCTGCAATGGATGGCATCACTGCACAGTGCCACGCACTGAAGATGAGCTTTCCAGAGCAAGGGAATCAATCTTCCGCTGTGTGCAACAGGCAGCTTATGCAAGTGAGATCAAGGCCATCAACAAGGGAGAAGACCTTCCTAGGGTCAGCACCCTCAGGAAGCTAAACCCCGGGATGGACAAAGACGACTTGCTCAGGATCGGTGGTCGGCTAGGGAATGCAAAATTAGATGAGAATGAACGAAACCCCCTCATAATCCCAAGCCAGAGCCACATCGCAATCTTACTCGTGCGCCACTACCACGAGAAGGTCAAGCACCAAGGTCGGCACTTCACAGAAGGAGCAATCCGATCTGCAGGGCTGTGGATCGTTGGAGCAAAGAGGTGCATCGCCAGCACCATCCACAAGTGTATCCGGTGTCGCAAGCTACGTGGAAAACAGGAAGAACAGAAAATGGCAGACCTCCCAGCCGATCGACTCAGTGTGGAACCTCCCTTCACCTTTGTAGGGATTGACGTGTTCAGACCGTGGACAGTCATCTCCCGCCGCACCAGAGGAGGGCTCGCGAACAGCAAACGTTGGGCAGTGCTGTTCACCTGTGTAGTGGTGATACGCGCTGGGGTAGCGATCAGGTGCCAGTGCGTTGTGATTGGATGTGTGGGTGGTGACGCGCGCTGACGGTGAGGGATCAGGGGTCAGCGCGGGATCGTGGGTTGTGTGGTGTTGATTGGCTGGGTGCCGGTGACGTGCTGGTGTGGGAGTGATCGAGTGGCAGCACGGCGTGATTGGTTGGTGAGTGGAAACACGCGTTGGGGAAAAAGGATCGTACAGATAACGCGTTGTGATTGGTTCACTAACAAGCGATGCTCGCATCGAGGTCCGCATCCGCTCCGTCTCCCGGGAGGAACGACTATATAAGGGGATGCGCACAGGCGCACGGGGAGAGTGTAACCAGCGAAGACTGAAGACGGGAAGAAGAGCCAGGGCCCTGCGGTACCTAGTCCCGCTGTCCTGCGAGGACCGGGACTCTGTGTAACCCAGAGGCGGGGGTAGTGTGAGCATGCAGTGTCAGCATGCCGAGTGTGTAGCCGGGGCCTAGAGTCTACACGAGACGAGTGATATGGGTGTAGCCAGAGGCGTAGGGTCTACACGAGACGAGTCTACACAAGAAGAGTCTACCCGAGACGAGTGATGTGTGTGTAGCCAGAGGCATAGGGTCTACATGAGGCGAGTCTACACGAGACGAGTGAGGCGTGTGTAGCTAGAGGCTTGGAGTCTACACGAGTTCAGTACGGTGTGTTATAGGAAGAGAAGAGGTTACGAGTTGTACCGGTGTCTGGTGACCGTACGCGGAAGAATAGAGACTACACGTTGTATCGAGATAAGTGAAGATTTAATAAAAGAAGTGTGTTACCCGTCAAGGAGTTTCCTGCCGTCATTTCCAATACTTCACCTGTATGAGTACACGAGCAGTGCACATCGAAGTCATCGAGCCCATGGACTCTTCGAGCTTTATAAATGCACTCCGGAGATTCTTCGCCATCAGAGGGCCAGCCAAGCAACTCCGTTCTGATTGTGGAACCAATTTCATAGGAGCATGTAAAGAGCTTAAGATCAATACGGAGAATGTCGAAGATTATTCTGTCAGGAAATACCTTGGTGACCAAGGCTGCACATGGATCTTCAATCCTCCCCACTCTTCGCACATGGGTGGAGCCTGGGAACGCATGATCGGGATTGCTCGACGCATTCTCGACTCCATGCTATGTGATGTCGGGTCCACACGGCTCTCTCACGAGGTCTTGACCACTCTCATGGCCGAGGTCTCAGCCATAATTAACTCAAGACACCTGATCCCCGTCTCAACCGACCCGGAGTCACCATTCATCTTGACTCCTGCTACACTTCTTAGCCAGAAGACAGATGTGCTCACAGCACCTACCGAGGAGGCCAGCACTGCAGACCTCTACAGACGTCAATGGAGACAAGTGCAGAGCTTCGCGAACACGTTCTGGCGTCGCTGGAAAAACGAGTACCTTACGACACTCCAAGTGCGCAACAAGTGGCAGTCTAATAGACCAGACATCCAAGAAGGCGACCTCGTCCTACTGAAGGACAACCAAGCCAAACGGAATGAGTGGCCAATGGGCCGCATCCTCAAGTCGATTCCAAGTGCCGATGGAAAAGTTCGAAAGGTCGAGGTTATGATTGCGAAGCAAGGTGTCGCAAGAACTTTCATCAGGCACATAGTCGAGATAGTACTACTTCTCTCTCGCAAAGATATGGACAATAAGTCGACCCGTTGAAGTTGTTATACACTTGTTTATGAGATAGGAAATAAATGGTGGTATCTCCTAGATACCAGACAGGGAGTGTCTTGCCTCACGGCAGATGTGGAGCGTGTGTTCACAGGAAGTTCCTGTTTTTTTATGCTAATGTTGGTCACGTGACCAGGAAGTGACGATGTTAGATTTCCACTGTACCACGCGGGCGTCAGCCATTACACAGATAAGTCAAGATGGCGGCACGCATCGCATCTCAGTGAGATCACAGCTGCACTTGTCCATTGTGGGAGCTTAAGAAGCATTATCTGTAAGTTGTTTATATTCCTATAATATTGGAAATGCTGTTGTAATGTTGGAATGACCGTTATAGCAATGTAAATGCCTTTATGGTGCCGTTAAGTTGTTGTAGTAAATACGAGGCCTAGTTAGTAACGAAGCCTGTGACGTTCCTTATTGTGGATGTTACTTGTGATTTAGTAGGTCGAGTCAGACTTGTGCCTATGTTGCGATCCTGAGAGTGATGACGAAGTATCTCATCCACAGTTTAGTGTTAAGTGTAATGCTGTACATTTGGGGTGCAGTGGGATGACTACACTATGTGCCTGTATGCAACGCACCAGCTTGTGCCTTTGTCTAGTTGTACAGGGGTAATGTGGGGGCCTGGTCCTTCCAGGATCTATTGTTATCTGAGACAATGTTCTGATGCTGTGGTGTTCATTGTGTGGGTGTTTCCGAATTATAACAGATGCTGTATCTGTGTTTTCTCACCAGTTTTACCTGTTACAATCAACAAATGACGATCGGAGTTGGACGGTCATCCTGGCTCCGAGGGTTTATTTAACACATGGTTATCTACTCGACTAGCGGTGCAACGCAGCGCACAGCGAGGCCGAGATAACTAACGTTACAAAGTATAACTAATACTAACGGGCTAAAGTATGTAAAATTATGAATAAGTAGACCATATAAAATGTGAAATGTAAAATGTGAATTAGCCGTAATATACAATCTTAGAATACAAAAATACAAATAAGAAAACACGTAAGTATGACAAGGTGTAATTATGTAGAAAAATGTTATAGTAAGTGTAAAAGTAATTTTAAGTGTAAAAGTCATTTTAAGCCCTTGGCCTTGAGGAGGCCAACAGCGGATGGGAAGAAACTGTTTTTATGACGTGAGGTTTTGGTCCTGATGGACCGCAGCCTTCTGCTGGAGGGGAGTAGCTGGAACAGAGAGTATCCAGGGTGAGAGGAATCGTCCACAATCTTCCTCGCTCGCCTGAGGGTTCTCAAGGTGTGCGAGTCCTCAAGTGTTGGTAGATTACAGCCAATCACCTTCTCAGCAGTGCGGATGATACGCTGCAGTCTGCTCTTGTCCTTGGCAGTGGCATCAGTGTACCAGATGGTGATGGAGGAGGTGAGGATGGACTCAATGATGGCTGTATAGAAGCGCACCATCATTGTCTTTGGCAGATTAAATTTCTTCAGCTGCCGTAGGAAGTACATCCTCTGTTGAGCTCTCTTGATAAGGGAGCTGATGTTCAGTTCCCACTTGAGGTCCTGGGAAAGAATAGTGCCCAGGAAGCGGAAGGACTCCACATTGTTGACTGGGGAGTCGCACAGGGTGATGGGGGTGAGTGGGCCTGTATTCTTCCTGAACTCCACAACTATCTCCACGGTCTTAAGAGCATTAAGCTCCAGGTTGTTCTGGCTACACCAGGTCACCAGGTTGTCAGCTTCCCTCCTATAGTCAGACTCATCCCCATCAGAGATGAGCCCACTTAAAGTTTTCGTGACTGCAGGAATTCATATTTTTGGGTCTTTTGGTAAAGTCACGTAGATAGGTGCAAAGAAAATAACAAAATAACAAAAATCTACGACTTTTCGATTGCAACACAAGCAATCGTCATCAGGAGAAAAAAGTGTGTAGTTTAGTAAGAATAACAGTTTAGTTTATAGTATGACACTATCACTTCTTATTGAATTGTCCTCGGAAAGATAACATGCTCCCGCTATGTGTAGTGGCCTTTTTGACGACAGAGACGGTTGAACTTGAGGCAACACGTATTAATTAACTCTAAATATGTTACAGCTCTATACTTGAAGAGGTAACGGCCTCTTCAACAGTTCTCTCAAGGGAAGTATTCCCGAGCTAACTCCCCAAGCTAGCTCGCTTACTTCCCACCTGTATTTCACACTCTCACGAAGACTACCTGACCTGGCCCAGCCAAGCACAGGTCTCGACCACCAGCCACACGAATCCGGCCCTTACAAGGACATCGGGCTTCGCGGCTCTGGGGCCACACCACTGGCTTGCTCTTCCCGGCCCTTAGAAGGACAGCAGGTCAGAGGAGTCCCAGGGTTATAGCTAGCTGGACTTCGGGCTTCATTGGTTCTTCGTCTTCAGCTCGCTCCAACTCAACTCTCCGGCTCCCGCCATTTATACGATTCCCCACCAAGGGGCGGGGGTTCTGTGGGATCCTAGCACCACATCCCCCTCTCCTCGAGAGGGGCGGGTTTTGTGGGATCGTAGCACCACATCCCCCTCCCCTCGAGAGGGGTCCCGAATAGGGATGTATTACAACCGCCCCCCGCACAGGTAAGTCATGGCGTTAACCGTAGCTGGTGTTCGCGCCTGTTCCAATACCACCACCACATATGCAACACTAAGGGAAGGGGATGTCACCACGGCGCTTGTGCCAGGTTAGGTGCACCTTGAAGTCACTGCTTGTTGGCACTGTCACCCGACAGACCCAGGTTTTATGAGTTGACTGAGATGACTGGTAGATGCACTACCTGTTCTGTACTGTCAACTTGCAGCATTTTAGCCGCATAGCCCTCCGCTCCATGCTGTGGACGTCGTTATTCTGCCCTCCATCGTTGTTGAAGGGCACCCATCTCAAAATGCCCAGAAGGATCTTCCATAAGCCTCACCAACAGAGGCCAATCTTGATGGCACGAGTACCAGTCACTGGAAAATCTGCTCAGCTCCACGTCCTCCTATACTGCATCAGCCCATCCCCTCTCATGCCCGTGCCACACCGATTTAGCCCCCTTTTTGCATCGTAAGTAAAACTGTTTCCCAATGAATTTATCTTAGTTGTTTCCAGTGCATCAACTATTTATCTACCAAACATGTTCGAATGTTGTGGGTCATCTATAAACCTGGTCAAAAGGTCAAAAATTTGTTATTGCAATTAACATAAGCAATTTATTTCATCATACAATGCATTACTTTCCCCAAGTTTCAGTAAATCATAATTAACAGGCAAATAGAAAATATTTCTGAACCATAAGCTCTCAGTGTGGCCTCTTGCGACAGCATTCGCATAAACTGCTCTTGCTCCTATACACCGGGGTCTTGAGTGATTTGTTTGATCGACATCTCACGCGGGAGCCACAGGATGATGTCATTCCTTTGAGGGTCGCAGTCCACTTTGAACGTTAACTGACAACTGAAGCACGCAATTTGCTGCAGGGGTTTATGCATCCAAACAGGTGATGTGTTCAAAAAGTGACAGCTGTCTCCCTCGAACTGAGCTCTCGATTGCTAGGAGACCAGTCCTAGATGCAATGTTGAATTTTATAATGAAGTCTAATCATTGGATGCCAACAATACATATTTGGCATCACATGTGGAAGGACTGCAACTGATACAAATTAGCTTGAAGCAATGTCTAGGCCTCCACACCATGCAACAACACTGACAAAACACAGCACTGGTAGACTCTTAATTTGGTGCCCAGACGTACTTGTTTCTGGGACCAACTGCGGATCAGACCATTATTCTTGAGGCCAGGCCAATCCAGCGCATGACATCAGGTCTAGATTGTCCATCAGTGGTCTCTGCAAATCCCAGGTCGAGATATTCCTCCATTGGTTTGACAGTGTTGCCATTGATTACGCAGGGTACTTCTGAAGGTCCGCAGCCCAAGTTCTGGACTTTGGTTTTTCTTACATGAAACATTTAGTCCCATTGTTTTTCTCATGTTGTTGAAATGTTGATGGACTGCTGTGAACGTTTCAGACTTCTAAACAAACAAAACTGCATCACCGTAGTTGGGGTCAATGAAGTGGTGCCGGCCAATCCTGACTCCAAGGTCGCGGGTCATGTCAAATATCCATTTGATCACCCAACAAAACAGCAACCAGTGCGAGGATGCATCCTTGACACATCCCAGATATGGCTTCGACACAAACTCTTGCGTTTGTGCCTGCATTCTGATCTTTTACAAGGTCCGGCAGGATGCCAGGGATCCCAATGCCTCTCAAGGCAGACCAGAGATCGGATCAATCCACAGAGTAAAAAGCCACCTTCAATGGGCGGTCAGTGCAGTTCTGCAAGTAGGCAGAGTGCCAGCACACCATCCATCGTAGAACAACCAGCTTTGAATCCTGATTGCTGTGGGCGCTGGTGTTTTGTCAGGAGTGGTTGCAACCTGCCCAGAAGTACACGTGTAAAAACCTTTCCTGCTACTGGAGTATCTACGTATGTATGTTAAACTTTTTTTTACCTGGAGCATGCCACTGAGAGATGAGACCTTCACATCAGCCCAGTTTCACCACGACATGGATATTATGCTCATGACGTGCAGCAGCATTTTTTTTATTGGCTAAACAATGCTGTGTGGAAGCTTCCTGGATTATTACTGCATATGAAGTTTGTGGTCTTAGTGGATCCATATAAACCATTTATTTTCTATGCTTGTGAAAAGTAGACCTCCTTTTAAATTAAGAATTGCCCTGCCTATGAATTATCCTGAGTTTAACCAGACTATAATCTGTGAGGACCTCAGAAATCCTTGAAAGATCTGACAAAATCAATGGGCTCCTCTAACAGGTGAACCTGCATAGGCTGAGTCATGTGGCCCACATGCATAGCTACCACATACCCAAGCACGTTTCGTTTTTCCAAATATAGGGAGCCTAAATAGGTATGGTATCAGCTAGAGACGAGGTCGGCTGATATTGTAGAGAAAGCTATGGAGCTGATTAGATTTTCTGATGATTGTTACCAACAGGGTCAAAATGTATATACAGTATGTTGAACTTCTTTCGCATTGTGCATAGCCAACCGTGCTTATCAGAGGTGCTTAGGAAGGACAGAAAACTAAACACAAAAAGCAGTTGTAAAGAAATTAGTTTTCAAATGAGAAATTAGTTTTCAATTTAAAGATAGTGAGGATATATGTATATTATTACTACATGCCGTTACGGGAGCCTTTCCCTTTGTACAGATACATAATTATACTGTCTCTCCAATCAGCAGGTGCCTCTCTGGACATCCAGACCTTGATGAAGAGCTGATGTAAACCTCTGCTAATAAGATGCAGACCACCTTTCAACAGTTCTGGAGAAATACCATCTAGCCGAACTGCTTTATCATCATGAATCTTCATGATGGCATGCTGAACTTCCTCTGATGTAGAAGGGTTTGTGTTGGTTTCACAGTCGGAATCCGCATTGATTGCTGATGCAGTGTCTATGAATGGGGGACAAGCATCTGCTGGTGGGTGATTTAACACTGGTGCATGATGCTCAGTCCATTGTATACGGAATTCCTCCACCGATGACCATGCAGAGCCTTATAATTTGGTGATGGGAGCCATGGCAGTATGTCCACCCTTATGTCATTGTGTAACAGTCCCGACTCAACTCCATAAGCCAGTGAGTTCAGATACTTCTCTTGGTCAGCTTTTGCCCGAGCTCTGAAAAATTCCCTGAAGCCTGCGATGTTCCTTGGTGTTATCAGTCTGCCGTGCAGCTGCCTTTTGTTTTTAAACCTTTAAGGTGGAATCGGAGAACCAGGGTGTATGAATAGGCTTTTGAGGGCCTACCATAATTTAAGCAACCAATGTAATCGAGTCTCGTACATGGCACCAGGCACGTTATATATCAACGTCATCTGGTGAAAAAGTGGAGGCTGCCAAACGAGGCACATCTGCCCTGGAGAATGTATCAGCAGTATCGTGGCTGTCCCTGAGCCTTTGGACATCATTCTGCTTTATGGCTGAAGATTTTCTGGGTATTGATAGGTGGAGGTCAACTCGTATTACAGCCAGGCGGTGGTTGGTGTTAGCAGGTGCCTCCACTCCACAGCAAAACCAGGTACGACTCATAGATGGTTCTGTCCTTGGTCAGGATATTATCTATTTTTGTTTTATTATTTTGAGATATAAGTTTGGCTGTGGATGCTCAGTCTACGATACCATGAGTCGACAGCAGTGAGGTGCTCAGATGAGCAAAAGGACAACATCTGGCCGCGTTTTCATTGGCAATCCTGGAGCCAAAAGGCCCTATGACAGATTCTAAGCCACTGCGGTCATTGCCTGTAGCGACATTTAAATATCCAAGGATCACGATTGTGTCATGCTTTGGAATATAAAATGGCAAACCACTTAATTGATCATAGAAGTGGTTTAATTCATCAGTTGGTGCATATACAACAATGACCAACAGATGTCCATTTCGATGCTGCATTCTGGCCAGTCAAATTTGTGGTGAGACAGGTGTCCATGTTACAAGGGATTTGTTGAGAGGCGGCTCGATGATAAGTGCGACCCCCACAAACGTGATGTTGACTTCCAGAATGCAGGATAGTCGTGCCATTGACGGTGGCTTGATCACTTTCTATGAGTCTGGCCTCAGTGATATCGGCAATTATGATGTTATATTTTTCCAGTTGGTGTTCAATAGTGTACGATGGCCTCCTGGTATCATGTCCCATTCATGGTGAGACACCAATCCGGAATGTTTCTCGCAGGTTTGGCTTGACTTTCTTTGGTGTCCTTGCTGGCAAATCCATTGTGGCATAAACCTTACCCAGCGGTGGCTTTCAGCTCGACCAGTCATCCGAGCATTACCTGCTCGTTGTCTGCAATGGACACAGTTTAAAGTAGGGGCTGAAAACCTGGTACTGTAAGGTTGTTTTTGCATTTTTAAGTTGTTAGGTTACCCACAATGCTTTGTCCCCAATGGGTAAGAGCGCAGTAAAGAAAAAACAGCTTTTCTGTTGACCCAGACAGCAGCAAATTCTGCCCAAGATCATAGAGGCACTGCTGCTGCCCCATGTCCACAGCCATTGAGGATGCAAGTACCCACTTCTGCCTGTTCTTCAGTTGCCGGACATGTTGCAGAGCCCCGTCAACGAGGGTATTATCAGGGTTCCTAACAGGCCTTCACGGAGTCGAGACCTCACCGTACTTCACCCTGTTAGGCTGTCCCTTGGCAAGATGTTAACTACTTCCCCTGGTATGCAGGAGGTGTTGGATTTGATCCTGACCCTGATGCCTGCTGTATATTTGGAGTTTACATGTTCTCCCCGTGGTCGAGTGGATTTTTTCCCTCCATTCAGAATCAACGTGCATTTAATGTGTGTGGCTGCTATAAATATCCCATGTGGTAATAAGCCACTTTGTTGAGCTATCATTTGTGTGGCCAGGTCACTTCTGAAAAATATATTTATAACTCCGTGGGGCCTGGTATATATATATATAAATACGTGTATTGTCAACGATTCAGAGACAGTTTCTAGGAGGCACTTTCGTTATTAGCAACTTCCACGGTCTCGCCTGCACACTTTCCGCAGTAGCTTAGCCTAACCTGTACAGAACACGAGCTGTCTAACACTGACGGCACTGACTAAGATTACCAACTACTATCCTTCGTAACGCAATATCTATCAGACGTTTAGCGACGACGGCGACGAGATTACAGCAACGACGAGACGAGTCCATTCCCAGAACCGACAGCCCTGAGCCCCCACTCTCGGCTCCTTTTATACTACCAGCACAGCCTGACTCAGCCCTGACCGCGCCTCTCTTCTTGAACCTGATAGCGGGTTCCAGGGGCCTCCAGGTGGGGTCCTTCGTGACCCTTGCCCTAGTTTCTCTGCTCTGCCAAAACACCGTGCTCATGCTCACCGGCGTGTGTACTGTCTGTCCACCACAGCTGCCGCTGCTGTCCACCAGCTAGCGCTTTTACACTATACATGCATACCATTGCCCAGGTTCGACGATGTGGACAGGACGATGGACTTTTGGAACCCAACATTGAAAGCTAAGATACAGTTGCTGCCCTTCGCACTACGTCTGTTCGTTTCCTTGACGTCGCCAGCCACTCAACCCACAGCTTATTTCAGGTGCGAATGTCCTTGCTAAATATTCACAAAAGCATTCCACCATAACATGGTGTTGAATATTTCAATTATTTTTTGTGATGTGATTCTCGTGGTGCATCTGAATGTATTGGTATATGTAGTGGTGTTTCTTATTCAATTGGTGTTATGTATATGATTTTTGTTATCTAACTGGTGACATTATTAGTGCTCCCGATGTGGTGCTGAGTATGCTGTTGATAACCGTGGTGTTTTTTTGGTGATGTCGCTGTAGAATAAGCTATTGCTTCGCGTAACTTGCCTCGGGTAAGGGGTTTGCGGGCTTGCAGTGGAGCCCCCCGACAAAGACAAAATTTGGAGGGAATGGGCGTGGAAAGTCGAGGTCCCAGTTGTTCCGGATGAGCCAGAACTCGGCACCGCTCATCACCTCACAGATTGTTGTACCTTCTCCTGTGGGGTCAGAGTTGGCAATTAAAGCGGGTTGTCTTTTATACCATGAAATTCTAATTCAAGAAACAGCCATTTCAGCACTTTCTCACAGGTAATTACACGCAAGTGTCACGATCTCATGTTCGTAAAAACGTATTTACCTAAAATGATTTTCCGTAAAAATTTTAAATATTAACTCCTTCAGTATTTTAATCTTATATATCAATTTGGAAGTGTCCTTTTTCGACAACAATTTAAACGTTGGTTAAATAAACACTTACCAAGCAATTCAGCGTATATTCTGTTTGAATTGTTTCCATCCATCAATATATGCATCAAGTCACTGAGAAAATACATCACAGTGTTTTGCACTCGTTGCCAGAAGTGCATATGGTCCGGGAGATTAGACACTGGCATGGGCACGTAGGATGGAGGCGCGGGCATCGCCCCACAGTAGCGCTCGATAATGTAGCTCGGAGTGAAGCGCAGGGAGTAGACGTAGGGAATGCCCAGCATTAACGCCAGTGCATCACCACAGAAGGCGATGGGGTCAGAGAGGAGAACGTCGAACTGGCCGTCCCGCAGACGAGAGATCAGGCCCTTGTCCCGTTTCAACGCCATGCACGTGTCCTTGGTGTCTGTGTGAACGTGCGTGTGCAGATATGTAGCAGTTCTCGGGCTTGCGCGACGCATCCGGCGACCTGAGTTCGATTCCCGCTGGCGGCCAACAGTGACAATTATCTAAACCAGTCGTGGGCCTCCCCTAGGTTAACTCAGCCTAAAACAAGTACCTGGTGCAGTGGATAAACATCACCACTAGAGAGACAAAGATGGCCGTGCGTGGTGTTGGCCACCTACCCTCACGTGTGCTGTGGCAGCCTTTATAGGTGCTCGCTAGCAGCATTTGACCCAACAGCCTATTAAGGCTACAAGGGAATCCTTGCCTTTTTTTGTCTTTCTGCAGATATGCATACATGGTTTACGCTTAACAAGAGACTAATAATTATTAACTATTAACTTTATATTTTTTGTTGATTTTGAGAGACCCACATTTGCTATGTATTGTTATGCCGGGGAATATTGTTTGGGTCTTTCTCAGGACCCTTCTTATTGTCACTAAAGCTGAAGATTCACAAAAACAAACGTTAAGAATCTTAGCACACAAATCACCAACACCATTTCACCAAAGTGTTGGCAATATTGGTTTATGAAATATACATGTTTTTTATTGTAAATTATAACACAATTATAACACTTATCAAGTCACATTTTACAAAAAATAATCCGTGTCAACATGGGGCAACTGCATTGTGAATCCTATAACTTACCATTCACCATGGAGGTGAGACTGACCAAAAATCCACCAAAAATATTTCTAGCCGATTTCGGGAAAATATTTTATATGGGAAGCACAGCAGGCGAATAGCACCTTCATTGATCCGCGATGAATTCCCTGATTATAAACAAAAAAAATTCTCAGACCAAACTTGAGCCAATCTGCCACATGGGTCTACATTTGAAATATATGTATCAGTATAAAATCAACTAAAATGTGTGCAAATGACATAGGTGTATCTTTATGCAGCCCCACGTATCATTTTTGCTTGTCCTTCTGGAGCTCCGCTTGTCTCTCTAGATATATTTTCACATCTTTGTCAACATGCGTTAATTTTGTGGATCTGCAGCTCCATTTTTCTCCCTGTAGCTGTTTGTCTATCTGAAGCTCTGTGTCTCACTAAAGTGATGCCTCACAAAGCATTGTGGAACCAGAGAGAAAGGCGCAAGTGTGTAAGTATTTAGAACTTCTTTTGCACCGTACATAGCCAACCGTGCTTATCGGAGTTGTGGGTTAAGGACAACAAACTAAATGTAAAAAGCGGTTCTAAAGAAATAGCTCCAGTGGCTTCCTAATATAGGAAGGAAGAGCGTTCCAGACAACCGCAGAAGCGCATCTGAAAGTGCGCAATGCGGTGACCATCTTTGTTCGATGTGAAGACTTCAGCAGGAAAACCTTGAAACAAAGAAAGACGAGTCCGATACTGCCTGTGTGCAAGCCATTTCTGCACAGTACAGATGTCCTTAGCAGACGGTCCTCTTTGTGGTAATTTTAATCGCTATTTTAAACAGAAGAAAAACATATTATTTAACCTGCTTAGGCCCACTGAATTATATAACTCTTTTTCAGAAAAGACTTAGCCACAAGATAGGTTTATCATCATGTGAAAATTTACAGCATCCAAATACTCTTAAACGCATGTTTCTTCTAAATGTGGAGATAAAAGCCAGATGACCCGGAGAAAAATCCACGCGACCACGGGGAGAGAGAGAGACATGCAAACTCCAAATATACAGCAGGCATAATTCGGGTTGGAATCAGACCAATCAATGACCTCCTGCACACCAGGCAAGGTAGTTAACATCTTGCCACCACGGCATCCCAATTCAACGGCACAGGGAGTCTCTGATTGGTCAGTGGTGAGCCATATATCATAAATTCTAGCTGAACAATAGAAACCAATCAGAATTAATTGCCTGATATGGTGAGCCCTCCTGTGACTGGAAAAGGGTATTTGAAAGGGAAAACGTGGAAATATTTTAATTGAGTTGCAAATGGCTGAGTGAACCTTCGAGATGAGGGATCGAGGGTATTCAATGGAAAAGTGCAGCTAACTCCGGACTGATTAAAAAATGGCCTTTCCATTTCCGGAAAGAATACAGGAAGGTTTAAAGATGTTCAAGCATCAAACAGACACTTATAACAAGGAATCAAGTTTGCATTAACCACACGTGCTTGTGATAAAACATGCAAACAAACATGCTTTGATAATGCATGCATTTTCCTTGAAACGTATTGGCCTATGGCAGGAAGAGGGATGGTCTCAAATGGAGTAGACTATGGTGATGGACACAAGCTCTTGGGACGTAGAATGTCACGTCACTGGGGGGGAAGGAGCCAGAGCTGGAAAGATTGCGACTAAATATAGTTAGTATCATCTCAACACACAGTATTGGCACTGGAACTAAATTTCTTGATCGGGGATGGTCTCTCTCCTATTCTGGAGTGACCCCTGATAAGAGGCTCTGGACAGGTGTGGGGATACTCACAAACCGCCACCTGGGTGCTGTTCATTTGTAGTTTGTCCTAATGGATGAGAAAGTCGCCTCATTGAGACTTGAGGTCTCAGAAAGTAAAAACGTGACTGTTGTCTGTGCTTATGTACCAAACAGCAGTTTAGAGTATTCGGCCTTTTTGGAAATGGTGGGTGCAGTGCTCAACAAAATGCTTCCTACCGACTGTATAGTATTACTGGGTGACGTCAATGCTCACGTGGGAAACGATGGAGATACCTGGAGAGGTGTGATTTGGAGGAATGGCCCCTCTGATCTAAACCCGAATGATGAGATGTTATTATAATTCTGTGCTAGTCACGGAATGTCAATAACAAACACCATGTGTGAACACAAGGATGCCCGTAAGTATACTTGGTACCAGAGTAAATTGGGCTGAAGATCAATTATTGACTTGATAGTTGTATTATCGGATCTAAGGCTGTATGTTCTGGACACTCGAGTGTAGAGAGGGGCAGAGCTGTCAACTGATCACCATCTGGTGGTAAGTTGGATCCGACACTTGGGGCACCGACCAGATAGACGTGGAAAGCCCAAACGAATAGTGCGGGTTTTAAAGGAATGTCTGGTGGAAGACCCAGTGCAGAAATATTTCAACTTCCACCTCCGGGGAAACTTCTCCTGCACTCCAGGGCAGGTCGTGGACATTGAGTCTGAGTGAATGATGTTCAGGACCTCGATTGTGGATGCATCTGCGAAAAGCTGTGGCCTGAAGGCAGTTGGTTCTTGTCATGGCGGCAATCCTAGGACCTGCTGGTGGACACTAGTGGTGAGGGATACTGTCAAGTTGAAGAAGGAGGCTTTCTGAGCCATGCTCGGAAAAATAGTTTCCCAACTTGATTAAGAGATACCGGCTTGCCAAGATGGCAGCAGCTGCAGCAATCACTGAAGCCAAAGCCCGGGCGTGGGAGGAGTTTGGAGAGGACATGGAGAGGGACTACCAGGCAAACCTCAAATATGTTATGGCAAACCATCCAACACCTTAGGTGGGTTCGACGGGACGTGGCCCAGGCTCTTTTCAGTAAGGGTGATGTAACATTGACCTCAACTGAGGAGATAGTGGAGAGGTGTAAGTAATACTTTGAGGAGCTCCTCAACTAGGGGAACATGTCCTCGTTTTAGGAGGTAGCCAGATCTAATCACAGTTGCTGAAGTCGCTGTGGGGGTCGAGGGCCTTCATAGCGGCAAAGCTGCTGGGGTGGACGAGATTTGCCTAGAGTTGATGGAAGCGCTGGACAGTGTAGGAGTATTGTGGTTAACACGCCTCTTCAATGTTGCATGGAAGGAGAGTACAGTACCTCTGGACTAGCAAACTGAGGTCGTGGTTTCCAATAAAAAGGGGACCAGAGGATGTACTCCAACTACAGAGTAATTACACTCCTCAGCATCCCAAGTAAAGCTTATGGCAGAGTGCTGGAGAGGAGGCTACGCCCGGTGGTCAAACCGCAGATTTATAAGGATCAATGTGGATTCCGTCATGATCATGGAATAATGGACCAGCTCGTTTGCCTCTCACAGATATTTGAGGGATCATGGGAGTATGTTTTTCCAGTTTACGCCTGCTATCTAGACTTGGAGAAAGCATATGACCGTGTTCCCCGCAATGTCTTGTGGGAGGTGCTGCGGGAATATGCTGTACCGGTGCCGCCTTTGTGTGCTATTCGATCCGTGTATTCCCAGAGTGAGAGCTGTGTCCCTATTCTTGGTATTAAATCAAAGTCATTCACTGTTGGTCTTGGACTCCGCCAAGGGTGCGTCTTGTCTGTATGCCTGTTTGTTATTTTCATGGACATGATTTCAAGGTGCAACCGAGGTATGGAGATCATCCAGTACTGGGGCATGGAGGTGACATTGCTGCTTTTTGCAGATGACTTTGTCCTCTTTGCCTCGTCAGTCTGTGATCTCCAGCATGCACTTTAAAGGTTTGATGCCGAGTGTGAAGCGGCTGGGATGACGATCAGCACCTCCAAATCTGAGGTCATGGTTCACTCGCAGGAGATGGTGAATTGTTCTCTCCAGTTGAGGGGGGAACAGCTGCCCTTAGTGGAGGAGTTTAATTACCTCGAGGTCTCTTTCGCGAGTGATGATAAGTGGGAGCGGGAGATTGGCTGGCAGATTGGTGTGGTATCCGCAGTATTGTGGGCACTGAATCGTTCTGTGGTAGTGAAGTGGGAGCGGAGTTCTCGAACAAAGCTCTAGGTTTACAGGTTGATCTACCTTCCCACCCTCACGTATGGTCATGAGCTTTGGGTAATGACCGAAAGGATGAGATTGCGGGTACAAGGCACCGAAATTAGGTTTCTCCAAAGGTTTGCCAGGCTCACTCTCTGTGAACGAGTAAGGAGCTCGGTAATCCAGGAGAGCCTTAAAGTCAAGCTGCTGCTCCTCCAGATCAAGAGGAGCCAGTTGAGGTGGCACCTTGTAAGGATGCCCCCCGATAGTCCCCCTGGAACTATACCAGGCAACATGTCCCACTGGGCGAAGACTCCAGGGGCCGGTCCGCTCGTGGGAATGCTTGGGAATTTCTCAGGAAGAGCTAGAGTCTGTCGCCAGAAAAATGGAGGACTGGATCGTCCTGCTCAACATGTTGCCGCCGCGACCCTCACCAGAACAAGTGGATTGAGAAACGAACAAATTAACTATTTGGCCTACACCAGAGACAATACAACAAAAACAAAACAATACTCGCCGGCACATTATACTGCAGATTCCTTTGATTTGCATTTTTGGAGCATAGATTATTCGAGTCCAGCTGTAGTTATTTTACACGTGACATTGATTGTGAGGAAATGACGCAAAGTTGTATACCAGGAGGCATGGCTAGAAGAAGAATTGACCATAAATTCCAGAAAAGCACCGTGCTTCAAAAAAAAATGGAGACTCTGTGATGCTTTCCTAAATATGTGGCGTTATTTTTTTATTATGACTTACTTTTTTTAAATTCCACCATTATCGCAGAATGCCGCTTGTAGATCTCCCAGTACGAGTGAGTGGAGAACTCAAAAATCCAAAACTGAAAGAACTCGTTCATAATGACCTCCTGCCCTTCCTTTGTGTAGTTGACTTTGAGTAGCTCGTGCTGCACGTGACCCAAGTCCTCGGTTTTCATGAATATCGCCCCAGTGGGGACAATCACGGTGACCTGGTGTCCACGCTTAATGAGTCTGGCAGAAAGAAAGTAAATTATGTTATTTAAACAACAAAAAAAGACGTGGCGAGGTAGCTTGTATAGCTCGGAGATTACAGTGCCAAGCTGGCATTACTGAGAACTGGGTTCTAATCCAGACAGCCTCCAGTGATTAAACCATATTCTCAAGTTATAGTGAGATGATGGTCTCAGCTGCGGTCATTAATCACAAAAAAATGACAGTTAAACATGTCTAAATTCTATCTCTGACAATTCAGTGCTAAGAGTACATAATACGGAAGCGTGTGTGGGAAACGACTGCCCTCCGTGATGTGTACAAATGGTAACTTTAAGACAGTGGTTCTTCACCTGGGGTGCACGCAGCCCCTAGGGGTTCAAGACATGCCAGATTGTTGTAGAAGCACACATTAGGCACAGGCATGTATGTACAACTACTTTGTTTCATCAAACTTATGTATAAACATTATAATGGTTTAACCATTGAGATGATCATATGACAGCACTATACCCATCCGCACTGATTCTGAGATTATTTTGATAATTTTGCTACTATACATTTCCACTTGATAAGCCACTTTGTTGAGCAATCATTTGTGGCCAGGATGCTTCTGAAAAATAAGTTAATACCTCAGTGGGGTTTACCTGGTAGGATACAAAGTTTAGTTTTGTATATTTTAAAGTGATTTGTTAACCTTTCCTATACTTTGTCCTCGCGTGTTTTTGTATCCTTTGTTGTAACGTTCTGACCCGCCCTGACTGGACATCTGTGAATTAGAGCTTTATAGTTCATTTGATTCTTCCTGCAGTATAAATGAATATTCTGATTCTGAAACAAACACCCAGAACCCGCACAGCATAGGGAGTCATCATCCATTAGTGAGTGACACATATATGTAAATCATTTATATATGTTAAATAATGGACTATGTCCGTATACACACGCATTCCTCACCGCCGCCGCATGTTCCATGCATGCCATTATCCACTCGGGAAATTTCAAGACAATTATTGTCGGCAACCATCACTGGCAATGCATTAAGCATGAGCGATGGATTGGAACGACACGTTACTTTCTAGTCAATTAAAGCTAGCATGCTGAATAATGATTGGTCTACAGACTATAAATTAACCTGATGATTAAAGATGGATCAGACCTAGTCCTAGTCACTAGTTAGCTAACAGACATTATTTGCTGTAGTCCATTATTACGAGTCACTTTGCCAATAACTTAATTTATGCCAGTGGTTCTCAACCGGGAAATGAGAACTCCTGGGGGTAGGTGGCCATACGACATGATTGTAATCATCTTGTATGAATTTTCCAATGTTAAATAACCACAATAAAGATTAAATCCATATGGTAACCTAGAACGATATAAAATACCTTTATAAACTCATTCATAGTAAACAATTCGGGATTCCAATAGTAACCAAAGAGCGTGAACTAATTACGTCACACATGCAGAGCGTCCGTTGATTTGTTTGCAATCGCTTTCAGATAATAGCTAGTTAGGATACCTCAATGGACAATTGGTTAAAATATTGACGTTAATTATGAATAAATGTATTTCTGAGAACCATGTTGGTTCAGGCAAGGGGGGAACTCTGTTCAAACTAAATTCAACAAGGGGGGTACAATAGTAGCCAAAAAAGGTTGAGAACCACTGCTCTATGCAATGCTTTGATTTTCAGAAGAGCAAACAATTTTAAGGTGTTCTGCTCCATCCGTCTATATCCTCTCAATTTTATTTTCATGCTGTAGTGTCTGTCCCTGATACTATTAAAAGCTGCTGCCCCGATTGCCCACTTGGGGAAAGGGTATCTTGAAGCAAAATTGTTCACATTTGCGACAATGGCATGTGTACACTGGTATATTCTGCAGCAACCATTGCCTGTGATGATTGCCAGCAATGATCGCCTTGGAATTATCCGAGTGGATCGTGGACTTTAAGGCACACAGACAGGCTTCCACTATTAAACTTTTATTTTCCCAGGCAAGGCCCACTGAGCCTATATAGCCCTTTTTCAGACGCGACATGGCCACAAATGATAGCTCAACTAAGTCGTTTATCACGTATACATGTATAGCTGCCAAATACTCTAAATGCATGTTGATTATGAATGTGAAGGGAGAAACCGGAGGACCCGGAGAAAAATCCACTCCACCGCGGGGAGAACATGCAAACTTCAAATATACAGCAGGCGTCAGCTTCAGGATCAAACCCAACCTCCTCGCCACCTGCACGCATATTCTGTGTACATATTCTACTGATTAAAAAAAGGTTTTATACGTACTCGTCCATGATGACTCTGATGTTTAACCAGTGACTCGCCTCGGCTGGCCACACGAGAACGTTCCCAGCATGTGTGACTTGTGGAAAACCAGCGATGAGACAAAGGGATGCACATACCAACAGCATTGTCTGCAAACAGAAACAGAAAAAATCCATTGTCATCATCGCCTGCATAACCATTATACTCGAATGCCAGAAGCAAGGGCGCCGCAATGGCGAGATGTTAATGACCTCGTCTGGTATACAGGAGGTCGTGGGTTCGATCAGGACCCTGATCCCATATACTGTATTTGGAGGCTGCACGTTTTGCCCTAGGTCGCGTGGATTTTTATCCAGGTCATTCGAGTTTTCCCTACACATTTAGAAACGTGCATTTCAGAGTATTTGGCTGCTTAAAATTTCCACTTGATAAGCCATTTCATTGAGCTATCATTTGTGATAGCCAGGTCACTTCTAAAAACATATATACAGATCCGTAGATCTTACCTTGTACAATACAACAATTGACTTTAGTTGTATTTATATACGTATTATTTTACATGTAGAAACAACTATCGCTCAAGAAGCTTTACAAAGTTTTAAAGCGGTAACATAAACCAGGTGATTTAGATGGCGAGGGGCGTGCAAGGGCCGAGGAATGAGTCACTAACTGAGGGCACATGGGGATTAATTACAAAAATGCAGAGGAGGGAAGAGACGGATTGGAGGAGCGAGAGGAGGGAAGGGGAAGGGAATGGGCAATGGAGAAGAGGTGAGGCTTGAAGACAGGAACGGAAGGAGGTTAAGGAAGGGGAAGTGTGGAGTCAATGTCTAGTGTTGAGTTTATGGGCAGTGTTGAGTCTATGTGCAGTGTTGAGTCTATGGGCAGTGTTGAATTCATGGGCAGTGTTGAGTTTATGGGCAGTGTTGAATTTATGAGCAGTGTTGAGTCTATGTGCAGTGTTGAGTCTATGGGCAGTGTTGAATTCATGGGCAGTGTTGAGTTTATGGGCAGTGTTGAGTCTATGTGCAGTGTTGAGTCTATGGGCAGTGTTGAATTTATGGGCAGTGTTGAGTCTATGTGCAGTGTTGAGTCTATGGGCATACTTTTTGGTTTTTTCGGTAAAGTCACGTAGGTAAAAAATAAAAAAAATTAAAATGAAAACAAATTAAATCACGACGTTTCGGGCGCAACACAAGCGTCCGTCTTCAGGTGCGGACAAACACAGCGAAAAAACAACCGCTTAAATATGCCTCAGAGATGGGTGTGACGAGGAATTATATAGCTGCGGGGGGGAGGAGCCAGGTTGACTGTGGGGGCGAGGTGTGGGCTGAGATGTGCGCATAGAGTTCAACTAAAGCTTTATGATGCAATGGGCGGAAGTTGAGCTGGTTGATAAGAAAGCTAAGTTAAGCCGATTAATGACATTCTTTGTTATGCTGCAGGGGAGTAAATTAGAGTTGCTAGGGAGCTGACCTTGCACGCTCGAAACAATGCGCGGCAAATTTCCAAATGATGGGAGTAAGCAGGGCTTGGAATCAAATTTTTAAGTGATGGTAGTGTGTAAATCTGGGAGTGAAAGACTGGGAATATGGATATGAATATAAACTAGCTGCCTTGCAAAATAAAATTGCTTTCTTATCAACCAGCTCAACTTCCGCCCCCTGCATCATAAAGCTTTAGTTGAACTCCATGCGCACCTCCCAGCCCACACCCCGCCCCCACACTCAACCTGCACCCCCCCTCCCCCGCAGCTTTATAGTCCCGCGTCACAGCCATCTCTTAGGTATACTTAAGCGGTTGTTCTTTCGCTGTGTTTGTCCCCACCTGAAGACGGACGCTTGTGTTACGCCCGAAACGTCGTGATTTAATTTAGTTTTCATTTTAATTTATTTAATTTTTTACCTACGTGACTTTACCGAAAAAAAGAAATAAATTATGGATCCTTGCAGTCACGAAAACCTCAAATCTAGAGTCTATGGGCAGTGTTGAGTTTATGGGCAGTGTAGAGTCTATGGGCAGTGTTGAGTTCATGGGCAGTGTTGAGTTTATGGGCAGTGTTGTGTCTATGGGCAGTGTTGAATCTATGGGCAATGTTGTGACTGTGGGCAGTGTTGAGCCTATGGGCAGTGTTGAGTCTATGGGCAGTGTTGAGTCTAAGGGCACTGCTGCTAACTGTACAGCAGGGACGTACGGTCAGGGGAGGCAGGGGAAGCAGAGCCTCAGCTGTCATACTCTAATGAAAAATATCTGCTACGAAAAGTAAAAAAAAAGAATAATCAAATAAAATCAATATTACAATTTTCCACTGATCTGTGTTATAAATGTCATTTATGTACGACTACAATCATTTTAATAGTAAAAATCGCAAAAATTGCAGAGCTCTGCTGCAAATACATGAAGAGACGAGAGGTGAGGCAGGGACGAGCTCAGCCTCCCCTCTGGTTGCCCAACCCCTCAGTAACTGGATGGAGCGCAGGCAATAAGCGTGTGCCTGTTACTATCTCAGTATGTCACCAATGTAATGTTTGTAGACCCCTTAATTTCATGTCCTCGCCTTCCATACTCCAGGTAACTTATTTTACGTATGTGTATCAAGATATTTAGGCTCGCTGGTCTCGTCATGAAACTGCAATGAAAAAGCGCCAGGGGAGGCAGCTATCACATCTGCCTCCCTGAGGGAGACATGTCTAACACGCCCCCCTCAGTGAGGACACGCCCCCTCAGCGAGGCCACGCCCCCTCCGTGAGGCCACGCCCCCCTCCGTGTGTGAATCTGGCTCTGACACTAGCCATTGCCTCCCCAGCCATTGACCTCACAGCACGTCACTGCTGTACAGGGGAAGTTGATTTCAGTGGTGGGATGCAAGGAGGGAGAAATATTGAAAACGAGATTGGGCTCAGGGAGAAGGATGGACAGAGAGAGAGAAGATTGAAAATGAAGAGCATGAGGGGGACGTGTATGTACGTAGAACTTCTTTCGAACCGTACGTAGCCAACCATTATCATCGGAGGCTAAGGGGGAACGACAACAAACTCAACACAACAAGCAGTTATAAAGAAATTAGTTTTTCATCTAAAAAGAGAGTTTTCAATCAACTATTGCACATACCACCATCATACCAGTACTCGCACACTCCTAATATGCTCTGCTAGTCTTTATTCACGGTTTGTATCACACCGATATCCATGAAGCACATTCACGTGCACATGTCCAGCCCTTTCATCAATCCACTGCTGTGTGAAGGCACGTTGGTATTGTTGTACCACACTTTACCACTGAGACTAAGACGTGGGAGGCAAGGAAATCGAAATTTAATTAACACACTCCAACCGCCGTGCCTGGGCCCTACTAGAACACCTCGGTGCCTGCTAATGCAACAGTATACCGGACTGCAAGAGTCCTGCCAAACTCTATAGCCTTCAAACTAGTGTGGAACGCAAAAGGAGCGCTCGACAAAATAATCAAGCGAGAGATCCATCACCATTTACACCAGACTAGGCCCTCAATTTCTTCACAAGACTCCCCACAGCGATCAACACAGAGGAAGTGAGGGAGGGTCTTGCTGCAATGATTAAAGGTGATGTTTGCCGGCAGAGATGGTATCCCCCCTAAAATTCCTATAGAAACCATAAACTATGTTGGTTTATTTTACCAGATAATGCCCACTGAGTGATCTAGGTCTTTTTCAGAAGCGGCCTTGCCACACATGATAGCTCAACGAAGGGCATCCAAAAATGACAGCTCAACGAAGGGTCGGGATCGGACCCCACTACCTCATGGATACCAGGCTAGGGAGTTAACATCTCGTCATATAGAAATGTGAGGGGTGGGTTTGTTTGTTTGCTTACCGGTATCGGATCGCAGAGCCAGTCCTCTGAGTATTCAATAGACAACCCGACTTACAATGTGGGCAGAAATACCACCCGCTTTATGTAAGAGAGTGTGCACCCAATCAAAAACCTAATTAGGCTCGTAGACTTTGATACACGTTAGATGTGTGCCTGTTGACACACCCGTACGTATAGCTGTGTTTTCGAGATGCGGTTTTAATGGCTTTCATAAAATGTATTACCCACAAGGTCACGGGATGAGTTGCGATATGCTACATCCTCGCATGAGTAACACTCGCACCTGATAACAAGAGTCTCCTGGGTTCAAATCCAGACTCGGGTTCCTTTTTACGTGGAGTTGGTACTCTGGTTCTTGGTGTTTTCCAGTATCCTTCCATAGCAAAATATTGTTTATACAAAAAACCGAACGGATTTTTCAGTTTGTAGCTCATTTCCCAGCGTTATGAGTGGTTGGAGGTCACGCAGCAGACAGGAATAAGACTGTCGGCTCTGTAATTACTTACTACTGAAATAAAAAATTAACAAAGTCCAATAAACCAAAAGTACGCAGTTGCAAATGTGTATTTAAATGCGTACTTTGAACAGCAAATTAATGTTGTCTGGAACCAAGTTATTTTTAATTAAATTGTTAACACCGGATTGTGTTTGTGATCGGTGGTAGGTACAGTGAGGGAAAAAAGTATTTTATCCCCTGCTGATTTTGTACGTTTTCCCACTGACAAAGAAATTATCAGTCTATCATTTTAATGGTAGGTTTATTTGAACAGTGAGAGACAGAATAACAACAAAAAAATCCAGAAAAACGCATGTCAAAAATGTTATAAAGTGATTTGTATTTTAATGAGGGAAATAAGTACTTGACCCCTCTGCAAAACATGACTTAGTACTTGGTGGCAAAACCCTTGTTGGCAATCACAGAGGTCAGACGTTTCTTGTAGTTGGCCACCAGGTTTGCACACATCTCAGGAGGGATTTTGTCCCATTCCTCTTTGCAGATCTTCTCTAAGTCATTAAGGTTTCGAGGCTGACGTTTGGCAACTCGAACCTTCAGCTCCCTCCACAGATTTTCTATTGGATTAAGGTCTGGAGACTGGCTAGGCCACTCCAGGACCTTAATGTGCTTCTTCTTCAGCCACTCCTTTGCTGCCTTGGCCGTGTGTTTTGGGTCATTGTCATGCTGGAATACCCATCCACGACCCATTTTCAATGCCCTGGCTGCGGGAAGGAGGTTCTCACCCAAGATTTGACGGTAAATGGCCCCGTCCATCGTCCCTTTGATGCGGTGAAGTTGTCCTGTACCCTTAGCAGAAAAACACCCCCAAAGCATAATGTTCCACCTCCATGTTTGACGGTGGGGATGGTGTTCTTGGGGTCATAGGCAGCATTCCTCCTCCTCCAAACACGGCGAGTTGAGTTGATGCCAAAGAGCTCCATTTTGGTCTCATCTGACCACAACACTTTCACCCAGTTGTCCTCTGAATCATTCAGATGTTCATTGGCAAACTTAAGATGGGCATGTTTATGTGCTTTCTTGAGCAGGGGGACCTTGCGGGCGCCGCGGGATTTTAGTCCTTCACGGCGTAGTGTGTTACCAACTGTTTTCTTGGTGACTATGGTCCCAGCTGCCTTGAGATCATTGACAAGATTTTCCCGTGTAGTTCTGGGCTGATTCCTCACCGTTCTCATGATCATTGCAACTCCACGAGGTGAGATCTTGCATGGAGCCCCAGGCCGAGGGAGATTGACAGTTCTTTTGTGTTTCTTCCATTTGCGAATAATTGCACCAACTGTTGTCACCTTCTCGCCAAGCTGCTTGGCGATGGTCTTGTAGCCCATTCCAGCCTTGTGTAGGTCTACAATCTTGTCCCTGACATCCTTGGAGAGCTCTTTGGTCGTGGCCATGGTGGAGAGTTTGGAATCTGATTGATTTCTCCTGTGAACAGGTGTCTTTTATACAGGTAACAAGCTGAGATTAGGAGCACTCCCTTTAAGAGCGTGCTCTTAATCTCAGCTCGTTACCTGTATAAAAGACACCTGGGAGCCAGAAATCTTTATGATTGAGAGGGGGTCAAATACTTATTTCCCTCATGAAAATTCAAATCAATTTATAACATTTTTGACATGCGTTTTTCTGGATTTTTGTTGTTGTTATTCTGTCTCTCACTGTTCAAATAAACCTACCATTAAAATTATAGACTGATCATTTCTTCGTCAGTGGGCAAACGTACAAAATCAGCAGGGGATCAAATACTTTTTTTCCTCACTGTATGTAAGCGCCATACCTGTCAACCCCGGACCAATTCAGACCATTTTTTTCACCCCGTGTCCATATACATTTCTATGTTCATCCTGCATAGTCCCATCACAAGGGAGAAACACAAACAAATAGACGACAATTGTATTTGTTTGCCCGTATTGAAACGTATATATACCGTATTGACCTGAAAACTCAATTTCCCTATACAGGAATACGGGTAAACTGTATGGGTTGACAGGTATGTAGTACGCTGAACTTATTTCACACCATACATGGATAATCTGAGGTGCGGTGGCAGATCGATCCACTGCTGTATGAAGGTCTCTGCACGTTGGTATTGTTGTACCACACTTCACCAAATGAGACTGAGACGTGGGAGGCAAGGAAACCGAGCGAAACAGCGATTTCCCAGGTCATGTAAAATGTGCATTGACTCCAGTATACTATTCTACTTTGAACCTAAATCCAGCTGAATGCTGAATAAGAAATTTGGCCTCAATCCAGCTGTTCCCTGATTACAACGCTGACTGAGACCACTATGAGGAGGCTGTAGCAGGAGTGGCAAGTCGAATTCCCGTGGTGCCGGAATGCCATCACCGTTTTGTTTGCCTTCTCACTGCAGCCACCAAGAAGAGCATCCCCTGAGGCTTCCGGTAAGAATCCACTCCGTGCTGGACAAAAGAGATCCAGGATCGGCTCCAACAAGTACAACGAGTCGGGCAGCCCGCAGGCTGCAAAAGGCCCTGCTGGACTCGTTAGACTTAGTCAGACGTCAGCGGTGGATTGAGTAAGTTGAAGGCCCTGGATATAACATACTCCAGCCGCCGTGCCTGGGCCCTACTAGAACACCTTGGTGCCTGCTAATGCAACAGCATACCGGACTGCAAGAGTCCTGCCAAACTCTATAGCCTCCAAACTAGTGGAGGACACAAAAGGAGCACTCGACAAAATTAGCAAGCGAGAGATCTATCGCCAATTACACCAGACTATGCCCTCAATTTATGCACAAAACTCCCCACAGCGATCAACACAGAGGAAGTGAGGGAGGATCGTGCTGCAATTATTAAAGGCGAGGCTGCCGGCAGAGATGGTATCCCCCCTAGAGTTCTTATAAAAACCATGAACAATTTTTTTGTTTACCAAGTTAGGCCCACTGAGTTATATAGGTCTTTTTCAGAAGCGACCTTGCTACAAATGATAGCTCAACGAGGGGTCGGAATCGGACCCCACTACCTCATGGATACCAGGCTAAGGAGTTAACATCTCGTCATATAGAAATGTGAGGGGTGGGTTTGTTTGTTTGCTTACCGGTATCGGATCGCAGAGCCAGTCCTCTGAGTATTCAATAGACAACCCGACTTACAATGTGGGCAGAAATACCACCCGCTTTATGTAAGAGAGTGCGCACCCAATCAAAAACCTAATTAGGCTCGTAGACTTTGATCCACGCTAGATGTGAGCCTGTTGACACACACCCATACGGACAGCTGGGTTTTCGAGATGCGGTTTTAATGGGTTACATAAAGTTTATTACCCACAAGGTCCCGGGATGAGTTGCTATATGCTACATCCAGTGAGTTCAACTCAGTCGCAAATGTATACTTGGAGGCAACACATTTATTTAACTCCAATACACGGGGTAACTTCCCCTTAACAGAATAACAACCTATGGTGGTGACCACCAGGCCAACTACACTAATTACAATGTAACTAGCTGCCATGGACCGGGACCACAGCTCGGGTCCAGGTCCACGTGTTGGAGACTTGTTTGACGGAGAACGTAGAATGTTGACGAAGGTTTCTTCAGGATGAACAACAACGCTGGTCCCTCTTGGGACCCGGCTTATATTCTCTGCGGCATGGCTAGCTCCGTCCTTGGCCATGACCACCTTTCAGAATCCTCGGGAAGGATCTGGATGCTAACCACGGGACCACCCCGAGCCCCCACTTGGGCCCCTTTGTAGACTTAACTGGTCACGTGTCCTCTCGGGTCAACCAGAATACCATGGCCTTCAGAAACCTCATTCCTACGGCCAGCACTCCCACACCTTGTCCTGTAGGGCTGGCAGTGCACGCCAAGCGTGGTGCCATCTACCGCTATCCATCAGTACTCACCGGGCCCCTCTAGGGCCGGTACTACACCCACACCATTGTGGTGTCCGCAATGTCGTTACACCATATTCCATGCCTCTCTAGGGCTGGCACTGCACAGTGACATCCCGCGATGTCACACCATCACCCCCCTCCCCCCCCTTCATAGCACTCAGCCCTCCTGGCTGTGGACAATCCCTTCAACAAAAGTATAAAACAAACAACCCCTTTGTGTGCCTCAAAAAATAAATACCCCAACCCATCTATACAATATGTACACTATATACAGAATATACAGTAACTAACAAGGAAAAAAGACGAAAGTACATAACAACAATAGGCTAAAACAAAGGAAGAGAGAGAAGGGAAGAGAGATTTTTAAAAAAAGCAGTAACACGCAAAACCTCGGGACCCCCTCCAGCACCAGCATCTCTCACTCTCACTGTGTAACAACACCCACAAGCACAATAAAGGCCAGGTTCAGCCAATAACCAATACGGCCTGCCAAGTGAGACAACCAACTGACGGTGTGGGAGCATGTGTCCATGGAGATCACGAAAACCAAAGAGTCTTTGATCGAGTCCTTGTGGCCGGGCCCCCAGGGTAGGTGGGCTTACTCTCCCTGCGGGTTCCAGGGGGAATTTGAAAATGTCCCGTCGAACCCAGCTACTCACGAAGAGCAGTCGGCCGGGCAGACGGGCTTTCCTCTCCCGAATCTTGTGGAGACGGCGCAGGTGGCAGCTTTGGTGACGTTAAACGCGCGGCACCTGAGGACGGGATCACATGACACCCTTGAGGACCAACCTCAGCGGGTACACAACTCAGCTCACCGGACACATCTGACACTCGGCCCCTGCGTAGTAGAGATGGGATGAATTCACATGGTGCGATGAAAGGCTTGAGGCGAGAGGGATGTACAAACCAACTCCGCCGAGCCCAGCAAATTTGAACACGCTGGGGCCAAATGACCTGAATCACATCAATCGGCCCCCTCCAGGGTTTAAACAATTTGGGTGACATACCCACCGGTACCTGGGGACAGTGCATCCAAGCTCTGTCAAATGGAGCCCACTCATGTGCAGAAAGACGGAGACCCCTCAGCTGCTCATTTTCCAATTGGCACGAATTGGATTTTTCTCTGGAAGCCTCACGCGCTTCCAAAATCCTCTAAAGGGTAAAGCGCATGGACTTCGAAATTTTTGGTTTTGGCTCAGCTCGTAATTAGACATCAATCGGGGGGTCATGTTCTCTTCCGTACATTAAAAAAATGTTAAGTAGCCAGTGGACGCGTGAGGGGCCATTCTATAGGCAGCCAGGACCCCGGGAACATGCAAGTCCTAGTCAAGCTGGGACTCGCTGACCTGATGGCTCAACATGGAAATCAGAGTCCTGTGCAAGCACTCCACCATTCCATCCGTCTGTGGGTGGTATGGCGACGTACGTACTTTCTTTGTTCCTAACAAGTCACACACCTGCTGCAGCAATTTCGAAAAAAATGATTACCCATGATCGGTCAGAAGACGCTCAGGGGCTCCCTTGTCCATCACATAGCCATCGATGAATGCCTCGGTAATGGCTGCCGCTGACTAGTTGGGAAGTTGCCAGGCCATCGGCCAGCGCAAAAAATATTTGACGCCCACTCGGAAATACTTATTCCCATGCGGGGTATTAGGAAATAGACCAAGGATATCAAGAGCGACTAGCTCATTTACGCGGGAGACCTGTATGGATTGCAACGGTGGACAACAGGGTTTAGAAGGGGGTTTCCGCACACACCCCTTCGATAAATTATTGACATTTTCCGCCATGCCAGGCCAGAAGTCGAGCTTAAGTGTGGCTAGCATCTTATGCACATCTAGGTGCATCAGTCGCTCGTGCACCACCCAGTTGACTTTACCCCATAGGGCAGTAGGCACGACAATGTTGTAACGGCGCAACCCTCCGTCCCAATGCATGAGCAATCCGTCTATGAGGATGACAGAGGCTACACCCCGTCGATCCCCACCCCCCTCCACCTCCTTGACATGGCGTCGTAAATTGAACAGGGAAGCATCTTCAACCTCGAGGTGCCCCCACTCAGCATGGTCCAAGTCAATAACGGTGTCACGCGCCACAGGACCGTCGGCTTCCTCAGAGGTTTCAACCTCAGCCAAGAGGATGTTGTTGTATATATTAGGTCTTGAAAATAATAAAAATCTAATGAAAATTGACCAATTCGTAATTGTACGAAATTATGTTAGTTTATGTAATTATGTTAATTATGCCTTCATGCTAATTATTATCTGCTTCTTTGTCTAGGGGTATTACCAATTGTGATACTAAAATGAAGGTGCAATTGTATGACGTTATGCAAGTGTATCTAATTAGGCTCGGCTTCATTGTCTAGGGGTGTATTACCAATCCTGATAATACAATCATTCTCGCTTAACTTACTGATTATGTTTTAGTGTGTTTTATGTCAGGTCTCAAAATTCAGATCTCACCGCAGGATAGAGTTCTTATTATTAAGATTATTATGCATGAATTTAGGAAGACACCACTCAGACTCTTCTGTGTTCGGCAACTTTAATATATAAAAACACTCTAACATTCGAACACTTATGCCCATAATTGTCAAGACAGTATGTCCTACTAATTGATCAGTACAAATAACCCTCAATGGTTACGTTTGTTAAACTAAGCATAACAAATCGGCTAATTCCTCAGAGTAGAGCGAGCATACACGGCGATAGGAAACATTCCTTTAAAAAAATAATGTGACAATATTCATACGAACAGTGATAAAGAAACAGGTGCCCAATGGCGAAAGTAGACATCAATGAAATCATTGGTGGGGTTATGTAATTAAAGAATATCCCGAAACAATATTATACTTACGCAATTAACGAAAACGAATAACTAAAACACTTCTAAACGACCATATTCATGCAGCTCAATGGACCGAACAGTGTTTGTCACGATCAGCTAATAGTTAACGCACCATCTTAGGATGATCCTTTTCGAAACAAGATAACTCTTGGAGCATTCTTATTAGTCCTGATATGCGCGTTATGTGTGTGTGTGTCTTCTTGCTTCTTGTTGAATTAACGGCTTACGCAATACAGCGTTCCTTGTGTAATAAAAGACTCGGACGCTTCTCTCTGTCCTGTGTCCTTTATTTGGGTTCGATCTCTTTTCCCTCACGGTACTCCCCTATATACTCTCCACTCTGCAGCAAGCGACTCAAAACATGAGGCTAGATGTAGAATAAAACTTTCAGCGATACTCTGTCGGTCCATGCCGAACTCGACTCTTCACAATACATCGCCCCTTTTCTCTGCGAGACACGACACCCATGGTTCATCTCGAGGCCATGCCCCAGAGCCTGCCACTCACAGGGAAGCGGGGGGGGGGGGGTCCTTTTCTCTTTTGTTGGAGTGCGTTCCCCCATTATCTTCCCTCACGGTTGGACGTGTTACATTTTTCTTGTTGTCTCTCACAAAGAGGGGCGCCGTCTTTTGAAGTGTTCTCTTGTCACCATGTTTTCCGTTCAATCTTATGGGCTGCAAGTTGAGAGAAAAAATAAATATGATTTTCCACCCCTTATCCCTTTGCGCGGTTTTGACTCTGTAAGTGACTCAAGGTATATTTTGAGCAGTGTTTACAGCACTTCCGTCGTAGTTTGGAATTTTTTCATGGTGTTTGATATATCAGGGGGAGGCACCCTCCCTGCATATGTAATTTATTGCTACCATGTGCTGCTTCAAGACAAAGGCGGTTGGGGAGGCTCTGATTCTATGGAATACTTATTGTCTTGGTCGTGTGTGATTTACCTATTTCGCCTTGTATCTCTTCTGAATGACCCTAGGTCTAATACTTTATAATTATTATTTGGTTTATATTTAACCAAGATTTGTGATCTACCAAAGTTCGTACCACAGGTATTCCGAGGGTTTTATTAACCTATCTTCTCCGTATGTATCACCAAGGACCCGTGACCCTTTGCCATCAAGGCGTGGAGAGGTTTGGCGATAGTGGTGAACCCGGCGACAAAAGAGTAAAATGGCTTAAATAAGACGCAAAACCAATGAAACTGCACACCTCCCCCACTGACGTGGGGGTCGGCCAAGAATGCACACACGTGGCTTTGTCCGGGTCTGTTGCTATCCCTGATTTACTGACTATGTGGCCAAGATACCGAGTAGATTTTTGGAGCAAGTGACACTTCTGCAGTTAAATTTGAGATTCGCCGCACGCATTTTAAGAAAGACAGCACGTAACCGTTCCAGATGTTCTTTAAACATACGGCTAAAACGATAACATTGTCGAGATATATCAGGCACGAGTCCCACTGGAGGTCAGCCAGAACCAGTTCCATCAATCGCCTTTTGGCATCCTCTGGTCCAACACCATTTTGAGACTAGTCTCAAAAGAAAGCTCTCTCTGGTGTGGACCAATCAGTTTCAAAGACAATGCATATATTATCTGAGTATGTTTTTTGTTTGCATTCTGACCACAAGTATTGTGGTTAATGCAGACATGATTCCTTGTAAAAGGTTTCAGTTTGGTGTTTTAACATCTTAACACCTGATTGTTGCTAGAAAAAAGGGGAAAACGTATTGTTCATCCCCCTTGCACTATGCCATCCCCCCGCCAGCCTCCGCCTTGGATTGAAGCGCAGGCTTGGACGGGCTCCACATATTCGGGTGTATCACGTGCCTCACGGGGCGCGGTACACGCCACCAACCCCTTACGTCGTTGCAAGAGCAGGTGCGCCTCAATGCATCTTTCAACCTTGAGAGAAGACAAGTTGTCTTTGTCCTTTGCCAAGATCAACAATCTCCAGAGGACCAGCGAATTGACTCCGTCGTGGTTCATCTTCAGGAAGCCAGCCTTTGCTAGCTCCCCTCTCCTCCGTGCAGTGAACTTTTGGCGAACATTTGATGGCAGTTCGTAGATTGCCGCCATTTGAGCAAAGGCTTGTTGTAGCCCTCTCCGACGGCGGGATGGTGAAAAACGCCGCTAAGGCGTCGTCGTCAAGCGCAGCGGGCAGCGCTCTCAGCGCCTCCCCCTCTGTCCACCCCACCAAGTCGCAGTTTGTCTGGAACCGGTGCTTGAAGGCCACCCAGTCACCTTCGGTGGCTGAAAATTCTTCAACAAAGGGTAGTCGTCGCCTGAGGGATGGAATGTCCACAGGCAAACTCGACGCAGTCTCAGATTTGGCGGGCTCTTTGCACCGCTCCGGTAATTCGAGGAGTTCAGCGAGGCGGGTGCGGAATGAGCAGCGCTCTCTCCCCAACGTTGGTGAACTGTCGCAGAGATGGTGGTCGGGCCGGTACTACACCCACACCATTGTGGTCTCCGCGATGTCGTTACACCACACGCCGTGCTTCTCTAGGGCCGGCACTGCACAGTGACACCCCACAATTCCCTACACCGGTATCGGATCGTGGGGCCAGTCCTCTGAGCATGCAGTAGACAACCCGACTTACAATGTGGGAAGAAATATCACCCACTTTATGTAGGAGAGTGCGCACTCAATCAAAAACCTAATTAGGCTCGTAGACTTTGATATATGTTAGATGTAAGCCTGTTGACACTCATACATACAGCTGGGTTTTTGAGATGCGGTTTTCATGGGTTATGTAAAGTTTGTTACCCATAAGGTCACGGGATGAGTTGCTATATCACCCCGTGCCCTTATACATGTCTACGTTCATCCTCTATAGTCCCATCACAAGGGATAAACACAAGCAAATAGACGATAATTGAGGTTTTTTTGCCCGTATTGAAACGGATATATACCGTATGAAACTGAAAAGTAAATTTCCCTGTACAAGAAGGTAAATTGTATGGGTTGACAGGTATGAAATACGCTGAATTTATTTCACACCGTACGTGGCTAATCTGAGGTGCGGTGGTATGTATCCAACACGATGTGTGCCCCGCCATCGTGAAGTATGGTGGCGGACAATGCACAGCACAGCACAAACGAGGTTTCAACTAACCATGGTCAAGGTACCCGTGATTTTTCTTCCCCTGCACCTGCGATTAGCACGGTTGTCTATGTACGATGTGAAAGAAGTTCAACATATATGTAGTGAGTTCAGGGAGACGACGACGGAGTTGAGGCACACTCTATTTATTAACTCAGGGACAGACACAATAGTTGAAGGGGTAACGGCCTCTTCACTCGTACTAGCTGGGAAACCACCCCTAGTACTAAGTCCCCTGTCCTGTTCCCAGTCCTCCTCTAATAGGCTACGGGAGGCTGTCTGATCTGGCCCTGGTAAGCACAGATCCCGGCACCCAGCTAAGCCGACCTTGCTCTTACAAGAGCAGAGGTCCGGAAGCTCTTGGGCCGCGCCGCTGGCTTACCCAGCTCGGCCCTGACAAGGGCAGCGAGACAGGGGAGTCCCAGGGCCTAATCTGCCGGTCTTCAGACTTCACTGGTCAGCTTCTTGTTCAACTGGCCCCGAGCTCTCTGGCTCCCCGCGTTTTATAGGGATCCCCTCGGAGGGGCGGGGTTATGGGGGATCACAGAGCCCCCATGGCCCCCAGTGGTTAACGGATGCGGACGTCGGTGCAGACACCCGTGTGTGTGGGTGCAGACACCCCTGTGTTTCCCGTCCGCTTTTTCTCCCGTAATAACCCCTACATATACATAGATAGACGTATGTTATCGGGATATAAAATATGCCATACTGCCGATAAATGCTTGAAATTCCCATCGCACGCACGCAAAATCCCAAGTTCAAATAGTTGTAATTATTATGCAGATGAACCATTAATCATCTCATTGGCTCACACCATACAGGGCCGTGCAATACACCTCCCACTTTATAATTCCCGAAGTTCACTTTACACCATGCAAGTATGAGACTCACTTCTCACAATACATCATACTAAACTTTTTTTTTACTCGGTAAAGCCCACTGAGCTCTATAGCTCTTTTCAGAAGAGACCTGGACACAAATAATAGCACCACGTAGTGGCTTGTCATCACGTGGAAATGTATAGCAATAGCTAAATATTATAAGCCCATGTCGACATGTGGAGAGAAAAAACCCGAGGACCGGGAGAGAGAAAGATAACACGCAGACTCCACATATAGAGCAGTATCAGGGTCGGGATAAAGCCCACGACCTACTTTATACCAAGCGAGGCAGTTAAAATCTTGGCACCATGGCGCTCCTTCGCACTTCGTGTCAAGCCAATGGAAGCCCCTGCTCTCACGCATGACACGAGAGGTATCGCACGCACCAAACACTTTGTTGACTCACACAGTCATAGTAAACACAGACGTAATTCCATCCCCTGTGAAATCACTGAATCAACCACAATTATGCTTATTCATCCGAAGTGCAGTTACGTTATCACACACCTTCAATAATGCAGGGTCACTCTGCTTATTACCATGACAAACTCAGTCATAAATTCACAACAGTTTAGCACTAGTCAATTTGCATGTAAAATAACTTACCCCATCCCCACATCTGGTCATCCAGACTCTTAAGTGTAGTTAATCATTAGAGTTTGCATTATGCACAGAGCACGGTGTGACATACGTTGTTGCATTTTACAGACATTAAAAAAAATGGTGTTGCAATTCTTCGTCCAGATAACTGTTATTTTGGTGCCATTTTAGAAGAAATCCCTCATCAAAACACTACACCATAGGGCCCATTGCATCTCCGACCAGCCCCACCTAGCAAGTCAGTTGGAGCACTACACCAAGCCCTCAGGATGAACGGATACTCGGACCGTACAATCTGCAAGGCTGCCTCCCCAGCTATGGGGAGACAACCTTCTGAGAATCCAACCAAAACCATAACTTTGCCATACATAGCAGGGGTTACCAAAAAGATGTCCAAAATGTTAAACAAACACATGATCTAGGTTCGTTTCAACACAGTACACAAAATCCGTGATTTAATCCCATCTGTAAAGGATGTGATTCCTGACATGCAATACCCTGGTGTCTACAAACTGAGTTGTGGTTGTGGCAGCAGTTACATTGGGGAAACGAAACAACATGTCTCGGACCGCGTTCGTGAACACAAGGCAGATCTGAAACACGGTAGGACCAATACATTTGCCGTTGCCGATCATTGCTTTAACGCTGTGGACTCCCACGAAATTTATTTTTCCAAGGCGGAGGTAATCTGCAAACCTACCGGCTACCTTCCGAGATTTGTTCATGAAGCCATCCAGATATATAAACACAGACACAACTTCAACCGAGAGGATGAGTACAAACTGAGCAATCATTGGAAGAACGTTATTAACCAGGTAAAGTCTTAACTGACTGTGATGTTTCCATCCTACCTGCCTATGTCAGCTGTTATTTCATGCTAATCTCTCACATTAACATAGCCACTTCAGTGCCCTCGTCGAGGAGGACGCTCTCCTCCTATCTTACAGTTACATGCTAATTTCTCACATTCACATCACTAGCCCCGGCCACTTCTTTATGACCCTTGGGCTACACCCATTTCAAATTTTAAAACAGTCTGCCTCAGCAGCAGACCATCCTTTCCCACCTAATTACGGACGCTTGTGTTGCGCCCAAAACGTCGTGATTTATTTTATTTAATACCTACGTGACTTTACCGAAAGAACCAAAGAGTTTCGTGCATGGTGGGGGGGTTTCATTTGCTTAGTAGTGGCTATTAATGGGATTTTGACGTTATATATAATGAATGTACAACGTTGTGGGATGAAATTAGCTTAAATAACCCTACATAAAATGAAAGTATTATCATTATTAAGGCCAGAATTGTTTTACAAGCAAACAACTCCTTATGCATTATGCAACAATTCACCTCCGAATCAGAATATTAATTTAGACTGCAGGAGGAATCCGATCTTTTTCACAGATGTCCAATATGGGTCGGTCAGTGAGTTACATCAGAAAACAATAGAACTGCACAATAGGATAGCAAAATAGAGAAAATGGTAAGCAAGTCAAGAAATATAAAATCATACAATATTACATTCTTATTACGTTTTTTTCCGATAAAGATTGTGCAAGGCAGCAATAACAACGTCACAACAATCCCATACCACACCAATATAACACCACAGAGTAGTAGTCTCTGAAAAAATGACACATTATCAAACTTACAAATCATATTTGCAAATGTGGCTTTATATCCAGCACAAATCTTCTTCTTCAGGATATTATTTAAAAGAACATTTACGACGTTAAGGGAGGAAACATGGTTTTTGCAAAATGTTGGTGGTGCTGCAACGATAACGACTTTGTCACCTACATACCTGTCAACCGATGCGGTTTACCCGTATTCTTGTACTGTACAGGGATATTTCGTTTTCAGGTCCATACCGTTTCAATACGGGCAAAACAACTTTTGTCTATCTGTTTGTGTTTCTCCCTTGTGATGCGACTTTGCAGTATGAACGTTGAGATGTATAAGGGTACGGGATGACAAAATACGCTCTGAATTGGTCTGTAATAAGGGAGGCACTGGTAAGGTATTGACAGGTTTGCACCTACAGTATTCCAATTATTGTACAATGAATGTTTAATAGGCAATTAGATGGACGCTTTAGGTTTTGACAATAGGGATGATGAATTAGCCACAATAGTGCAGATTTTCCAATAAAGGATGTAATGGATGAACAGGGTCTATTATTATGACATACGTAGTGTACCCATATTACGGTAGTGTGCTCAACTGGCATATGTGACTACACGCTCAGTAGCATCTCTTTTCCAAATAGAAAACAGCACCAAACTATACTGATTGGCATGAGTATCTACATGCAGTCTGCTCTCCGATTACGCATTCCTGAAAAACACCGTGTTGTGGAAAAAATCGCGTTCTATTAAATAATTACTACTATAATGAGCCAAGAATGTCTGTTTGTGTGTCTCACACGTAACGTCACTCCACGTCATTAATATTCATGAGTGAGTGGATTTTTACACTCACGCAGAAGATCTAGTGGAAATACTTTTTTTGTTCGCAAATTCGCTTTAAATTTGACGTTTCTTTATTGAAAGTGAATCTAATAAATTATTATACGCAGCAACAAAGTGGATTTGGTGCCTTTATTTATTTCTTCAGTAAGTCTAATTTATGCTTCTACATTATGGTAAAATCGACATTTCTCGGTGATTTTCCAGATATTGTATCGATTTCCAATTTATTTCAACCCCAGCGACTTAAAGACGAAGAGAATAAAGTATCAGAGCAGTGAAATTAAACAAATTGAAGGTCAGTTGTATACAGTGCTACAGTCACATGGAGTGAGGTGTTTTATGACGTAGTTTTGTGCAAGAATCACTGCCATTAATACAATGTTACAGTGAACTGGAGTGAAGTGTTTTATGACTTTGTTTTGTGCCAGATTCACTGCCATTAATGCATCGCTACAGTGAAATGCAGTGAAGTGTTTGATGACATACTTTCGTGCAAGATTCACTGCCATTTAATTACACAAAATACAATTATACTTTGCCCATTTTTTTCGTAAACATTACAGCTTCCGTCCTAGGACGGGCAAAGCAGCTTGTATATAATATAGGATAAAGCACAGTCCATGATAGCACGTGAGATGCGTACGCAGGCCAAACAAAGACTGGGGCACGTGGGTAGCATCTAGAAGCATCCAGCAGCATTCCAACTTGAGTGATGCTACGCCAAGGCAGCCGCACAACCGCTTATTCCAACTCATGCGAAGTAGTACCGTTCACTCGATCGTGTTATATCTGTAGTGGTGGTATTGACGTGCGCCGACTGTGACAGTGATGGATCACGGGGCGGCGCGGGGTGCGGGGTTGGGCACGCGTTGTGGGCGTGGTGTGGACGCGCGCGCCGGGAGTGACAGATGACGAGGCGGCGCGGAGTGAGTGGTGAGGCACGATGAGATGTGGGAAAAGAGGATCGTAGCCAGCACCCGGCGATTGGTCGAATAAGTGGGTGCTCGCAGCGACGTCCGCAGGTGGGGTATAAAGGGGGACGCGCGAGAGCACTCGGGGAGAGTTACCCAGTTGAAGACCCGAAGACGGAGCTGAAGACCTAGTGAAGCCGAATAGCTCAGTGGCGTTAGTCGCCGAGTAGCTAAGTGGATGTTGGTCATCCGAGTAGCTCAGTGGCGTTAGTCGCCGAGTAGCTAAGTGGATGTTGGTCATCCGAGTAGCTCAGTGGGCGTTAGTCGCCAAGTAGCTAAGTGGGTGTTGTCACCCGAGTACTAAGTGGATGTTGGTCATCCGAGTAGCTCAGTGGCGTTAGTCGCCAAGTAGCTAAGAGGATGTTGGTCATCCGAGTAGCTCAGTGGGCGTTAGTCGCCAAGTAGCTAAGTGGGTGTTTGTCACCCGAGTACTAAGTGGATGTTGGTCATCCGAGTAACTCAGTGGGCGTTAGTCGCCAAGTAGCTAAGTGGGTGTTTGTCACCCGAGTACTAAGTGGATGTTGGTCATCCGAGTAACTCAGTGGGCGTTAGTCGCCAAGTAGCGAAGTGGGTGTTTGTCACCCGAGATACAAAGTAGGTGTTAGTCACCTGTAACCAAGTTTGATAAAATAAAGAGTGTGTTACCCGTGAAGTCGTCTCCCGTGGAGTTACTACATTACAACTGGCGTCAGAAGTAAACCTGTCTTCAAGAAGTATGGACACAAGGAAGACTACCCGTACCCACGAGCGAGGTCGGGATGACGACTGCGTACCGGGGACACCGACCTCGGGAGTAGAGGACGAGGAGTTGCCGCCGATGCAGCACTTCGCGGTGATGGCCGACGCTCCGCTTGCCTCCGACACCGGCCTCCAGGACGCGCACGCCCCCTTGGCGGAGTTGCTACTCGCCGCCGCCGCTGTCTTGGCCGACATCTCCGTTCCGGCGAGCGGAAAAACGGCTGCGGGGGTCGTGGAGGAAGCGACGGTGGAGGATTCCCGCCAAAGGGCGCTTCGCGCCAAAAGCCTGGAAGTTGCCGCCGTTTTTGGGGGGCCGCCACCGATTGGCGGGAAAGACGGACGCCACGTGGCCGGACACCTCCGCGCAGCGCAGCCCACGTCATCGGCGCGCGCCGGAGCCCTCCATTTTGCGCCTGACAACCGAGCCGACATTTTACACAACTCCAGCGGAGCGCGGGAAAATCTCTCCGACGTCGACGACGATCGGGTCCTCCAGCAAAGATTGCCCGCGCTGTCGGCGTTCAAGGCGGATGGGGGCGACTGGGGAGCCTTCCAACGAAGGTTCCTCGCTCATCAGGAGATGTCGGGGTGGTCCGACACCACTGCCCTGCGTGCGTTGCCAGCGATGCTTGACGACGACGCGCTTGCAGCCTTCACATCTGCTGCAAGGTCGTCCCGCTCTACGCTCCAGGCCGCACTACACCTGATGGCGAAGGTGTTCGGGCCGCCCTCCACGTGCCGCCACCAGTTCTACGATCGGCGGAAGGTGGCTGGGGAAACGACGCTAGCCTACCGCACGGCACTGCTCGCCTTGGCGGACGCGGCTTTTCCCCGCATGGATAAGGAGGGGAAGGACGCCATGGTGACGGAGCAGCTGCTGGTGTTGGCCCACGAGTTGGGGGTCCCCATCAACGTGGCAGACGAGATGGAGATCTGCTCCCTGGCGATCGCCACGAGCATTCACGCGTACGAGGTCCTCAAACGCAAGCCGGGGGTCGTCTGCAAATGGCCGGGGAATGCGGCACTGGCCGCCACGATCGCCGAACCTCAGCCAGCTGCGGTGCAGGAGCGGGCCTTCGCTGCACCGTGTCCGGGGGAGTGGAGAACGGGAGGTCGTTCGCCCACACGTTCGCCCCGCAAGCTGGAGCAACCGAAACCTACGACGTCCGTCATCTGCTACAACTGCGGCCTTCGGGGTCACGTCGCAGCCGGGTGCCGGGCCCCGCGTCCGCGCACCGCAGGACCACGTCGGGACGACGACCAGGGCCACAAGTCATCCCAACAAAACCCGGTGCCTCGGGCTTGACGGCTGCTGACCATCGAGAGCCTGAACCCCGGGGCACGCACGAGTCCTCGATGCCTGGCCGATGTCTTCCTGAACCGCCGGCACCACCGGACGTTCAACCGCGTCTGGTGCCGTACGACGGACCGGCAAGGCGGACTCGGGCTAGGTCTCAACAATTTTCATGAGGACGGGGTTTTTTTGTGCTCTACACCGAGCTCGCCCGGTGTTCCCCTCTGCCGGGATAATGTCCCGTTGTAGGGACGCTCGGAAGAAAAGGGGACACTGCACGAGTCGAAAAAAAAAAAAATTTCCATTTTTTTTTTTTTGTATACACATTGCTATTGTCACTCGCCGGTTTGTATATATTGTTCTGTTGTCGCGGTGGCATTGGTTGAGGGTTGCGGATGGTGGTGTTCGCGTCGTGTTGTGTTGTTAGCTTAGTTGTTGTTCTTGTTCTTGTGTTGTGTTACGGGGCACACAGGGAGGGTTTGTAATTTTTGTAGCAGCCGGGGCGGCTGCGAGCTATGTGGTAGGGGGTGATGTAGTGGTGGTATTGACGTGCGCCGACTGTGACAGTGATGGATCACGGGGCGGCGCGGGGTGCGGGGTTGGGCACGCGTTGTGGGCGTGGTGTGGACGCGCGCGCCGGGAGTGACAGATGACGAGGCGGCGCGGAGTGAGTGGTGAGGCACGATGAGATGTGGGAAAAGAGGATCGTAGCCAGCACCCGGCGATTGGTCGAATAAGTGGGTGCTCGCAGCGACGTCCGCAGGTGGGGTATAAAGGGGGACGCGCGAGAGCACTCGGGGAGAGTTACCCAGTTGAAGACCCGAAGACGGAGCTGAAGACCTAGTGAAGCCGAATAGCTCAGTGGCGTTAGTCGCCGAGTAGCTAAGTGGATGTTGGTCATCCGAGTAGCTCAGTGGCGTTAGTCGCCGAGTAGCTAAGTGGATGTTGGTCATCCGAGTAGCTCAGTGGGCGTTAGTCGCCAAGTAGCTAAGTGGGTGTTGTCACCCGAGTACTAAGTGGATGTTGGTCATCCGAGTAGCTCAGTGGCGTTAGTCGCCAAGTAGCTAAGAGGATGTTGGTCATCCGAGTAGCTCAGTGGGCGTTAGTCGCCAAGTAGCTAAGTGGGTGTTTGTCACCCGAGTACTAAGTGGATGTTGGTCATCCGAGTAACTCAGTGGGCGTTAGTCGCCAAGTAGCTAAGTGGGTGTTTGTCACCCGAGTACTAAGTGGATGTTGGTCATCCGAGTAACTCAGTGGGCGTTAGTCGCCAAGTAGCGAAGTGGGTGTTTGTCACCCGAGATACAAAGTAGGTGTTAGTCACCTGTAACCAAGTTTGATAAAATAAAGAGTGTGTTACCCGTGAAGTCGTCTCCCGTGGAGTTACTACATTACATATCCAATTCACATCCGCGTTATAAACAAAAATGTGTTCCATAATACATTCGTCGCGTTATATTCACTTCGTGTTATGAAACCATGCGTTGTAGGAGAACAGACTGTATATTCGACAATTAAGATCAGAATGTGCCAAGATTCGGCCTTGGGTTCAAATGGCATTTAAGTTCTTGAAAATGTCCCTGGCAAGCACGACACCAGATGAGACGCGAGCACTTACTGCAAGTGCATTTTGACCATCTCATTGGTTCAGATGTGTGGACATCACATTTGTTTCTTGGCTACATGGGAGGTATAACCTGAAATACATTTTTATAACCTTTATTTTTTTTTAAACACAGAAGTCTATGAGGGTAAACACCCTCCGCTTCCTGGATGATCTGCTTGGACATAATACACATGGAAAAAAAATTGAGCTTTATTTTTGTAAAACATACTGATCCCTATGTAAAGTATAAATCAGACCACAATCTGATACAAATATTCTCCCTCATCCAGAGGCTCATTCACCTGGCCAATACTGTGATAAATTGCTGAGCACTGAATAGGTTAATCACAGCATGTCCAGTGTAACGGGTATAGAACATATGATATGTAATGAACCTTAAGGCACAGCAAAAATAAAATAGCCCACATTACAAAGAGACTGTAACCGTTAAAACATTTAAATGAGCCTTTGTGAGCAGTATGGCCAATCGTATTGCTAAGTTTATAAATTGTTTATAAATTGTCACCGTAAATAAAATACAACATGTTAACACCGATTATATGTAGACAACCTGATTTGGCATCTGAGGGGTGTATATTAGATGAGGTGGTTGTTTTCATCTCAGTCAGTCAACCCATGGCCGTGACAAACCCAGGTGCCATGGGTCCCGTGACCTCCTGCCAGCGAGCCTCCGATTAGCACGGTTGACTACGTACGGTGCGAAAGAGGTCACCACCGCTTAGTGGCAACTGGCAGTTGTTGTTGCTATATCACAGAAGGTGCAATTTGGCTAGTATTACATTGTTCAAACAGGATAAAGGATGAGCACTCACATCACAGTGTAACGTAGCGACTTCAGACACGGACTGTAGAGGGCTTCCCATTTATTTCTCGTCGGCATACAGTTACGACTTTAATGACACAGTCACTAACTCGTATCTCTGACTGACTATATAACTGGCTGACTATACAGCGACAACGGCGATGGCTGACTATACAGCTGGTTGACTATATAGTGACGACAATGTTTAACTATATAGTGAGACAGCCACATAGCAACGACGACGACGAAGAGACAGCAGCGACGACGATGATGACCCCGAACTCCCCGCGCGCCCAGAACTCCGTTCTCTCTCCCTTATATCCCCCCTCGCGCGGCCATGCCCCGCCCCTGGCCACGCTCCTCTTCGCGAAGTCTCTCGCGGGTTCTGGGAGCATCCTGATAGACCCCCTCCTCTTTGACCCTTGGCCTTGTTCTTCCATCTCTTGTGCTCACTCCCATATGCTTAGGCTGTATGCTGTTTTGCCACTCGTGATTAGTCCTCACGGCTGCCAGTCGGCGCACAGCATCAGAGATGCATTAAATATTCAGACCAGCGTATCTGTCCATGGCAGAACATGGAAGTATTATGCAAAACGAAATTATATTGCAGAGGGGAATTTGGAAAGCCAATAAAATAAAGACAAAAACCCACGACGAAACCCACGACTAAATGTCGTGGGTTTTTTGCTTTAATATTTTTTATTTGATTAAAAGTATTTTTTTTTATCTATGTGACTTTACCGAAAGAACCAAAGAATAAGAAAAACGATCTTCATTTCAGCTGATAGCTATACATGAAGTGCGGTTTGAAAGTATATTAAAAGGTTTAGTTTATTTCTCTCATGGATACTATCACACTTTCAGCACTTTTTAAAATAATATGTCCATTTTGCTACAGGCTAGCATATTCATGAGCAGCTATAACGGATGAAGCACATAATCTTAACCATTGGCAAACATGCATCATAATAACATGATAATCAATTCATGTTCATGGTTAATACCGACTTTAAATTTGATTGATTGTTCTTGTGAGGTCGTGTCATCTCTTTCAGGAAGCCATTTCAGGTGACTTCTTGATTTTAACTTTCCTGGATTTTTAATCTCTTTTCCAGATGTTGTCATGAGGATGTTTGAGGTAGCCTCAAATTAAATATCATATCTAATTGAGATTTTCATCCTTGTTTCGTTTTAAATGGGTGTTAACCTGCAAGAGTGCAGTTTTTCTGCTGGGAGTTTTATTTTTATTTTTTTACATTAAATAGTTTATGGTCTAAATCAGGGATCGGCAACTTGCGGCTCCGAAGCCGCATGCAGCTCTTTAAATTGCTGCTTCGTGACGTAATTCACTATGCATTGCAGCTCTTGAAACACATTCCTGCAAAGGGAGCTGGTAGGAACGTTGGGTTGCTCGGTCAATGGCCAGGGTCAACGGCGGCGTGGTGTATCCCGCAAATATGGCCGACTATGAGGGCGGGCACAAGCCGGCGTGAGTAGGCTAAACGTTGAGTTTTATAAGGGCACCACGGGGTGACCAGCCCCTCCCCACCCAGCCCCACCCCTCCCACCCCTCACCCAGCCCCACCCTCCCCACCCAGCCGCTCCCAACCCTCCCCTCTCCACCCAGCCCCACCCCTCCCATTTTTGAATGCACGACGGACGGACGGACACAATAATCCTCTGTGGGCTGGTGTAACCAGGTAATATTTAGTTTACATACCGAATTCATACCTGTCAACCCATACGGTCTTCCCGTATTCTGATCTCCCTGCTATCTGCTATCCCAGCGTCCTCTGGCTGGACCTAGGGGATCTCTCCATGACCAATGGTTACACTGAGCCCTAGCCCAGATAAGGGCTGGAGGGCTTGGTCCAGGGTCCTAGATGTCTTCGGCCGACTTGGGTCTTTGTGTAGCAGAACTGGCCAAGAGCTCTCAGCGCTCTGGCTTTTATACCAGTTCGTGGCCGGGTTGTTCAATCACCGGCCACCTTGTGGAACCCGCCGATTGGTCCTTCCCAATCTGACGTTTGGATCCCACCTTACCCGATTTGACCCTGACCGTTTGAACGAGCGGGAAAACCCTGTTTACCATCCGCTTTCTCACAGCTTGCGAACAGCGAATAGTTATCACCACTACACTTGTGATGGGACTTTGTAGGATGAACGTTGAGATTAATAAGGGCACGGGGTGACCAATCAGGTCTGAATTGGTATATAATAAGGGACCGTCCATAAATGATGTCAGGCGATTTTGGACGATTTTGACTCCCCCCCCTCACTCGTCACTTGGCGTCACAAAAAGTCAGACCCCCCCTCAAATATGACGTCACAAACCTCTGCCCCCCCACCCCAAAATCATAATTCCATTTTGTGGCGCTGCACTCTGATGTTGTAGGAGTGTTGTTATAACAATTAGTGTTGTTATAACAATTCTATATTTATTTAAAGTTGCGATTTTGAATGTGACGTTACATTTTTCAAACTCCCCCCCCCTCGTCACACATCGTCACAAATGTCTGACACCCCCCCCCCCTAGGTACGTGACGTCATTTATGGACGGCCCCTAAGGTAGGCACTGATAAAGGGTTGACAGATATGCGAATTCTGAAATATGGCTCTCTTGTTATTTTGGTTGCCGACCCCTGGTCTAAATGCAAGGCCGCGACTGGACCCGTTCTCGTGTAAAATTTCCGATTTTCTGCACTGTACACCTACTAAGGAGAAATGTTCAGTTAGAGACAGCTGTTTTTGTTTGTTAGTTCAATAAATCCCCGTGCTCTCGGGGTAATTCATCGGATCAAATATCCCATGTGTAATAAAATTAATTGCGTGGTTGGCTTTTAGTTGTTAAATGGATGTGATCAAACGGGCGGCCATAAGAATCCCGAGGCCTATTGGTTTGATTGATTGCTTCATGCCCAAAAAAAAATAACGTCCAGTATATCCAGCAGCAGGAGGGAGTGGGTGGAGGTGTTACTGAACACTCATATCCATGAATGCATGACATGTGTATGTGTGGGTATGTGAAAGTATATTCAAAGTAACGTTTTTTTGGGAGGGGGTAAGGTCGAGTGAATGTAAATGTGTCGTTAACCCACCAACACCCGACACAGCCAATGAGTAAGGGTTTGTCACGTAAAAGAAATGTGCAAATTATCTACTACTTCAACACGCCGGTTGTGTGTTGGAGAAGACGGTGTGGATAATGAGATGCGAAAATCTTTCTTTATTTTTTGGTTGGTAGGCAAGACAAGTGAAGGTGACATATTGCCTGCCTATTTATTTAGTGACTTAACAATGCTGTGAACCATTTGGATAACTGATATGTACAAAAATGTTAATTGTGAGTGTAATGAATGAAGCGCGACACACAAATGTAAGAATAGGTGAGGAAATGACCCAAGCATCAGATGTGCCATGTAACTTTTTAAACATTTTTTTTTACTAAAATATTACGCAATATTTCGTGTTATATTGCTAGGTAAGGCCCACTGAGCTATCACGCTCTTTTTCAGAAGCAACCTGGCTATCACAAATGATGGCTCAACGAAAGTGGCTTATCATCGTGTGTAAATGTATAGCATCCAAATTATTCTAAGCGTGTGATGTTGATTCTAAACGTGGAAGGAAAAACCGGAGGACCCTGAGAAAAATCCACGCAACCACAGAGAGAGAGACATGCAAACTCCAAATACACAGGCGTCAGGGTCGGGATCGAACCCCACGACCTCCCGTATACTAGGCGAGGGAGTTAACACCTCCTAACTACTTTTGCACCGCAGGCTTCCAACTGAGATAGTAGCCTGCACTGCGCCAAATCTCATAGATCTGTAGAAGTGCGTGTTTGGCAATGAACACAGACACCACAAGTGCTCAACGCTGTGTTATAACAAAAACATATTAATTCAAGAAACATACGTGGCGTCGTGTTCTGTGAATAAACGTGGTCCAAGGCTGATGAACTGACTTGTATGCACATCAGAAGATATTTTATGCATGCGCATAATTCACAAAAATAAAAAGTTCAACAGTTTGGTCTTATATGCTCTATTGTGGACTGATTTTTGCTCACCATGTAGGTCTGGGCTTTACGTAGCCTTATGTTTAAAGAGTTTGAGATGTGAAGGGTGAGAATAATAAGCATTCTTCTGAAACGTGTGCGATTGATTCATACCATGTAATTGTAAAAACGGAAGTAAACATGGTCCCCTGCTAACTCTTAGCTCTGTCGTTCCGGCTGTCTGTGTTCGAACAAAGGGGGTTTGGTAACACACTCCAACGTGACAAAGAGATACGACCACAACATATATCTCCTGCTAAATTTCGTTCATTAGAATCACGAGCATATTCACCTCATGGGTTAGAGAAAATAACAATGGTGTTGTGATTCTCACTGTGTTACGTGAGGATCAAACCATCAACTATTGTTTGATTCGAAGATGCGAAACCGTGTCCACACTCCGGTCACTCCTTCTTGCTCTTCTTAGCTGCCACTTTGGCCGCCTTCCTGCGGTGGCAGCACAGGCGGCAGAGGAGGACGGGCAGCGCGAGGGCAAGCCCTGCAGCAGCGCTCAGGAAGGCCAACACGTCCAGGCAGTGCAGCTGATACCAGGTCAGTCGATGCGCCGCGGGCCGCAGGTGGCGCGCGTGGCCGTGACGCATCACGAACTTCAGCGCGTGAACCGCGCGGTCTATCGGTCGCTCGGGCTGGTCGTGGTGGAGGCGGGAGAGGCGCTCAATGCTCTCTTGGTAACTGTGGACGTCACGCGTTGCAGAGCAAAGGAATGGCCAACCATTGCGGTTACCAATGTGGCATGGTTGGCAACGTACGGTGCGAAATAAGTTCAACATGCATTAATGCAGTGCTACCGGTGTTTTCCCAGACGCTGAAGCATCAGTGATGAGTATCACGGGGCGATGCGAGAGTGAGCCTAGAACAGAATCTCCATCTGTATGCGTTCACAACACGTGCTAGTTTCCATGGTATACACAAGGGAATCTGGCAACACTTAATGCCGGCCCGTGTTGCCTGCATAGCAGACATAGCAGCGCCAAAGTTATACCGTAAAGGATGTTTTTGTTGAACTGGCAAAATAAATCAAATGGGTTACCTAACACTTGGATCCCCAAGCCAGTGGCGAGATGTTAACTACCTCGCCTGGTATGCAGGAGGTCGGGGATTCAATCCCGACCCTGACGCCTGTTGTATATTTGGAGTGTACGTGTCTCTCTCCGTGGTCGCGCCTTTAGATTATGTGGCTGCTATACATTTCCACATGATAAGCCACTTTGTGGAGGCATCATTTGTTACCAGGTCACTTTTGAAAAAAATATTTAATAGTTGAGTGGGCTTTACATGATGAAATAAAATAGTTTAGTTTCATGTGTATGCTTTTTGTGATTGGCTTTCCCCCCCTTATATTTTGCACTCCTGTTGTGTTTTTGTAACTGTTTGTTGTCCTTACGTTCGTATCCACCCTGACTGGCTATCTGTGAAAAAGAGCTTCATAGCTCATCGGATTCCTCCAGCATACGTAAATATTCTGATTCTATAAACAGATGTCTCATCATCACAGTTCTGCTGGCCCGAAGCGCACCCTCCCTTGGAAAAGCGTCTATCTAAGGCCTGTTGCATGTTTTGCTTCTTGCACGCTTGGCACGAGCCCTACCAATGTTGTTGAAAACGAAATAGCATGCTATACTTCCCCGAGCAAACTCACACTGGAAAGCTTCATATAATGTACGTGTACACATGATCTTTCACGCGTTCCTGAAAAGTGCCTCGTTCAGCGAAAAACGGGCAAAAAAACAATTTCCCCGTGAATAATGTAACGATAAGTTTTGGCGAGATAGTATGTACTTGTTCCGCGTTACAATAGGCATCTTACACGTTATAACTAGCACGTCCAACGTTATTACGGCGTGTTCGTGTTATAACTGGGTGCATTCCGCGTTGTACTAGGGCACGTTCTACGTTGTGAGAAAAGTGTTCCCGAATGGAAGAATCGCGCTCTAGCAAAAATGTGTTGTAGTGTGAGGACTTGCCAAACTTGTTTGTGTAAGCAAGTGCACGATTGAGAAAACTAAGTCCATCGTAAATGATAATGGTTTAAATGTGAACTATCGATTAAGGGTAGATATGGGTTAAAGCTAACACTGTGGGTGTACGTTCTGTTTATCAAGGTGGCCGAGCTTAGGCCACGACCGCCAGGGTGAGTGGGCATTGCTGAGGTAAGCTGCATTCAGTACACTGGAAACAATGCATATTAATATAACTGATGAACCATGCAACATTTTATTTCAAACAACTGCAGTTGTGATATAACAGCTTAATATTTTGTATCTAGAGTAATGTTGTAGTGGTATCTCTTGAAACGAATCAATACATCTTCACGTGTAAAATGTAGATATTCCCTTATGTTAATATAATAACTGTTTCAGGAAACCAGATTGATGCACGTTTTACCAGAGAATTAGAAAGTACAGCAATCTGGTTGCTGCACGTTTTAATGCTCCATTAAAACGCCTCCGAAGTAAACGCATGAAGGTGCCTAATTGTTACGTTATTTTCAGCATCGCAAAAACTGGATGAAGGCTTCTCCAGACCATCACAAATGGCATTATTATAATTATTGGAAAACCAGCACGGTTTAAAGTACGGTGGGTGGATTAGTTCCGTAGATCGGCAATGGCGTTGCACATCCTGTCAATGTTGCGGGGCTAACCCAACTCCAATTAGCACGGTGAGTTACATATGGTGTGAAAAAAGTTCAACCTACATAAAACATATATTTTATACATATAGGCAGGGTCCACTGAGCTAAATAGATTATTTTATCAGAAGCGACCTGGCCACAAATGATAGCTGAACGAAGTGCCTTATCAAATTGAAATGTATATCAGCCAAAGATTCTGAACGCATATTGATTCTAAATTTTGATGGATAAACCGGAGGACCCAGAGAAAAATTCACGCGACCACGGGGAGAGAGAACATGCAAACTCAAAATATACAACAGGCGTCAGGGTCATCATCGAACCCACGACGTCCTGTATTTTGTACACACACCTGCTGTTATGGATGACCAAGCCCAGTGCGTCTCGGATCTCTGGGGCAGTGACCGTGTTGATGTCCAGCACGATGGCACCCCCATGCTTGTGAAGTCTCAAGAGGTTGTCCTTCTGGTCGCCAAAAAGCGGGAAGCCGAGCATCGGAACGCCGTGGTAGATGGCCTCGTAGACCCCGTTAGTCCCGCCGTGCGTGATGAAGGCGCGAGTTTTTGGGTGGCCTTTCACAGCAAGGGAGCCTCACTATTAGCGTTACTACACTGATGATAAGTAATTGATTTGTTTCGATGTTAGATTTTTGCAGCAACCCCCTTTGTAGAGTCGGTAACAATTGAACAGATTCACGTCAGAAGAGATAGTGCTTGCGTCAATAATACCGATTAACAGACCCCTTCAAAAGAGGGGAGAGACGGTGCAAATGTCATTCATGTTAGTTTAACACATGGGCTTTCGCGACCAATGTTATCAACGATGAAGGTTTTTTTCGGTTAGATCGAATGAACATAAATGTGTCGTTAAACCTGCCACAAACCCAACACAGCCAATCAATAAAGTTTGTCACGTATATGAAACATACCAATTAGTTACTGGTTCGCCACATCGGTTTGTTGGAGAGTAAATCCACAACATATATGCAACGTTGTACTCAAATTGTAAACGTTGTGGGTTTACTCTCCAACACACGCGTGTGCTGAACTAGTAACTAAATGGCACGTTTTGTTTACGTGAAAAGCCTTACTAATTGGCTGTATCAGGTGGTGGTGGGTTTAACAACACGTTTAGATTAGAGCGAACGTTATTATGGAGAATTAACACAGTACACTGTGGCTTTATATCGCGTATAACTATGACCACATCTCAACATTATGTACAGAAACAGTGATCATACTTACTTTACATAGAGACGCAGTCAATCAGTCACATGTAGGGAAATCCTGAGCCTGGCTTTGAAAAGGGACAGGAGATTGACGCCAGAGGAGATCCAGGCTCTAGCAGAGGAGGTTGAGCTTATATTGACCAGGAGCTTTGACTGCTGGAGCGAAGAGTGATCAGGAGAGTAGATGGAGATGAAAGGGAAGAGGCGAGAGAGTGCTCGCAGGGGGAAATATGTGATGTACGTGTGCATGTTGAACTTCTTTCGCACCATACGTAGCCAACCATGCTAATCGGAGGTGCGGGGGGAATTACAATAAACAAAACATAATAAATATAGGAATATGTTTTACCCTTTCTGGCAATAAAACAAGTGTTAAGATGTTAGGACGACAAATAGATATCTTTTGCAAGGCAATAAAACAAACGAAAAATATATGATGCTCCAGAGGAAGGGAGGATTTCGGACATTGGAGGGATTGGAGTATTGTGACAAAGCTAATGTCCATTGTCACTGCTATACTTAAGCTTCAAAATCAAGTCTAATTGTATATGTATAGAGCGCCTTAACACAAGTTGCCTGGCATAGATAGCTGACAAAACGATGACACAATGGAATGATGTAGCTGACAGAGGTTGTACAATGATTGAGTGATAGAGACAGAGGGTTCTTGGGGATTACGAAAGGGAAGAGGAGAGCAAACAACGTCCAGGTTTGGACTCAATACGTAGGACTGCGTCTGTGAAATAATAGGTTTTTAGGGCAGTTGAATCATATTTTAAAATCATGACACCAATAACAAACATCCCCCATATATTCTTTAACAGACTGTTGGGGCAGGTTCTGCTAACAAGCACCCAAAAAGGCTTTAACAGCACACGATGGGGTGGGTGGCCAGCACCACGCACGGCTGTCATTGTCTCCCCAGTGGTCAATGATTACACACCGCACCAGGTACTCATTTGAGGCCGAGTCGACCTAGGGGAGGAGGCTCAGGACCAGTTCAAACAATCGTCACCGATGTTGGAAATCGAACTCGGGCCGCCGGCTTCGCAGCACAGCGCGCAAACCACTGCGCCATCACTCCCCGCTTAATCATGACACCACCACAAGCAGGACGTACCCAGCAAGTCGTTCTGTGGTAGCCAGGGCACCAGTTTGGTGTTGGAGCCCAGGGAAGACGGCTTCTCTCCCGTGTATCTCCACACGACCTAACACGACAGTTGTGGTACAACCAGCAAGCAAATGCACGTACAGTCGATCCTTCTGCATCGCGACTTTCCCCATTGCGGCTTCGATTTATCGCGGGGTCGGCATAATAAATTAAATGGGAATTTTTTAGGAGTTTTTTGGGAGTTTTGTGAAAGATTCAGACGACACGGGAAGGCCAGCAGACGACACACACGAAGATTAGTAACTCATAAATGCATAACATATATGTAGAGTACTGGATAATATTAATGTATTTTATCTTTTAATTCCATAAATATAATCTTGATTTGAAACTCTCGTGACTGCCGGAATCTATACTCTCTAGTTCTTTCGGTAAAGTCACGTAGGTAGAACAAGTATAACCCGTAAAAACAAAGTTTTTCACTATAAATCCTTTATATGCGTGGCGGCTAGAGTCCTCTCGTCCTCTGGCTTGAGATGGCTGCCACCTATGGGTCAGATGATTGTCTGGCAGCATTAAGCAATTGGTAATTAAATATTTAATTTTTTGTTCCCTAAACAATGTAAAATTTCGGAATTTTTTTTTCACGAAAATTAATTGTCACGCACAACGAGTCTGTGTGCAAAATGTCAGTTCGATTGGATCACGGGAAGTGGGTTAAAAAACGACCGAAAGATTTGCACGGTCGTAAGCAAGCAAGTGAACTTAATATAAAGGATTAAAAAATATATTCGCCTGTGGAGGACGCGGGGATCGATCCCGCGACCTTTGGCATGGGAAGCGAGGGTGATACCAACTGCGCTACTCTGCCACGGTCTGTGGAGGGGTTACGCGCTGGGCTCCTACATTGTGACGTTCAGCCAAAGCCATGAATGAGTGGTATTTGAATAAATGTAAAATAATTTATTTTTTGCCTAAAAAGTGTAAAAAAATTTAAAAAAATTTTCACGAACATTAATTGTCTCGCACAACGAGTCTGTGTGGAAAATGTCAGCTCGATTGGACCACGGGAAGTGAGTTAAAAAACGAGCGAAAGATTTGCACGGTCCTAAGCAAGCAAGCAAGCACGCAAGCAAGCAAGCAAGCACGCAAGCAAGCAAGCGAACTTAATATAAAGGATTTAAAAATATATAAAAATAACACGACGTTTCGGTCGCGACTCAAGCGTCCGTCACCAGCTGAGAAAGAATGATCTGCTGTTGTGGCTTTAAATAGGCACGGGAGGGGGGGGGGGGTGGAAGTAGACCTGGTCCAACAGGTAAGGCACTGCCTGTAGCCCAACATGGAGTGAAGACTTTTCTGAAGCCTCTTGCGATGTTGGCCTTGGCAACTGCCTTGATGAGACCAACGAAGCGACGGTAGTTGACTGCGCGTGGAGGTATCATTCCAACTCGGTTTTGAGCGCAGCGGAAGAGCAGAATTTGAAGATCGATATGGATCACTACAGGTCTATGTTTGATATTTAGAAAGTCGTCTAGGATTGTTCTCGTCGACAGCATCGGATTTCCGTTCTGGTCCCGAGACACAAAACATAAATCGGGCGTAGATTACTTTTTCCACCTCGCCAACTTTGCGTCATAGAGCAAGTGCTGGTCTTCTGCCGCTGCCCATGATGTCAGTTGTTCACCAGCTCTATCGTTGGCGCTATAACCCCACAAGGTGTGGTGGCTGTTGAAGTTGCCTATGTGGATGATAGGGTGGCTCGGCTGCGGTAATGCCGGACATGGCCATTCCATACCTGGAGGCTTGTAGACATTAACCACTGTCACGTCGTTGATCTTGATGACGATGTAGTGTGACGAGGTGTGTGGCACGACCTGGAACGTGTCCTTCAGGTCGTTATTTACGTATGTTGCTATGACAGACATTCACATTGCTCTGATCATGTGAAATCCTCTCTGTGCTTTTGCTTTTCAGGTCAGGATACCTTTGTCGGACATTCGGCCGCCGTTGTGATGATATTCGTTGTGCTTTCGCACGTAGCAGGGAAGACCGGGAGCAGGTTTTCATCTTCTTCCCCATTATTTCATTTAGGAGTATATTTACATATGCATTTGTGTACAACTTCTACATTATTTGGGCCATTATTGATCATGCAAACCTAATCCATTAATATATCTCATGTAACGGTAATATTTAATGTTAAAATGAACGTAATTTTGATGAAGTTCTTTAACGTTTTTACTTCGAATTATATTGCTTTCTTACCGAATTTTCATTTAACCACATGGAACTATGTAAATGTAAATCCATTTAGGTTGTGCGTATGATATTGCAATTTAAAGATGTAATTTGTATTTTGCTAGTTGTTTACATCACTACTATTGCCATTACATTCAGTGATATACGGGAATTATGATTTACAATTAACATTGGTACAAACAAACATTACTAAGGATTATGTGTAGTCAGGTACGAAAGGAAGTCCATGGGGGGTGACACCATGAGTTACTGGGTGACACCAATCCTAGTGAAGCCACTGCTGGTACTATCGTCCTGCCACTGGGTACGGGTAGCCGGGTATCGGGTAGGGTACGGGTACCCGTTTGCGACCCTGGTGCGGCCGGGTACGGGTACGGGTAAGGAATCAAAACCCGTTTGCGACCTCTGACTCCTGGTTCTTGTGGTGCTTTGCTCCTACATTGGCGCTGGCTGCCCCGCCCATGCTGTTTACGCCGCACAGCTTTGCTCACTCTGAAAGCCCTTATAAGCAGTTGCAGTTGGAGGTTTTCCCCCTCTTTGCTCTCCGCCTGATGAAGACCGTTTGTGTTGCGATCGAAACGTCGTGGTTTTTTTGGCTTTTATTTTTTATTTTTTAATAACGTATTTTTTTCTATCTACGTGACTTTACCGAAAGAACCAATAATATATGTCTCTCACGCGCTTAAAATATAAATGAACGACTGTGACGATTAGCGTATTTTTGGAAAAAAACTATATAAACACAACACATTTAGAAAGAGACACGTAAAATATAGTGTACTGTCAGATAAAATCAATCGTAAAATTACGGTCTGTAACGGCATTCACCTCCTTCACCAATATTCCTCGTTGGAAAATGTACTTTGGCTTAACGCGAATTCGCTTGCTTAAGGCAATTTTCAGGAACGCAACCCCCACGTTAAGCGCGGACTTGCTGCATTCGGAAAAAAAGGTCTTGCTGGCTGATTGTTTGACGCATAGGGACAGGCAGCTCCTTCCATTGTAAGGCAGGTCAGAAGCAAGAGAGCATGGAATTGTGATTGGGCACAAGGAGGAGGGGGAACAGAGACAGAGACAGCAAGGGTTGTGAGTGGAGAGGGCGAGAAGGGGTGTACAACGAAATGAGGGAAGCAAGATACAGTCGGTTACCCTAAAACACGTGTTTTCATAACGCGAATTGGATATAACGCGATGAATGTATTAAGGAACACTTTTTATAACGCAGATGCAAATTGGATATAACGCGATTTAACGAATGGAACTGAGTCGCGCGAGTAGGAATAAGCGGCTATATGGCTGGCTCGGCGTAGCATCACACAAGGCATATGGATGCTGCTGCATGTTTCTAGATGCTACCCATGCGCCTCAGTCTATGTTTGGCCTGGTTATGCATCTCACGTCTTATTGTGGACTGATTTACCCCCTATATTATATATTTTTTGTTATAACACGAGTTTTCCATAACGCGTTATAATAATCGAAGCAATGCAATGACGTGCACGTTTTCTTTGTTCAAATCTGCAGAACATCAGCCTGTCTCGGCGTTTCTCTTGCAGAAAACATAACGCGTGTGCATCATCTGCTTGGATTGTTCGGGCAGTGCATTGGCTATTTAATTGTCATCGCTTACTGGTGTTCTCAAATAGCTCTTTTAGAAATCAAGCAAAATCAGAAGGCTATTGTTACCCAATAAAATCACAAGATACTGTTATGAAGACACTACGCACTGGTGGCCTGTGCAAAACAAACCCGTGCATTTCACCTTCAAATGTAAGCATTGAAATTGCTGCATTACTGTTAAACGTTACGGCAAATAAATTGCAGTGCTGCCACACAACACCTTGCTATGAACCACAATACCTTGTTGATCTCGTCCAGATCAACAAGGGGGCTTTTGGTAGGCTTTCAACAAAGATGGTCACTGCATCGCGCACTTTCAAATGCGCTTTTATGGCCGTCTGGAACGCTCTTCTTTCCGATATTAGGAAGCCACTGAAGCTATGGATTTTGAAATAATCTCGATTGAAGAGTCAGTACTTTAGAACTGCATTTTTGTGTTTAGTTTGTCCTTCCCCCGCATCTCCAATTATCACAGTTGGCTACGTATGGTGCGAATATCTTTAAAGTATTTTGGTTCATTAGTGGCAAGCAAAATAAGTTTATTTAATCTTGATTTGAAGCTTTTGTGACTGCAGGAATCCATATTCTTTGGTTCTTTCGGTAAAGTCATTTAACAGTGTGTCTGGAACTTAATAGCTACTATTAGTTATCTATTTATAAGCCAATTTTTTTAAACTGGTTCATCAGAAGATATGTTTTAAAAGTATAATTCTCGTTAGGCCCCATGTAGTGAAGTGCATTCTCCAACTCGTATTATCCACTTCATATCCCTGGCTTCTATCTTTATGGGCTATAAAGAATGGTAATGGCCCCTATTACATATCATTTGTGGCCAGGTTGCTTCTGAAAAAGAGCTATAAAGCTCATTGGACATTCCCTGGTAAAAAAAAATATTTTGATAGTTTATATATATATATTACTTCAAGGCCATACACATAGGGTTGTTTTTAACGAACGAATTGAGATTTTTTCGTTTGTTATTTCTACTTGCGCACCACTGCCAATGCAACAGCAGCAGCATCAACTCATACATTTTTTAAACCGATATAAATGCAGAAATCCCTCGCCACCCGTGATTTGCCAACTGCGGTTTGGTGTATACACGGCTTATTATTTACCAACTGCGACTTGGACATTTTAGTATCCACGAGTATGCACGGCATTAAGGAAGTCACGTGAGAGAGGTATTACGTCATTGCATTACAGCGTGACGTAATTGTGTTTTGTGACGTCATTGTTATAAATTCCGCAGGGCCGACGTTCTGTGGTGCCACGACCGCGGAGCAACTCCGCAAGTGCCGCGATTGTCCACTACCCTCCACCCTGATCACACGCACATACGCAGCACTTGCACCCACGTAGTGTCCTGGCGGGGGATTGCCTGGCAGATCGGGTTTTAATCCAAAGGACTATTAGAGGGAAAGTCCCACAGTTTCCCGGTGCCAGGAGATTGGCAGACCCTCGCAGGACAGGTTACATTGTGATGCCCCTAAAATTGGTTTAAAATTGTATGGGCGCAGAAAGAAAATGTTCCCTGGGCCAACCGCAATGAGTTACGTTTGCCGATCATTGCTACAACTCTGTGGGCTCTCATGAAATTGTCTTTTCCGAGACCAAGGTGCTCTGCAAACCTCCTGGCTACCATCAAAGGTTTGTACACGAAACCATACAAATATACAAACACAGACATAATTTCAACCGTGATGAGGGTTACAAACTGAGTAATCATTGGAAAGATCTGATTAACCATGCAAAAAAGATGTAACTACACTTATTTGGACCATCTTATTTGACAGACAACTATTACAGGTTATTGATAGACAGCCAGTTTGTTGTTTTACCAGTTTTAGTTTTTACTTGCTTTTCTTTTTTCACACTTTTGTTATGTATGCCATGTGTTAGTTACAAACCGCACCTCTCCATAACAAAGGCACAGTCCTTTGTTATGCAGTCTACTCTTGGTCTTAAGCCTCACCTTACCATATTAATAAAAAAGTGTGCCGTTCCTGGCCCTTCCCCCCTCAACTATTATATATACGGGGTAGTATTTCTTGTGATATCTCATTTACTTGATACAGCTGTCGTGGCTGTGACGGTTCCACCTGAAGACGGAGGCTTGTGTTGCTTCCGAAACGTCGTGAGATTTTTTAATTTGTTTTATTTTACTTTTATTAATTAAAAATGTTTACCTACGTGACTTTACCGACAAAACCTAAGAGAATTACTCACAACATTGGGGGGGGGACGGAGGGTGGAATATTAGGCAAGAAAAGCGCAATGGGCAACAAGAGACAATGGGTGGCCGGCGCCCGCCGCCGCGGACTGAGATTAGGCCACGGTAGAGACGGTCAAGGGGGACGCCGCCGCAGGTAAGCGCATGATTTAGAAAATACAAAAAGTAGCCCAGGACGATTTTAGACTCTTGTCTTGTCTCCTCGAGCTGCTCGCAGCATTCGTGTGATGCCAGCGAGTGCTGCTACGAGGCAGTGATAGGTAAAGTTTTATCTCGTCCTTCTCCCTCCAACTCTCACAGCGTCCCTGCCACGCCGTGAACACAGCTTCGAGGTACGTGGTAGGACGTTTGAGTGACTGGGTTCGTAGACAGAGTTAGGCTAAGCTCTTCCTATACAGAGTATCGGTGCAGTGTGAATTTTGTGTGTGTGGGTGGAACCTCGGCATGGTGTTGGTAATTTGAGTGTGTGTGTGAGGCGCGCGTGTATTAAAACATAAACGGCCGCCGATGCTCGCGCATCCGTGCAGCTGTGCCGCGCGAGTATTAGGGCAGAGGCAGGGTAAGTTAAAACCACTCGCCGACGCTCGCGCATGTTTACGCGCGTGCGTGTTAAATGAATCGCCTGCAGGTGCGCGCGCGCGCTTTCGCGCTGCCACTTTAGAGCGCGTCTTAACGCTGGTGCGGGGTAGCGGATCAACACCCGCCGGCGCGTATATTTATGCAGAGGCTTTATTGATAGCCTTTGTGTGCAAGCGGATTAGGGTTTAACCAGCTGGCAGGGGCGCACGCGTTCTTGCCGCCGCCGTAGCATTAGCGTTAGTGTGTGTGCGTGTGGAATAACCCTGTGCGGCGGTGAGCCAGCGATTTAGTGGTCCCTTAGAGGGGGCACTAACACGGGGGGGGGGCGGAGCAATCACCTGGTCGGCAGGGGCCGATCGACGCGGTGGAGGAGGGAGTGGAGGGGGCAAACGTTGTGAGCTATGGGGCAGACGTCGGCCCCCACAGTTCTCCATGCTACCAGGGGTGACCTTAGACGAGCTGCCAGCAACTAGCACCCTAGGCGCCCCCACTTCCGAACCCTGAGGCCAGATCCAGGCTGAGGTTTTTAATAAAGTTGTAAAAAAAATACTCATATCTCCCATATTCTTTGGGTCTATCGGTAAAGTCACGTAGATAGGTTGAAAGAAAATGTTGTTATTTTCTTTGAACCTATCTACGTGACTTTACCAAAAGACCCAAAGAATATGAATTCCTGCAGTCACGAAAGCTTTAAGTCAAGATTTAACCACTCCTATTTCTCATTTAACGTCTTTTAAGCGTTTTTTTAAGTCATAATTATTCGCTTTGTCCATCTGTCCAACTGTTCAACCAATGTTTCTGAGATCAGATAAAATAGAAACACAAAATTTTATTTATAGATTTGTACACGACAGCTAGACGACATTTCAGTCCGATTCACAGTATTTATTTTTGCATTAAATAAAATATTTTACGTGAAATAATTATCGTAAACGTTGAGAAATGAATCATAATTCATATTCCCTATGTATGCGCATGAAAATTGAAATTATATCTTTGTAATTTTATTCGTATTTTTTTACTTGTATTTTATTCTTCGAAATTGGCGTCCCACTTAGCTTGACGCCCAAGGCGATCGGCGAGTTCGCCTATATGGACAGGCCGCCCCTGCATGCTACAGTTGCCACCCGGAACGCGGCTTAGCTGATCAGCTGCCCGTCTGTTTTCTTGGACATACTGTACAGGACACAATAATGTTTCACTTACTCATGTTGCACCTGTGGCCTGGAAGAAGATGGAGGGGGGGGCTGATTCCCTCATTCAAACCAGCCCTTCCCACGTCACCTAGTTGCCATCATCATCGTTAATATTAAAATATGTATAACGTTGATTGAATGGTTATTATGTTCTATTATGTCATTGTGTAATGTACGATATTATTTTAGTGTTTAGTGAAGAAAAAACAGGCAACTTCGTTAAGCTATAACGAGTCTGACCAAGGACGTGGTTTGTGGTGCCACGATCACGGAGCCACTCCGCAAGTGCTGCGAACCCGCCCTGAACGCATACACACATGTAGGGTCCCGGTGGGGGGTCGCCTGGCATCATGGGTTTTCATCCGAAAGGCCCCTATCAGGGATGTCCCACAGTTTCCTGGTGCCAGGAGATTGGCCAATCCCCCCAGGCCAAATTACATTGCGGCCCCCTCAAAGGGGGAGGGAAATCCCTGTGGACACCACGGGTGTGTATTGAGCCGGGCGGCCACTCAGCGTTTACCGGCTGAGTCAGGGGTGAGTAATGCGTGCGCGGAAACAATGGACGGGGGGGGGGATAGCGTGACATAATGCCCTAGGTAACGGCCGCGAAACGTTCGAAAATCGAAAGTTAGGCGCACGATTGGCTACGCAGGATGACGTCATATACCCTGGATTTTCGGAATCCCAGGGCATAATAGGAGGGAGTGAAGAATGGTTAGGGACTTCTCCAGCCATTCAACCATCCGGACCGACTCCCAGCCACTCGCAGCTTCCGTGAGACGCCAGCAGGTGCCGCTACGAGTCAATCCTAGGCAGAGTCGTCTCTGATCGTCGACCCTCCGACTCCCACAACATCCGTGCGACACCGTGAGTGCATCTGTGAGGTGAGTAATAAAGTGGGGGTACACCTAAGGGATTGGATAGTAATAGGTTAGGTGCTGCTGGTAGAATATTTGCTTCGGGCCACACACGGTTTTTCTTTAGACGCGCCGTTAATAAACTTTAGTCCAGAGTATCGGTGCAATGTGATTTGTGCGTGTGTGGGTGGAACCTCGGCGTGTTGTTGGTAATTTGAGTTGTGTGTGTGAGGCGCGCATGGAGTAAAACATAAACGGCCACCGATGCTCGCGCGTCCGTGCAGCTGAGCCGCGCGAGTATCAGGGCGGGGCGCGCTAAACCTGCTCGCCGATGCTCGTGCGTGTTCACGCGACAACAATAGCATTAACCACTCTGAGGCGCGTGCGCAAATTCGAGCAGCCCTTTGGCATTAGACTTTGTGTGCAAGCGGATTAGGGTTTAACCACCCGAAGGCGCGCGCGCGCATATTCACACAACGGCCTTCGTATTAGTGGTGATGTACGTGGGCGTGTGCGGAGTAACCCCGTGTGGCGGTGAGCTAGCGCTGCAGCCATGTCCCTCAGAAAGAGTGCCAGCACGAGGGGGGTGATCACCCAGTCGGCGGGGGCCCGGCGGGAGCCGATCGACATGGTGGAGGAGGGAGTGGAGGAGGCGGACGTCGCGCCCCACCTGCCCATCGAGGGTGGTGGGGTAGACCTCGGCCTTCACAGGTTCCCCTAACTCCGTATTTCCCATAGGCCCCCTGTACTTTACCTACCGCGGCCTTTTCCAGGAACCTAACACCCGTGGTTGGCGAGGAATTTCTGTACCTTCTGTGGGAGCTGAGCCAGTGCAGAGGCGATCACTTCAGCCCTCTCAATAGGCATGTATTTGATCATGGAGCCCAGCGAGAACACAATGAGGCCGTGCTCACCCGAGCTTTGGGCAAACTCTTCAAAGTCCTGGTAACGCACACAGAGAGAAAACGTACAGTGACAATTGTTAAAGAGGGAAACCCAAACATGTTCTTCACGAGACACGGATTGTAGTAGCAGCTTCCGAGTCCAGGCTGTTCTATAACGCGGTAGTAGTTGCATTCCAGAATAACGCCGCGTTATGGAAAAGATCGCGGTACAATAAATAACATGGGGTAAAGCACAGTCCGCGATACCACGTGAGATGCATATGCAGGATAACATATAGAAGCATCCAGCAGTGTCCCGCTTTTTGTGATGATGCTAATACTGAGGCAGCCATATGACCGCTTTTTCCAACTCGTGCGACGTAGTTCTGTTCATTCAATTGCATTGTTTCCAGTTTGCATCTGCGTTAAAAAAAGTGTCCCTTCATATATTCATTGCATTGTATCCAGTTCATGTTATAAAAACACGTATTATAGGAGAACAGACTGTAATAGTGTATAATCTAGTGATTTTTTTTACCTCAGGTAATGGTTTTGCGGGCTTGCAGTGGAGCCCCCCGACAAAGATAAAGTTGGGAGGGAACGGACGTGGAAATTCGAGGTCCCAGTTGGTCCGGATGAGCCATAACTCGGCACCGCTCATCACTTGACATAGTGTAGTCCCTTCTCCTGTGAGAGAACACGTGGAGCTGTAAAAACCATTTGCCGGAGATCAAAGCACATCACATTAACTGCTACACTACCACTCCCCATAATGCACTTACGCACACACATAGCGATGCGCATGGACATATGTGAACACATGTGTAGTGACTAACTCGGAGACGATAAGACTTGGAGGCACTTCTTTATTTAGCGAGCACCATCGGGATTAACACACTTACTATTTAGTCCGTCTATTATCACTACATAGTTATAACAGTTTAACACGTAGGCTTTCACAACCAATATTATCCATAAGAGGTGTTTTGGGTTAGATCGCGTTAATATATAAATGTGTCGTTTAAACCCGCCACTACCCGACACAGCAAACTAGTAAGGGTTGGCACGTAAACAGAACATGCCAATTCATCACTAGCACAGCACACCGGTGTGTTGGAGAGCCGATCAACTGTTGTGATGCCCGTAAGGACTATGAAAATCAAATCAAAGATTTACTCGATGAAACGAGACCCAACCAGCACATTGGAACGTAAAACAACGGCTATCATTCCCAAGTCATCAATTCCCAAGGAAGAGCATTAACTGATAAAACCAAGGGCATCAAAACCACCAATACTTCATGGGCTACCAAAAATTCACAAACCTGACGTCCCATTAAGACCCATAGTTAGTACAATAGGCTCTGCCACGTACAAATTAGCACAATACATAACGAAACAAATACAGCACCTACATTAGTTGGACTTCTTCGTTCATCAAAAATGCTGAACATCTCTTAAATATAATGAAATATATTAAGTTTAACCCTAATAATATTCTCGTAAGTTTTGATGTGACTTCTCTGTTCATAAGGGTTCCAGTCAACGAGTCAAATTACTTGGAACTCTGGTAACGACCAACGGATAAGTCAAAGCTATCCCAAGACTAGCTGAATACTCTCTAAAAAACACCTACTTCTTGTGGAAAGGTGACTTATATAAACAAAAGGAAGGAGCAGTAATGAGCTCTCCTTTGTCTCCTGTGATAGCGAATTTGTACATGGAAGATTTTGAAACAAAAACAATAGCTTCAAGCACACTAAAACCCTCTGCTTGTTTTATGGATGACACATTGGTGGTCTGGCCACACGGCAAAGATACACTGAACGCATTTCTAAATTATCTTAACTCGCAAAACCCATCCATCCAGTTCACCATGGAAGTGGAAGCTGACAAAACTCTACTATTTCTGGATATTCTGCTCGGACGAGGTCGAAATGGTAAAATAACACACAGTGTTTACCGAAAGAAAACGCATACTGACGCCTATCTGAATGCAGATTCACACCATCACCCCTCACAGAAATCTGCTCTTATCATCAAGCTAAGAAAGTGTCAGATGGTGACAGTCTGAGAAGTGAAATTCAACATTCTAAAGAAGCGCTGCAAATGATCAGTTACAGTGATGCACAAATAAACAAGGCATTAAATGCCAAAGCCAAATCAAATAACACGAACATTGAAACTGCCCAAGTAATGAAAACGATCAAAATATCGTACATTGCGGGAGTAACTGATAAACTAGCCAGATGTTTGGAAAAACAAAATATCCGAGCCAGATTTGGCACGGTACATAAAAATACAGGAATTATTATCTAATACAAAATGTATTACCGAAGCTATCAACAGAAGGTGTGTACAGGATTAACTGTACATGTGGGAAATGTTATGTTGGGCAAAAAGGACGAATGATCAGCACGATACTAAAAGAACAGAGAAATATTAAATTCTCCCAAATACAACTGTCAGCAGTAGAGGAGCATGCGTGCCAACAAGGGCACTCAATTTAATTTGATAATGTTGAAGTTACGTGCAAAACTAGCTACTACTGGCCAAGACTAACTAGATAATCTATTGAAATGGAAATAAAATGAAAAACACTCTTTGGTTCTTTTGGTAAAGTCACGTAGGTAGAAAAAATAATAGATCACGACGTTTCGATCACCACACAAGCAATCGTCCTACGTGACTTTACCGAAAGAACCAAAGAGTATGGATTCCTGCATGTCACAAAAGCTTCAAATAAAAATTATTTTAACCATTCGAATAGCTACTGTCTTTGTGCTGCGTACATTATTTAAATGCATGACTAAATAGGGCATCATACTTCAAAAGGGATTACCATTGGCACGAGGAATTTTAATACACACAATAGACTGGAAGGACAACATTCAAAAGGCTCGCATAATGCACATGCATAATGTGACTAATTAATCCTCCCCCCCCCCCCCCCCACTTGCACAAGCGCGCAGAAGTGTGGTCACCACATCTACCCCTCTTTATAAGGAACGAAACAGTAAGACTTCTCCACAAACCTGGCTGTCTCCTAATGAAGCTAGTTGTAATTACTGGCAAAACGCCATACTCAGATTGTAAATGATGTGGCTTGGCTCTAAACACACCGGTGTGCTGTACTAGTGATGAATTGGCATGTTCTGTTTACGTGACAACCCTTACTAGTTGGCTGTGTCGGGTGGTGACGGGTTATAACGACACATTTATCTATTTACGCGATCTAACCCAAAAAACCTGTTATGTTAGCTATAACAGTTGGTAGGCTGTCTTACTAGTGGCGCCCCGAGATGGTAGAGACGGAGACGACGATGAGAAGAATGGTAAAGATAACAAGAAGAATGATGAAGATGACAAGAAGAATGGCGACGATGGACTTCAGCAACAGGGGCCCCTCTTATACTGTCAGCGTGGCCTCGCTCCACCCCAGCCACCCCCCTTTCTGGAACCTACTAGCGGGGACCTGGTGGGCCCCTTCTGTGACCTTTCCCCAAGATCCCCCTCTCGTGTATATCCTGGCCTGCTGATGTCAAGACTACCGTAAGCCACAGATTCCCTTTTCTGCCAGCAGCCAGCGCTATGCCACTACACATGTGTAGTGACATAGCGCCGACTGTTGTACAGTAGCTGCAACTGCAGGTGGCACTGAGCTTACACACCGTTGAGCATATACACGGGTGTGCTGGCAGGGCGGAAAACTAGGGCAAGGGTGACGGTTAACTTCGTGGGGAATCCCTGGTTCGAGAAGGTAGGCATGGCTAGGGCGGAGCCAAACCACACCGAGGGGGATCTATGCAGCGGAGAACGAAAGCTCCGGGCTGCTAGTTCTTGGATTGGACTCGTCTTGTCGTCGCTGTCGTTGTCGCCGCCCTCATCACTGCTGCCTTTGCCCGATCATTGCGTGGCCGGACAATAGTTGGCTGTCCCGGTCGATGCCACCGGTGCAATCTAGACAGGGTTGTGTCTGGGATGGGGCATGCGGCAGTGTGGTCGTGAGAGAGAGGGGGCCCGCGTGGTGGCGTGAACTCGACAACAATAAAAGGGGAGGACATTGCCTACTGCGACTACCTCATCTCCGACTGAGTGTGTGCGACGCACGCCACCCGCACGAACACACAAGCCTCGAGTGAGAAGGAAGAAGAAACACACGACACTACATATGCATGCACACATATATGAACGACTCTGGAACCAACAATGAACAAAGACAAAAATCCCACGTAGTCTTAACAGACTATTGGGGCAAGTGGTGTTAGCAAGTAGCACCTATGAATGGCGACACGTCACACGAGCGGGCAGGTGGCCAGCACCACGCCGGACCGCTTCTGTCTCCCTAAGTGGTGATGCTTACACACTGCACCAGGTACTCATTTGAGGATGAGTATACCTAGGGGAGGCCCAGGACTGGTTCAGATAATATAATCGTCACTGGTGTTGGCCGTGAGTGTGAATTGAACTCGGGTCACCAGGTTCGTAGCACAGTGTGCTGACTGCTAACCCTACCACTCCCGATCAACAATAAACAACAACATACACACGTTCAGAGACTTACCAAGAATCTCACTGTAGATGTTGTTCGACTCCTGCCCCATGTGCATCGCGACCATTTCAAAAATCCTGTACAGCAAAAAGTTCTGCACACGCTGCCAAAAGTTCATTTCGTCCGTCAGAGAGAACATGGGCACGGGCACGTAGGACGGAGGTGCGGGCATCGCTCCACAGAGGCGCTCGGCCATGTAGCCCGGAGTGAAGCGTAGCGAGTAGACGTAGGGGATGCCCAGCATGAGCGCCAGTACATCGCCGCACATGGCGAATGGGTCGGACAGGAGCACATGGAACTCGGAGTCCCGGAGACGCGATATCAGGTTCTTGTCTCGTACCATCGCTGTGCAGATTTCCCGGTTATCTGTTGGTGAGATTTGACGGAACAACGCGTGCGTTTGTTGACGGTATTTGTTGTATATAAGGACGTATGCATTAATTTTGAATTTCTTCTGCAACAGTGCCAGGTGGCTTCTGGAAAATAAGTTAATAGCTCAGTGGGCTTACCTGGTAATATACCAAATAATTTAGTTTTATTTGTATTTTTAAGTGATTTATTTGCCTTTCCTATACTTTGTGCTCTTGTTGTGTTTTAGTATTTTTTTTGTAACGTTATGATCCGCCCTGCTGGACATATGTGAAACGAGCTTCATAGATAATCGGATTCCTCCAGTATAAATACAGATGATGATTCTGAATTAGCAGTTTATTATTGAGTTGGGTATGGGGGGGGGGGGCACATGTTAGCAATCTATACACGCTCTTTGTTTTTTTCGGTAAAGTCACGTAGGTATAAAATAAATTAAATCACTACGTTTCAATTGCAACACAAGCAATCATCATCAGGTGGGAAAACCACAGCAAGAATATTTTTTTGCTGAAGTGTGAACATTTTTGCAGAGGTCCTTCGATGGGAAATTATCAGTCACCTCTTAATCTATAAGTATTTTTTTAACTAAATTGAAGATCAATTATCTTACCACAAGCTTCGCCTAGTACCAGATTAGTAGGCCTAAATGTTAAAACTTTCATTTGTTTACTCACCGAAGGTGTTTAATAACTTACCAATTTTACCGAGATCCATAAATTGCAGATTATGTCACCCCTTAATCTTTGAGTAATTTTGTTCAATGTAAATTTGAGGATTAATTATCTGTCATGTTATCTTGGTCCTAGCTGTTCATGAATGTTGCAGAGGTTAAGGTGCACTCCTGCAACTGGCGGCTCATGCCGCCACGAGAAGAAGCTCTAGAAAGCCTGACGAGATCTTCCTCAAATCACTGTGTTCTAGATTTGAAGCTTTCGTGACTGCAAGGATTCATACTCTTGGCGTATAGCACATAATATGCTGTCGGCCTTCATGGGGTAAACCAACAAGGTAACATGATTACACTCGACTTGGATATGAAGGAACAAGACATTATGACTCTTCAATAACAGCTCATAAGATCTGTAGCTATCACATGCAGTATTTTTTATAGAGCGTCATTCATGCGAATAGTAATGCCATAACGCAGTATACGTCTGAGGTGCTGCTCCCTGGGTCTACTTGAGCTGCTGCTCCTCGGGTCTGCCTGAGCTGCTGCTCCCCGGGCCTGCCTGAGCTGCTGCTCCTTGGGCCTGCTTGAGCGTCTACTCCCTGGGCCTGCCTGAGCTGCTGCTCCCTGCGTCTACCTAAGCTGCTGCTCCCTGGATCTGCCTGAGCTGCTACTCCCTAGCCTGCCTTAACTGCTGCTTCCTGGTTTGCTCAGAAACGCTCCTCGTCAGCAAGGAGCCGAAGCTTCTGCAGGAAGCCCTCGACCGTCTTGACCCGCTCCTTGAGGTTTTTACCCTTCACCTGCTTGATCAGGTTATTGCCCTGTTCGCGAATATTCTCCTTGAGAGAAAAAAGAGTGAAGTGTTAGGTCACATCCACACTAGCAGAGAGAAATAGCAACGCACAAAGGTGTGCTTACAAACAGCAATAACTTGAACGACTATTCAATTTCGTGACCTGGAGCTGACCGCCACCACAAACTCTCAAGCACATGGGCGAGAAGCAGTACATGTGCGACGAGTATGGCAATACATTTCTCGTGCTCGGCCTACCTGTACGTTTTCACTTGTGTGTTTAACTATTGTGGACCTTTGTTATTTTAAAGATGGCAGTTCTGCTGTGTATCCTACTGCTGTCCCTCCCGGCCATATCTAGTACCAAACTAAACTCCACCACTGGCAGCCGTCGTTATTTCTCGTCCATACTTGATGCTCTATTTGCCACTACACCTGCTAGTGAAATAGCTTATAGCCACTTCTACACTCCATAATTGTATCCTTTTAAACCCTATCTCTGTCCTATTACTTCACCAGCACTCCTTCCTAACTTCATTTTGCTTTTTAAAATGTCACCATCTGCAAGCTGCTGCTATTCGTCCAAGGTTCGCCGCACTTCATCCTTTCACAGAAAATATTTGTGCAAACTATTAACTCTACTTTTCTTATTTCTGGGAGGTATTGAGCTTCACCCTGGCCCAAATGTAAAGAACTCATTTAATTACATAGATTTTTCTGGCAGAAAAGGTGTTGGTATTTTCGACGTCAACATCAGAGGGCTTGTGATTAAATTAAGTCACCTAAAACTAAAAGTGGCAAATCTGGACCTGGACATTTTCTGCCTTACAGAAACATTTCTCACTCCGGCCGTCAATGACTTGTAGATTACGATTGACAACTACAACCTTTTTCGACTTGACCAAGGGTCTAAAGGAGGTGGAATTGCCATATATGTTCGTAGTGCTATTGCATGTTCACCAGCTCAATCCTTGTTTAAAAAAATATCACTCTCCCTAAAAATCTACAGATATTGGTAGTGTGCTGCTATAGACCACCTAGTGGTAAGGATGTTGAAGCTGGGAACGCACTGAGGGAGCTTCTTGGGGGCCTCCCTAAAGGTGAAATTATTTTAATGGGTGATCGGAATTGGAATTGGCTAAACCCGCCGGCCGTGGCCACATATTTTGCAGATTAATTTAACCTATTACAATTAATAAATGTCCTCACAAGACCCAACCTAAAAAATCCGGGACAGTCTTCTCTGCTTGACGTCCTATTGACTAATGCCTCTCACAACTTCCCACTTACTGGTGTTCTGGGTTATAACCTTAGTGATCACTCCTTCCTATTTGGGGTGAGATCGTTAGCCAAACCCAAAGCTCCCCCTAAATTGGTTGATAAGCACTCCATCAGACACTTCAGCATACAGGCATTTACTAATGATGTGCTTCACTCGGATATTGACAAGGTCTGTGATATCCCCAACCTGACTACGGCTTGGGAGACCTTCAGGTATACGTTTCTCCAAATTATCAACAAACATGCTCCGTCAGTTAGATTTAAAATTAAAGGCAACTGCCCACCATGGTTTGATCCTTTGATTACTAAGCTCATGAAAACTAAGGACAAGGCTTGGGCATATGCTCAGAGAAGTAATTTGGTCAAAGACTGGCTAGAATTGAGGATTTTAAGGAATAGATGTGTCAAAAAAATACGGCATGTAAAAAATGCTTACTTGTCCTCCACTCTCCGGGAATCACATGGCAATGCCAGGATCTTCTGGAAAACAGTCAAATGTATCGAAAGGGCACCTAACACAGATAATCTTTCCGTTGAGCTTAACCGAAATGAAAACTATTTTTCAGAGACCCAAAAAGTAGTCGACAATTTTAACCTTCATTTTTCTTAAGCTGGTGACCTTTTTTATCATTTATTGGGAGTCACCCCTGCTCATGCAATTTCCTACACACCTGTCCAAACATTAAACGAATTTAGTTTCCAGCCTATCCATGAAAGTAATGTTCTGAAACAACTTTCCTACCTCAAAGGGTCCTCCTCTACCGGAGCGGAGAGTATTCCCGTCTTTGCTCTGCTAACTCTTGGTCACCTAATTTACAAAACTATCGCCCATATTTTCAACCTGTCCATCAAAGAAGCGTCAGTACCTCTAGAATGGAAACATTCCTATGTTCGTCCACTTCACAAAGGGGGCCCTAAATATGATCCAAATAACTACCGACCTTTCTCAATTTTGTCCGCGTTGATGAATAAATAAAAAATGAACTACCAAATTAGCAGTTTGCTGTCCGACAACAATCTCTTACATCGAAACCAATCTGGGTTCCGAAAAAAATACAGCACCACATCTGCTGCATTAGACTCTAAATCACATTTACAGTAGCCTTGATAATAAGCAGTACTGCGCCAGTCTTTTTCTTGACTTGTCCAAAGCCTTTGATACAGTCGACCACAACACCCTGCTTAGTAAACTAAGTTGCCTCCGTCTCTCCAAACACGCAGTGGAATGGTTAAACAATTACCTCTCTTCTCGCACCCAAACTGTATTCATAGATGATTGGAGGTCAAAAAGAGTAAGGTCAAACAGTGTTAAGATAACAGAAGGGGTTCCACAGGGTTCCATCCTCGGCCACCTCTTGTTCTCGTTTTATGTCAATGACTTTGGCACTGACTGACCTGGATCATTCCAGAGTAAATCTTTTTGCAGATGACACGATACTGATTACTGCTGGCCGCTCTCCAGATGACGTGATTGCTAAGCTCTAGGGTGATTTCAGCAAACTACAATATTAGCTAGTTGCTCTTAAATTAGTCCTGAATATCTCCAAAACCAAGGTACTATGCTTCTCACCAGGAATAAGCAGGAAGTTATTTATCTCCCATTACATTCCTTAAATTTTTTAAAAATAGAACAAGTCAAGATCTATAAGTATCTTGTGGTCATCCTTGATTCAAAACTGAATGTACTGAAGAATCTTGACTCAATGTATCACTCGGACTTAAGATTTGCATTGAACTGCCCGTATAGGACCCACCACTGCGATCTCTATATTGGGTCAAACTTAAATTCTCTTAATGATCAACGGCTTGTGCATCAGATCTTATTTATTCACGATGTACTTACAAATAAATCAGCAGATTACCTGCTGGATCTCCTCACTGTTTCGAAGAACAAATGTAACCTAAGGTCTTCGCTCATTTACCAGGTTCACATTCCTTATTGCCGTACAAATACTGGAGGAAGGGCATTTGCTATTGATGCCCCCAGGGTCTGGAATGCTTTCGCCAATAAACTGCAACTTGGATCACTACCTGTGAGATCTTCACTCAAAACTGCTCTAGAAGAGGTATACACCCCTAGCTGCCACTGCTATTCAGTGGCCTAAAATCAAATGTATCGCTCCGGATGACTGCTGCAAAGTATGATCTTGAGTTTTGATAATAGTGTGCTGATCTTCAAAGGTGCATTGAAAAATGTTGATACTCCTACTGATACTGATGCTGTTATGGAGTGACTCATACTGCCAGCTATGGCTGCAAAGTTTGGTCGTACATGTTATGTATATCGTTTATTGTTAAATTTGAATCACAGTTCCTATGATCACTGTTACATTGTTTTTATAGATATATTTTGGTGATTTCGAAAACGTTTTGGTTTAGCCATATTAGTTTGTTGTAGTACAGAGTTCGACTGATAACTTTAATCTAAATGTCTTACGGTTGTTATTGTTTGACTTGCATCCCACTGGGATTTTTGCACACAGCGTTGATATACGGTGCTTTTTCTGGAAGACTTTGCTGTTTTTTCCTGGATGTTTTTGTTGCGCGTAGTCACTTTAAGATGTTTCTTGTTAATGTTTTTGTTTGTTGCGGTTCAAGAGCCGCATGGCTCACAGGGCGAAACCTAATAAATGAACTGAACTATTATCATATTTTAGCGTCCTCTGGTCTAACACTGTTTGAGACCAGGCTAAAAATAAAGCTGTCTCTGGTGTGGACCAATCAGTTTCAAGGACAATGCATATATTATCAGAGCATGTTTTTTGTTTGCATTCTGACCATAAGCATTGTGGTCAATGCAGACATGATTCCTTGTAAAAGGTTTCAGTTTGGTGTTTTAACATCTTAACACCTGTTTTGTTGCCAGAAAAAAGGGGAAAACCCTATTATCAATATACACATCCTTCAAACATGTAAAGTATCACGAAATATAATTTATATTGAAATATAATTTATATCAAAAAGAGACCAGATGGCTCAATGAGCCATTCTGTCTACAGGAAAGTAACCCATACTGATGCCTAACTAAAACTTGATTCCCACCACCATCCATCCCAGAATAATTCCCTCATGAAAACGCTACACCATAGAGCTCAATGTATCTCCGACCATGAACACCTAACCAGTTAACTCAAACACATACACCAAGCTCTCAAGGCGAATGGATATTTTGACTACACAATCAGCAAAGCCATCACCCCAACCGTGACGAAGGAGTCATCTGAGGATCCAATAAAAAACATCTTTTTGCCATACATAGCAGGGGTCACCAAAAGGATTTCTAAAATCATGTCCAAACACAAGATCCAGGTCCGATTTAACACAGTACATAAAATTCGTGATCTGATCCTATCTCTGAATGACATGATTCCTGACATGCAATATCCCAGCGTTTACAAACTCAGCTGTATCTGCGGTAAGTTACATTGTAAAACTAAGTGACATGTCTCGGATCGTGTTCGTGAGCATAAGGAAGATTTGAACACAGTAAGATCATTACTTCTGCCTTGGCTGATCATTATTTTAATGCGGCTGGCTCACACGAAATTGATTTCTCTAAGATGGTAGTTTTTGCAAGCTAACTAGCTATCAACAAAGATTCGTTCATAAAGCCATCCATATATACAGACACAATCTCAACCGAGAAGATGGATATAAACTCAGCAATCATTGGAAAGATGTCATCAACCACTTTGGGGCATGACTTGATTTGTGTTTTATTGTCAAGGGAGCACAGGTCAAGTCATTACTTGATTTGTGTCGTTTTCTTGCACATATGCCCTGCCCACTTCGTTCTGACACTGAGACGTTTTGTGGCACTGCATGTTCCGTGCTTCACATTGGTGCTCTCTGATCCCAGGGCACATATTCCCCACGCACTAAATTGCACCGCCGAAGCGCTTGTGCCACGCCCATTTTTTAAACCTTTATAAACGGTTACCTTCGGTGACCTTCCCACTCTTTCCTCCTGAAGACGATCGCTTGTGTTGTGATCGAAACGTCGTGGTTTTCATTTTTTTTTATTTTATTACCGAAAGAACCAAGAATAAGTCTACATTATAGACTGTCAGTACGCTCACTCAGGTTAAGAACCAGGCTGCAGTCTACATTATAGATTGCCAATACTCTCACTCAGTTTAATAATCATTGCTACAGTCTATATTATAGAATGCCAATACCCTCACCAAGATTTAAAACCAGGCAAGTCTACATTATAGACTGCCAGTACACTCACCGAGGTTAAGAACCAGGTTACAGTCTACGTTATAGACTGTCAGTACACTCACCGAGGTTAAGAACCAGACTACAGTCTACATTATAGACTGCCAGTACACTCACCCAACTTAATAACCAGGCTACGGTCTACATTATAGACTGCCAGTACACTCAATCTGATTAAGAACCAGTCTACATGAGTGGTGTTTTGTTATTTATTATTTCTACTTTTATTTTATTTTAATTATTTTATTTCACTTATTTGTATTATTCCTTTTTCTATCTATGTGACTTTACCGAAATAAACCATGAATATTCATATTGAAAGTCAAAATATAAAAGTATGCTGGAACAATGCAGTGGGAAACAATCATTTTTTGCATGTTATTACCAAATGTAGCATTTTAGTCAGCCGTTGTGATATTTGAACAAATTCAACTTTGATTCATGATTTGGTTTGTATATTCATAAACTTGATCTTCGTTCAATAAATGTGACCAGGAGCTGGTGTAGAAACATTACAAAAAGGTGGCTGGGGAGTTATTACAAAAATGGGAATATTTTTTATTTATTTAACAGAACATATTGGTTGCATCAAAAACGATATTAATATGCTAACACTATATATATATCAATAGAATATCAAGGTGGGTCCACCACTGATTGAGGCTTATTATGAATCATAACTTCCAAAACGTTTTCCCGCACTTCCGATTAGCATGGTTGGCTATATATGGTGCGAAAGAAGTTCAACATACATACAATATATTTCAATGAGATTTAACTTGAAATGTTTTGATCGCCTCTTGCCTGGGTGTAAGCCGTCCATCTCCATATTATGAACCCTTAAACCGTACAACTATATGTCTAAGTCCTGCATATACTACAAATTCCACTACTCCATACGTACTATCAACTCCCCTTTGAAATTGAAAGGATTGCTAATCTTTTAATATTTGGAGTTGTTTCCCCTTTCCTTCTCACCTCGCTGATACCAACTATATCCCAGCTTATTCATCCCAATAATAAATAATAATAGTTTACATTTGTAATGTGGATTTCATCCGTAGATCCCAATGCGACATCAATGGAAAGCAGGAAATAAACTGAACCTGCAGGGTAAGACCAAGTTTAAATAGGTGAGTTTTCACAACAGTTTTAATATACTGTATATTACGACTCGGATTGTCTTATGGGCAAAGACAAAGCGTTCTAAAGCTTGGCAGCTGCACTGGAAAAATCCAGATCAAAGAAATAGATACGCGTATATAATAAGGAAGTTAAAAGGCCTTCAATAACAGATGCGTCTTAAGGCGGGATTTGAATTAGCTGACTCAGGATGAACCGACTATCTGGTGGAAGCAGGCCCGGAGGGACGCTGCCTGGGATGCAGAGATGGAAAAGATCGTGTATATACAAAGGAGTGCCACCATTGAGAGCTTCGTAGGTGAGGAGGATCTTGAACTCCACCCAAAAACCCGACTGGCAGGCAGTGAGGAGACACGAGCAAGGGAGCAGTATGTATGTATGTTTGTTGAACTTCTTTCGCACCCCAGTTAGCCAACCGTTTAATGTACGGCTGATAATGCATTCAGTAACAGGTGTACACAGGTGATAATACTGGCTGCCGCATTCCACACGTCCTGCAGCTGATGCAACAGCTGAACAGGAATAACAGAAAACAAAGGCGTTGCTGATGTCGATGCGAGAGAAGATAAAAGGCGTGAATCAGCTTATGTTAATCCAACACATAGAGAGAGGATGGGGCGCAACTTGGCTATATACTTACGAGGTTAAAGAAATCAGCCTCAGTGGCATTGTGAATGTGCGCTTCCAAATTGTATTGAGGGATTATGGATAACATCAAGACTGTGGAATGCCTGAGCAGCACCAGCGTTGTGGCCATTGATCATCACGCTCACAGAACTAACCTGAGACCATTGGTGTGCGGAACCAACAACCCCAACATCAGCATCATCATTATCACAATCCATGGGGCAGAAAGCCCAGAGTAGATGTCTACTGCACATTTCGTCATTTGTTTCCACTTTCCTCTCTGTGAGATTTATTCTAATATGCTCAAGTAGTGCCACATCTTTATGGCACCAATCCCTTGTGTCGTCGTCAAGCCATTATCTGTTAAAGTCTTCCTCTCTTTCTGGTTACTTGCATTTTTACGAACAGCACACTTTTAATTTTGCGGTTGTTATCCACCCTACATACGTGTCCAAATAGTGCTAGGTTCCTTCTCAACATTTCCTGCATCATCAGGGTTTCTTCTGTGTGCAACCTTTTTCCTACTTGTACGTTGGTTACTGTTTTGGTCCGGCTTAGATTCAACTTCAGTCTAATGTATGTGTAGTGGATTCAACTGAGTCGCAGACGTACTCCTTGGAGGCAACACATTTATTGATACCAACACAAAGGGGTAACTGCCCCTTTACCAGAAAACAACCTATGATGGTGAACCACCAGGCTAAGTACACTAATTACACTGGGAGTAGCTACAACAGACAGGACCCCGGCTTGGGTCCAGGTCCACGTGTTGGTGACTCTTCTCAGAAATCGAACGTAGAACGTAGATCTTCAGGATAACACAGCAACTCTGAACCCCGGCCCCTCTGGGGACCCGGTTTATATGCTCCCTGGTCGTGGCTGGCTCCGCCTTTGGCCACGACCACCTTCTCGAATCCTCTAGCAGGATCTGGACCCCGACACGTGACCACCCTTAGCCCCCACTTGGGGCCCCTTTGTAGATCTTACCTGTCACGTGCCTTCTAGGGTCAACCAGAGTGCCATGGCCTACATGAACCCTGTTCATGGCCGGCATTCTCACACCTCCCTCCTATAGGGGACAGCACTGCATGCCGAGCGTGGTGCCACTCAGCGCTCTCTATCAGCACTCACTGAGCTCCTCTAAGGCTGGTACTACACCCACATATACGGGGTATCTGCGATGTAATTATATCGCATGCCATGCCTCGCTATATCCGGCATTACCCAGTGACATCCATGATGTCGCTACTTCCGCGATGTCCGCGATGTAAGTACATAGCGCGCTGTGCCTCTCTTGGGCCGGCACCACAGAGTGACGTCCGCGATGTCACTACATATGTATCCGTGTTGAACTTATTCCAAACCGACATACCCAACCGTGCTAATCGGAGGTGCGGGGGAAGGACAATCAACTAAACACCAGGAACGACTCGAGGCACACACATTGAGGGGGGATTTGGAATCAATATATATTGGAGTGAGCATAACAGTGGAAACTAAGCATGAGTTGGCTTACATGCCCAAATGGAGTCAAGTATATCCACAACAAAAGTGGGCCAAGGACTGATCCATGGAGAACGGCAAATAAATCTGAAAACGTGTCTGAATTTCACCCTCTCCAGGTTGATAAACGGATTTCGATCAGAAAGGTAAGAGGTGTCACAGGGGGCGCTCAGGTTTATAAGGACAAAAATGCTATGCAAGTTTGCATCATTGAACTAAACTAAAAACGAAACAATTTTTTTTTTTTATTTTACCAGATAAAGTTCACTGATCTAGAAAACTCTTTTTCAGAAGCGACCTGACCACAAAAATAGCTCTACGAAGTGTCTTGTCGGGCGGAAAGGTATAGCAGCCAAATACTCCAAACAGGCGTTGATTCTAAATGTGAAGGGAAGAACCTTAGGACCCGGAGGAAAATCTACACGATCACGGAGAGAACATACAAACTCCAAATGTACAGGCGTCAGCGATGCAATCGAACCCACAACCTCCTCCATACCAGGCGATGCATACCTGCATTCCATCTCGCCACCGTGTCTGTGCACTCGAGGACCTTGGAGAGATATGGGATGTTTGATATGGGACATATGTACTTTTAATCATAGATTGAAAACTCATTAATTTAGAGCTGCTTTTTGTGTTTAGTTTGTTGTACTTCCCCTGCACCTCCGATTGATTAGCACGGTTGGCTATGTACGGTGCGAAAGAAGTTCAAAATATGGACGGAAAATACGGAAGCTTCTTAAGCAACATCAAGTGAATTTTATTTTATTTACATATATGGTGCCTTTCTGGCACAAATCCGCCATTAAAAGCACCATCATCACATTAACACTTAAACTCAATGTAAAATTATAAAGATACTAAACAATGAGAAAGAAAATTTATTGACAAAATATCTACTGTTGTTTGAAATAAAAAAAGCATGTGATTGAGAGTTAGTTGTGTCTAAGTGCAAAGAGATGTGTTTTTAGTTGTGACTTGAATATCGGAATGTTGGAGTCGGGTGTGCAGATTGCTTTGGGGAGATTGATTCAAAGGTGTGGTGCACCAAATGTGAAAGATCTGTCCAACCACATGGTTTGTTTGTTTGGTTGTTGGTGGTCGGGTTAATGTGAGGAGTAAAACGGTAGCGAGATGTTACCTACCTCCCCTAATATACAGGATGTTGTTGGTTTGATCCGAACCCTCACGCCTTTTGTATAATTGGAGTTTGCGGTGTTTCTCTCCCCATAGTCGCATGTATTTTTATTCGAGTCCGAGTTTTCCCTCTGCATTTAGAAACATGCGTTTAGTGTATTCGGCTGCTATAATTTGAACGTGATAAGCCATCTCGTTGAGCTATCACTTGTGGCCAGATTGCTGCAAAAAAGAGCCGTATAGCTCAGTGGGCCTTACCTGGTAAAATAAAAAATAGTTTAAATAAAGATAGTTTATATTATTTGATAGTTTCCTTACCTTTCATGTTCTCCTGAACCTCTGCATTGTGTCTCCAGTAGACCTCCCAGTAAGAGAGTTTTGTACTCTCAAAAATCCAGAATTGGAAGAATTTGTCCATCTTCACCTCCTGCTCCTCCTTGGTGAAGTTGACCTTCAGGAGTTCGTGGTTCACGCGTCCCAGCGTCCGCGTGTCCATGAACATCGCCCCGGTGGGGATGATAACGGTAACCTGGTGTCCTCTCTCGACGAGCCTGGTGCAACGGTAAACGGTGCAAGCCCTGCAGTCACTCCATTCTTGACGGAACGGGGCCTCTACAAGAGGACTCATTTTTGGTGATGATGCATTTGGAAGTGGTGCACAAGCACAAATAGCAACAATTCCAACACATTCGTCAATAGCACTGTGTGGCTTTAAATGGCACGAAACAATATATGTAAATGGCGACATTTCAAGAAATGTCCCTTATTCGTAGCACGTAAATAAACCAGAGAAGTAGAGTGGATAATACAAGTTGGAGACTGCACTTTACACAATGGGTCTTGATGAAAATCGAATTTTAAAAAAGTATATCTGATGACCAGTTTTTCTTTAAATGGGAATATGAAAAGTTACATAATAGAGGGAGTTCTAGACACCCCTGTGGAAGATATTTGGCCTACTATTCCAGGTTTGGGCACTCTTTACCCCAATCATGACACTGTGGTGTACCCAATTACACTGCTGGATGGACAGGCAGTAGGAGGGGCGGGGGGAAGGGGGTAGGGGTGCAAAAGGGGAGGGGGAATTTTAATATATTTTCCTTGTTTCAACTCCCATTAACTTGAGGTCGAACTTATACCCAGCGATCGTCACGCACTAACTGGCAGGCTAATGCCCCAGGTCACTCTTGCACATTGCTCATCCTGGTTTTTTGAGTTCTCACAGCTGTTTAAACGAGATACAGTTAAACTTAGAATTCACGACACTTATACATTTGCTTGAATGGCTGCCTGGATTGAAATCCACGTTTCATGAATGTGGGGTTCATTACTATGACCCTTGTGGCACATGACTGCCTCAACTAATTTAAATATGGGCACGTCCACGTACTTTTAAATCTCGATTGAAAATAATTTCTTTAGAACTGCTATTTGTGTTTAGATATGTTGTCCTTCCCCTGTACTTTTGATTAGCATGGTTGGCTACGTAAGGTGTGAAACATGTTCAACATACATGCATATTTATCTCAGCAAGAATTGATTGTCTTTTGGTTTTTTATGTATGTTGAACTTCTTTCACACCATACATAGTCAACCGTGCCAATCAGAGGTGCGTTTGTTCTCCTTGTTTATACGTTCATACATGTGCTGGGTTCCTTCTGCCCTTTTGCATAACATCGAGCATTCCGTAAAAATATATAAGAACTATGGATAGTGATTTTTAAAAAATGTATACCAATATTGCGCAAATTAGAATGGGGGCATTTATTACGATTAGAGATGGATCACAGAATAAAGAGAATCATACACACCATATTTACTGTTAAAAACATAATGGATTGGGCAGGGCACATCAGAAGGGATGATGGGTGGTGTTAAATCAGAATCAATTTATTTATTTCAACTAGAGGAATCCGATGAGTTATAAAGCTCTTTTTCACAGATGTTCAGTAGGGGTGGGCGAGAACGTTACAACAACGAACACAATATAGAAACACGATAGGAGTGCAAAGTATAGGAAAGGTAAGCAAATCACTTAATTATATATATAAATAAACTAAACTATTTTATTTTACTAGGTAAAGCCCGCCAAGATATTAACCGTTTTTCAGCGACCTGGCCTCAAATGATAGCAGCCACTTAATATAAATAAAATCAACGCATGTTTCTAAAAGTTGAGGGAAAAAACCGGAGGACCCGGAGAAAAAATCAACGTGACCACGGCGAGAACATACAAACTTTCAAATATACAGACGTCAGGGTCAGGATTGACCCTCCGACATCCGTCTAACCATGTGAGGAAGACAACTCCATGGCACCGCAGCACCCTTTAATTAAAGAACATATATTAAGACAAAGAGACGGAGTGGAATCCCATAGGAGAGAACTCGCCGTGGGAATTAAGTGATGACATCAGGTAAGGATAAGGTAGCGAGCTGGATTGTGCCATGGTGAGACTGTGAAGGATGGCGATCGCGTATAGAAGCCTTCATCCAGTAGGGTATAATTAGATGGTGATGATGCTGATAATGATGGCATTATGACGACTGTCTCTTGCATACTCATCCATGATGGATTTGATGTTGATCCAATGGCTGGCATCGGCTGGCCACACCAAAACATTGCCACCACGTGCCACTTGGGACAGCCCAGCGACGAGACAGAGGGAAGTCCAGTGAAGCAGCATTTCCTGGGTACATAGAAGGCACGCTTTGGCAACAAAAAGAAATGCAGCCATTTTATACAGATAATATGAAAGATCGCTTTAACACATAGGCTTTCGCGACCAATGTTATCTATAATAACGTTTTTTGGGGTTAGTTTGCGTAAGTATAAATGTGTTGTTGAATCTGTCGGATGCAATCACGAAGCAAAACGTCGAAAAACATTTGTAAAAATGTTTTAGATGTTCAAACACAAAATAGACATACCTATTGCAAAGCATCATCAAATCTGCATTAACCACACATGCCTGTGGTAAATCGTGCAAACAAACATGCTTTCCATAATAAAAGGGGTTGTTTTGGGTTAGAGCCCGTAAATCTAAATAATAATTTACATGTATTTGTAAGGCGCCTTCCACTAATGTCTCAAGGGGCCTTGTAAGAATAAGGTTAAGGAAAGGCCACGAGAAGAGAGCTGAATATAATATATTGATTTAAGAAAATGTGTTTGTAGGCGCGACTTAAACGTTTCCACATTGTCGGTTAAACGAATTTCCAATGGTAGGGAATTCCACGACCCAGACGCAACCACGAAAAATGCCCACTCACACCAGCAATGCAGCAGGAATCGAGGTACGCAGATCTTAACGACCTTGTGAATATATGGTAGTGCCAGCTCATGCAAGGCTTTAAAAACGAGTAGAGAAGGCTCTTAAACTATACTCACTTCAAGACCGGTAGCCAGTGTAATGATAAGAGAACTGGAGAAATGTGGTCACGTAATGGGGTTTGGGTGAGCACCCTAGATGTCTCATTCTGAATAATTTGTCTTCTACCAAGGACCTATTTTAAATACGAACCAGCAAAGCATTGCAGTAATCAATTCACAAGAGGACAAGTGCATGGACCAACCTCTTACATTCAACCGGTCCAACATCAATGGAGACTAGGCTCTAAGAAAAGCTGTCTCGGGTGTGGACCAATCAACTTCAAGGACAGTGCATATTATTATCATTATCAGAGTTGTTTCTTTTTGTTTGCATTTTGACTGCTTGTGTTGTGGTTATTGCAAACATGATGCCTTGTATAAAGGTGTCAGTTTTGTACCAGTTTAAAGGGTAAAAACCTACTACTACGGTGTAATGATGTTGCGCAGCCGAGAAATGTTTCTGAGGTGAAAAAACGATGTTTTCACAACCTTATTAACATGAGCTTGGAAGGAAAGGAACGCTTTAAATATCACCCCAAGATGATTAATCTCATGCTTCGGACAGACGTTCTGACCATCAATAACTAGGCTGAAAAATGCCAGTTTTTGCGACTGTTGGGGAGAGCCGACTAAGAGGAGTTCAGTCTTATTTCCATTTAGCTGGAGAAAATTGTTCTGCATCCATGATTTTACAGTTGTTAAAGACGATGAAAGCAAATATATTGATGATGCAGAATCTGGTGTCAGCTGGAGGTAAATATGGGTGTCATCTGCATAGCAGTTGCAGCATAACGCAGGACATCGCAACATTGCTCCAAACGGGGCCATGTAAATGCTAAACAAAAGGTGACCAAGCACCGATCCGTAAGGTCCCCAGATTGTACTGAACTGACCGAGGAATTAAAGCCGCCCATATCGACATACTGCTCGCGGCTTTGCAGGTAAGAGCAGAATCACTCCAGAGCAGAATCTGTTACCCTCATAATATTTAAAGCCATTCAATTAAAATGTCATGGTCGATTGTATCGAATGCTGCGCTGAGGTCTAGAAGAACCAGAGCACTTGGTGTACCGTGGCCTGCAGTGACTAGCAGTTAATTTACCACCCTAACCAGAGCGGTATCTGTGTTGGGTTGTGCTCTAAACCTCGATTTAAATGGGTCGAGCATTTCATTTAAAGACAAATGCTGCCAGAGCCGATTTGCCGATTTGCCACCGCATGTTCAAGGATCTTAGAAATGAAAGGAAGACTGGAAATGGGCCGGTAATTAATAAAGCACTCCAGATCTAGGCCTGGCTTTTTAAGCAGAGGAGTGCCAGCGGCCACCTTATAGGCGGAATGAACAACACCTGTTTTAAGAGATCTGTTGGATAGATCCAGTGCAAATGGTTCCAATGGCCCAACATTTTCTTTGAAGATCTTAGTAGGAAAGGGGTCTAGTGGACAACATGTAGGGCGGGAATTGGCAATCAGGGAAGAAAGTTCAGTGGGAGTCTAGTGGTGTACCATTGAATTGAGGCTGGAAATCCGGAGAAAGAGAGTTAGCTGGAGATGAATTCAGTAGTGAGCGAATTGTAGGTATTTTAATATTGATTTGAAGCTTTCGTGACTGCAGGAATCCATATTGTTTGGTACTTTCGGTAAAGTCACGTAGGTAGAAAAAATAATAGATCACGATTTTTCGATCGCCACACAAGCAATCGTCTTCAGGTGGCAGAGAGCGGTCACCTTATAGGCGATTGCTTGTGTGGCGATCGAAACGTCGTGATATATTATTTTTCTTCCTACGTGACTTTACCGAAAGAACCAAAGAGTATGTAGTTATTTTATCGATGAATAAAATTGACAAAACTCGAACCAGTCAGTGGAAGCTGAAAAATTGCAACAGGGGATTGGCTTGAGTAGTTGAATGATGGTTGCAAAAAGAGTCCTAGCTTTATTTCTGCTGGCTGCAATAACGCTGGCGATATATTCTGATTTAACCCTCTTAGTAGCCTCTTTATAAGTACACAGTGAATGTTTAAATATAAGACGATGAATGGTGATGCTTGATTTCCTCCAAATAGGTTCAGATTGACGAGTGTTGGTTTTAAGGGCCCGTAGCTCTGATGAATACCAATGGGACGGGTGGTTGGCTGAAATTAACTGGGACCTAAGTGGAGCCATGGAATCGTGAGAGTGAATTGTTATACTGATGCGCAGGCTCATCAATTCGGAGTATACTGGGCTCTGATAAAACCGAGTTAGATAAAACATCAAGGCCACCACCACGACCATTTCATTTCAAACAAAATAATCCAGGTGGCGCAGCGTCAACAATTGCAACATGGTTAGAAGGCCGGTGCGAGGTTTCGACTCGACACATGAGATCAATAGACCTGTCAGTAATTAGATCATTAACAAACAATGCCTTGCTACTCAGCGATCGTACATTAAGGAGCGCCAACCGAACAAGACCCTTAACAGATCGATCAAATTATTTGGTTCTTTCGGTAAAGTCACGTAGATAGAAGAAAATTAATAAAAGAAAGTGATATTCTCAGGTTTTTTCGGTAAAGTCACGTAGGTAAAAACATTAAAATTAATGAAAGTAAAATAAAACAAAACAAAATAAAATTATTTTATTTTATTTTACTTTCATTAATTTTAATGTTTTTACCTACGTGACTTTACCGAAAAAACCTGAGAATATGAATCATTGCAGTCACGAAAGCTTCAAATCTAAAAAGAAAGTGAATATAAATAATGAATAATAAAATGAAAAGAAAAAAGAAAAAAACACTAATGTAGACGGTATCCTGGTTATTAAGTTTGGTGAGTGTACTGGCAGTTTATAATGTAGACTGTAGCAATGGTTATTAAGCTTAATAAGCTTAGACTGTAGCAATGGTTATTAGCAATGGTTATTAAGCTTAATAAGCTTCATAACTATTGCTACAGTCTACATTATAGACTGCCAGTACACTCACCAAACTTAATAACCAAGCTACAGTCTACATTATAGACTGCCAGTACACTCACCAAACTTAATAACCAGGCTACAGTCTACATTATAGACTGCCAGTACACTCACCAAACTTAATAACCAGGCTACAGTCTACATTATAGACTGCCAGTACACTCACTCCGATTAAGAACCAGGCTACAGTCTACATTAGTGTTGTTTTGTTTTTGTCTTTTTATTATTATTATTTTATTCACTTTATTTTAAGTATTATTTTTCTATCTACGTGACTTTCCCGAAAGAGCCAAAGAATATGAATTCCTGCAGTCACGAAAGGTTTAAGTCAGATCGATCAGAGGCAGGATTTTTGCGTCCTCTGCCACCTTTGCATCGACGAGTAAGACAGCGTTGTAGACTTCGTTCCCCTAAGAAGCCGAGTGAACAGAGTTCAGCGTGCGATGCTAAGTGCAATCGGAATAACGGAAACCGATCAGAAAATCACGTGAAAGACATGTGTACCTGGATGGAACAGGATTTGGATGAATACCAGTTTTTCAGTTTCATTTATTTTCAGTTGCAGTTTCATTTATTTGGTATAGCCCTGTGAGCCATTCGGCTCTTGAATCGGGTGCAACCGCAACGAACAAAAACATGAACAAGAAACATCTTAAAGTGACTACGCGCAAACAGAATAATCCAGGAAAAATTAACCCGTAAAAACAACGTTTTTCACTATAAATCCTTTATATGCGTGGCATCGGTTTTATTTTATTATTCATTTCTGTTTTTCTTGAGTAAGAGTTTCATTTTTATCACATTGGTATTTTAAATTAAATTTGAAATGTATTTTTTCCTAAAAAGTGTAACATTTTGGAGAAAAAAATTTCACGAAAATAAATTGTCACGCACAACGAGTCTGTGTGCAAAATGTCAGCTCGATTGGATCACGGGAAGTGGGTTAAAAACGACCGAGAGATTTGCACGGTCGTAAGCGCGCAAGCAAGCAAGCAAGTGAACTTAATATAAAGGATTTAAAAAACAGCAAAGTCCGATCAAGGGGAGCACCACAGGAACAAGTCCTGCCTTTGCCACTGGTAGTTCCATGCCCGACTGCTTCCCCAACGGTGGGCAGTACAATTAGAAACAAATACAGCGCAAGCAGCGTCTCCTGCAGCGTCGGGCCGTATGATAGTGGGTGGTGCCGAGCAAATAGGCCACAGGAGTAATGGCCAATACTAAGGGGCCGTCCATAAATAACGTCACGCGATTTTGGACGATTTTTGACCCCCCCCCCCCCTCTTAGTCACGCGGCGACACAAAAAGTCAGACCCCCCCCCCCTTCAAATATGACGTCACAAAGCTCTGCCCCCCCCCCAAAAAAAATAAACATGCTTCAAATCGCTTTAAACTATTGTCATTGTAGTGCGTATTTAATGTGGCGCTGCACTCTGATGTTGTAGGAGAAAACATTTATTAAGAAGTCTATTTAATTAAGTAGAACGTCTTGTGTATATTTATTTAAAGTTGCGCATTTTGATGTGACGCCACATTTCTCACCCCCCCCCCCGTCGTCACACATCGTCACAAATGTCTGACCCCCCCCCCCCTAGGTGCGTGACGTCATTTATAGACGGCCCCTAAGTGGGGGGGGGGGAAGGTGAGCAGGCCGTGCCGTGCTCCCACTCGCAGGTGGCGCTGAGCACGGGGCCAGCCTCGCCGAGTTTCCACTGGCTTACTCTTTGGTTATTTCGGTAAAGTCACGTTGGTATAAAATAAAATAAATTAAATCACGACGTTTCGGGCGCAACACAAGCGTCCGTCATCAGGTGGGACAACCACAGCAATAAACAATTGCTGAAGTTTCGATTTAAAGCTTTCGTGACTGCAGGGATTCATCTTCTTGGTTCTTTCGGTAAAGTCACGTAGAATGGAAATAATAAAATAATAAAAATAAAACATAATAAAATAATTCTCACGAGGTTTCGGCCACAACGCAAGCAGCCGTCCTCAGGTGAAGAACAGGTCTGTCGGAAAAACAGCGTCTGAAGTCTTTCCGACAGACCTGTTCCTCACCTGAGGACGGCTGCTTGCGTTGTGGCCGAAACGTCGTGAGAATTATTTTATTATGTTTTATTTTTATTATTTTATTATTTCCCTTCTATGTGACTTTACCGAAAGAACCAAGAAGAAAATTGCTGAAGTGTTGCGCCCGAAACGTCGTGATTTAATTTATTTTATTTTAAACCTACGTGACTTTACCGAAAGAACCAAAGAGTATGGATCCCTGCAGTCACGAAAACTTCAAATCGAGACTTCCACTGCCTTGTTGGTGCTGAGCCGGGTACGAGACGCGCCAAACGCCCACACTCGCTGGTGTTGCTAAGAGCCGGCCGAGCAGTGGAGCCCAAACAGTGCAGCTGAGCAAGGGGGGCGAGCAACACCAAGGCCCCCCCCCCCCCACTTGCTGGTGGTGTTTAGTGGGGGACGACCCGCGTCCAACTCCCGCTCGCTGATGTATGCTTGGCGGAGGGCGACGAAACGCGCTTAGCTGCACTGTTTGCAGGGCCACTGGAGGGAGGCACGAACTGCGTCCACAGCGACAGCAGTGATGCAGTCGGCAGGATCGGGCGTGCCGTGCTCACGCTGGCGGCGGTGATGGGGCACAGCAGGCAATGCCGCGCTCACGCTGGCGCTGGAGACAGCAACTTCGATGGTGGGGCACAGCACACTTGTGGCACTTGCAACGGTCGCAATAGCAGGGACCACCTCGGTAGCGTGGCACAGCAAAACTGGACCGGTAGTAGAGCACAGCAGGCGACCCCCCCTCCCCCTGCGCTCACGACCGGCACGAGCAGGCGCGCCGATATTAGCGGCGGTAAGCACAAAATAAAAAAAAACGACGTAAGATGTGGAATAAAGAAACAGAGCGGGAGTCGAAGAAGAGCGTGAAGAGTTTGGAGAGGAAAAGGCGATGGAGAGGAGAAGAAGATAGAGGGATACTCGAACCACAAAGCCAGCTCAGGTAAGGACAGGAGACACGGCCAGTCAGGAGGGGTTTGTCACGTTCACAAAAAGTGCCAATTAGTTACTAGTTCAGCACTAACCGGTGTGTTAGAAAGTACACCCACAAGAGAGAGAGCTCTGGAAAGCCCCTTCTATTTGGTATGTTTTGCCTACTCTTCCACGTTGGCTCAGACGTCTTAGAAAGTAGTGGGAGTTTAGCCACGATTTCCCCAACCCACCACACGCTGCATACTGAGGTGAACAGAGGTGGGGGCATGTAAGAAGAATAATAACAATCCTTATTATTTATATTGTTTTTATTTTACCAAGTAAGGCCCACTGAGCTATGTAGCTTTTTTTCAGAAGCCACCTGGCCATCACAAATGATGGCTCAACGAAGTGGGCTTATCATCAAGTGGGAATTTACAGCAGCAGCCAAATACTCTGATCGCGTGATGTTTGATTCTAAATGTGGAGGGAAAACCCCGAGGACCAGTAGAAAAATCCCACGCGATCACGGAGAGAGAGAGAACACGCAGACTCCAAATATACAGCAGGCGTCATGATGGGGATTGAACTACCAGGGGAGGGAGTTCACATCTCAGAATCTAATTTGTTTTAATCAAAATCTTTATTTAGACCAGAGGAATCCGATGAGCTATGAAGATTTTCTTTGGCACAGGCGTCCAGAAACTCATGCCAGCAGCAGACGCCAAATCCACCCAAAACAACTGTCAGCAGCAGCAGAACACGCGTGCCAAGCCATTATCAAAATCAATTGATTTTGATAATGTTGAAGTTCTGTGCAAAACTAGCTACGACTGGCCAAGACTAATTATAGAATCTATCGAAATTTAAAGAATTAAAAATAACTTTAACCGAAAAGATAGCTACCGCCTTAGTGCTGCGTGGAAGCGAATCATCAAATAATACATTATTTAAATGTCTTAATTTGAAGCTTTCGTGACTGCAGGAATTCATACTCTTTGGTAATTTCGGTAAAGTCACGTAGGTAGAAACAATAATAGATCACGACGTTTCGATCGCAACGCAAGCAATCGTCATCATGCGATTGCTTGTTTTTTTTCCGCCTGATGACGATTGTTTGCGTTGCGATCGAAACGTGATATATTAGTTTTTTTTACAGAGGTGACTTTACCGAAAGAACCAAAGAGTATGATTTAAATGCATACCTACAAAGGGCAGCATACTTCAATAGGGTTTACCGGTTTACCGTTGGTACGGCTATTTTAATACACACAATAGAAAGGAAGGACAAGTTCAAAGGGCTCGCATAATGCATCATGGTCGTTGCCTCAGTAACCCCCGCCACCCCCACGTGGCGCAAGAGCGCAGAAGCGTGGTCACCACATCTACGCCTCTAAGTAAGGAACGAAACAGTTAGACTCCTCCACAAATCTGGCTGTCGCCTGATCAAGCTAGTTGTAATTACTGGCGAAACGTCGTACTCAGATTGTAAATGTTGTGGCTTGGCACTCCAACACACCGATGTGCTGTACGAGTGACGAATTGGCATGTTCTGTTTAACTGACAACCCTTACTAGTTGGCTCTGTCGGGTGGTGGCGGGTTTTAACGACACATTTATATATTTATTCGATCTAACCCAAAAAAACATCTATTATGAACGTTCAGTAATGTTCTACAACCGAGAGGCAATTATAATGATGACGATGTTGAGAGGTCGTGACGGTGAACCCAGAGGCTCGTGTGTGCATACCGGGGGTTATCCGCTGGTCGTAGAGTCGTCTGACTGCGCTCCAACAAAACACATCACCGGTGGCTCCAAGCTGCAAAGCCTGGCAGAGGAAATTTATACCTCGCGTGTGTGTTGCATAACAGCGAGCGAGCGAGCTCAAGTAGGTACAAAGATTATTGGAGAAAGGGGTAAAAGGTTTCAAAGTTCGTTTTTAATCATTGACATTCCACTGACAAGCAACCCCATCTGGCCCGTGAGCACACAAAGGCGATACATCGAGGAGATAAGTTTAACCTCGGACTGTGACTCACTATGATGATGTTTATAATGTTTAAAGCGGTGGTTCTCAACCGGAGGGACGCGGACCCCTGGGGGATATGTTTGAAATGTTCCAGGGGGATACGTGAGGTGATTTATTAATGTGTGAAGTTATATCATGCATGAGAGTCGTGGGTGAATAATTACGTCGTACGAATATGCCAATATAAAATAACTACGATAACATAAAAATCTATATGGTAACGAAAAACCATACAAAATATATTTTTTAAACTCATTGATAGTAAACAATGCGGGTTTCCAAGAGTAACCAGCGAGAGTGAACAAATTACGTCACGCAGGTGAAGTTAGGAGATGTCCATGTGTGTGAACTCGGGGCATTTGAAGTCCTGAAGACCAGAATCGGTGATTTTGCCGACAGTTCAATATCCGGACAGAAGAGTGCAGAAGGGAGATTCTGTCCAGAGAGCAATGTTCTGGCAACTGTGGAGAAGGGGCCAAGCGCGCGGCTTGGCAGGGTTGTGCATAATCGGGTGGCACATCATCTTGCATATGGGGTGAAAAGCCCACTTAGAAATTAGCCCTATTTCAGAAGCGGCCTGGCCACAGATGATAGCTCAGCGAAGTTGCTTATCGTCACGTGGAAATGTATAGCAGCCGAATACTCTAAACGCGTGTTTTTAAATGTGGAGGGGAAAACCGGAGGACCCGGAGAAAAATCCACGCGACCATGGGGAGAGAGACACGGAAAATCCAAATTTACAACAGGCATCAGGGTCGGGATTGAACCCACGACCTCCTTCATACCAGGCGAGACATATAGCATCTCGCCACCGGGTGCTCCCCTAGTAGTGAGCAGACACCAACTATTAAGGCCCCCTGAGGATCCGGAGGCTTTCTCGCACAAAAGCTGAGCTTTGGTTAACGCTCAACGATTTCGGATGCAATCGCGACGCAAAACGCGAAAGTAATTGTCAAAATTTTAAAGATGTTCAAACATCAAATAGACAGACTTATTGCAAAGCATCATGAAGTTTGCATTAACCACACATATCTGTGGTATAATGTGCAGAAACAAACGTGCTTTTTCATCATGGGATCTCCTTTGCCAGTACCAAAATATACTAATAGGGTTTTTCCCCTTTTTTTCTGGCAACAAAACTGACACCTTTTGAAAGGAATCATGCTTACATTAACCACAATACCTGCAGTCAAATGCAAACAAAAAACAATACTCTGATAATGTATGCATTGTCTTTGAAACTGATTGGTCCACACCAGAGACAGCTTTCTTTGGAGCCTAGTCTCATATGGTGTTCGACCAGATGACGCCAAAAGGCGCACAGTTCAAAGACAACGCAATTCCAGAGTAATGAGAGCTCGGGGTGAGCAGCTACATCATGGGATCTCCTTTGCCAGTACCAAAATATACTAATAGGGGTTTTCCCCTTTTTTCTGGCAACAAAACTGACACCTTTTGAAAGGAGTCATGCTTACATTAACCACAATACCTGCAGTCAAATGCAAACAAAAAACAATACTCTGATAAATTATGCATTGTCTTTTAAACTGATTGGTCCACACCAGAAAGCTGTCTCTGGTATTGTTTTTTGTTTGCATTTGACTGCAGGTATTGTGGTTAATGTAAGCATGATTCATTTCATAAGGTGTCAGTTTTGTTGCCAGAAAAAAAGGGGAAAACCCTATTAGTAAACGTGCTTTTCTTAGATTAGAATCCGTAAACAGAAATGTGTCGTCAAACCCGCCACCACCCGACACAGCCAATTAGTAAGATTATCCACCTAAAAAAACCGTGCCGTGACGTCTCGCTGCTGATTACAACCAGCTTCATCAGGTGTGCGGAACATCCCAGCGTGATTCGTGGCAGGGTCTTTAGGTAGCTCACCAAAAGCCAGCGGAGCATCATCCCCATCGCAGCTTGAAGCTGCTACGAGTTGGGAGCGGTGGCGCAGCGGTTAGACGCACCGCGCTACGAGCATGGCGACCCAAGTTCGAATCCCGCTCACAGCCAACAACAGCGGTTACAATAATCTGAGCCGGTCTTGGCTCTCCCCTAGGTCGACTCAGCCTCAAATACTACCTTGTGGTGTGTGGCGGCCAGGATCGGTGTTGGCCACCCTCCTCCTCGTGTGCCACGCCGGTCTTAATAGGCGCTCGCTAACAGCACTCGCTTCAACGGGTCTACACAATTGGCGATCTTTTATCTTTGCTGCCAAAAAAACCTGGATGTCACCCGAGGTTCACGTAATGGAGGTTACTCAATGATTCGATGCATGAACCAGGTTATTACACCGCGAGTTAATGTTTGGATAAATTCTACGTACCAAGCTGCCGCCACCGGCGGTGTTGGCAACCTGACTTCTCTTTCGAAGTTCATTTCGCCAGGGTCGGTTCGGTGCATAACTTCCCCGCGCCCTCGAACTGATCACGAGGAATACCGCCTCCGATTGTGTAGCTGCTCGGAAGCCATTAAGCAAAATTTGCGACTGCGTGAAGTGCTTTCGACGGGCTGCCACCGTGCATAGCATCAGCAGCGGTAAGCACCATTTTGGTCAGCAGGCAACTGCAGAGAAGCAGTAGTTGTGCTCTACTGCGCTACGATGTCTATGGTCCCCCGCCTTCACCAACCAGCACTGGTTCGCGTGTTGAGGCACGACCGTATGACACGCGCGTAGTTTTACGTCTACACGGCTACATCAAGTGCATTTTCACGTTCAGACCGAGACAGTTGATGCTACAGTCCGTTTTCCTGTAGCACGGTGGTAGTAGTTGCGTTCCTGAAGAACACCCGCGTTATAGACAAATCGCGCGATAATAACCATCGATTCAATGGGAATGAAGACGTTAGTGGGTAGTCGATTTCGGAAACACCAACATGACTGACAGTTTTCATGATAATTTGTTATATTACTGTTGATTTTACGTGATATTGTATCATTACTGTGTTTTAGTTTGATTATTTAATTCATGAATTAAATATATATACGACAACGAGTGAAAAATGCATGTTACAGTGTGAGTCCCTAAGCCACTCGTTGCGATTCAAATCAACAAAGTTGCATGCAAAGCGAGACAAATAATATGGGGGGTAAAGCAGTCTGCGATGGCGCATGAGACGCGTACGCAGGCAAAAACAAAGACCGAGGCGTGTGGCCGTGTGGGTATCATCTAGAAGCATCCAGCAGCATCCCAATGCCTTGTGCGATGCTACGCCGAGGCAGCCGTACAACCGTTTATTCCTACTCACGCGACGCAGTTTCGTTCACTCGATCGCGTTGTGTCCAATTCACATCTGCGTTATATATGTAAAAAATGTGCTCCTCAAATACATTAATTTGCGTTTATATCCAATTCGCGTGATGGAAACACACTTTTGTAGCGGAACCGATTGTCCTTTTAAAATCCATTGTTGCACGGTGATCCCACCCTCTCGCGTCCACACTTCTCACACTTCAATAACCCGCACTGACCAGCATGGTGAAGTATGGTCAAACGACCACCACGGATGCCGAGGCCCTTTCTGCAGCAGTGTACTAACGCGTTGGCTTCACAACGCAGTGGTTTTTCATGGCAAGGCCCGCGGGGCGGCCTTTAGTGTGGCGCCCCGACAATACGCAAGTGGCATTTTTTTTCGTATTATTTAAAGTCGTTGACTGGGGCACTGCCGCGACAGTGTGAAGAGGTCCGAGTGTCTTGCAGATGTAATGTAGTAACTTGGCGGGAGACGACCTTATGGGTAGCACACATTTTATTAACACCAACTTATATTACACGGGTGGCTAACTGCAGCCTTAACCCACGGGGTTCCGCTGGCTACACCCACACGGGCTCTTACGCCCCGTAGCTTCTCGGAACCCACCCGGCTGGGGTGTCCGTCTCGACTCTGGGTCCCACAGCCTCGTCCCACATGGACGTCAGACCACGGGTCCCACAGTCTCGCCTCCGAGCCACACAGGGTCCCGGCCCTTACACGGACAGTGGGACTAGGGGTCTCAGGGCCCTACCTCTTCAACTCCGTCTTCGATCTTCAACTGGTTATCAACTCCCCGAGTGCTCCCGCGCGTCCCCCTTTATAGTCCTTCATGCGGACGTCGCTGAGAGCACCCACCCCAATTGACCAATCACTGCGCGCTGCCCACGATCCTATTTCCCACCTTGTGTCAGCGCGCACAACCATGCACCCCGCGCCGCCCCGTGATCTATCACTGTCGGCGCGCGTCAACTCCACCACTACATCACCCCCTACCACATAGCTCGCAGCCGACCCGGCTGCTATAAAAAAAATTGTATTACCCCCCGCCCCCCGTGTGTGCCCCGTAACACAAGCAACAATCACAACAACACAACACAACAAGAACTCCGCCATCCGCAAGAATCAGAACATGCCACCGCAACAACAAGAACAATATGTACAACCCAGTGAGCGACAACAATAAATGTGTATGCAAAAAAAAAAAATGACTCGTGCAGCGTCCCTTCATTTCCGAGCACCCTTTAAACGGGACATTATACCGGGCAGAAGGGGAACGCAGCGACGAGCTGCAATCTCGGGCCCCCCCTCTTTTTTTTTTTCATGAAAAGTGTCGTGTCCGCCTGGCCGGTCCGTCGTACGGCACCAGACGCGGTTGACCGTCCGGTGGCGCCGGCAGTCCAGGAAGGCACGGGGCAGGCATCGGAGATCCGCGCGTGCCTCGGGGTTCCGGTTCACGACGGTCAACAGCCGTCAGGTCCGAGACACCTGGGAGTGGGTCAGGTGGAGACACGTGAGGATCAGACTGCGACACATCCCTCCCCGAGTCGACGGCCACATCACACGCTCGGTCGTTACGGCACAAAGGGAGGCCATGTGGTGCCGCGAAGGGTTTCAGCCGGGAGGGGTGTACGTACCAACGGCGTTTTTCCCATTTAATCTGGATACTCTGGGGTCGCGCAATACGCACGATTTCCACCGGTCTCCTCCATGGTCTCAACAATTTAGGGGAAGTAGCCAACGGTGCATGTGGGCAGTGCAGCCAGGCCTTATCGCCTGGTTTCCAATCGTGCGTATACACCTTTCGTGCATGCAATCTTTTGTTAGCGATCTGGCGAGACCTTGAATTCAACCTCGCAGCCTCTCGCGCTTCAGCCAGTTTGGCGATATTAAATTTGATGTGGTCGGCCAATTTAGATTTCGCACGTGGCTGGGAAATCCCCAGTTGGACATCCATGGCCGGATCGGCCTCCCGCCCATACATGAGAAAAAATGGGGAAAACCCCGTCGCTGCATGGGGGGCCATTCGATAGGCCGCGAGTACCCCAGGTACCTGTAAGTCCCAATCAACCTGATCGTTGCAGACCTGTTGGCACAGCATAGAAGTAATCGTCCTGTTTAGACGTTCAACCATTCCATCAGTCTGCGGGTGGTACGGGGAGGTACGCACTTTCTTCGTACCCAACAGGTCGCACACCTCGCGCAACAAAACGCTCGAAAAATTATTTCCTTGGTCCGTCAGCAAGCGTTCGGGGGCGCCTTTGTCCAAAACATAGCCCTGGACAAAGGCGTCCGCCACTGCCGCAGCCGACTGGTTGATGAGTGGCCACGCCATGGGCCATCGGGTGAAGTATTCTACGCCAACCAGCAGGTACTTGTTACCCCTAGGTGTAGCGGGAAAGGGCCCCAAGATGTCGAGCGCAACCAGTTCGTTCGTGCGCGAAACTTGAATGGATTGTAGCGGTGGATTAGCCGCTATTGGTGGCGGTTTTCTTTGAGCGCACCCCACACATCCCTTGAGGATGTTTGCCACGTCGCTGCCCATACCCGGCCAATAATAGTCCCGCTGGAGTAGCGCGAGCGTTTTATGAAATCCCAAATGCATGAGTCGTTCGTGAGTAGCCAGAACGACCCTACCCCGCATAGCAGATGGCACAACGAGCGTATGACGCTGGGACATATTGTCCCACTTCATCAGGAGGCCCTGTCTGACCACCCAGGAACCGACCCGCGTCTACCCCCCCCCGGGAGCGTCTGCCTTCCGACGCAACGTGAGTAGGGAGCTGTCGGCCATTTGGAGACGGCCCCACTCGATAAGAGGCAACGCGAGTAACGAGTCCCCGCCCGTGGGAGCGGCGGGCGCGTCGACCCATGGAGCATCAGTGGCGACGAGCAAAACTTCCACGGAGACGGCGAAAGGGGGTTTACACCGCGCCGATCCCAGAAGACATGCGCATTCCGAGCGAGGCGAAAACCGCGACAAGGCATCCGCATTCGAGTGCCGCAATCCTTTACGGTAAATCGTCGTGAATTGGTAGTCTTGGAGGACCTCCAGCCATCGGGACAATTGGCCGGAGGGTTGCGCCACCCGTATAACGTATTGGAGAGCCGCGTGGTCCGTACGAACGGTAAAATGACGGCCGTAGAGATACGGCCTGAATTGCTGTATAAAAAAAACGATCGCTAGCAATTCACGACGTGTCACACAGTAGCGTTGTTCCGCAGGTGACAAAACTCTGCTACCGTAGGTGACCACCCGTTCGACCCCCCCGACCACCTGTGAGAGCACTCCCCCGATACCCATGTTACTGGCATCCGTGTCAAGCAGGAACGGTTGCGTGAAATCGGGGTAACACAAGGGAGGAGCCCGCACCAAGGCATCCCGAAAGGAGCAGAACGCAGCCTCCTCTTCCGGCCCCCAGTGAAACCTTACCCCTTTAGCCGTCAAAGGGTGTAGGGGCCTGGCTATGGTGGCAAAATGTTCGACAAAACGGCGGTAGTAGGAGGCGAATCCTATGAAGCTGCGGACTTCAGTGACTGAGGTTGGTGTTGGCCATGAGCTGACGCAGTGCGTCTTAGCAGGGTCTGTAGAGATCCCTGAACGGCCAACGATATGCCCCAAGTACCTGACCGATTCCCGAAGCAGGTGACATTTAGCCGGTTTAAATTTTAATTTAGCGGAACGCATCCTGAGGAACACCCCTCTCAATCGCTAGAGGTGCTCCTCGAAAGTCCGGCTGAAAACGATGATATCATCGAGGTAAATCAAACAGGTGTCCCATTGGAGTCCTGACAAAACCAATTCCATGAGCCTCTGGAACGTGGCGGGAGCGGAATGTAAGCCCATGGGCAATCGATTGAATTCAAATAGGCCTCCTGATGTCCGGAAAGCGGTCTTTGGTTTCGATTCCTCATCGAGGGGCAATTGCCAAAATCCCGAAAGCAGGTCAAGCGTCGAAAAAAACTGTGCTCCCGCCAAGGCATCCAGCGACTCATCCATCCTGGGGAGTGGATACGCGTCGGCCATCGAGATTTTATTTAGGCGGCGGAAATCCACACAAAACCGCAAGGACCCGTCCTGTTTTTTAACAAGGACGATGGGAGCACCCCACGGACTGGAAGAGGGCGAAATGATGTCGGCAGCCAACATGTCATTAACAGCCGACTGCACATGCTCCTTCTCGGCTGGGCTGAGCCGGAAGGGATTCTGCCGAATAGGGGCCGCGTCACCCATCGCTATGTGGTGGCGCAACAGGTCCGTGCAGCCAATATCGTACTTGTGTCTGCTAAACACGTCAGCGAATTCGAGTAGCAGGCCCCTCAACGCTCCCAACTGCACACTAGACAAGTTACTAGACCCAGCACACAACGAGTCCAACCATTCTGTCCCCTCCTCCAATGGAGGATGCGTATCGAGGCTAGAATCCGCATGTGCAACGAGCTGTTCATCGACGGGTAGCGGCGCCGTGTGAGCCAGCACCGTGCCCTGTGTAATTACAGTTGGCCGCGACCCCGTATTCAGAACCATAACGAACGGATCCCTGTCCGCCCGCACCATGGTCTGAGCTACCGCTAAGTCGAGGCCCCCAACAGCTCTGTTTGACGGCCCCAACAGAACACCTTGTTCCGCCGCATCCACCCCGAGGGGTTTTCGCAATCGAAGGGGTACCAACATTTGCGATCCCGGGGGCACCCGCACAGTCTGAGTTGCCAGCGCCTGAACCGTTGCACAAGCCGTGCGTATTTTGGTAGGACTCGTTAAAAATGCAACCCGCCGACCCGATGGAAGCTCAATGCAGGCCTGATCGACGAGAATTTTAATGGGCATTTTAGCCAGAAAGTCCGTACCCAGTAAACAAGGAACTGCCAGAGATGATGACACAAAAATAGGACCCGCCAATTTGATATCGCCAATACAAATAGTCGCCCGAATCTGTCCGATGATTCCCAAAGATCCCCCGTTCGCCGCGTAAAACGGTACGTCCACCGGAAGAAGGGGTCGACATTGGACGGGGAGGATGTTATAAATAAGGTCCGAAATGATAGTGGCCGACGCACCCGTGTCCACCAGCACCCGGACCTCAACCCCGTCAATAAAACCCGTTACTACGGACGACCCGGCCGACGCAGCCACTATCCTGTGGGCCAACTCGGACCATTTGACTGCTCCCGGGCCGTGTACGAACCCCCGTCGCCGAACCGAATCCCCGGTACCCATACGCGGTCCCCCCACCGCGAAGCGGCGACCCGAGTGTGCAGTGTATGTGGACCGAGCGTGTGGGGTGCCGCGACTTGCCGGGGTTAGCTGGGACGACTTGGGGCCTTGGTCGTCGTCCGGACGTGGTCCCGTGGCGCGCTGACGCGGAGCCCGGCACCCGGACGCGACGTGACCCCGAAGGCCGCAGTTGTAACACATGACGAGGGACGTCGTAGGTTTCGGTTGCTCCAGCTTGCGGGACGATCGTATGGGCGAACGACCTCCCGATCTCCACTCCCCCGGTCTCGACACGGTGAAGGCCTCCTCCCGAGCTGTAGCAGTCTGAGGCTCGGCGACCGTCGCGGCAGGTGTCGCGATCCCCGCCGATGCACAGACGACCGTCCGCTTGCGCTTGAGGACCTCGTGTGCGTGGATACTTGTAGCAACCCCCAGGGAGCAGATGTCCATTTGGTCCGCCGTATTGATGGGGACTCCCAGGTCGTGAGCCAACGCCAGCAGCTGCTCTGTCACCATGGCGTCCTTCCCCTCCTTGTCCATGCGGGGAAAAGCGGCGTCCGCCAGGGCGAGCAGCGACGTGCGATAGGCGAGCGTAGTTTCTCCATCCATCTTACGCCGGTCGTAGAACTGGTGGCGACAGGTCGAGGGCGGTCCGAACACCTTAGCCATGAGATGTAGCGCGGCCTGGAGCGTTGAGCGGGACGACCTTGGGGCGGATGTGAAGGCCGCAAGTGCGTCGTCGTCAAGCGTCGCCGGCAGCGCGCGTAGGGCAGTGGTGTCGGACCACCCCGACATCTCTTGATGTGCAAGGAACCTTCGTTGGAAGGCCTCCCAGTCGCCCCCGTCCGCCTTGAACGCCGTCAGCGCGGGCAGTCTTTGTTGGAAGACCTGGTCGTCGTCCTCCGATGTATGCTTTTCCCGCGCGCCGCTGTGGTTGACGAAAATGTCGGCTCCGTCGGCAGGCGCATGGTGGAGAGTTTTGGCGCGCGCCGATGATGCGGGCTGTGTAGAGTGGAGGTCCCCGACCACGTGGTGTCCACGCTTCCCGCCAATCGATGGTGGACCCTCAAAGATGGCGCCAATTTCAAAATTTTCGGCGCGGAGCGCGTTCTGGCGGGATCCCTCCGGCCGCGCTCCCTCCTCCAACCTCGTAGTCGTCCTCCCGCCTCCTGAAGCGGTGATTTCTGCCAAAATTGAAGCGGCGGCGAGCAGCAACTCCGCCAGGCGGGAGTGTGCATCCTGGAGGCCGGTGTCGGAGGCGAGCGGAGCGTCGGCCATCGCCGCGAAGTGCTACATCGGCGGCATCTCTTCGTCCTCGCCTTCCGAGGCTTGTGGCTCTGGTATGCCATCGTCTTCCCGATCTCGCTCGTGGGTACGGGCAGTCTTCCTAGTATCCATCCTTTTGAAAACAGGTTTACTTCTGACGCCAGTTGTAATGTAGTAACTTGGCGGGAGACGACCTTACGGGTAGCACACTCTTTATTAACACCAACTTATATTACACGGGTGGCTAACTGCAGTCTTAACCCACGGGGTTCCGCTGGCTACACCCACACGGGCTCTTACGCCCCGTAGCTTCTCGGAACCCACCCGGCTGGGGTGTCCGTCTCGACTCTGGGTCCCACAGCCTCGTCCCACATGGACGTCAGACCACGGGTCCCACAGTCTCGCCTCCGAGCCACACAGGGTCCCGGCCCTTACAAGGACAGTGGGACTGGGGGTCTCAGGGCCCTACCTCTTCAACTCCGTCTTCGATCTTCAACTGGTTATCAACTCCCCGAGTGCTCCCGCGTGTCCCCCTTTATAGTTCTTCATGCGGACGTCGCTGAGAGCACCCACCCCAGTTGACCAATCACTGCGCGCTGCCCACGATCCTATTTCCCACCTTGTGTCAGCGCGCACAACCACGCACCCCGCGCCACCCCGTGATCTATCACTGTCGGCGCGCGTCAACACCACCACTACACAGACACAACTATACGTGCTGGATAAGAGGGCCCCCATATACTCGTCAGGACATCAGTGATGGTCAACCCAGACGAGTCGGTGAGCCACACGAGCGGCCCTCCCTCGCCTCAGTGGGACGCAAGCTTGACATCGTACTTGGCCACTCATCATGAGCCCACGCATCACCCTCGAGCAGTATTCTTCATTGCAAGGACCCGCGGGCCACTGGCGGACCCTGGTGGCCTTTACCCGTATTTTTGTACAGGGAAATTGAGTTTTCAGGTCCATGCGGCGTACAGCAGTTTCAATGCGGGAATTTTTTTTGTCTCTGTTTGTGTTTCTCCCTTGTAATGGGACTTTGTAGGATGAACGTTGAGATTTATAAGGGCACGAGGTGACCAATAAGGTCTGAATTGGTCTGTAATAAAGTAGGCACTGATAAAGGGTTGACAGATATGTAGTGGTGATTATAGTGGTGAGTGTACTAGTGGTGAGTGTATTACTGGTGAGTGGAGTAGTGATGAGTGTGTCTTCTTGGTTTTTTCGGTAAAGTCACGTAGAAGGGAAGTAATAAAATAATAAAAATAAAAATTTTATTATTTTATTACTTCCCTTCTACGTGACTTTACCGAAAAAACCAAGAAGATGAATCCCTGCAGTCACGAAAGCTTTAAATCGAAATTTGATGAGTGTGTGTTTGTCCTTTGTGATGGGACTATGTAGGATGAAAGTTGAGATTTATAAGGGCACGAGGTGACTAATAAGGTTTGAATTGGTCTGTAGTAAGGTAGGGCACTGGTAAGGCGTTTACAGCTATTAAACAGTGAAAACACCCCCCCCCACCCCATCATCATCGTGCTGCTATCAACCCCCCAATGGTTTCAAATGTGTGGTGACCCTCACATTTGTGATGACTTATCGGCCGAAGTGCCACCCCACTGAAAATGAGTAAAGAGCACTGCTGGAGAGAAAACACCATGCACGCTCAACATACACGGTGCTTGGAGATGGCGGTTCAAAGGAAGGGTGCACTCTCAACTGTCCTACCTGTACGGGATAGAGCGTTGCCCCCTTGCGCACCACGTGTGAGTTTTCAGTTGTCCGCCGGGGGGGCGGGGGAGGTGCTCCGGTTTTCTCAAACAATTGGTAATGCTCATTCACTGGCCGGGGAGCGGATAACTTGGTGCCGGCTCCAGTGAACAATCACTGCTGGACGAAGGCCCTCCCCGTAGTCGATGTCGTATGACGCGAGCCTGCGATGGAACCATACCCCCAGCAGCGCCTGCACAAATAGCGGACTTCATTGCTGTCTCCGCGAGACGGATGTCACCTCACAGCACCGGAAGGCCGAAAATGTAACCCCTCGTTCGTCACGATTCCAGCAGAGTAGAACCAACATTGACACAACTGCCGTGTGTGACATCGCAATAACAGACCTCCAGATATGTATTGTACGTATGTATGTGTTGAATTTCTTTCACACCGTACATAACCAACCGTGCTAATCGGAGGTGCGGTTCTTCCTCGCACCTCTGAGTCGTCCTCCCTCACTGTCTGCGAGTGTCAAGGACCGCTGTGCGGCACAACGTTCCAAGTTGAAATGATTGATTTCTATATATATATCACTCCACTGCTGGACTAAAACCTCCCCTCGCTATTTGGCTATGGGATGTGTCAGACCCGGGGTCGGCAGCAACGTTGCCAATTAGAAGAGGAGCCATTGTTTTTGTCTTTGACCAAAATTCTACGAGAGCCGCATCATACGCAGAGCCATTTGAACCCAAACACAGCAGCGTGTATATGGCAGATGACAACAACACACATTCTCACTTAATAAACAAAATAGGTGATGGAATAAACTGCATCTCTTTCGTTTTTGTCCCCCCTTAGTTGTTCTTTAACAATACTGCACACTTATTTGTCACGAAGACATTCCATAGTGATACATTCCCTGCCCTGTTTAATACATTGCTAATTATCTTCGTGTTCAATTACGTTTTAGAGTTATCTTTTTTTTTAATACGGCTGTCCTTCAAGGGGGCATACACACATACCTCGCCAGGACCGGCTCATCTATCACCCGACATTCGATGTAGCTGTGGCTCTAATTGAACTCAGGTTGTGAGGTTCGTACTTCACAGCGCAATGTGCTAACCGCTGTGCCACCACTCCACCCCGCACGTACAATGATGATGGTGGTCCAGGAAAAATGGGTTAGGGTGCAACATTTTAACTTACAGACATTACTGTTATTTGATCCCATCCCTAGGAGGTGGAAATTCCACATTCCTATGGAGGGCTTCATCTTATGAAGCAGGTGAGAGGAATATCCGAGTTATGATTTAGTTGAAGTGGAAATAACAACGTTCTTTCATTAAAGGCAATTTCGGACAGTATTAGCTGTTCTTTATTCGTATTTTTGCACAGCATGGCATATGTCCAACTATGAGCATGATGCATGACATCCCATTTCATATATACATGGTGGATCAAAAGTCAGGTCACATAGGGTCATTCAATTTATTTTAGCAAATCAAGTAGGATTATTTAATTTACTTCGACAAATGTTCAAACTGACTTCTATTAATGCACGCATGAATTCTCTTTTGAAATTTTTTTTTTTAAAGATTAGAGCTATAATCTTTGAATAGTCATAATGTGTGTGGGTGTGTGGTTCTTGGTCGAGTTTTATAAATAACGGATTGGAGGTGACTCCACAGGAAGGAGAAGAAGAAACATTGATACATTAATAACATGATTTTTGTTCCTGGGTAGTAAGCGTTATTTTCTAATTGCTTATTGCTGAAAAGTATAGAAAATGGCTATTATTCCCCTCAAACGTTTTTGTGACCAGGACTTTACGTGAAGGAATGACACAAATGCACACGTTTTCTTATTGAAAATAGGTCAATTTCAAAAATGTACTGCCCTGGTCACAAAATCAAAGTTTGTGGGAAATAATAGCCATTTTATGTACTTTTGAGGCAAAAGCAATTAGAAAATAACACTTATTACCCAGGAACAAAAAATAAAAAAAATTGTTACAGAGTCTTGATTTTTTTGTTACACAGTGCTATTAGTGGAGTGGATTATTAACTTTGCTTTTGTGTGTGTCCTGGTCACAAAAGCGACGTTTGTGGGGAATAAGAGCCATTTTCTGTACTTTTGAGGCATAAGCAATTGGAAAATAACACTTACTACCCAGAAACAAAACATTGGTTAAGTTACACAGTTTATATAATGACAATAGATACAATAAAAAAACGTACTATTAAAATGTTTAATGCCAGTGGTAAGATACATTAAGACTTTACGTGAAGGAATGACACAAATGCACACGTTTTCTTATTGAAAATAGGTCAATTTCAAAAATGTACTGCCCTGGTCACAAAATCAAAGTTTGTGGGAAATAATAGCCATTTTATGTACTTTTGAGGCAAAAGCAATTAGAAAATAACACTTATTACCCAGGAACAAAAAATAAAAAAAATTGTTACAGAGTCTTGATTTTTTTGTTACACAGTGCTATTAGTGGAGTGGATTATTAACTTTGCTTTTGTGTGTGTCCTGGTCACAAAAGCGACGTTTGTGGGGAATAAGAGCCATTTTCTGTACTTTTGAGGCATAAGCAATTGGAAAATAACACTTACTACCCAGAAACAAAACATTGGTTAAGTTACACAGTTTATATAATGACAATAGATACAATAAAAAAACGTACTATTAAAATGTTTAATGCCAGTGGTAAGATACATTAAGTAATCGTCTGTGTCCTGACTTTTAGGCCAACTTGGTTATACCAGGTAACATTGATTTTATTATTGAAGCGCGACCACCGTTGCGGTGGTTCCCTTGCATGGACGCACTTGCCTCACAGCGCAGTTGGCAGCGCCGCAACTTGTGTTACACATAGACATGACATTAACTTACTAAACCCCCTAATCTCCCTGCCTAATCTCTCCCATCAACATAATGCTAATCTCCCATTAACACTGCTGTTGTGCGCATATGCGGGGACGATACTCTTATGCGGCGACGGAAGCTCATTTCATGCTAATCTCTCCCTAATCTCTCTTTCCCTAATCTCCCCCATTAACACAACTGACGTGCTTGCGTCCGGGGATGGAATTCCTTCCAGCTCAGACCCCGCTTGCTTGCCCATCGCCACATAAATAACCTCTTGTTGCAACAGCTCTCTCACTGGTTCAGCAGTTCCACTTCTGGATTATTTTTTATCTGCAGCGCATCTGAAAGCACCGCGTGATGATGCAGTAACCACCGTCTTTGTTCGATGGTTTGCCAAAAGTCGCCGCTGCTGCTACTGCGAGAATGACCACCGGAGTTTGCGTGGCTGATGATGGTTTCTGATCCGTGCTGACGAGATCAGCAGCGAGGTAAAAAAAAAACACCTGTCGGCCTGGGGGAAGGGAGGGGGACGGAATGGGAGAGGAGGGGGAAAAAGGGGAGAAGAGGTCATTCCTGGAATCTTGGATCTGGGGGCGTGGGTGGTGTTGGTTTCACGCCAATGCTAAGCGATCGCTATTCACCACACGCGTGTATAAAGGGCCCCTTTACCCAGCAACCCGAGTTCGATTCCCGCTCACGGACACCAACATCAGTGACGATGATCTGAACCTGGTCCTGGGCCTCCTCCCCTAGATCGACTCATTCTCAAATGAGCACCTGGTGTAGTCATAGGTGCTACTCGCTAAGAGCACTTGCCCCAACAGTCTGTTCAGGCTACACGGGCGTTGGGGGGGGTATTGTCTTTGTCGACTTCACCGATATAGGAGGGCCTTCGCACACTGTCCTGGTCGCGGGTGTTGTTTGACCATACTTCACCACGCCAGTTGGCGCAGGCTGGTGAAGTTGTGGGAGCGCAGACGTGAGAGTGCAGAAGCATAGTCCAACATTCGATTGTGCTGGACTACCGTATGCTGCCCGCATCCACGTAGCACCGCAGCTTCGTGTGTGTGGGGAGCGGTGATGTAGCGATTAGCGCGCTGCGCTACGAACCCGGCGACCCTAGTTTGATCCCCGCTCACGGCCAACACCAGTGACGATTATCGAAACCAGTCCTGGGCCTCCTCCACTCGGTCAACTCAGCCTCAAATGAGTACCTGGTGCGATGTGTAAATAACATTGCCACAAGGGAGACAAATGTGGCCGGGCGTGGTGCTGGCCACCCACTCCCCCGTGTGCCGTGCCGGCCTTCAATAGGTGCTCGCTAACATAACTTGCCCCAAAAGTCTGTAAGGCGACACGTGGGACCCTTGTCCTTGTCACCAACTCGTAGTAAAACGTTAAACGAGGTAATAACAAAACCTACTTCGTTTGGCAAATTATTTAATACAAAACAAAACACCAGCTGTTCCCAACACAGAGATCTCCCCACGTGTAAATCACAGAGGCTGTTAGAGCACGTCCTGTTGGCGAGTAACCACTTACAGTACCTATATAAATTTTGCACAGCCCATGAGTGGGTGAGTGTATGTGTGTGGAGCGGTAGTGCAACGGTTAGCGCGCTGCGTTACGAACCCGGCGGACCACCAAGACCAGTGGCGATTATTTGAATCGGTCCTGGAACTCCCCAAGGTCGACTAAGCCTCAAATGAGTACCTGGTGCGATGTATAAACCTTCGCCACTGGGGAGACTAAAGCGGCCGGGTCTGGTGATGGCCACTCTCCGCCCCCGATTGTCATTCCAGCGTTCATAGGCGCTGCTACTCGCTGCTACTCGCTAACAGCACTTGCCCTAACCAGTCTCCGGGGAATAGGTCGGTGTTCGAATGTAGTTGCATCACGTTGCACTTGCATGGGGTCCTTATCACAACGATTTACGATCGGTCAAGTGCATTGGCGTGCCATGCTTGCGTAAGGCTGTAATGCAATTATAACCCATGTGCCCTACTGAGTGAGCGCCTATTGGGAGTTGTTTGACTATTTATCACCACGCTGGGAAGTGTAGGTTGTTATAATATATAATACTCTTTGGTTCTTTCGGTAAAGTCACGTAAGTATAGAATAAAATAAATCACGTACCCTCATATTGTTTGTAGAATGTCCCATTCCAGGTGAATTATCGATTAGAGAAGTCGATTTAGTGATATTGTTGTTTTTTGTGGCTAGGCAGTTGGTGGGATCTCTGTTGATTTTGGTGTAGCTGCCATAATTAAGAAGGTCCTAACTTTTGTTGTTGTAAGTGGTTTTATCCATGATGAAAGTGACATTGCCCTTGTCGGCTGAGAGGATGACAATGTCATCTTTGTTTTTATTTATTTAGAGAGTTCAATATTAAATTCGTTTATTTTGGGTTCGATAATAGTGTCGTATTTATGTATAACCTATAACCTTACACCACTCAACATAGCCAATCAAATTAATTTGTGATGTCACTGGCAAATCATCATCACGATCCATGTGGCAGATAGCCCGTAGTAGGTGTCCACTGAATATTTCGTCATGTGTTTCCACTTTGGCGTGCTAATATGCTCAAGTAGTGCCACATCTTTCTGGCACCCATGCCTTATGATATCGTCGTCAAGCCATTCTCTGTTAGTCTTCGTCTCTTTCCGGTTTCTTCCATTTTTCCGAACAGCACACTTTTTATTTTCCTGCTGTTGTCCATCCTCCTACACACGTGTCTAAATTGTGCCAGTTTCTTTCTCATCACTTGCCTGCATGCATCAGGTCGTCTGCTAGCAACTTTCTCTCTCACAAAAGCGGCCAAATCTGTGACCGTAACACAAGCCACCGCCTGCACGACGTTTCGCCAGTAATTAGAACTAGCGTCATCAGGCGGACAGCCAGAGTTGTGGAGTAATCTTCCTACTACGTGTTATCGCATGCTACTCTGCAGCAAAAAAAAAGTCCTTTCGAAGCAGAACATCTCAGGGGCGTTGAAAACTCTCGGTGACCACGGCCTCTCTGCATCGTGTTCTACTCCCCTTCCCACTATGATCACGGCACCAACTCATAACCATTTGAACAGTGGCTCGGTGAAGCTTAACAGCAACTCTTGTTGATTCGGGCACCGGCGCCTGGATCCTGCAAAGCGATGGCAATGGATCACAACTCAGTCCAACAAGAGACAGCATGCATCACCCACCTATCGTGATTTCCAGTGCCATGCACGCAGCAATGACACAATCCCAATCCCATCCATGGTGCAAGGAGGAAATTCTCACACACTCATCGCTTAGAGGACGCGATCATATGCAACATTTTATCGTGAACACAAATACAAAACAAAGATCCTCCGTGTAGCCTTAACAGACTGTTAGGGCAAGTGTTGTTAGCGAGTAGCACCTACGAAGGCCAGCACGGCACACGAGGGATTGAGTGGCCAGCACCATGGCCGACCGCCTTTGTTTCCCCCAGTGCTGCCTATTTACGCACACGACACCAGGTACCAATTAAAGGCTGAAATGACCTAGGGAAGTGCAGAACCGGTACAAATATCACTGTCCACTGATGTTAGTAGCTGCGTACAGGAATCAAACGGAGGTTTCTGAGCATTTAAGGAAGTGTGCTAACCACTGTGCCACCGTCGAGGGGGGAAGTGGTGGAAGCACCACGCCCGGCCACCTTTGTTTCCCGAGTGCTGACGTTTTACACGCACGTGTGTATGTGTGTATGCACGTGTGTTGATCTCCTTTCGCACCGTACGTTGCCAACCACGATAATCGGAGGTGCGGGGGAAGGACAACAAACTTAACGCAAACAGCAGTTTTAAAGAAATTATGTTTCAATCTACCGCATCGGGTACTCGTTTAAGGCTGAGTCGACCTACAGGGGGGTCCCGAACTGATTCATATGATTTTCGCCACTTTTTGTTGGTTGTGAGCCTAGAATCGAATTCGGTTCACCGGGTTAGGGTTCGTAGCGCTAATCACTGTGCCACCGCTCCCCACAGTACCATTAATAACTTCAATTATTAAACTGTTGTTTTTAATCTCTCAGGTTAATTTATCACCCTGGTAAAGCGAGCACAGCTCCGCCAGTGGGGGAGGGTGGGTTGGTTTGGCACGTGTCCTCCCCAATGATCCGATCGAAATTCCTAATTTCAATCGGATCATTGGAGTTTATTAGTAATAAATCGGCATTTTGCGACCCCCACTGCCACTGTGTAGCATATTATTACGTGCCAGGGACTTTATGAGATGATAGGACAACAGTCTGAGGCAATAATTGGCAATAAGTAACGGCAAAGCAGTTATGCGACTCATATAATCGTGCGCAGTTGCATATACAGTCCACGACTTCCCTGAAGGCAAACACCTTCAGCGAGCGCGATGCCGATCACACGTGGTTCGAATTCGACCCTCGATCGATGGCTGTGCCATCGCCACACACGTGTCGAATAAAAAGCAAGGGACAAGTCCTTACTTACTAACAACTATCATTTTTCATTGCTGGAAGGGTTGCCCCCCCTACCTGAAAATCCGGGCTCCGCCATCGTAAGAACCCACATTCATAATCATAATTAGAATATGTATTTATACTGAAGGAATCTGATAAGCTACAAAGCTCTTTTTCACAATATGTCCAGAACGTTACAACAAACAACACAAAAAACGATAGGAATGCAAAGTATAAAACCCAAAATATGTGTTGTATCTTACCAGGTAAAGCCCACTAATCTATTAGTCTCTTTTTCAGAAGCAGCCTGACCACAAAATATAGCTCAACGAAGTGGCTTATCACGTGGAAATATATAATAGCAAAATAATATAAACAATCTAAACGCATGTTGATTCTAAACGTGGAGGGGAAAAAACAGAGGACACAGAGAAAAATTCCATGCGACCACAGGGAGAGACATACAGACTCCAGATATACATCATTCGTCAGGGTCGAGATCGAATCCATGCTCTCCTACCTACCAGGCGATTGTCACTGATTTCATCAGATACTAGAAGCTAGGCAGTAGTGATAAGCCAGAGTAGTAACTTGGGTGGGCGACCACCAACCACGCACGCAAACACACAGATTGTCGGAGGTCACGTGGCAATAATGGGTATCAGAGGGCAGCCCGTATTGGCTTGCGTAGTGAAGTAAAGATCAAATAACCCACCACCCCCACATCCCGGGTGGCGTGCGAGGTGGCCCTCAACCAGCTGTGAATCAGACAAAGAAACGGCTGTAACCGCGTGCGTTGTTATTTCCGTAATCACATCTGCCGCGGGATCGCGCGTCTGTTTATCCAGCACTCTGGGGGTTTGGTGGGTCACGCACAGATGGGGGACAGCTATGACACGCAATGAGCTGTGTTGTATCCTAGCCTTCTTCCATCATTGATATATAATGAATGAAAACACACCAAAGCGCAGCAAACTGCAAAACACCAGGTGTTGTTAAGTAATGAACGGGAGGAGGGCTAGGATGGCAGAATTGCAACCTTGCTTCAAGGAAAGATAAGGCCTGATAAACGGGCACACGTCACCGTGCAGGCGGCAGAGACAGTGGGAGAGTCAGCCAGACATAGTTAAGACAAAAAGCCCAACCATCTATGACCTCAGCACATGGGCGAATAATGGGGCAGTGTCAACTCGAAGGCAATGGAAGGAAGCAGAGGCGCCTTTGTCTGGATCACGGCCACAGAAGGCCGGGGGGTCATCACTGATTGTGTGTTTAGGGATTCCGAGCTAATTGGAACACGTGCACACAGGGAGGAGAAATACGCCTTGTTCTCCTGCAGCTGAGGGAGCAAAACCAAAAAAATAGGCCAAGGAATTAAATTATTAAATAAGTGGGTCAGCTCAAGGGTGTGCACAGGGGAGGGAGCTGATTTAAACAACCCTGCACGTCTGAACGTGAGGGGGCCTTGTCCTGAAATTAATCACACTCCCAGCGCAGAAGGTTGGATGACCACAGTGAGACGAGAATAAGGGTGTTGTGCCTCTCTCAAGGCTGCAGGCTCAGCTGAACAGCGAGGCTGCGGGGGTCACCAGAAGTTCGTGTTCGCCTAGTTAAGTCAAAAAGCTCAATTATTCTGTATTGCTATTAAAGTCACGTTAAAGTCGGAATTTAACAACAGGGTAGGCTAAAGTTGTTGATATGAAATGTTATTTCCATACTTTAATACTTTATATACAACTCGACCCGAAGCATAACGGGATGAATCACCACCAGGTCGAATATAAAATACATAATAAAAGAGCGATGTTAAACCCAGGGTCGGAGAGAAAGGGAGATCCCGGCCGTCTTTGTATCCCCGCAGCGCGGGATAGGAGTGTATACGCTCGGGGAAACACCTCCACTTGAGTCAAGCACCACGATGGGAAATGACAGACCTTAGGTTACATACAGAATCATAACTGTGAAATGGTAAGGGACAAATGTTAAAACTTTTTAACCATTTCTTTGTGCGTCAGTGAGGGTCGGAGGGAGTGTGCCCCTCCCTCCAGGTGGTGCAACACGGACGATTTGTAACGTCTGTGTTTTGGTTCATGAAGAAGGCCAAACAAGAGATAATATCGCACCCAGACAGAGAGACGACCTCGAGGCAATTTGTAACACCTGATTGTTTGCTCGTGGATTTTATGGAGGGAATATGACAACGGAATATACCGTGGGTGATGCACACAAGGACACACGGACGTACGGACACACACATGGACACACCTACACACGGACAGATCCTGACACAGTAAATCAAAAGAAACCCCGCCTTGTGGGCAGGGTCTAAAGGGATTTTTCGGCATAAAAGAAAGGACCCTGAGCATTGGAAATCAGTTCGACCAGCGGGTCGGCTCAGGAGTTCGACCAGGAGGGTCAACTCATCAGCCGAGTTCGACCAGCGGGTCGGCTCAGGAGTTCGACCGGGAGGGTCGGCTCAAGAGTTCGACCGGGAGGGTCGACTCAGGAGCGAGCTGCGACCAGCGGGTCGGCTCGACTCATCTTCAGCTCGACCGGGAGGGTCGGCTCAGGAGCTCGACCGGGAGGGTTGACTCAGGAGCGAGCTGCGACCAGCGGGTCGGCTCGACTCTTCAGCTCGTCTGGGACTCAGCCGAGTTCAGCCGGCTCTCGGGGCTCGACTCAAGCGGCTCCCCATCTCCTCTGCAGGCGGGCAAGACCCGCTTGACAGCTCAACTCGGCCTGCGTGGGTCAACCTCTGCCGAGTCGGAGGTCTCTGCTGCCGCCAGCGTCGCGGTTTGGCGACGAGGCGACGACCCAACACTGCACGCTGCGAGCGAGCTGTGGGCGCCACCTACCGACCGGGCATCTAAACCAATTCACCACGGTGACAGGGGAGCGACTGATACGTATGACGCGCACCGCCCCCTCACCACACGACCACCAGGCGTCTGTTTGACATAAAGAACCGACTCCGAACACTGACTATTCAAGACAACTCTTACCACTCAAAAACACTCGAGACCGAGTGATGGCCATCCGTCGTTTATAAGAGTATTCGTAATTTTTATCTTTAATATTTAGTGGGCTGTACTCTTAATCGCATAAATTCCCAACAGATCCATCAATACGAATTGATTCTTGGCACCTCCTTCCGCCGAGCCACGCTCACGTGGGGAGTGGTGGCCCACCAGATCCTTATCAGGTGATCTGGTCCCCAATTAGTAAACTTGATAAGATAACGATCTTCGGAAAAGGAGCACCGTCGCAGGCCCTTACTCCGAGCCATTCTGTTGTCAGATAACCTGCCGATGTATCTGTTGAGATTGGTGCCTTTAAGAATAATAACTGTTTTTGATTGTGTTTTTTTTATCGCCGTATAATCTTTCAAGTATCTTTCAGTCATAATCGCCGCACGTACTCGCATCCTCTACAGAATATTCAACTGCCCCGTGACCCAAGGTGCTAACAACGTGATAAGGGTTGCGTATGATCAATAAGGAGTACGGTACTGCGTGAACAATATTGAGTAATCATTCATTAACGTTAAGGTTTTTCTTAGCATAGTATTTGCATGTTTTAACGACTCTCTCTCACTAACAACCATCGCGTTATGCGGGATCCATGTGCCGTTGTCAAAGTGAAATCAGACAATCGTTGATGATACTGTATTGATGCCGTGTTGACGTTCCGGGAATGAGAGTTCGCATACTATATCATAGTTGAGGTTGAATTAGTAATAAATTGATTAATACAGAAGTGGTTGTGTGATTCTTTCCTGAAATCTATGCATAAGATCTGCTTCTGCGTTGAGATCTGAACTTGGTGACCTTAATAAACACACTAATACATACTCAGTAAATGTTAAAGCGATAACGGGGTGAACCGGGGACCTAAAAATAAGCGAGAATGAGACGAACCTAGACAACGATGCCGAGTTAATCTAAGTTAATCTTGCATACTTACACCACACCTGCATAACTGCATACGATTAATTGCCTTATTCCGATCGATAACCCACCCTCGTCACCGAGGCGGGGTCTGGTTATCATAACGACTTGCATTATCATAATTACACCCACTCGCATAATTACTACGATTACCTCTCGAATTGGCATAATTAAATGTGCATAATTACATAAATTAACATATTTCCGGATAATTACACATTTGGCCAAATTTCATTTGATTATTATTATTTTCACTGAATATTCATAACCCACATATACAACATAATAATTTCACCCACGCACGCATACAACACATCAAAATTTTGATAACCAACATATACAACAAAATGGGGGCTCGGGTCCGGGATTTCTCGCAGACAGTTTATGCATGAATTCAGGAACGAATCACTGTTGTGTTAATCAAAGTGTTGTGAACTAACGTTGCCTTGTGATTGTAAACGGGGGTATACACGCGCTCTGAAGGGAAATACCAGAGTAGCAGAGTATAACAAAGACAGCTGGGCTGAGATTATTTTCTCGAGTTGAACTGACGCATCCTGTGATACAATTGTTTATATGTGCTCTGAAGGGGAATTCTAGAGTAACTCACGCCGCACATGAGATGTTAGAATTAAGATACACTCTTAAGTCTATTAACCATATTACGTAATAGAGATGGCACAGGATCCACAGCATTCTGAGTTTGACACACCAACGCATAACACTGATACAGAGTGGACCTCTGAGGAGGAGATGGAATCTATGGAAAAACAATATCGGGAATTTGTGTTAAAACGTACTGGATGGACTGCTAGCCAGCAGACGGAGCAGAGAGATATATGGGAGGGGTGCCATACAGAAGATGTTAAAACCCATAGAAGGAAACTACTTAAGGACGTGATGAAATGTGGCAAAGCCGAACGTGACGTAAAAATTGCAGAAATAGCGAGGGTAGACTCGTATCTCCTCGCACAGACAGACAGAGAAAGATTATGGAATGAGGAAAATTTTGAAAGGGAAAGACAAGAGAAACTGTCCTTAATGGAGCAGGTAGAGCGTCTGCACGCCCTCGTGAGAGAGAAAGAATCCGCACTAAATGCACCAGTGAAACACCCAGACGCTGATACACAGAACACATACGGGAGTAACAATTTACCACACTCCGAGCCACGTGGACGTAGCCCAGGGCCAGATCCCACAATGAGTATGGCTACTGTGCAAAGCAATTTTGATAAGGTAACACCCTCGCAAATCGAGGAGAGAGAAGAGGAAATAATAATACAAACGGGAAAACATGAGGCCGACCACCCCAACGTTAGAGAGAGACAAATAATTAACCCTAAGTCATCAGGATACACTGTAATGATAGGGCGGAAAATGGCGGAGCTGGTGCAAGACGGGAAACATGACATAAACTGCACACCAGGCAGACGCACGCTACGCAAGTATGACCGACATGATGCAGATGACAGAGACAGCTCACCAGAGAAACGCACCTCGCACAAACACGACCAACACGACACGGGTAACAGGAGCTCACCAGAGAGACGCACATCACACAAGCATGAGCCATGGGATAAGCAGAAATCACCGAGCCAAGTTGACCCACGTTACAGGTGCAAAAGGCACTACAAAAGTTATGTTAAGCAGAGCCACCGTGATGGTGACGGCTCATCTGACACTGACTCCTCTGACGATGACCAACACGACACGGATAACAGACACAGCTCACCAGAGAGACGCACCTCACGTAAACATTATCAACGCGACATGGGTAACAGAGAGAGCTCACCAGAGGGACGCATGACCCGTAAAAATCACCCACGCAAAACCACCCGCACCACAGATGACAGAGACAGGAATCCCGATAACCATGAAGCACGAGACAAACATAAATACAACACCTCACCTAGCAGGCACCACACACGTAGTAGGCAGCATGAAGGTCAAGGACAAAAACACTCACCACATAGACACCGCTCAAGGAGACCACGCACACCAACCCACAAGCACGAATCACAAGACCCACGTAAGGAAAACAAGAGACACAAGCAACGGGACAGATACGAATCCTCGGACAGAGGGAGATCACGACACAGACACGGGAAACATGACAACAGTGATAGTAGAGACAAGGGTAGCTCAAGTGAGCACTCCTCAGGAACCGACACCACTGATGACGAACAACACACTTTTAACAGTAAGACACTAAAACTAATGGACAAAGCACTCGTGAGAATTCCCTATTTCGATCCACATAACAAGAACAGGGACATACACACTCACATAGCTACCGTAGAACAGGAGGCTAAGATCCGGGGTCTGGGTAAATCAGCAGAAAAGGCATGTTTATTATCAAGGAGCCTACATGAACCCGCCAGACCATGGGTAGCCTCCCTGCCAAATAGGGTGAAGAGTGACTTTAAACAATTGAGCCGAGCAGTAGTTAAGAGATTTGGGGAATACTCCACACTATCCGAAGGATTGAACGCGGCAAAGTTGATGACCCAGCGTGTAGACGAAGACCCACGAGATTATCTCCTACGCCTTAAGAAAGCATATTACGCAGGAGACGGGGACAATGCCCAGGGAGATAAGACAGTCTTAAAAGTGATGTTCTTTCAATCATTGAGACCTGAAATAGTGAGAATAGTAGGAATGATGTTGGACCCCGAGACTGCCTCCCTACGCCAGATTGAAAGCAAGGCCCACACGGCCTGGGTGAACGGACGGAAAACCACTAGCATAGCCAAAACCCACATCGTCACCAGAGATAAAGAATGCCTCGATCTGGAGGGAAGCGAATCTCCAAGGAATAATATTAGCGCCACACGGGGTGGACATGAATTCCGCCAGGAGAGGGCGCCTAACCCAATAGAATCAACACCCGTCCACAACACGCTGAATAACGTTCCACGTGGGGGGAGGAACGAGGCCAGGAGAACCTGGCACCCACAGCCGCCACCACCATGGAATGCAGAAGAGGGCGGAGGCTGGAATTATGGAGGAGGAAAAGCGAGTGACGGGCCATACTTACCCCGCGGAGGCCGACGCCCACCAAACCAGTCACCATATCGTCCCCCACTGCCGCCTCCACTAACAATAGAGCATAGACCACCGTTAGCTAACAGGAATCGATATGCTCACCACATTAGGATGGAAAAAGAGCTCCTAGGGAGTATGAAGACTCCCATGCAAATAGCGAAGGGAAGAATACCAACTATACCCACACAGGAGGAGGACACACCCAGCGCAAAGGTAGCCCAAGTGAACGTAGGGAAGACAAGAAGCCCCGAAGCAATCACCGAAGTGGTACCAGAGGGAAAAGGGTACCATCTGGGGGAATTGATTCCCGTAGGACCAGTCGGACGAGCCCACGTGGAAGTAATACTGCAAGACACCCTGACCAGCCAGGGCCTTTGTGATACTGGAGCAGAAATATCCATGATATCCAGAGAATTATTTGACGAACTCCAGACTGCCCTCCAGAGGAAGAATGAAACACTACAGATGATGCCAAGTAAACTTACCTACTCAGGATGTGAAGGGACCCACATGCGACCATTGGGCAAAGTTATGACGAAGTTGACGTTCAACAAAATCAACATGAACCATCCCCTATATGTCGTACGGAACCCCGGAAAAGAGCTGATCATTGGGATAGAACTACTGAATCGCCTGAAACCCATTATGAACCTTGAATCCCGACAAATTTGGGCACAGTCAATGCCGGAGCAACAAAGGGACTCAGAAGATGAAGACGTTATGAGAGACTCCACGGGAATCCAAGTGATAACACAAGAGCTCAACGACCTATCAACGACAATCAGGAACGAAGACGAGCTCCCAGCAGGAATTCGAATCACTCAGCTAATGACTAACAGACTGAGAGAAGACCGAAAGGAAGCCGACTTAGAGTCAGTATCACCAAATGACCGTCCCCTCATGGAGTATATACCGCCCCCTGGAGGCCAAACCGACGAACTGCAAACCGATGAAGGAGAACACAAGGGCAAGAGCGTATTACCCTCGGATGAAGCCAAGGCAACTCAACCGATAGTAACGCAAAAGGAACTTTCAACCGAGCCGCCCGAAACCACGAAGGCCTTGGACCCAGACCCAGGACAAGGAGTCTCCATAATAGAAGAACAAATCTAACAACAAATTGAAGCAGCAGACGCCCTCGAGAACGACACTCAACGAAATGAGCTTCGTCAACTGCTCCACAAATACCACTTCCTGTTCTCAGAAGACCCCTATGATTGCGGCAAAACCGACCTACACGTGGTATCTATTCCCACACTGGAAGGAGCGCCAGCGGTATATGTGAAACAATACAAGATTCCACTGGCTGCCTACGAATCAATCCAAGAAACCTTGGAGAACCCACTCAAGAAGAATATAATTCGAGAATGCAACTCAACCTACAACTCACCGATTTGGCCTGTATTGAAACCCACAGGCAAGTGGCGACTCACCATCGACTATAGGCAACTCAACAAAACGGTTCCCCTATCTCGATGGCCAATGGCAGAGATCGACCAGAATCTCAACCAAATAAAAGGCGCAAAAATTCTCACCACCATGGATCTATCAAATGGCTTCTGGACCATGCCCGTGAAAGAAGCGGATCAATACAAGTTGGCATTTACATTCAATGGAATACAGTATACTTGGAACCGATGTCCATTTGGATACTCAAATTCACCTGCGACTTTAACATATTCCTACACAAGGCAATGGACGACGCAAAAGAGCGAGGTACCATCGTCTATGTCGACGATATACTGGTCAAGGACTCCTCCTGGGAAGAACACCTCGAGAGCCTCCAGCATACCCTCGAGCAGTTAAAGGAAGCAGGCGCAAAGATTTCAATACAAAAAGGACAGTGGGCACGCAAAAGGGTGGACTACCTCGGGCTCCAGGTCGGCACTGAGGGAATGTTACCCCAAACCAAAAGACTTGGAGCCCTCCTCACACTCAAATCGCCCACCACAGTCACGACCCTTCGGAGCTTCTTAGGAATTTGCAACTACCTTCGACAGTTCGTGGACGACTACGCAGGAATCGTTCGACCCTTAGTCAAACTACTGCAAAAAGACGAACCATGGGAGTGGGGACAGGAACAGGAAGCCGCAGAAAAATAATTAAAACGACAGATCACAGAGGCATCCTGCCTAGCATACCCAGAGAAAGGGAAATAATACTACCTGGAGACCGCATACTCAGATCATAGTATCAGCTCGGTACTGTACCAGAGACAGGAAGCAGAGAAACGAGTTATTGCCTATGCCAGCAAAGCCCTCCTTGGAGTGGAGATGAAGTTCTCCGAGTGTGAGAAGGCGATATTTGGAAACATCTGGGCCATACAACATTTTCGGAACTTGTTGAACGGAGAGAAGATCATCCTGGAAACGAATCATGAATCCTTGGCATACCTCAACAGTAAGAAGATTCGAGAGGGCCGCGTAACCAGCAGCCGAATAGCCAGCTGGGCACTGACACTCCAAGGCCTACCAATCACAGTGAAATACGCAAAAAACAAGAAAAGTCCAATGGCCCAAGGTCTTGCCGATTTACATGATTGTACCTTTGACAGCGTAGAAGCAGAGGACGAAAAGATACCTCCGGAGGACAACAGGTACCTGCCCTTCAGGAAGGAGACATGTGCCGACCTACCAGTGGTATACATCGATGGATGCTCCCAGATGAGGGAGAACAAGCTTCACGCTGGGTCAGAAGTCATTTGGGAAACTGGCCCACTCACAGGGATTCAAGAAGGATTTCAGCTGGGACCAAAGTCAAACCAGGATGCAGAGTTGGTCGGGGTACACATCGCTGTCCAAATGGCATCCGATAACCAAATACGAACCATGGAAGTTCCGATTCCAAGCCACGTCGCACTGGTCACAATACCAAGAGGAACATTCGTACGCATAGGGGACAAGGTATTATATAACCTAGACAAAAGCCTACACCAAGCGGAGGTAGAAATAGTAGACACATTCCGAGGCCACAAGTTTGAAATAAGCAGCACTCTGTCCAACTTGTTGAACAGTAAAGAATTCCATATGGTGAAATTATCCCTCAGCGAATCAGAGATTAACATAACAGATCTTACTTGGGCGACCGAAGAGGCTGGATATCAGCGAAATCAACAGATGGGGATGGGAATCACAGGGGCAACAGGGATGATCATACTAGTCCTGGCTATTCTAACCTTAACATACCATGTGGCCAAAATGAATACCGAACTTAAAAGACTAATCGCAGGCACAAGCCACCTACCATTCAAGCCCAGGAACAGGGATAGAGCCAAGGCCTGATGATGCCACCCAAGAATAACCATATAAACTATCTTTTTAACGATATCTCCTATAACACGTAGTCAATAGAATAATTTCTCCCTCCCTTATCGTTTTACCTTCCTTTAGAATACTTTTTTTTGTCACATATAACCATGTTAAGTTGTGACACGTACGCGCGCGTTGTAAGGAAATAACAGCAAAACTTGAGGACAATCGATGGTTCATGATGGAAGAAGGGTATACATATTTTTTTAAAAATAACCCGTGGCCATTTGACCACTGGTCATTTTTAAAAGGGCGGAATGTTGTATCCTAGCCTTCTTCCATCATTGATATATAATGAATGAAAACACACCAAAGCGCAGCAAACTGCAAAACACCAGGTGTTGTTAAGTAATGAACGGGAGGAGGGCTAGGATGGCAGAATTGCAACCTTGCTTCAAGGAAAGATAAGGCCTGATAAACGGGCACACGTCACCGTGCAGGCGGCAGAGACAGTGGGAGAGTCAGCCAGACATAGTTAAGGCAAAAAGCCCAACCATCTATGACCTCAGCACATGGGCGAATAATGGGGCAGTGTCAACTCGAAGGCAATGGAAGGAAGCAGAGGCGCCTTTGTCTGGATCACGGCCACAGAAGGCCGGGGGGTCATCACTGATTGTGTGTTTAGGGATTCCGAGCTAATTGGAACACGTGCACACAGGGAGGAGAATACGCCTTGTTCTCCTGCAGCTGAGGGAGCAAAACCAAAAAAAAAGGCCAAGGAATTAAATTATTAAATAAGTGGGTCAGCTCAAGGGTGTGCACAGGGGAGGGAGCTGATTTAAACAACCCTGCACGTCTGAACGTGAGGGGGCCTTGTCCTGAAATTAATCACACTCCCAGCGCAGAAGGTTGGATGACCACAGTGAGACGAGAATAAGGGTGTTGTGCCTCTCTCAAGGCTGCAGGCTCAGCTGAACAGCGAGGCTGCGGGGGTCACCAGAAGTTCGTGTTCGCCTAGTTAAGTCAAAAAGCTCAATTATTCTGTATTGCTATTAAAGTCACGTTAAAGTCGGAATTTAACAACAGGGTAGGCTAAAGTTGTTGATATGAAATGTTATTTCCATACTTTAATACTTTATATACAACTCGACCCGAAGCATAACGGGATGAATCACCACCAGGTCGAATATAAAATACATAATAAAAGAGCGATGTTAAACCCAGGGTCGGAGAGAAAGGGAGATCCCGGCCGTCTTTGTATCCCCGCAGCGCGGGATAGGAGTGTATACGCTCGGGGAAACACCTCCACTTGAGTCAAGCACCACGATGGGAAATGACAGACCTTAGGTTACATACAGAATCATAACTGTGAAATGGTAAGGGACAAATGTTAAAACTTTTTAACCATTTCTTTGTGCGTCAGTGAGGGTCGGAGGGAGTGTGCCCCTCCCTCCAGGTGGTGCAACACGGACGATTTGTAACGTCTGTGTTTTGGTTCATGAAGAAGGCCAAACAAGAGATAATATCGCACCCAGACAGAGAGACGACCTCGAGGCAATTTGTAACACCTGATTGTTTGCTCGTGGATTTTATGGAGGGAATATGACAACGGAATATACCGTGGGTGATGCACACAAGGACACACGGACGTACGGACACAACAACAACAACAACAACCGCCATTCGCCACTAAGTGGCGGTGACGTCACCACGACGCTTGTGCCAGGCCATGTGCACCTTGAGGCCACGTGAAGTGTCGAACGCCCGCTGGCAGGAGGTCACGGGGCAGACCCAGGTGCCACGGGTCGACTGACCGAGATGACCGAGATGACTGGCTGATGCACCACCTGTGCCCCCTACTGTGCCAACTTGCTGTGCTTTAGCCACCCGGCGCTCCGCTCGTTGTTGTGAGCGTCGCTCCTCCGCCCTCCGTTGTTGTTGGAGGGCGACTGCCTCCAACTGCCCAGTAGCGTCCTTCACGAGCCTCCTCCACTGAGGCCGATCTTGACACCGCTGGTACCAGTCATCGGCAAGTCCACTCAGCTCCACGTCCTCCTGTACCACATCACTCCATCTCTTCTCTAGCCCGTGCCGCGCCCGTTTAGCCCCCTCGATCCGGCCGAACAAAAGCTGTTTAGGCATGCGGTGGCTGGGCATGCGGGCTACATGACCCAGCCAACGCAGCCTTGCCTGCCGGAGGAGCTCACTGATGGGACTTTGCCCAGATCTTTCAAGGACTTGTGAGCTCCTCACACAATCCAGCCTGGTCAAACCCAGGATGGATCGTAGGCAGGCCAGCCTAAATGTTTCCAACCGGCGAAGATGCTCCACTAGGGGGGTCCACGTTTCGCAAGCGTAGAGAAGGGAGGGAATGACCGTGGCCGAGAAGACCTGAAGCTTCGTGCGGAGCGACAGACCAGGTAGCTTCCACACAGCGTTACGCAACCGATGAAAAGATATTGCCGCTCGACTGATTCGGAGTGAGACCTCTGCTGATAAACTGGAGCTGGTCATGAGCACACTGCCCAGGTATGGGAAACTCTCTACTCTCTCCACAACTGCCCCATCACCGATTGGGAGTTGTGGGGGCGGAGTGCCCGATGGTACAAAATACCCAGGCAGGTGCTTAGTTTTGGTGGGGCTGATGGTAAGGCCCCACCTCTTAGTGGCACACTCCAGCCTCAGCAGCAGCGTCTCCAACTCCTCTTCTGAATGAGCAGCTATTACCAAATCATCGGCATACATAACGTGGTTGACCAATAGGGAGCCATCCCTTGATCGCACCCGGGCGTCGATCAGCCTCCCATTATATCTGTACCAAATGGTAATTCCCCCGGTACAGCTATTGAAGGCTTCACGAACTACGCAGTCGAAATAGATGTTAAATAATGTGGGAGCCAGAGGACATCCCTGTCGCACCCCAAGGTGTACAGGGAAAGGCTCCGACTCCCGGCCACGTAGTTTTACCCGGGCCCGCTCACCATCATGAAGGTCCTTAATGATCGTGAGCAGAGGGTCAGGGACTCCGAAAGCACGAAGAACAACCCAGAGCCCAGTCCTACTGATGGTATCATAGGCCTTTACCAGGTCAATAAAGCAGAGATGTAGGTCTTTTTGGAATTCCCTACACCTCTGCTGTAGCAGACGGACAGAAAATATGGCATCTGTGCAGGACCGCCCCTTCCTGAAACCACATTGGGGCTCCGCAAGCCTCTCCTCAGCATGCCTAGCAAGGCGATGTTGAATAATCCTTGCCAGGACCTTACCCGGCACACTGAGGAGTGAGATGCCCCTGTAGTTGTTACAGTCTGTGCGGTCCCCCTTCTTAAAGAGGGGGACCACCAGGGCATCCTTCCAGTCCTGCGGAACCCGTCCAGTGGTCCAGACTGTTGTTATGATGTCATATAGGGCAGTCTGTGCACAAACGCCACCCTCCCTCAGCATTTCGCCTGGGAGATCATCTACGGACACACACATGGACACACCTACACACGGACAGATCCTGACACAGTAAATCAAAAGAAACCCCGCCTTGTGGGCAGGGTCTAAAGGGATTTTTCGGCATAAAAGAAAGGACCCTGAGCATTGGAAATCAGTTCGACCAGCGGGTCGGCTCAGGAGTTCGACCAGGAGGGTCAACTCATCAGCCGAGTTCGACCAGCGGGTCGGCTCAGGAGTTCGACCGGGAGGGTCGGCTCAAGAGTTCGACCGGGAGGGTCGACTCAGGAGCGAGCTGCGACCAGCGGGTCGGCTCGACTCATCTTCAGCTCGACCGGGAGGGTCGGCTCAGGAGCTCGACCGGGAGGGTTGACTCAGGAGCGAGCTGCGACCAGCGGGTCGGCTCGACTCTTCAGCTCGTCTGGGACTCAGCCGAGTTCAGCCGGCTCTCGGGGCTCGACTCAAGCGGCTCCCCATCTCCTCTGCAGGCGGGCAAGACCCGCTTGACAGCTCAACTCGGCCTGCGTGGGTCAACCTCTGCCGAGTCGGAGGTCTCTGCTGCCGCCAGCGTCGCGGTTTGGCGACGAGGCGACGACCCAACACTGCACGCTGCGAGCGAGCTGTGGGCACCACCTACCGACCGGGCATCTAAACCAATTCACCACGGTGACAGGGGAGCGACTGATACGTATGACGCGCACCGCCCCCTCACCACACGACCACCAGGCGTCTGTTTGACATAAAGAACCGACTCCGAACACTGACTATTCAAGACAACTCTTACCACTCAAAAACACTCGAGACCGAGTGATGGCCATCCGTCGTTTATAAGAGTATTCGTAATTTTTATCTTTAATATTTAGTGGGCTGTACTCTTAATCGCATAAATTCCCAACAGATCCATCAATACGAATTGATTCTTGGCACCTCCTTCCGCCGAGCCACGCTCACGTGGGGAGTGGTGGCCCACCAGATCCTTATCAGGTGATCTGGTCCCCAATTAGTAAACTTGATAAGATAACGATCTTCGGAAAAGGAGCACCGTCGCAGGCCCTTACTCCGAGCCATTCTGTTGTCAGATAACCTGCCGATGTATCTGTTGAGATTGGTGCCTTTAAGAATAATAACTGTTTTTGATTGTGTTTTTTATCGCCGTATAATCTTTCAAGTATCTTTCAGTCATAATCGCCGCACGTACTCGCATCCTCTACAGAATATTCAACTGTCCCGTGACCCAAGGTGCTAACAACGTGATAAGGGTTGCGTATGATCAATAAGGTGTACGGTACTGCGTGAACAATATTGAGTAATCATTCATTAACGTTAAGGTTTTTCTTAGCATAGTATTTGCATGTTTTAACGACTCTCTCTCACTAACAACCATCGCGTTATGCGGGATCCATGTGCCGTTGTCAAAGTGAAATCAGACAATCGTTGATGATACTGTATTGATGCCGTGTTGACGTTCCGGGAATGAGAGTTCGCATACTATATCATAGTTGAGGTTGAATTAGTAATAAATTGATTAATACAGAAGTGGTTGTGTGATTCTTTCCTGAAATCTATGCATAAGATCTGCTTCTGCGTTGAGATCTGAACTTGGTGACCTTAATAAACACACTAATACATACTCAGTAAATGTTAAAGCGATAACGGGGTGAACCGGGGACCTAAAAATAAGCGAGAATGAGACGAACCTAGACAACGATGCCGAGTTAATCTAAGTTAATCTTGCATACTTACACCACACCTGCATAACTGCATACGATTAATTGCCTTATTCCGATCGATAACCCACCCTCGTCACCGAGGCGGGGTCTGGTTATCATAACGACTTGCATTATCATAATTACACCCACTCGCATAATTACTACGATTACCTCTCGAATTGGCATAATTAAATGTGCATAATTACATAAATTAACATATTTCCGGATAATTACACATTTGGCCAAATTTCATTTGATTATTATTATTTTCACTGAATATTCATAACCCACATATACAACATAATAATTTCACCCACGCACGCATACAACACATCAAAATTTTGATAACCAACATATACAACAGCTGGAAACGCAACGGTAGCGTGGGTCGTGCGGTTCCATTAGTATTACGCACGTGCCTTACGTTTAATAGCTTTGACTATTCGTGTGACTACGCAAAGGCTTTTTGGCAAAACTCGGTGATCAGAAAACATTTGCGAAATATAATTATCGGTGTGAGTCTATGGGTCTCTCTGGGGTAGGCTCGGTGCAGTCTCCAACTCCTATCATCCACTCCGTCTCTCTCTACTCGCCTCTCGATTGTCTGTGCTATGAAAAGAAGGACCAAGGTCCGAAACGTCGCCTGTCATAGATTTCATACATTAAGGCCACGCAGTGTCACAAATGTGTTAAGTTTTCTGTGCCCTTCATGTGTGTGCGTACGTTGAACTTCTTTCACACCGGCCGTAAGCCAACCGTGCTAATTGGAGGTGCGAGGGGAAGGACAACACACTGTGGGTCTCTATGTGCGTCTATGGGTCTCTGTGCACGTCTATAGGTCTCTGTGTGAGTCTATGGGCCTCTGTGTGAGTCTATGGGTCTCTGTGTGAGCCTATGGGTCTCTGTGTGAGTCTATGGGTCCCTGTGCGATTCTATGGTTCTCTGTGTGAGTATATGAGTCTCTACGTTAGTCTGTGTCTCTGTGTGAGTCTATGGGTCTCTGTGTGAGTCTATGGGTCTCTGTGTGAGTCTATGGGTCTCTGTGTGAGTCTATGGGTCTCTACGTTAGTCTGTGTCTCTGTGTGAGTCTATGGGTCTCTGTGTGAGTCTATGGGTCTCTACGTTAGTCTGTGTCTCTGTGTGAGTCTATGGGTCTCTGTGTGAGTCTATTGGTCCCTGTGTGAGTCTATGGGTCTCTACGTGAGTTTATGGATCTCTGTACGAGTCTATGGGTCCCTGTGTGAGTCTATAGTTCTCTGCGTGAGTCTACATACGTATGCATGCGTGTTGAACTTCTTTTCGCACCATACATAGCCGCCCATGCTAATCGGAGGCGCGGGGGCGGGGGGAGTACAACAAACTGAACACAACAATAGCAAGCAGTTCTAAATAAGCGCACATGCACCCGTTAGAAGGAGAGGGAGACAGCGAATGGAGCTGTCAGGGAACAGGAACCTCGGCGTCTCTGGATACAGAAGCCGGTCCTTGCATCGTTTGATTCATTTTTTTTTAGCAACAAGGTAAAGGATCAGCCCTACAATTGCTTTCTCACGCCACCGCTGGTGAAAGGGCCTCCGCTAGAGGGTGCTCCTGAAAGTCCCCTCTATAAGAGGGCACTTTGGCTTACTCTTCCACGCTGGCCCAGATGGTATTCGACCAGGTGAGAGTAGCCAAACGTGGCGAGATGGTAACTACCTCGCCTGGTGTACAGGAGGTCGTGGGTTCGATCCCGACTCTGACACCTGATGCTGTATATTTGGAGTTTGCATGTCTCTCTGCCCGTGGCCGCGTGCATTTTTCTCCGAGTCCTCTGGGTTTTCCCCCGCACATTTAGAATTAACATCACTCGTTTATTTGGCTGCCATAAATTCACACGTGAGGATAAGCCACAGTTGAGCTATCGTTTGTGATAGTCAGATCCCTTCTGAAAAATATCTACATACTTGGTAAAATACAAATAGTAAATAGTCACAGCGCAAGTGCTAAGTGTTGTGCAATTGTGGTCCGCGTGTGCATTGTGGGTGCTTTAGAATCGATCGGTCAGAGCGCATGTGTCGTAAAAAAAGCATTCTTCCGTAAGGCTGATGTAGATGCAGAGCAACAACTGCAATTTCACATTCAGGTGGTCAAGCCAGATAACCTCATCAGAAGAAGCGGATCGGGGCGTTGCGTCGTAATACGTTGTATAACCATAGTCCCACACTACTGGAGAGTTTTTAATTGTACAAATGTGCATCGGGCGTCGACATCTGACAGACTTTGTGCAGTGGATGCGGTTTAGGGTTGACCATGAGCTTCGTGGAAGATCAACTCCAGGAATCTTCTGCTTTAGGTCTTTCACAACAAGGTGGTGGTTTTTTTTCTGAGTTCTTTTGAGTTTTTTTAGGTCCAGTGTGATATTCATTACACCATAGCGGCAGCATCGCATCGCCTTTTAACAATACGACACACCTGTACATAAAAACAAAGCTTGGAGCGGTGGCACAGTGGTTAGCGCGCCACCCTATGAACCCAGCCACCCGAGTTCGATTCACGCTCACGAACAGTAACAATGACGAATATCTGAATCGGTCCTGGGCCTGCCCTAGGTCGACTCGGCCTCAAATGAGTACCTGGTGCGGTGTGCAAATATCGCCACTTGGGGAGACAAAGGTGGTCGGGCGTGGTGTTGTCCACCTATCCCCTCGTGTGCCGTGCCGGCCTTTGTGAGCTGCTGCTCGCTAACAGCACTTGATGTACTCACGCACACGTCTGCGGTGTTGATGACGCACCACCTGTAAGCCAGCGGCTCAGTACGTGGTGAGGCTTTCTGGATCACCGCACGAACGTCGCGTGAAACTTCCATCCCCGTTGGGGGCAGTCGAGGAGGGATCCGTTCCCTGGCTCGCAAGCAGAAGGGCAGGTTCAGCAAAAAAAACTAAAACGCGTGTGGACTCTCAAATACATTTTCCCGGTAACTGTTGCTGCCTGACCCGCTCGATCGTGATTCCTCTTGAGGAGTCAGTCTCCTATCTCTTCCCTCCTCGAGCTAGAGGGGCACTGTACAGCGCGCTACGAATTGGGCATTGCCGTCCTTGTCATTGAAGAGGTGGGTTGGTGCTCGGCTAAAGATAATCTTTAAAGTGCAACGGCTTAAATCCCTGAGGCTGTCAGTTCACACGTGTTATAATGAATACCTTAAATACCCCTTCGCTACCCCACCTTGATAGTCTGTCACTAGCGACACCTTGGACAAACTGACTCTCCAGAGCCAGCCAGGGACCCCCACCACGCACGATGCCACCTCAGCGGTCACTGCATTGAAACAAAGATAGAAAAAAGCGAAAAAAACAACATCTCACACAACAGGCGTATTTTTAAATCTCCCTGGGCGCAATCACCTTCAAGGGGCACCCAGAGCAATATAAAGGGACACACGCCATGCGCAAAACTTAGCTTCATGCGAGTGCCCGTCGAGCGCCGAACTCCGAAGGTAACAACATTTAAAGGGCACCACGGTGGCAAGGAGATGTTAACTTCCTCGCCTGGTATGCAAGATATCGGGGGTTCGATATAGACCCGACACACCGGCTGTATGTTTGGAGTTTGCGTGTTCTTTCTCTCTCCCCGTGGTCGCGTGGATTTTTCTCCTCTTGTCTTTTTTTTCCTCCACATTTTAGAAACAACATCACGCGTTTACATTTTTTTAGATGATGTTGCTGCTATAAATCTCCACGCGATGAGCCGCTTTGTTGCGCTATCACTTGTGGCCTGATCGCTTCTGAAAAAATAAGCTAATAACTCAGTTAGCTTTACCTGTTAAGTTTTGATAATTGTTTTTTTTACCCTTCTATCTGGCAACAAAACTGACACCTTTTTTACAAGGAGTCATGTTAGCATAGACCACAATACCTGAAGCCATAATGCAAACAAAAAACATAACTCTGATAATATATGCACTGTCCATGAAGTTGATTGGTCCACACCCGAGACAGTGGACCAATCAACTTCAGAGTTATGTTTTTTGTTTGCATTATGGCTGCAGGTATTGTGGTCTATGCAAACATGACTCCTTGTAAAAAAAGTTGTCAGTTTTGTTGCCAGATAAAAGGGTAAAAAAAACAATTATCATATTTTTTACTGGCAAATGAGGTTCCAATGGCTGTTAAGTTTTGTTTGTAAAACATTTTTAAGTGATTGGTTTACCTTTCCTATACTCTCCACTCCTGTTGTATTTTTGTACTGTTTGTTGTTGTAATGTTCTGACCTGCCCCTGCTGGGCATCTGTGAAAAAGAGCTTCATAGCTCGTCGGATTCCTCCGGCATAAATACATTATTCTTATTTTGAAGAGTGGATCTGAGTCGGCTGGCTCCGTGTTATTTCAGGGACATGCTGAGCCACGCAGGAAATGTATATTCGCGCCTGTGTAAGTGTGACGGAGTGTGGCGGGGCGATCAGCACGCTGCGCTACGAACCCCGCATAGACCAAAGTTTAATTCCCACTCACGGCCACCACCAACGCCTCTAACGATTATCTTTTCTGGTCCTGGGCCTTTAGGTCGGCTCAGCCTCAAATTAGTACCTGGTGAGGTGTGTAGTGAACTTCTCTGCTGGGAAGACACAGGCGGCCGTGCGTGTTGCTGTCCACCCACCCTCTCGTGTGCTGTACCGGCCTTCAGATGTGCTTGCTAACAGCACTTGACCCAATAGTCTGTTGAGGCTATACGGGGAATCTTTGATTTAGTGAGTTCGCGTATTTTTTACTGTGGTCGTGTAAAGAGCGCTTCAGGAAAGAGTTTGGGTAGTTTTGCTATTCCTCCTCCGTTGAAGAAGTGCAGACAACAGTGGTTAATGGAATAGTCCATGGACTTCGATTGCATCGCTACAATCGCACTCCCGTGGCTTATCTTTAATGTTTCTCAATGCATTTATCTGTGTATCTCCATGAGTCTCCATGCGACTCTTTAAATCTTCTGTAGCGAATCTAATTAATATTTAACGAGCGTCTTCACTCAAGGCGCTTGAGATAGGATGATTTAGATGGCAGGAGCGTGCATGGGTTGAGGAATGACAGCGATAGAGGGGTACTTGTGGATCACTAAAAGGGCTATAGGGGAAGGACGGGAAAGAGTGGAGAGGTGAGGGGAGGGAAGAGGAACGGAAGGAGGTTAAGGGGGGGGGGGACTGCTTCATGTCTATGGGCAGTGTTGGATCTATGGGCAGTGTTGGATCTATGGGCAGTGTTGGATCTATGGGCAGTGTTGAGACTATCGGCAGTGTTCAGTCTATGGGCAGTGTTGAGTGTATGGGCAGTGGCAGGTCTATGGGCAGTGTTGATTCTATGGGCAGTGTTGGGTCTATGGGCAGTGTTGGGTCTATGGGCAGTGTTGAGACTATGGGCAGTTAAATTTCGATTTAAAGCTTTCGTGACTGCAGTGTTGACTCTATGGGCAGTGTTAAGAATATGGGCAGTGTTGAGTCTATGGACAGTGTTGAGTGTATGGGAAGTGTTAAGACTATGGGCAGTGTTGAGTCTATGGGAAGTGCTGCTCAATGTACAGGGGAAGTTAATTCCAGTGGAGGTGAGCAAGGAGGGCGAAGGACCAATCACGGGATTGGGTCGAGGGAGAAGCAGGGACACAGAGAGAAGATTGGCAATGAAGACCACGAGATAAGGGGATAAGGAAGGAGACGAGAGAAGTGATGAGAGGTGGGCCAAGGCCATGGGGAGATTTAAAGAAGAGCGAAATGCGTTTCAAATTACAGCGGTGCAGTAAACAAGAGGGCAGTGGAGTTAAAAGAGGAGAGGTGAAGTGTGAGAATTACAGGGGAGGTTGTAATAATCACTTGTGCAGAGGCGTTTTCAATTCGTTGGAGGGGAGTGAGCGCAGAGGCAGGGAGACCGAGAAGTGAATCGCAGTGGTCCAGAACGGGTAAAGATCAGAGATTTGGGGGGTTACATCGCGTAAATATAAATGTGTCGTTAAACGCGCCACCACCTGGCACAGCTGATTAGTGAGGGTTGTAATGTAAACAAACGTGCCAATTACTCTTTGGTTCTTTCGGTAAAGTCACTGTGGTTGTCCCGCCTGATGAGGGGCACTTGTGTTGCGCCCGAAATGTCGTGATTTAATTCATTTTATTTTATACCTACGTGACTTTACCGAAAGAACCAAAGAGTAATTATTTACTACTTCAACATACCGGTGTGTTCGAGAGTAAACCCACAACATTTACAATTCGAGGACTGTGACATTTCGCTTTTGATTGCAACCAGCTTGTGACCTAACCCCAAAACACATTTGTTATGGATAATATTCGTCGCTAAATCCCAAATATGTGTTAAACAAAGACCATAGGATTAAGCGGGTGTTTGATGTCCGAAATTGAAACGAGAGGGCGGATTTCTCCTGATGTTGAACAGTTGAAAGCGACAGTATGCGAGCAGCAGCGAAGCTGTGGGTGGGACATGTGAGGGAAGAGTCAAAGACGGCAACGAGATTGAGGACAGAGGAAAGAGTGGCAAGAGAGATAGAGAAAGGGCGGAGGAGGGAAGGAGATGGTGGGAAGAGGAGGAGGAGAGAAAGAGGCCAGAAAGAAGATGATTGATGTTCTGGGCGGATTGAGAGAGATAGATCGAGTGAGTGAAATTCCATCCAGGAGTGGACGGCAGCCAGCCATGAGAAGGAAATACGAGAGGAAAGGTCACGGTGTAAACGAATGACTGGGGGAAAAGAAGAAGATGAGTGTCGTCAGCAAATCCATTATGAGGAAATCAAAAAGATGAGATAGTAGATTAATAATATACCGAGACTAGTAAAGGGACCCAGAACCGAACCTTTCAGAACACCAACGTTGAGAGGGGATAGAGGGGATACAGCAGCAACGTTGTAACGAGCTTGGGGGCAGGGGTGTCTTTCCCTCCCCCTGGAAGCCCACTTGACAACCACCATACTGCGGATCTGTCGTGGCTGTAATTTGCTTAGACGGATCGCCACGTACACGGTTAAATGTTCGAGGCCGTGAGCGTGACGGCGATTTGATTAGGCGAGGGGATTTCGCGATATACAATAGCCTCTAGGTGCGACCGTGCAAAAGACAAATCAAATATTGGGAGCCCCCACCCGACCGATTGCCGCACCCCTCCCCTGAGCTGATAATAACGTAGTCATTCCGCAACTTGGAGGCTTAGGACATGCGAAAATGAAGGTGAGACTTGAGCCAGGCGAGAGGGTGGGTGCCAGAGATGCCGAGGTCGGAGAGAGTGGAAAGGACGAGTGGGGTGACCGACCGTGTCAAAGGTGGAGGGAAAGTCAAGAAGAAGGAGAATGTTGGAAATGCCGTAAGATGGTTTTGGATTGGAATTGGTGATGGAGGGAATGTTAAGACACGTGGAGTATGTACGTATGCATGTTGAACTCCTTTCGAAGCCAACCGTACTAATCGGAGGAGTGAGAGCTGGTTACGCATTTTTAATCGTGAGGGGGGGAAGAGAAATTGGGGCAATAATTGCCAGGAATGGTAGGGTTGAAGGGAAGGGTTTTTTTTAGGAGACGATCAACGACAGCAGATTTGAAGGCGGGGGGAAAGACGCCCCTGGCGAGCGAGGGGACGCGTGAGGTGGGGAATGATAATGGGGAGAAGGCGAGGAAGAAGGGAGACAGGCATGGGGTCAAGTGAGGGGGGAGAAGGCAGGCAGGGTGAGCTTTGGAAAATTACCACGAAGAGTTAGGCTGGAGAAGTCAGGGTGAAGGAGGAGAGAGAGGTGAAATGGTGACACGGTGAGGAGATGAAAGGACAGGAGGTAGATCAGTGGCAGGGGGGGGCAGAAGGGACGACCGAATTAGTTCGATTTAACACATAGGCTTTTGCGACAAAGTCTGGCTATCGCCTGGTAAAGCTGGTTGTAATCACCAGTGATACGTCGTACTTGAATTGCAAATGCTGTGGCTTTACTCTTAAAGACACAACCGGTTGGTTTGCTTAACTAGCAACTCATTTGCACGTTTTATTTACTCAGCCTCATTTGAGGCTGAGTCGACCTAGGGGAGACCCAAGACCGTCTCAAATTATTGTAACCGCTGTTGTTGGCTGTGAACGAGAATCAAACTCGGTTCGCCAGGCTCGTAGCGTGGTGCGCTAACTGCTGCGCCACCGCTCCCAACTCGTTGCCTTAGCAGCTTCGAGCTGCGATGAGGATGATGGTCCGCTGGCTATTTGTGAGTAACCAAAAGACCCTGCCATTAATCACTCTGGGATGTTCCGCACGTTCACTCACGCCTGATGAAGCTGGTTGTAATCACCAGCGAGACGACACTGTACTCGAATTGCCACGTTTTTTTTTACGTGGAAAACCTTACTGATTGGCCGTGTCAGGATGTGGTGGCGGGTTTAACGACATGTTAATATTTATGCAATCGAACAATGTGGGGGAGGGATAACTGCAGCGACACGATTTTACTTTCAGTCTTTAAAGGGTGAATGAGGTTTTCCTTACAGAGGGCGGCCTCAGTCACCTCCAGCCCTTGCCACACAACGGTGATGCTATACATCAATCTGTGAAATAAGGGCTTCATAGCTCATCGGATTTCTCCAGAATAAATAAAGATCCTGATATCTATACGATATTTCCACACTCTCTGTCACCACACATAGTGATAATGTTCGTCAAACCACGTAGTTTTAGTCTCAGAAATGGAATTTAGTGAAATTATTTAGAGCAACAACCTTAATGCATTCTATATTTGAAGTTTTTGTGACTGCAAGGATCCTTAATGCCATTTGTTTTTGACCGGGACAGATTAATTCACAAGTGGCTTCCTGGAAACGAATCCAGATTCACATCAGTGCCAACTCAGCACTCTGATACCTGAGCCACCTGATTGTACGTAGAACTGTCACCCATATCGTAGAGAAAGATCCTAGTTACCTATAACATAAGGTAGCACTCATTGCACACAAAGTTCTTGCAACATATTAACCACAATACATTGCTGATCTTGTCAAGGAACATAAACCATCATCACGCTTTTGGCTAACCATCGAACAAAGATGGTCACAGCATCGTGCGCTTTCAGATGTTCTTCTGCGGCCTTCTGGAATGCTCTTCCTTCCGAAATAAAGAAGCTACTGGAGGTGTGCACTTTTAAATTATCGATATTGAAAACTAATTTATTCAGAACTGCTTTTTGTGTGCAGTTTGTTGTCCTTCCCCCCGTGCCTCCGATTAGCACGGTTGGCTACGTGCGGTGCGAAAGAAGTTCAATATACATACGTACAAAACAGTCTGCTCTCCTATAACGCGTTTTTTCATAACACCAACTGGATATAACGCGATGAATGTATTAGGGAACACTTATTTCATAACGCGGATGCGAATTGGATATAACGCGATCGAGTCAATGGAACTACAATGCGCGAGTAGGAATTAGCGGTTGTACGGCTGCCTCGGCGCAGCTTCACACAAGGTGGGACGCTGCTGGATGCTTCTAGATGCTACCCACGTGCCTGAGTCTTTGTTCAGCCTGCGTAACGTATCTCAACGCGGACTATGCAATACCCTATATTATATATTATTAATTAGAATTCGATTATTTTTTCCAGAACGCGGTGTTATTCAGGAACGCAATTACTACTGCGCTTTAGGAAAACATAATTAATTGGCCGTTTACCAGCATAAATGCAAGCAAGGCTGTGATGCTGCTGATGAGTCTGGTCCAGAGTTTCTGCTTGTCTTGAGTCAAGCACTGCCGAAATGTCACACTCCAGGAAGGCCGTGTTTCCGATAGCGTTGTGCAACAAACGCTTCTGTAATATTTTGTTTTTCGTGGACAAGGGGATATGTGCGGAAGGTGACATCGCTGCCTCTACGATTAGGTATTTTACCTTTTCTGGCAATAAAACAGTTGTGTTAAGATGTCCAAACACTAAATAGATACCTATTGCAAGGCATCAAGTCTGCATGAACCACACGCGGTACTTGTGGTGAACATGTAAATAAACATGGTCTGATAATAATGTTAAGTCTTTGAAACTGATTGGCTTACACCAGAGACAGCCTTCTTTATGGCCTTGTCTCACTACCAGTGCTAGAAAAGAGAACAACGCCAAAAGACGAACAGTACAAAGACATATCTATGGGATCTTTTTGGCAGTATCAAAAATAAAAATAGCTTTTACACTTTAAATTTCGATTTAAAGCTTTCGTGACTGCAGGGATTCATCTTCTTGGTTCTTTCGGTAAAGTCACGTAGAAGGGAAGTAATAAAATAATAAAAATAAAACATAATAAAACAATTATCACGACGTTTCGGCCACAACGCAAGCAGCCGTCCTCAGGCGAAGAATGAGAACATTATCAAGCTAGGAGCTTATATAGGTGTAGCGAGGAGGAGCGCCTTAACAAAAGAATGTGCATATGAAGAGGAATTTAGCATACCAATGGGCAATGAGTAGGAGGTGGGCGGAGGGGTTTCAAAGTCCCATTATGCCCATGCATTATGCAGGATCAACAGCACCACGGGGGGGCGCAAGGAACAGCGTTAATAAAGGAAAGGAATGTTAATGATATGTAGCTGCATTTACCAAACAACCACGTAGAAAACCAAAGTAAAAACTACATAAAAAACTAAAATATAAACTGATACTTATTATACTCTACAATAAGCTGAGTTACTAACAACAAATAATAAATTACAATTCTACGTCGTAAGAAGTATATAATATACTTCCATCTAAACTTTATTCTCTTAGCATATACAGTACTATATACTGCGTGACTGCAGGGATTCATCTTCTTGGTTCTTTCGGTAAAGTCACGTAGAAGGGAAGTAATAAAATAATTATAATAAAATAATTAATTATAATAAAATAATTATTTTATTACTTCCCTTCTACGTGACTTTACCGAAAGAACCAAGAAGATGAATCCCTGCAGTCACGCAGTATATAGTACTGTATATGCTAAGAGAATAAAGTTTAGATGGAAGTATATTATATACTTCTTACGACGTAGAATTGTAATTTATTATTTGTTGTTAGTAACTCAGCTTATTGTAGAGTATAGTAAGTATCAGTTTATATTTTAGTTTTTTATGTAGTTTTTACTTTGGTTTTCTACGTGGTTGTTTGGTAAATGCAGCTACATATCATTAACATTCCTTTCCTTTATTAACGCTGTTCCTTGCGCCCCCCCGTGGTGCTGTTGATCCTGCATAATGCATGGGCATAATGGGACTTTGAAACCCCTCCGCCCACCTCCTACTCATTGCCCATTGGTATGCTAAATTCCTCTTCATATGCACATTCTTTTGTTAAGGCGCTCCTCCTCGCTACACCTATATAAGCTCCTAGCTTGATAATGTTCTCATTCTTCGCCTGAGGACGGCTGCTTGCGTTGTGGCCGAAACGTCGTGATAATTGTTTTATTATGTTTTATTTTTATTATTTTATTACTTCCCTTCTACGTGACTTTACCGAAAGAACCAAGAAGACTTTTACACTTTCTGGAAAAAAAACAGGTGTTAAGATGTTCGAACACCAAATTGCTAAATTTTTGCAAGGCATAAAGTCTGCATCAACCCACACGTATTTGTGGCACCCACTTCTTTTTAAATCCTTTATATTAAGTTCGCTTGCTTGCGCGCTTACGACCGTGCAAATCTTTCGGTCGTTTTTAACCCACTTCTCGTGATCCAATCGAGCTGACATTTTCCACACAGACTCGTTGTGCGTGACAATTAATTTTCGTGAAAAAAATTTGCAAAATTTTACACTTTTTAGGGAAATTTTTTTATATTTAATTACCAATTGCTTAATGCTGCCAGGCAATCATCTGACCCATAGGTGGCAGCCATCTCAAGCCAGAGGACGAGAGGACTCTAGCCGCCACGTATATAAAGGATTTATAGTGAAAAACTTTGTTTTTACGGGTTAATTTTTTGTTAGTTATATTCTCTCCAACGCCACTAAAAGTGTATTTACTACCATAATATGGGCACCTCAGTGGCTAGATGTCAACTACCTCGACTGGTATACAGGATCCAAACTCTTTGGTACTTTCGGTGAAGTCACGTAGGTATAAAATAAAATAAATTAAATCACGACGTTTCGGGCGCAACAGCGGCGTCCATCATCAGGTGGGATAACCACAGCAAGAAAAATTACGTGACTTTACCGAAAGAACCAAAGAGTATGGATCCCTGCAGTCACGAAAACTTCAAATCTAGAATGTTATACAGGAGTTCATGGATTCGAACCTGACGCCTGCTGTATATTTGGAATTTGCATGTCTCTTTCCCCGTGGTCGCGTTGATTTTTCTCTGGGTCCTCCGGTGTTGTTCCCTCCACATTTACAATCAACTTCACGCGTTTCGAGTATTTGATGACATCAGCCACTTTGTTGGACTATCATTTACGATAGCCAGGTCACTTCTGAAAAGGATCTACAAAGCAGCAGCTCAGTGATGACCTTACCTGGTTAAAAAAAAAACTGGAGAAAAAAATATACAACAGCTATTTAAGACTGAGAGAGAATCATTTTCCACAACTATGGCTGTCGCCCGATGATGCTGGTTGTTGTAATTACCGGCGAAACGTCACAGTTTTCAAATTGTAAATGTTGCAGTGGGTTTACTCTCCAACACACTACCGGTTAGTGCTGAACTAACTAGTTAATTGGCATGCGTGACAACCCTTACTGATTGGTTGTGGTGTCGGGTGGTGATGGGTTTAACAATACATTTTTATTTACGAGATCTATACCAAAAACCTCTATTATGGATAATATTGGCCGCGAAAGCCTACTACATGTTAAATTAACAGTTGAAGAGTGTGCAACAACAAGTACGGAGACAAATAAAAAGTACGTTGGTCTTGGTCTATCTAGACGGGGTGATGTGAATGATGGTTAAGGAAGACAACGGAATGGCAACTAAAGAAGGCAACGCATCCTACAGAGCGCATCTTGGCGAAGGTTGGCAGAGCTGTTAAACATTACACGCAAGTCAAGTGGCTTTTTCCACAACGACAACTAATTGGGTCTTTGTTATGCAACGGGTGATGGCCGGGTGCCTCAAGAGGGTCAGATCTCTTGAGCCGGAACCGCTGAGAATTTGGGACCAAATTTAGGTTTTAGCCACGAGGGATTGAACGTAGGGCTCAATTGTTGCTGAATTTACCAATCACTGAATGACAAAACTCTCTTTATAAATGTATGTATGTTGACCTTCTTTCGCACCGTACATTTCTAACTGTGCTAATCGGAGGTGTGGGGGGAAGGACACCAAAATATGGGTCTCTGTGTGAGTCTATGGGTCTTTGTGTGAGTCTATGGGTCTCTGTGTGAGTCTATGGGGCTCTGTGTGAGTCTATGGGTCTCTGTGCGAATCTACGGGTCTCTGTGCGAGTCTACGGGTCTCTGTGCGAGTCTACGGGTATCTGTGTGAGTCTCTGGGCCTCTGTGTGAGTCTATGGGGCTCTGTGTGAGTCTATGTGTCTCTGTGCGAGTCTACGGGTCTCTGTGCTAGTCTACGGGTCTTTGTGTGAGCCTATGGGCCTCTGTGTGAGTCTATGGGTCTCTGTGTGAGTCTATGGGGCTCTGTGTGAGTCTATGGGTCTCTGTGTGAGTCTCTGGGCCTCTGTGTGAGTCTATGGGTCTCTGTGTGAGTCTATGGGTCTATGTGTGAGTCTATGGGTCTCTGTGCGAGTCTACGGGTCTCTGTGTGAGTCTCTGGGCCTCTGTGTGAGTCTCTGGACCTATGTGTGAGTCTATGGGGCTCTGTGTGAGTCTATGGGTCTCTGTGCGAGTCTACGGGTCTCTGTGTGAGTCTATGGGCCTCTGTGTGAGTCTCTGGACCTCTGTGTGAGTCTATGGGGCTCTGTGTGAGTCTATGGGTCTCTGTGCGAGTCTACGGGTCTCTGTGCGAGTCTATGGGTTTCTGTGTGAGTCTATTGGTCTCCGTGTCAGTCTATAGGTCTCTGTGTGAGTCTATGTACGTATGTTTAACTTCTTTCGCACCGTACGTAGCCAACCGTGCTAATCGGAGGTGAGGACGGAAGGACAACAACAATGCAAGCATCACCCGCGCAGCATAACCGCCAAACTGCCCCCGAAACGTCTCGCTGTGTAACTCCTCGTAACGCGTTCCCTCTCTCGTTTACCCCACCCCGCCCCGTGTACACCTTCGTTCTGCCGCAGATCATCATCATCAGCAGCAGCAGCATTACCTTCGTCGTCGACGTTCAGCGTGTGCGCATGCCATGGCCAGCGCAGTGGGGCCATCGGCGAATGGCTCTCAGTCCCTGAGGAACGAGACCCAGCACGCGGGAGGGCCTCCCTCGCCCTTCTGGAACGGCGGTCGCTTCGTAGTCTACGCCATCCTCACCCTGACCTGGGTGCCGACCTTCGCGCTCTCCGTCCTCATGGCGTGCCTCCTCGTCCGCCTCAGGGCGTACAGCGAGAGCGCCAAGTACATACTCTTCACGAACCTCACGGCGAGCGACTCCATGTACATGCTGTTGTCGGGCATCCTCACCGTGCTCCGGTCGGAGCAGGTGTGGGTGTCGCGCGTGCTCTGCGCCCTGCAGGTCAACCTCAGCATGACGCTGCACGTGAACAGCGTGCTCAGCGTTGCGGCGATGGCCGTGGAGCGGTACGTGGCCATCTGCCACCCGCTCAGGTACCACCAGCTGTCGCACCGCCGCTCTGGTCTGCAGGTGCGTCAAATTGTCAATGCGTTGTTTAAAATGTGCCCACTCAGAGCACCGCTGTGATATTCACGCTCATGAAGATAAACGTAGACAATTTTAGTGTGGGAGTGGGTGGGTGAGTGGGCGAATCTGTGTGTGGGTGGTTGGGTGAGTGAGTGGATAAGTGAGATGGGTGATTAAGTGAGTGGTTTGGTGAGTAGTTTGAGTGTGTCGGTAAGAGGGCGGGTGAGAGAGTGGGCGAGTGGGTGGGTGAGAGTGGGTGAGTGGGTGAGTGGCCATCTGCCACCTACATGCAGGTACGTCAACTGTAAATGCTTGGTTTAAATCTTCCCACTCAAAGTGCTGTCGTGACATTCATACTCACAAAGACAAACATAGCCAATTGTATGCTACACCGAGTGGGTGGGTGAGTGAGTCAGTGAGTGAATGGGTGGGTGAGTGAGCTAGTCCGTGTGGTGGTGGGTGAGTGGGTGCGTGTGGTGGGTGAGTGTGGTGGGTGAGTGGATGAGTGAGGTGGGTGGGCATCTGTCACCCACTGATTGGTCAACACTGATTGGTCAACACCAGAGACAGATTTATTTTGAGTCTAGTCTCAAAACAGTGTTAGACCAGAGGACGCCAAAAGGCGTGGACATGATTCCTTGTAAAAGGTTTCAGTTTGGTGTTTTAACATCTTAACACCTATTTGTTGCCAGAAAAAAGGGGAAAACCTATTCTCAGACCAGCGTTTATTAACACATGATGATGCTGGGTTATGCCTATAGAAAAATGTCACAGAAAAAATATATATCAGAATTTAGCTTTGTGTTTCAACATTCTAATTTGTCTTCTTGGTTCTTTCGGTAAAGTCACGTAGAATGGAAATAATAAAATAATAAAAATAAAACATAATAAAATAATTCTCACGACGTTTCGGCCACAACGCAAGTAGCCGTCCTCAGGTGGAGAACAGGTCTGTCGAGGAGACAGAGTCTGAATGAAACGTCGTGAGAATTATTTTATTATGTTTTATTTTTATTATTTTATTATTTCCATTCTACGTGACTTTACCGAAAGAACCAAGAAGATGAATCCCTGCAGTCACGAAAGCTTTAAATCGAAATTCTAATTTGTGTTGCAAAAAAGGAAATTGATCGGTATAATTGGCCACGTGACGTGATTCGATGGCCTCTGTCGGGTGGTGCAGGGTTACTGTTAAATTTTACATTATACCTGCACGATGATCTAACTAAAAAAATATCATTATGAATCAGACGGCATTATGTATTTAACTGTTGTATGTTCTCTCATCCACATTGGACTTGTATTGTTGTTGGTATTTTTGCAGGCAGTCGCCAGCATCTGGCTGCTGTCATTGTTGGCTCCGATCCTGCGCCTGGGCCTTTACTTCGCGAGCGGGCCGCCCTTCCTGACGGGCAGCGAACCGGTCTGCGAAATCAACACATTCGACGCCCAATTGCCCTACGGGGAGGAGACCATCATCATCCGCAACGTGTTTCTGTACACTTTCTTCGTCCTGTGCACGTTGGGCGTGCTGATTGCCTATGTCCTGACGGCTCGCGCCGCTAAGAGGGCGTCAGAGAGACGGAGCAGTTTCTCCAAGGCTCTGAAGACCATCGTGTTGCACGGAATTCAGCTGGGCCTGTGCCTCCTGCCCGCTGCTTTGCCCATGGCCCACAACATTGTGGGCCTCTTCGACCTGAGCCCCGTCGGCTTGTACGGAGTTCGCGTCACGATATACTTTGTGCTGCACGTGGTCCCGCGCTTCATGAGCCCCTTTCTCTATGGCGTCAGGGACGAGGAGATCATGAAGGACCTGCGGAGGCTCCTCTGCTGCGTCCGTTCGAAGCGAGTGAATCCTTAAGTGGAGTCGTGCGCCACCATGGATCTCCCGTGTGGACAACTGAATAAACAAATTACTTAAACTAAACTATTTTTATTTCACCAGATAAGGCTCACTGAGCTGTATAGCTCTTTTTGCAGAAGCGACCTGGCCATCACAAATGATAGCTCAACGAAGTGGCTTATTATCACGTGGAAATTTATCGCAGCCAAATTCCCGAAACGCATGATGTTGTTTCTAAATGTAGAGAAAAATACCGGAAAAAACCCGGAGAAAAATCCACACGACCACGGGGAGAACGTGCAAACTTCAATTTCCCGCAGGCGTCGGGGTCGGGATCGTACTCATGGCCGCCTGTAAACCAGGCGAGGTAGTTAACATCTCACCACCGTTTCGCCCCAAAATACATTCAAACTAGTGGTTAGGCCTCCTTCGAGGTCTCAGATACACTAAAATAATATTGTTTATGATGAGAAAATAAATCGATTTTAATTCGAAATGGTTACGAATTATTCTTTTGTTCGAACGTAAAAACTAAAAAACAAATCACCCTCCATGACTTCCGCTTTCGTAAAAAGTGACGCCAACAAGTGTAGACATTTTCAAGGAATCGTCTCGACGGAAATTCTTCAGACACTGGGCGTGTCTGAGAAAGAGCTGCTGCTGACGCACGCTGCTATTGCGTGATACACCAATGTGATCGGCGGTACATGCGCACCACCATTGTAAATCGTCTCTGCTGGATGAAGGCCTCCCTCACTCTGCAGCAGGGGTCGGCAGAACCTGCCGTTCCAGAGGCACAGGCGGTTCTTTAAGGACCGCAGTACGGCACTTGGAATTAGAAAAAAACGGCTTTTGTTATATTTGTTGCTGTTCCCTGACCATGGAAGTCCAGTTTATCATGACAGTTGAGTTCACCATGGTAGTCCAGTTCACCATGATAGTCCAGTTCACCATGGTAGTCCAGTTTACCATGGACGTCCAGTTTACCATAGAAATCCAGTTCACCATGAAAGTCCAGTTCCCCATGGTAGTCCAGTTCACCATGGCAGTCCAGTTCACCATGGTAGTCTAATTCGCCATGGAAGTCCGATTCACTATGTAAGTCCGGTCACCTTGGCAGTCCAGTTCACCATGGTAGTCCAGTTGGCCATGGTAGTCCAGTTGGCCATGGTAGTCCAGTTCACCATGGTAGTCCAGTTCACCATGCTAGTCCAGTTGGCCATGGTAGTCCAGTTGGCCATGGTAGTCCAGTTCACCATGCTAGTCCAGTTCGCCATGGAAGTCCAATTCACCATGGAAGTCCGGTTCACCATGGCAGTCCAGTTCCCCATGGTAATCCCATTCGCCGTGGAAGTGCAGTTCACCATGGAAGTCCATCTTCTTGGTTCTTTCGGTAAAGTCACGTGACTTTACCGAAAGAACCAAGAAGATGAATCCCTGCAGTTACGAAAGCTTTAAATGGAAGTCCAGTTACCGAATTAGAAAAAATGGCTCATCTTGTTATTTTGGTTGCCGATCCCCTGTCATAGACTCTCGCCTCAACAATTGAAGTTCGATAAGCAGACAATGTCTCATCCATATATCTTTCTCTGTCCACGTGAAATAAAAAAAGTATTATAATTATGTTATGCAGTTGAAGTTCTTCTCAAAGTGTCAGCATAATATAATTTTCTGACAACCGCTATGAATAGTGTTGAGTAGCCCTCAGAGTTGTGACATAGGCCTTACCATGTATCTATTGGTGGTGATGGTCGAAGTTATTGTGGAAATAGTGGTGGTGATGGTAAAGCTGTTGTTGATTATGATGGAGGTGGTGGTAGTGGTGGTGATGGTAGAGGTTGGTGGTGGTGATGCTCGAGGTGGTGATGATGTTAGAAGTGGTGGTGTTGTAGATCGTGGTGTATCACACAAATCGGGAGTTGACGTGAGCGCGTAATATGATTCTCACGAAGATTGCGAACACTTTGAATGCAACACCCTCCTCGACAACGCTCTTATCCACAATGCAGAACGCCCTTATCCACGATGCAATGCGGCTGCCCTGATAAATAACAACGTTTGCACAGCGATGCATTGCGGTATACCCACATTACTCTACTTTGCAGTTCACCCTTTTACAGAATGCAATGTCCCTGCTCCACGTAAGATGACACCAGCTTTATAATACTAGAATTTCGGGGTCCGTGGCCACCTTATTCTAGCTCCTGCAGAATGCTCCTCGATGCTCCGCGCCTCACCCGTGGCCCCCACTGATGTCCTCGTCTCCCACCCCAAAATGTGTGCAGATAATACCGATTTTATTGTAAGTAGGGTGTGTAGGCATATATAGAGTCAGTAGATAGGAAATACTACTGCCTATATTGTACGTTGGGTGTGTAGGCATATATGCCTACAAAATTATTATTTTTTGGGGTCGACAATTTTTAGAAACCTGTTGGATAAACTTTTTACACCCACATCTGTGGGTGGGGGTCCACATTCTATAACTTTTTGATTCAGGCCTGCTGAAAGGCTCTCATCATTTAGTTGATGGACAAACGGACAAACGGACACACGGACAAACGGGCACATGGAACACCAGGCTTTTATAATAGGTTATGGGGGCCCCTACCCTGGTGTAAGCTGATGTCCTCGTCTCCCCCCCCCCAAATCAATTAACATGCGAATCAAATCCTAAATTCCCACAATGGGTCTGTAAACATTCCTGCGTGTGCGTGTGTAACTTGATCGGTTAGAATGTAAATCTGTCAATATTTGCGTGGAATGTCAGTGATAAAATATGATATGAATACAGTATAAAAGTTGGGGTGTTTATGTTGTGGGCTATGGTTTATTGTCAGGGAACAGAGGCAGTGAACAGAGAAGTTGAGAATTGTCGTCAAAGTCGAATCGTAAAAGTGATCATTGGTGGCTCTACTGTCCTGACGATTCTTAATAAGAACCAGGACAGTTTAAAAAGTTTAAAGTCGCCCCCTCTCAATGCTACCTGTTGGTAAGTAAATCAATGGGGGCATTTTATATTGTGCAATCTTATGCGTCCATAACAAAAGCGCATTGATCACACGTTGAAGTAGGCTCTCTGAAACAACACTGTTTTGATTTTGCTTTGCGGAACTGGCTCAGACTTAGGGATGGATCCCAAACATGAGCTGGTAGCATGTTACAGGTCTTTGGGCCGGAGGACCCCGAAACTGTGCTGCCCATATCGCACGAGGTTTACACGCGGGTACAGTGGGACGCTGCGAGCCTCGTAAGGCACATTGTCTCAATGTATTAATGGGGGCATAAGACTAAGAATACCACAATGCAGTTCTTCAGGAACTGGCGGTTTTCCACACTTAAGGCTGAGAGTTATTTGTTACACACAGTGCACGCTCATTTGGACGTTCCTTTGGATGTGCACTGTGATGATATCCAAATCACCCAGTCACACCACTTTACAGAACAAATTGGGGTCCCTCTGTGGCCGCACGAACCTCCTCCCCTAGCTCCACCCCACGGAAAAAAGTAGTGTTCATTACAGGTGTGTCTCGCTTAACGAGCAAGATACGTTCAGTGAAAATTGATTGGTAGGCGAAAACTTGTGTAATGATTGTGGTATCATTACTGTGTGCACACGTATGACGTCACTGTGCCGGGAGCGTTACTACCATGCCGTCATCCCGGCTGGAGGCGGGAATGACATCAGGGCCGGTGCTGGACACGTGACCGGATCCCAGTGGGGGCCGGGGGTCCAGGGGGACCTCGGGGGGCACGTGGACAGCAGGGGGGGCTTGAGAGGGTGCTCGAAGGGAGGCGTGGCCGGGGTGGGGCCCGGGCACGCCGAGGCCCATATAAGCAGCCGCCTCAGGAGGTTCGGGGCTGTTCCTGCAGAGAATGAAGACGCCTCGTGAAGATGCCAAGAAGAGAAGGCCTACAGTGAACGGACCGCCAGCAGTCACCTGGCTGGGTCACGCTGGAGTAGCTAAGCTGTGTAGAGTAAGAGTAACTGTTGAGTAACCGTTGTGTTCATGAATAAATGAGTGTTGCCTCCCAAGAAGTGTGTGCGCCTAAATTGAACCCATTACACTTGTAAAATGATCGTGTTCCTCCTGACTCAGTCCCATGTTAAAAGTTGAGCTACGTTTCAGCCCCCAAATGTTCCACTCCTGAACTTTTTTTTTGTTAAAGTGAGAAATACAAGTAAAAAAAATAATTCAGAAATGAATATAACATAAAATGTAACATAACACCATACCTGTCAAACCATACGGTTTACCCGTATTCTTGTACAGGGAAAATGAGTTTGTAGGTGCATGGGGCGTACAGTCGTGTCAATACGAGCAAAATAAATAAAAATGTCTCTTTGTTTGTGTTTCTCCCTTGTGATGGAACTTTGTAGGATGAACGTTGAGATGTATAAAGGCTAACAAGGTTTGAATTGGTCTGTAATGACGTAGGGAACTGAAAAGGGGTTGATAGGTATGCACCAAACATGCACGACCGCACTTTACCACACATTGGCATCACGGTGCTTACAGGTGCCTGTCCTCACCGTTGTAATTAATTAGCGCCGCCACGCCCCCATCCCCCAAATCCACCGCTCGCCCCCACCCACCCCTCTCCCCCAACCATTAGAGCAGGGGTGGGGAACGTCCGGCCCGCAGGCCGTATGAGGCCCGCGAAATCATTTGGTCTGGCACTGCCACGGTAACCGCAGGCGGGACTCGAAATTCAATAAGTCGAGGAGCAAACCTGGAAAAGCAGTTGCAAGTAGCAACATCATCAATACCAGCTAACATCACACGCCTCAAAGAGAAGCAGTTGCAGCCATCACATTAGGGGCAAGTTAATTAAATGTTTGACCAAATATAACAGGCAAATTTTTAAGTTGATAATTTTGTATGGTCCGCGAATATTATAAACATCCAAATGGCCCTTGGCAGAAAAGAGGTTCCCTGCCCCTGCATTAGAGCGTCGCCACGAGCACCCCCCTCCCCCACACGACCAAACACGCGGGCACAGCAGCACAGCACAGCTGATAAACAACAGCTGCGGGATATCGTGTGTGCCCCCTGCCCCCACCGGACGCATTCGATCGATCGGTCTTCACTCGACAAGCGAGCATTTTGCTTATTTTGCGAACAAATTGGGAGCAATTTAAAAAAATGCGGTCATAGCGAATTTCTCGTAGAAAGATACGCTCAATAATTGAGACATGCCCTGTCATCGACAAAACTGTGAATGGAAAGGTAAACAGAATAGGATAACTCTTTGGTTCTTTCGGTAAAGTCACGTCGAAAGAAAATATATTAAATAACAATAGAATACGACGTTACGATTGCAACACAAGCAAACATCATCAGGTAAGAATGAATGAGAAAACAAACATAGTAAACTTGGAAATATAATGCAATACAACAGAGAGTCGGTTAACACAACAGTCAACACCCTACCTGGTTGATTACGTTCTTCCAAAGATTGCAAAATTTGAGAGAGACAAAACACAGCCATGGAGACACATAGACACACAAGCAGAGATAGACACACACAGAGAAAGACACTCTAATGGTTGTGTGTGTCTCTGGTGAAGTAATGGGACAAAAAGAGGGTTTAAAAGGATACAATGATGGAGTGTAGAAGTGTCTATAAGCTGTTTCATTAGGTGTAGTGGCAAATTGAGCAACAAGTGTGGACGAGAAATAATGAGGGTTGCCGGTGGTAGAGTTGAGTGTGGCACTAGATATGGCTGGGAGGAACAGCAGTAGGATACACAGCAGGAGAACTGCCATCTTTAAAATATCAAGGGTACACACAGTTAAACACACAAGCGAAAAAAATACTTGTAGGCCGAGCGCGAGAAATGTATTGCCTCACTCGTCACACATGCACGGTGTGATGCCGCCGCCACGAAGCCGTTCAGCAGGCGCCCCATCTACGACCTCGCCACCACCAAGCGACGGATCCGACCCCGCGTCCCCCTCACCTCACCTCACATAAACACACCTGCACGCATTTCCCCCCCCCCCCCCCCCCCCATAGAGCTCCGAGGGGAGGTCACCTGGCCGACCGTTTTTTATCCGAGAAGCCCTTATCGGGATTAACTTTCACGGTTTCCGGCGACCAGGGAATTGGACGACCTCCCCCGACGCTACTTTGCACCGCGGCGCTGCGACCGGCCTCAAGATGGTATGGTCGCGGCGAAGGGCATTCGGCCACCGCGGTTGAAACGCATTCCCCCACACACACCCCCACGGGTCGACGAGACAGGCAGAGGAGGGACGGGGCGGCATAGTTTAGCGTGCCAAAGCGGGCTCGAGTGCGTAGGGGCCATTGTTAGGGAAATTAAAGGATGAAGCTGGAATTGCAAATAATCAAAGAGGCGACTCGGGCGCATAGTGCGCAATTGATGGGGCAAGTGGTGGAGACATGCGGAGGCTCCGCGCTTAACTTCCACAGCAGGCCGTTGTGATGGACGCCGCTGCATAATGTGCATAACCAAGGCACCATGCATGAGAAAGGGATTAATTAGAATTAACACAACACACCCAGCGCATCTGATTAGCATAGCAAGGGCGCCCGGAACCGCCGCACGTGCCCTGACGGGCGCGCGCCCATTATTAAAGAAAAACTGGGAGGGGGCCACCCCCACATTCGGAGCAGCATCCCTTTGATGTAGGAAGGATAAAAAGGGGGCGAAAACGGGAGATGTCTCTCTTACTCCAGCATCAGGCCACAAGACGCTCTCCAGCCCAGCGACCCGGACGTCCGTGCGACGCATCGAGGTACGCTGCGAGCACGGGATCAACGGACCGCCGTGGGCACCTAACAGTGAGTAAGAAGGTGAATTAGGATCATAGCCGATAGATAGGGAATAGGTCCAGGGGTAGTAGAATAGGCCAGCCTCGTCGATTCATACTGACTCAACAACCAGTTCCAGGTAGCAAACAATAAATCATTAATAGCTGATCGTATCCCCGTGTGATCTCGCTGAGAAGTGGGAACGCGTGTGGTGCTGTGTATATGTAATGTAGTAACTCCACGGGAGACGACTTCACGGGTAACACACTCTTTATTTTATCAAACTTGGTTACAGGTGACTAACACCTACTTTGTATCTCGGGTGACAAACACCCACTTCGCTACTTGGCGACTAACGCCCACTGAGTTACTCGGATGACCAACATCCACTTAGTACTCGGGTGACAAACACTCACTTAGCTACTTGGCGACTAACGCCCACTGAGTTACTCGGATGACCAACATCCACTTAGTACTCGGGTGACAAACACCCACTTAGCTACTTGGCGACTAACGCCCACTGAGCTACTCGGATGACCAACATCCTCTTAGCTACTTGGCGACTAACGCCACTGAGCTACTCGGATGACCAACATCCACTTAGTACTCGGGTGACAAACACCCACTTAGCTACTTGGCGACTAACGCCCACTGAGCTACTCGGATGACCAACATCCACTTAGCTACTCGGCGACTAACGCCACTGAGCTACTCGGCTTCACTAGGTCTTCAGCTCCGTCTTCGGGTCTTCAACTGGGTAACTCTTCCCGAGTGCTCTCGCGCGTCCCCCTTTATACCCCACCTGCGGACGTCGCTGCGAGCACCCACTTATTCGACCAATCGCCGGGTGCTGGCTACGATCCTCTTTTCCCACATCTCATCGTGCCTCACCACTCACTCCGCGCCGCCTCGTCATCTGTCACTCCCGGCGCGCGCGTCCACACCACGCCCACAACGCGTGCCCAACCCCGCACCCCGCGCCGCCCCGTGATCCATCACTGTCACAGTCGGCGCACGTCAATACCACCACTACATCACCCCCTACCACATAGCTCGCAGCCGCCCCGGCTGCTACAAAAATTACAAACCCTCCCTGTGTGCCCCGTAACACAACACAAGAACAAGAACAACAACTAAGCTAACAACACAACACGACGCGAACACCACCATCCGCAACCCTCAACCAATGCCACCGCGACAACAGAACAATATATACAAACCGGCGAGTGACAATAGCAATGTGTATACAAAAAAAATAAATGGAAAATTTTTTTTTTTCTTTCGACTCGTGCAGTGTCCCCTTTTCTTCCGAGCGTCCCTACAACGGGACATTATCCCGGCAGAGGGGAACACCGGGCGAGCTCGGTGTAGAGCACAAAAAAACCCCGTCCTCATGAAAATTGTTGAGACCTAGCCCGAGTCCGCCTTGCCGGTCCGTCGTACGGCACCAGACGCGGTTGAACGTCCGGTGGTGCCGGCGGTTCAGGAAGACATCGGCCAGGCATCGAGGACTCGTGCGTGCCCCGGGGTTCAGGCTCTCGATGGTCAGCAGCCGTCAAGCCCGAGGCACCTGGGGGTGGGTCAGGTGGAGACACGTGAGGATCAGCCTGCGACACCTCCCTCCCCGAGTCGACGGTCACATCACACGCCCGGTCGTCACGGCACAGAACGGGGTCACACGGTGCCGCATAGGGCTTCAGTCGGGAGGGGTGCACATACCAACAGCGTTTCCCCCATTTAATCTGTATACTCTGGGGCCGTGCAACCCGCACAATTTCCACCGGTCCCCTCCAAGGTCTCAACAACTTGGGGGACGTAGCCAACGGTGCATGTGGACAATGCAGCCAGGCCTTATCGCCTGGTTTCCAATCATGCGTATGCACCCTCCGCTCATGCAATTTCTCGTTTGCAATTTGCCGCGACCGCGAATTCAACCTTGCCCCCTCCCGCGCTTCAGTCAATTTGGCGATATTAAATTTGATGTGGTCTGCCAATTTAGATTTTGCACGTGGCTGGGAAATCCCCAGTTGGACGTCCATGGCCGGATCGGCCTCCCGCCCATACATAAGAAAAAATGGGGAAAACCCTGTCGCCGCATGAGGGGCCATTCGATAGGCCGCGAGTACCCCCGGCACCTGTAAGTCCCAATCAACCTGATCGTCGCAGACCTGTTGGCACAACATAGACGTAATCGTTCTGTTCAGACGCTCAACCATCCCGTCAGTCTGCGGGTGGTAGGGGGAAGTACGCACTTTCTTTGTACCCAACAGGTCGCACACCTCGCGCAACAAAACGCTCGAAAAATTCTTCCCTTGATCCGTCAGCAAGCGTTCGGGGGCGCCCTTGTCCAACACATAACCCTGGACAAAGGCGTCCGCCACCGCCGCAGCCGACTGGTTGGCGAGCGGCCATGCCATAGGCCATCGGGTGAAGTATTCCACGCCAACCAGCAGGAACCTATTTCCCCTTGGTGTAACCGGAAAGGGCCCCAAGATGTCCAACGCTACCAATTCGTTTATACGCGAAACCTGAATGGATTGCAGCGGTGGATTAGCCGCCAATGGTGGCGGTTTCCTTTTGGCGCACTCTACGCATCCCTTAAGAATATTCGCCACGTCGTTACCCATCCCCGGCCAATAATAGTCTCGCTGGATTAGGGCGAGCGTTTTGTGAAAACCCAGATGCATGAGCCGTTCATGAGCTGCCAGAACAATCCTACCCCGCATAGCAACAGGCACCACGAGCACGTGACGCCGGGACATGTTGTCCCACCTCATCAACAGGCCCTGTCTGCACACCCAGGAACCGACCCGCGCCTCCCCTTGTTCGGGAGCGCCAACTTTCCGACGCAGCGTAAGTAGGGAGCTGTCGGACATCTGGAGGCGGCCCCACTCAATGAGGGGCAACGACAACAGCGAATCCCTCCCCGTGGGGGCGTCCTCTCCCGGGGTGTCAGTGGCGGCGAGCGCAACTCCCGGGGCGCCGGCGACCGGGGGTTTGCACCGCGCTGATCCCAACAAACATGTGCAGTCCGTGCACGGCGGCAACCGCGACAAGGCGTCCGCGTTTGAGTGCCGCAACCCTTTTCGGTAAATCGTCGTGAATTGGTAGTCTTGAAGGACCTCCAACCATCGGGACAATTGGCCCGATGGCTGCGCCACGCGCATAGCGTATTGTAGAGCCGCATGGTCCGTCCGGACCGTAAAATGACGGCCGTAAAGATACGGCCTGAATTGCTGTGTAAAAAACACAATGGCTAACAATTCACGACGAGTTACGCAATAGCGTTGCTCTGCGGGGGAAAGAACCCTACTACCGTAGGCGACCACCCGTTCAACCCCCCCGACCAACTGTGAGAGCACCCCCCCGATACCCGTATTGCTGGCGTCCGTGTCAAGCAAAAACGGTTGTGTGAAATCGGGGTAACACAAGGGGGGAGCCTGCACCAAAGCGTCACGGAGGGAGCAGAACGCATCCTCCTCCTCTACCCCCCAGTGAAACCTCACACCCTTAGCCGTCAAAGCGTGCAGGGGCTTGGCTATGGTGGCAAATTGCTTGACAAAACGACGGTAATAGGAGGCAAAACCAATGAAACTACGAACCTCCGTGACCGAGGTTGGCGTTGGCCATGAGCTGACGCAATGCGTCTTAGCAGGGTCCGTCGAGATCCCTGAACGACTCACGATATGGCCCAAATACCTGACAGATTCCCGAAGCAGAAAACATTTAGCCGGTTTAAATTTTAGCTTAGCGGAACGCATCCTGAGGAACACCGCTCTCAGTCGCTGGAGGTGCTCCTCGAAAGTCCGACTAAAGACGATAATATCGTCAAGATAAATCAAACAGGTATCCCATTGGAGGCCTGACAAAACCAATTCCATGAGTCTCTGGAACGTGGCGGGGGCGGAATGTAAGCCCATGGGCAAACGGTTGAATTCAAAAAGGCCCCCAGGTGTGCGGAAAGCAGTTTTAGGTTTAGACTCGTTATCGAGTGGCAATTGCCAAAATCCAGAAAGCAGATCGAGTGTGGAAAAAAACTGCGCTCCCGCCAAGGCATCCAGCGACTCATCCATCCTGGGGAGCGGATACGCATCCGCCATCGAGATTTTGTTTAAGCGGCGGAAATCGACACAAAACCGCAAGGACCCGTCCTGTTTCTTTACTAGGACAATAGGAGCACCCCACGGACTAGAAGAGGGCGAAATGATATCGGCCGCCAACATATCATTAACCGCCGATTGCACATGTTCCTTCTCGGCCGGGCTGAGCCGGAAAAGGATTCTGACGAATAGGGGCCGCGTCCCCTGTAGCTATGTGGTGGCGCAACAGGTCAGTGCAGCCGATATCGTACTTATGTTTGCTGAACACGTCAGCAAACTCAATGAGCAAACCCCTCAATGCTCCCAATTGCACCCCGGACAAGTTAGCAGAACCCGCACACAGCGAGTCCAACCACTCAGTCCCCTCATCACTTTGAGGATGCGACTCGACAGTAAAATCTGCTTGAGCCACGAGCCGTTCCTCAACGGGCAGCGGCGCGGCGTGAGCCAGCACCGTTCCCTGCGCAATTACGGCCGGCCGCGACCCCGTATTCAGGACCATTACGAACGGCTCACTGTCCCCTCTCACCATGGTTTGAGCAACCGCTAAGTCGAGGCCCTTACTGGCTCTGTTTGACGGCCCCAACAGCACCCCCTGTGCCTCCGCACCCACCTCGAGTGGCTTCCTGAACCGAAGGGGTACTAACATTTGCGATCCCGGGGGTACCCGTACAGTGTGAGTCGCCAGCGCCTGCACCGTCGCACAAACCGTGCGCACTTTGATAGGGCTCGACAAGAAGGCAACCCGCCGACCTGACGGAAGCTCTATGCAGGCCTGATCAATAAGAATTTTGATGGGCATTTTTGACAAAAAGTCCGTACCTAGCAAACAGGGAACGGCCAGCGATGATGATACAAAAATAGGGCCCGCTAATTTAATGTCCCCAATGCAAATAGTCGCCCGAATCTGGCCGATGATCCCCAGGGATCCCCCATTCGCCGCATAAAATGGCACGTCTACCGGCAGAAGGGGTCTACTTTGGACGGGAAGGATGTTATAAATAAGGTCCGAGATGATGGTGGCCGACGCACCCGTGTCAACAAGCACCCGGACCTCAACCCCGTCAATGAACCCCGTTACCACGGACGACCCGGCTGACGCAGCCACGATCCTGTGGGCCAATTCGGACCACTCGACTGCTTGCGGGCCGCGTACGGACCCCCCCCGCCGAATTGAACCCCCGGCACCCAGCCGCGAACCCCCCACCGCGAAGCGGCGACCCGAATGTGCCGTGTTTGTGGACCGAACGTGTGAGGTGCCGCGACTTGCCGGGTTTTGTTGGGATGACTTGTGGCCCCGGTCGTCGTCCCGACGTGGTCCTGCGGTGCGCGGACGCGGGGCCCGGCACCCGGCTGCGACGTGACCCCGAAGGCCGCAGTTGTAGCAGACGACGGACGTCGTAGGTTTCGGTTGCTCCAGCTTGCGGGGCGAACGTGTGGGCGAACGACCTCCCGTTCTCCACTCCCTCGGACACGGTGCAGCGAAGGCCCGCTCCTGCACCGCAGCTGGCTGAGGTTCGGTGATCGTGGCGGCCAGTGCCGCATTCCCCGGCCATTTGCAGACGACCCCCGGCTTGCGTTTGAGGACCTCGTACGCGTGAATGCTCGTGGCGATTGCCAGGGAGCAGATCTCCATCTCGTCTGCCACGTTGATGGGGACCCCCAACTCGTGGGCCAACACCAGCAGCTGCTCCGTCACCATGGCGTCCTTCCCCTCCTTATCCATGCGGGGAAAAGCCGCGTCCGCCAAGGCGAGCAGTGCCGTGCGGTAGGCTAGCGTCGTTTCCCCAGCCACCTTCCGCCGATCGTAGAACTGGTGGCGGCACGTGGAGGGCGGCCCGAACACCTTCGCCATCAGGTGTAGTGCGGCCTGGAGCGTAGAGCGGGACGACCTTGCAGCAGATGTGAAGGCTGCAAGCGCGTCGTCGTCAAGCATCGCTGGCAACGCACGCAGGGCAGTGGTGTCGGACCACCCCGACATCTTCTGATGAGCGAGGAACCTTCGTTGGAAGGCTCCCCAGTCGCCCCCATCCGCCTTGAACGCCGACAGCGCGGGCAATCTTTGCTGGAGGACCCGATCGTCGTCGACGTCGGAGAGATTTTCCCGCGCTCCGCTGGAGTTGTGTAAAATGTCGGCTCGGTTGTCAGGCGCAAAATGGAGGGCTCCGGCGCGCGCCGATGACGTGGGCTGCGCTGCGCGGAGGTGTCCGGCCACGTGGCGTCCGTCTTTCCCGCCAATCGGTGGCGGCCCCCCAAAAACGGCGGCAACTTCCAGGCTTTTGGCGCGAAGCGCCCTTTGGCGGGAATCCTCCACCGTCGCTTCCTCCACGACCCCCGCAGCCGTTTTTCCGCTCGCCGGAACGGAGATGTCGGCCAAGACAGCGGCGGCGGCGAGTAGCAACTCCGCCAAGCGGGCGTGCGCGTCCTGGAGGCCGGTGTCGGAGGCAAGCGGAGCGTCGGCCATCACCGCGAAGTGCTGCATCGGCGGCAACTCCTCGTCCTCTACTCCCGAGGTCGGTGTCCCCGGTACGCAGTCGTCATCCCGACCTCGCTCATGGGTACGGGTAGTCTTCCTTGTGTCCATACTTCTTGAAGACAGGTTTACTTCTGACGCCAGTTGTAATGTAGTAACTCCACGGGAGACGACTTCACGGGTAACACACTCTTTATTTTATCAAACTTGGTTACAGGTGACTAACACCTACTTTGTATCTCGGGTGACAAACACCCACTTCGCTACTTGGCGACTAACGCCCACTGAGTTACTCGGATGACCAACATCCACTTAGTACTCGGGTGACAAACACCCACTTAGCTACTTGGCGACTAACGCCCACTGAGTTACTCGGATGACCAACATCCACTTAGTACTCGGGTGACAAACACCCACTTAGCTACTTGGCGACTAACGCCCACTGAGCTACTCGGATGACCAACATCCTCCTAGCTACTTGGCGACTAACGCCACTGAGCTACTCGGATGACCAACATCCACTTAGTACTCGGGTGACAAACACCCACTTAGCTACTTGGCGACTAACGCCCACTGAGCTACTCGGATGACCAACATCCACTTAGCTACTCGGCGACTAACGCCACTGAGCTACTCGGCTTCACTAGGTCTTCAGCTCCGTCTTCGGGTCTTCAACTGGGTAACTCTTCCCGAGTGCTCTCGCGCGTCCCCCTTTATACCCCACCTGCGGACGTCGCTGCGAGCACCCACTTATTCGACCAATCGCCGGGTGCTGGCTACGATCCTCTTTTCCCACATCTCATCGTGCCTCACCACTCACTCCGCGCCGCCTCGTCATCTGTCACTCCCGGCGCGCGCGTCCACACCACGCCCACAACGCGTGCCCAACCCCGCACCCCGCGCCGCCCCGTGATCCATCACTGTCAAAGTCGGCGCACGTCAATACCACCACTACATCTACAGCGGCTCGCCACGCGGGAGCGCTGCGCAGAGCGGCGCACGAGTGGGTGTCGCGTGTGTGCAGGTGTGTGCGCTCGTAGCGTGGGGGAAGGGGTCGGTACGTCCACAGGTAGCCCGCGCCGTCTATCGCCGCAGGGACTCGCGCGGTGTGAGGGCAGTGTCATTCGCCCTCCGACCCCTGACCCCCGTTTAGCGCGCGTGATTGGTGGAGAGACAACGCAGCGTTTACAGGTGAATGAAAGCGGGCGGCGAGCTATGCCTCTCACACGAGCTCGCGGAGGGGGGGACCAGGGAGGGGAGCCGTCGGGCAATGAGCCCAGCGACGGCAGCAGCTGCTCGCAGAGTAGCGAGGGGTCGGCGAACGGCGGAGCCCCTGCCATAGGCACGGAGCACGGAGGGACTTCGGGGACCAGCGGCCCCAACAATTTGGTGTCAGAAGTCGTACGAACCCTCACATCTTCACAGGAAAGTGGCGCGCTACTCGACGCAAAGGTAAGGCATGTGTTCACCGGCCAGGGGACCCCTACATGGAAAGCGTTTTCCCGCAATATCATAGGGGCTAAAGAGCTTAATGGCTGGTCGGACACGCAGGCGTTACGACAACTTACGTTGAACCTAGATGGACGGGCAGCCGACTTTGTAGAGGCACTACCCGAAAGTGCGCAAACCCAACTAGAAGAAATAATGCGTAGATTAGACCTGCGTTTCGGCACGCGCAACGCGATACGGGCAAAGACGGCCTTAGAGGCGCGCCGACGCCAACCCGTCGAGGACTTCCGAGACTACGCCGAGGACGTGCGATCACTAACCCGGATCGCCCGTCCAGAGTTCGGGAAAGGAGGTCATTGACGCGCTAGCTGCAGACAAGCTACTCAGGTACCTAGCTCGCACCGCGTGGTGGCAGCCCAAAAGGGGTAGCGCTAGCCTCCCCTTCGATACCCTAGTCGAGCAAGCACTCGAGTGTGAGGAGCTCTCCAGCGAACACGCGCAGCTCCGAGGGTCGGGACAGGAGTGCACCGTGGCGAGCCTGATCCCTGACGAGGAGGAGGATGAGGAGGAGCCCGCCAGCCCAATAAGGAGACGGGCAAGAGAGCCCCAGAGACCCCGCGAGACAACCCCGGGGTGGGTAGTTGGGTTACAGACCGGCATGGGAGATATTGCTGGCCGGGTAGACCAAATGGACGGTAAGTTAACCCACGTAGGTGAGAGGATAACCCAAGTACGCGAGGAAGTAAATAAAAATATGAAGACCCTCCAGTCTGAGATGGGGGAACTACGCTCGACAGTAGGGGGGCTGGCCGGGAGGGTAGCCCAATTAGAGTTCGATGTGGGACAACTGCGTACTGGGAGAGGGAGCGGACAGGGGACCCGCTACGGAGCCGCCCCCCCTCCCCGGACATGTTATATGTGCGATCGCCGAGGGCATCTAGTGAGAGACTGTCCTGAAATCACCCGAGCTAGGCAGACGCGGGGGTTAAACTCCAACGCCCCCTAGAGCGTGGACCAACTAGGGGTGCAATTGACGCGGTCCCGATACAAATAGACAATAATGAGAATAATGGCGAGGGAGTGTTCTCCACACAGGTTCCAGCAATAACGCCCACGGAAACGGTGACTCCTGGCGACTGGCTACGGGAGCTGGTGGCGGGGATCACGGGGGCCACGTCGCTGGTGGAAGGGGAGGTAAATGGAATGCGTACCCGAATCCTGCTGAACACGGGGGCGGTGGCCTCGCTCGTGAGCGCAGCGCACTGCAGCGCGATCGGGGTCGACGTGCGTCACCTGCAGGCCCCGGACCGCGTGCTGCACACGGCGAGCGGAGCAGGAATGGGGCTGCTGGGGAGAGCCACCCTAGAGGTCCGCATAGGCAGCCAGGTGTGCACCCAGGAGTTCTACGTGTCGAGTGCGTTGTGTCACGAGTGTATTGCAGGTACCGACCTCCTAGAACAGCTGGGACTCAACGTGCAACCCCGCCAGCGATGCGCCACCATGGAGAGCAACGGCGAGCGGATTCCGTTCCTGGGACGAGAGCCGACCCGTCCCCGCTTCGCACCTGTGGCCGCTATCCTGGCGACGGCAGTCACCATCGGGCCGCTCACCGAGATGCTGGTGCCGGTGGCAACATCCCCCACTGACCCCGCGCTCCGACCATCAGGGGAGGTAATGCTAACTCCTCACCCGGAGTTGGCCAAACGGTATGGGGTCGTGGGATCCGCCACGTTGGTAAACGCAGATGGGGACCGATTGTTTATGCGGATGTTTAACCCTCACAGCACCCCAGCGATACTGCAACGGCGCACCCCGATAGCCACCGTACACCCCCTGCACGCACACCACTCTAACGACTCGGTGTTCGCACTCTGGGCTGAGGACCCCGGTCGTCCTGAGGGTGACCAGGACCTGGCCTGGCGAGTCGGCCCGACTCCCCGAGCCAAGGTCGTTCCCCTGCTCGATGCGTTACATGTACCATGGGCGGATTTACCCAAGGGAGAGGCCGATCAGCTGCGCGAGTTACTGCGGGAGTATGCCGACATATTCAGTGAACACGACTCGGACGTGGGTCGGACCGACCTTGTTAAGCACCAAATTGACACCGGTGCAGCCCGACCCATCAAACTCCCTGCATACCGAGTGGGCGCACCCGAACACGCCCAGATCAAAGAGGCAGTTGGGGACATGCTTCGCGATAACATAATTCAGCCCTAGGCGAGCCCCTGGTGAGCCCCAGTGGTACTAGTAACGAAAAAGGATGGGTCAACCCGGTTCTGCGTCGATTACCGTAAACTGAACGCAGTCACGCTCGGCGACGCCTTCCCCATACCCCGCATCGACGACACCTTCGACAGCCTCGCCGGAGCGCGATATTTTTCCACCCTCGATCTCGCGTCCGGGTACTGGCAGGTGGAGATGGCGGAGTAGGATCGGTCGAAAACCGCATTCACCACCCCGATGGGACTATTCGAGTTTCGAGTACTCCCGTTCGGACTCACCAATGCGCCCACGACGTTCCAGCGGCTGATGGAGTTGGTGATGCGGGGCTTGCAATGGGAACAGTGCCTGATTTACTTGGACGATGTGATAGTGTTCAGTAGATCTTTGTCTGAGCATTGGTCCAGGTTACGAGAGGTATTCCAGCGACTGCGAGCGGCTCATCTCAAGCTCAAGCCACGTAAGTGTTACATCGCACAATGCGAGGTGGGGTACCTCGGGCATCGCGTCAGCGAGGCAGGCGTGCACACCGATCCGGGGAAGGTACGCGCCGTAGTGGGGCTCGCCACCTATTATCGTCGAGTTGTAAAGGGATTCAGCGAGATTGCACGCCCCCTCACCCAACTCACTTCCCCTAAGCACCCCTATCAGTGGACGGGGGCCTGCCAGACGGCCTTCACCACTCTCAAAAACCACCTCACCCACGCCCCCACCCTCGCTTTCCCCAATTTTACCACCGATTTTATTTTTGACACCGATGCCTGCAGCAGCGGGCTGGGCGCGGTGTTGTCACAAGTGCAGGATGGGACGGAACGAGTCATCGCGTACGCCAGCCGGACCTTGAGTGGGGCCGAGCTGAACTATTGCGTGACCTCCCAAGAGTTGTAAGCCGTGATTTTCGCATGTAAACAGTTCCGGCCGTACTTGTACGGCAGGAGATGTCGTGTACGCACTGACCATTATGCTCTGCAGTTTCTTCAAACATTCAAGGAACCGCGGGGGCAGATGGCCCGGTGGCTGGCGCAGCTGCAGGAGTACAACCTGCAAATCGAGTATTGGGCTGGCCAGACGCATGCAAACGCGGACGCCTTGTCAAGGCGACCCACGGTATACGCCGAAACAAGGCCGGAGGAGGCCTGCCCGTGTTTCACGGGGGGACGCTGCCTGCAGGCAACGGACCCCCGAGAGGCCGCGGCCGCTGACCCCTCCCCAGCGAGAGAGGGTGCAGTGTGCGCCACAGAGACCCTCGCAGGTGGCACAGGGGATCCCGTCGACCGCCCGGCAAGCGCAGGACCCACGGCTCGGGGCCCAGCGGACCACCCGCCCCGATCGGACGGATCCAGGAGGACGTCGGCTGCGCCTTCCCGGGCCTGAACGACGAGCAGCTGAGACAGACCCAACAGCGGGATTCGGATCTGGCGGCAGTGGAGGCGGCACTATGGGAGGAAAGGAGCGCCCTACTAGGACCCTGGAGCGGTTTGTATGCCCGGTTCTGTGTGCAGAACGGAGTGGTACGGGAGTTAACCGAGGCCGGCCAGCCGGGGTGCATCTGTGTTCCTGCCCAGGTACGACCCCAGCTGCTACGGCTGGTGCATGATCACCCGCTCGGGGGCCATGACGGGGAACGACACACTCGAGAGACCCTGCGTCGCCAGTATCTCTGGCCCAAATTGGCACAAGACGTGGCCGCCTGGGTACAGGGCTGCCGCGCCTGTCAGCAGTGCGGGCCGAAACCGGCATGATACCAGGTACCCCTAAGGACGTTCCGCGTCAGCCGCACGAATCAGCTGGTCGGGATCGACCTACAGGGGCCATTCCCACGATCCCATCAAGGCAACCGGTATATCCTTGTCGCAGTAGAGTATTTCACCCGCTACCCCGTGGCAGTGGCCATCCCTGATAAAACGGCCTTGGTGGTGGCCCGGGCATTCGTGGAACATTACGTACTTAAGCACGGGATCCCAGAACGAGTCCTCACCGACCAGGGTAGCGAGTTCGAGGCCGAGTTGTTCCAGGCACTGTGCCGAGAGTTCGGAATCCAGAAGGACCGAACCACAGCGTACCACCCCCAGGGGAACGGTATGGTGGAGCGCATGAATCAGACCTTAGCGGGGAAACTCAAACGTATGGCGGCCGCAAATCAACGGGATTGGGATGAACACCTCCCCTACGCCCTTTTTGCCTACGCCACCACCGTACACACGTCGACGGGACAAACCCCGTTTTTAATGATGTTCGGCCGTGAGTCTCGTTTACCCGCAGATCTGCTATTCGGCGTTCCTTCCCCCTAGCCGGAGGAGGGAAGCCGCCCCGTGGAACACCTGATGGAGACCCTGCGAGAAGCCCGAGGCCGAGCATACCCGCAAGGGGAAGCCGCGCATCGGCGGCAGGAACAGGGTGCCCGACCCCGCATGGAACCCCCCTTTTTCCTGACAGGCGCTAAGGTATGGCTACACACCCCTCGCGTCGGGGCCGGGCAGGTGGGGAAACTGACGACCTACTGGAGGGGACCCTGGACCGTGGTGCGGCAGATTTCCCCCTGGACGGTACTAATCTATGGCGGGGAGAGGGGTCTAGAGACGGTGGTCAACATCCGCCGCTTAAAACCATGGAAAGCGGCCCCGGCGAGAGAGAACCCCGTCACCCGAAGGCCCCGGAATCCCGGGACACCCGCACCCCCCGTGTTTGGGGGCCTCGCACGCTACATGGGCCCCGCCAGGCCCCCGGGACGCCCCGATCCAGTCAGGAAACGGCGCGGACGACGGCCCCTAAACCCTTCTACTTCTGAGTTTGTACCCCAGCCCGCAGGTACCGAGAGACAGGGAGAGCCGCTGGAGTGGAGGAGGAGGCCGCCGCAGGAGCTGCAGAGGACGGAGCCACCCGCCCTGAAACCAGCCACGAGGTCCGGACGGATCCCCCGGACCCCGCAGCGTTTCCTCATGGGCGCGGCTCAAGCAAGGTGCTCCAGTCAACCCGAGACGGAGACCAGCACCTCGGGGGGCTATGTGATGCCGCCGCCACGAAGCCGTTCAGCAGGCGCCCCATATACGACGTCGCCACCACCAAGCGACGGAGCCGACCCCGCGTCCCCCTCACCTCACCTCACATAAACACACCCGCACGCATTTCCCCCACCCCCCCCCCCCCCCCCATAGAGCTCCGAGGGGAGGTCACCTGGCCGACCGGTTTTTATACGAGAAGCCCTTATCGGGATTAACTTTCATGGTTTCCGGCGACCAGGGAATTGGACGTCCTCCCCCGACGCTACTTTGCACCGCGGCGCTGCGACCAGCCTTAAGATGGTATGGTCGCGGGGAAGGGCATTCGGCCACCGCGGTTGAAACGCATCCCCCCACACACACCCCCACGGGTCGACGAGACAGGCAGAGGAGGGACGGGGCGGCATAGTTTAGCATGCCAAAGCGGGCTCGAGTGCGTAGGGGCCATTGTTAGGGAAATTAAAGGATGAAGCTGGAATTGCAAATAATCAAAGAGGCGACTCGGGCGCATAGTGCGCAATTGATGGGGCATGTGGTGGAGACATGCGGAGGCTCCGCGCTTAACTTCCACAGCAGGCCGTTGTGATGGACGCCGCTGCATAATGTGCATAACCAAGGCACCATGCATGAGAAAGGGATTAATTAGAATTAACGCCACACACGCAGCGCATCTGAATAGCATAGCAAGGGCGCCCAGAACCTCCGCACGCGCCCTGACGGGCGCGCGCCCATTGTTAAAGAAAAACTGGGAGGGGGCCACCACCACGCTCGGAGCAGCATCTCTTTGATGTAGGAAGGATAAAAAGGGGGGGGAAACGAGAGATATGTCTCTCTTACTCCAGCATCAGGCCACAAGACGCTCTCCAGCCCAGCGACCTGGACGTCTGTGCGATGCATCGAGATACGCTGCGAGCACGGGATCAACGGACCGCCGTGGGCACCTAACAGTGAGTAAGAAGGTGAATTAGGATCATAGCCGATGAATAGGGAATAGGTCCAGGGGTAGTAGAATAGGCCAGCCTCGTCGATTCATACTGACTCAACAACCAGTTCCAGGTAGCAAACAATAAATCATTAATAGCTGATCGTGTCCCCGTGTGATCTCGCTGAGAAGTGGGAACGCGTGTGGTGCTGTGTATACAGCGGCTCGCCACGCAGGAGCGCTACGCAGAGCGGTGCATGAGTGGGTGTCGCGTGTGTGCAGGTGTGTGCGCTCGTAGCGAGGGAAGGGGTCGGTACGTCCACAGGTACCCGCGCCGTCTATCGCCGCAGGGACTCGCACGGTGTGAGGGCAGCGTCATTCGCCCTCCGACCCCTGACCCCCGTTTAGCGCGCGTGATTGGTGGAGAGACAACGCAGCGGGTGGCGAGCTATGCCTCTCACACGAGCTCGCGGAGGGGGGGACCAGGGAGGGGAGCCGTCGGGCGATGAGCCCAGCGACGGCAGCAGCTGCTCGCAGAGTAGCGAGGGGTCGGCGAACGGCGGAGCCCCTGCCATAGGCACGGAGCAGGGAGGGACTTCGGGGACCAGCGGCCCCAACAACGGCTTCTCGCCCGTGCGCTTGAGTTTTCGGAGATGAGCACCGCCCTCAATGTGTCATCAGAACAAGAGATCACTATTGATCATAGCATTGGAGGTGAAGCGAAAGAGGGTGGCATGCTCATTGACGGCCTTCAGCTTCTCGCTGCACTCGGGCGGCAGCTTAAGGATTTCCAGGTCGTTGAGCGAGCGCTGGAGGGCGGCTCCATGCTTGCCGATCAGGTCGTTGCATGTGCTCATATCCTCGAGTTTGGAGGACAGCGAGCGGAGCTTGGTCTGCAGTTCCATCTTGTCGGCCTCTGCGCCTGATTTCTCATCGTCTGAGTCATATGCTTGCAGCACGCTTGTAGAGCCATCCCTCCTTCACCACCGTCACCTCTGCCATGGCGTCGTAGTCCTTCTGCCGTGGCTCTCAGTCTGCTCAAGTACTCCGCCACAGACTCTCCGTGCACCTCAAACGAGCGACGCGTCACTCCTCACCACCACGACCACGGCAGTCCGCAGGGCCCTGGGTGCTGCTCCCTGTGACTTCGGGAGACAAAGGCGGCCGGGCCTGGTGCTACCCACACACCTCCTCCTGTGCCATGCGGGCCCCCATTTATGCTGCTCGGGAACAGCACTTGCCCCAAAAGCACGTTAAGGATAAATGGGGGTCGTCGTCTGAGTGTGTTTGTGTGTCAGTCGACCCGTGGCACCTGGGTCGTGCACATAGCCTGGCACAAGCGTCGTGGGGACGTCACCGCCACTTAGCGGCAAATTGCCGTTGTCACTGTTTGTCTGTGTGTTTGTGTGTGGGTGTTTGTGAGTGTTGAGTTGAATATCTGCACGGTTTTAAACGTCCCGGGAGGCCTGCCTACGACCCGTCCTGGGTGTCACCAGGCCGTCTCGTGTGAGCAGCTCACAGACCTACGTTGAACTTCTTTCGCACCGTACACAGCCGACCGCGAAAATCGGATGTGCGGGGGGAAGGACACCAAACTGAACACGCAAAAAAACTATTCTAAAGAAAGTAGTTTTCAATCTGCCATGTGGCTTCCTCACATTCATTCATAAACCTTAAAGGATAATAAATACACAATACGAAAAGTCTAGGGCTTTAGACGAGGGGCTGGCGAACTAGGCCTTGATCATTTTTAACTCAATAAACAAAGTAAATAAACCTTACATTTGAATAAATATCCGTGCATTTGTATTATAAGAAATATAGACACGTACATTTATATTTGAATGTGCATATATGTACACAACTTAACAAAAAAAACAATACAAAAAGCTGAGGACTTTAGGCAAGGTGCTGACGGACTAGGCCTTTGTCACGTTTAAACGCAATAAACAAAGTGAATAAATGTTAAATTAGAATAAATATATGTGTATTTGTCTCTTGTTGTTGCATTATGAACCCGGTGACCCGAGTTCGATGTATTTGAATCAATACAGACACGTACATTTATATCTGAAAGTGCATAAATTTACACAAATTAACAAACTCTTTCAAATAACTTACAAAAAGCCGTGGGCTTTAGGCGAGGCGCTAACGGATTAGGCCTTAATCACATTTAAACTCAATAAACCAGGCATGTCGAAAGTCCGGCCCCCGGGCCAATCACGCCCGCGGTCAGATTTAATACGGCCCGCAGCTTCGGTCTTATAATGTGTTATTTATGGCTCGCTAGCTCTGTCAGAATAAATAAATCATAGCACTTTAAATATGTAATTCCTCCTTTCACAACACGGTGGCAGCACCATTCTAATGCTATCTGGCTCTGCATCCGTGCCACGAACCATTCTCGAATCATTTCTGCATTGGCGACTGCAAAAAAAAAGAGAAAAGTTGACAGTGAGGGCCGCCGCTTTCAGGAGCGGTGGGAATTACAATACTTCTTCACTGAAAATCGAGGCAATTGTGTTTGTCTAATTTGTAAAGAGACGGTTGCCTTGTTTAAGGATTTCAACGTAAAGAGACACTACGAGACTAAACATGCTACAACATACGACAAGCTAACAGGGAGTGACCGTGCTGAAAAAGTGAAGCAACTCCAAGCTGCTCTGGCATCACAACAGCGATTCTTCACGCGGGCCTGTGAGTCAAAGGAAAACATCACCAAAGCCAGCTACGAAGTGGCGATGTTAATAGCTAAACATGGCAAACCTTTTACTGAAGGTGCGTTTATCAAAGACTGTGTCATGAAAATGGTGGAGAACATTTTCCCTGAGAAGAAGCAAGAATTTATAAATGTTTGCCTGGCACGCAACACTGTGGCACGTAGAGTTGAGGACATATTGTCATTAATTCAGAGACAACTGGGGGACAGGGGAGTGGCTTTTGATTATTTCTCATTAGCCTGCGATGAAAGCACCGATGCATCTGACACTGCACAACTATCTTCTTGGTTCTTTCGGTAAAGTCACGTAGAATGGAAATAATAAAATAATAAAAATAAAACATAATAAAATAATTCTTACGACGTCAGCAAGTTATCTGTTCCTTGATCAATCTGAAATTGAGTGTTTTGAACGGTAACATCTGTCACTATTAACAGTGAAAAGCCTAAAGCACACTAATGCACTTGGACTTATGGCACTTGTTTTATTAAACTCTTGAATAAGATTTGGTTATAACTGTTGATGTTATGTACCTGTAGATGTGACACAAACTATTGCTTTATGAAAGATCTTGTAAAAGACAAGGGCAAATTCACTTATTTTAAAGTTTAATGATAACAAACCACTTTGCATTACTTATAACTCCTATTTAAAATGTCCATGAGGCAAAGATATTTAACTCATGGAAATTTAAGGTATTCAATGTTATCTGACTGAATGAAAGGCAAAATTGTGTTTTTAGAGTTTTTCACATCTGCCTTATTGGCTTATATTTGGTTACATTGTCATTTGAAAAATAAAGGTAATTGTGACAATGATTTTTTTTATAACAGTGTGTATTTTCATGTAACTTTTGTGGTTAAAAAAATGTCAGAAGGAACTATTGGCCCCCGGGCATCTTCACTTTATCAAATTTGGCCCTCTTTGCAAAACGTTTGGACACCCCTACAATAAACGAAGTTAATAAATTGTAATGAATACTGTAATGAATACAGACACGTACATTATTATATTTACACTCACGAGAGAGATGAAGGAAAGAGATGATGGAGAGATGTATAAAGAACACACGATTAAACCTGACTAAACAAACACGTTCCTTCGGAGTGGGCAGGTAGGAACTTGGTTGGACAGCGCATTCGTGCACGACAGACAGACAAATAATCCCTGGTGGGCAGTGTGGAACCTTTTGTTCCTACCTGTATAAGTGTAGTGTATCATGTCGTGTATAGTGTAGTGTGTAGGTTAAACGTTGCGTTTTATAAGGGCACCACGGGTGACCAGCTCCTCCCCACCCAGCCCTACACCCCCCACCCAGCCCCACCCTCCCCACCCAGCCCCACCCAGCCCCACCCTCTCCACCCAGCCCCACCCAGCCCCACCCACCCCTCCCCACCCTCCCCATCCAGCCCCTCCCCACCCTCCCCACCCAGCCCCTCCCCACCCACCCCTCCCCACCCAACCAATCCAGCCCCTCCCCACCCTCCCCACCCATCCCCTCCCCACCCACCTCTCCCTCCCCACCCAGCCCCTCCCCACCCTCCCCTCCCCACCCAGCCCCTCCCTTCCCACCCAGCCCCTCCCCACCCTCCCCTCTCCACCCAGCCCCTCCCCACCCTCCCCACCCAGCCCCTCCCTTCCCACCCAGCCCCTCCCCACCCTCCCCACCCAGCCCCTCCCTTCCCACCCAGCCCCTCCCCACCCTCCCCTCTCCACCCAGCCCCACCCTCCCCATATGCACGACAGACAGACAAATAATCCCTGGTGGGCAATGTGGAACCTGTTGTTCCTACCTGGAATATGCATTGTCATATAATACTCCGTAAAGTATTTTTTTATTGGGGGGGGGGGCGGTTAATTTATATGCTTCATGTTAACCTAGAAATGCATTCATTTGTTTTTTCTTTTACAAGAAATACATTTGCTTTTTTGGACAAACTGAATCACCTTAAGGCTGAGAATGTTTAAAGAAACACGAGGCCAAAACATCCGCTTTTTTATTTTCAAGGCTTCCATTTTATGAATGGAGCCACCCTCCCCCAGTACCTCTCGAAAAACATGACCCACTGTCATTGGGAAGAATGATGCCAACATCCCGTACCAACAACCACTCCCAACTTCTGGCTTGGTGTTGTTTGGCCGATTTGGGGGGCTGGTTTCAGCTATTAAAGTTATGTTGTTGTGTTGATGTGCGCCAGATGCCAGTTGAAACGGTCTATTGACGGAATTTTGACAATTATCTGCTGAACATTTAGAGTTGTTACTGAAATAATTTGAATTTGTTTATGGAAGTGTTTAACATATATTTTACACTGAAAGTAAAGCCGCTCAGTTGAAAGTATTCAATGTGTTTTGTGGCAGGTATTGAAGTATTGATGTAAATATTTGAGGATAATTAAATAAAAACCTTAACTTTTGACATCTGACTCGGTTCTGCTTCTTTGCATACCCGCCACTCCTGGCCACCCACTCCAATGAAAACGTTTCTCACAGGTAGATCCCATGTGCATAGCTCTCCTTCACTTTCTTGAATCAAACTTATTTCTTTAGAACTGATTTTTGTGTTAAGTTTGTTGCCCTTCCCCCGCACCTCCGATTAGCATGGTTGGCTATGTACGGTGCGAAATAAGTTCAACATACATGTGTAGTGGTGTTATTGCACGTGGACAACTTATTTTTCTCCTGTCACTTAATTTGAACAGAACTCCTCTATTCATAATCAACGTTTTTGGGTTTAGATCGCGTTATTTATAAATGTGTCGTAACCCTCCACCACCCGACACAGCCAATCAGTAAAAATGTGTCACGTTGACAAAAGACAAATAGTTCACTGCTTTAGCCCACCGGTGTGTTGAAGCCACAACATTTACAATTTGAGTACGACGTTTCGCTGGTAATTGCATCCAGCATCATCGGGCAATTCGCCAGAATGGTGAGGGTCTGCTGTGTCTCCCGTTCTTATATAGAGCAGCAGCAGGGTGACGTCATCATTAACTCATTAACTCATGATGACGTCACCCTGCTGCTCTATATAAGAACGGGAGACACAGCAGACCCTCACCATTCTGGCGAATTGCCCGATGATGCTGGATGCAATTACCAGCGAAACGTCGTACTCAAATTGTAAATGTTGTGGCTTCAACACACCGGTGGGCTAAAGCAGTGAACTATTTGTCTTTTGTCAACGTGACACATTTTTACTGATTGGCTGTGTCGGGTGGTGGAGGGTTACGACACATTTATAAATAACGCGATCTAAACCCAAAAACGTTGATTATGAATAACATTGGTCGCGAAAGACTACGTGTTAAACAGAACTCCTCTAATTTAACACCACGTATCTCCGTCGCAACTCTCCCACTTGCTCTGCTCGCGTGCCACGCTCCGCTCGCTCGTTAGCCTGCTCTCTCCCACTCACTCTGCTAGCCTCTCCACTGCTAGCCTCTCTACTGCTAGCCTGCTCTCTCCCTCTCCACTGCTAGCCTGCTCTCTCTCACTCACTCTACTAGCCTCTCCACTGCTAGCCTGCTCTCTCTCTCACTCTGCTAGGCTCTCCGCTGCTAGCCTGCTCTCTCTCACTCTGCTAGCCTCTCCGCTGCTAGCCTGCTCTCTCTCACTCCCCTAGCCTCTCCGCTGCTAGCCTGTTCTCTCTCACTCTCCTAGCCTCTCCACTGCTAGCCTGCTCTCTCTCACTCACTTCCCTAGCCTCTCCACTGCTAGCCTGCTCTCTCTCTCACTCTGCTAGCCTCTCCGCTGCTAGCCTGCTCTCTCTCTCTGCTAGCCTCTCCACTGCTAGCCTGCTCTCTCTCACTCTGCTCGCCTCTCCGCTGCTAGCCTGCTCTCTCTCACTCTCCTAGCCTCTCCACTGCTAGCCTGCTCTCTCTCACTCTCCTAGCCTCTCCGCTGATAGCCTGTCACTACACACTCTGGTAGCTTCTCCACTGATAGCTTCTCGCCATACTGTCTGCTAGCTTCTATACTGCTAGCCTCCCGCTATATACTCTGCTTGCTTCTCCACTGCTAGTCTCTCGCTATATACTCTGCTAGCTTCTCTGTTAGCTTTTCTACCCTCACTTCTCCAACCTCGTCCTTGCCTCCAGTGAGGGATCAGCCATCACCGCTGGAGTGGACGAGGTGTGGCGAGCGGGGCCCCAGATTTCTCTTGTCTTCACTCTTGTCTTCACTCCCACCAACTCCACCTCTCTGCCTTACACGTACCCTATTTATCCTCCTCCTCATTAAATGCCCTAATAACGCTGGCGTCCTCCCGTCGCCTCAATCTCTCGCCAACCTGGCGCTTGTTCCGTGCCTGCATTTGCAGCCAGCAAATCACTGCTATGCATCTTAATTGGTCGTCTCTCTTTTGTCGCTTTCTCTCGCAGCACCTGTTTGCCCTGATGTGACCTCACTCTCCGCTGCTCACACATGCGTGCACACTGTTTGCGAAACGCCGCGCGATATTCCACTACACATGCATACCACACTTATACAGTACACTACTATACACGACACAATACACTCCACTACAGTAATTGTAAGACTGCACAATAGGCGATAGGAAAGTGTTTCTGCATTGTTTATAATTGTGATATTTAAAAACCTCGCTGCTCCTCACTTATTCAAGAACAACATTTTCCATGAGACGTGCTTAAGACAAACACAATTAGGAATGGCAGGACTGCAACAATGTATCACAGATACCACGTTTGAAAAAAATAAGACATCGTGTTCGAATGAAGGTTGCGGAGTGGTTTGACTGGAATACTTTTTAGAAATATGTGCGGAACTGTGAAGAGGCAGGCTAGCACTTCGCCTATAATTGGATTGAATGTTCAATTGCATACTGTGCGAAAGAAGTTCCGCATACATATGTAATAAAGGACTCTTTCACTGGGTCTGTCTCCGTTGTCCTTTATTGTGGTTCGTACAACTTTGCCCGCACGGCGTCTCGCTCAGAGTCTCCTCCGTCTCCCGCTCGGCAGCCCCACTGCTGCCGTCGCTCTTGCAGACTTGCTGCTGGCTCACTATGCAGCCCTGCTGCTGGCTCTTCCCTCGGCCTCTCTGTCCCCGACCTGCAGCTCCACGGCTGCTCTCTATGCAGCCCTGCTGCTGGCTCTCCGCCTCCTCCGTGCCCGGACACCGCTGGCCAACGGTGCCGAGTTCCGACCTGTGGTGATCACGCCACTTTCCACCTCCTGCCCTGCGTGGCCTCCTCCTGTCTTTATTCCCACACTCTCCTCCAGCCCTTCCGGTTCCTGCCCTTAAAAGCTCTCCTCTCCCCCCACGTGACCCAACTCCTCCCCCCTGTTACGTCATATCCGCGAGGCCGTTTACGCTCGCATTACACATATGTAGTGATTGTCCCACACGATCCCTGGGATAGAGTAATCAAGAAGGTGGGAGAAAACACTCCACGCTCTAATTGGTTAGGACACGGGGAGCCAAGATGATTGGCCAGAACATTCAAAAGGTAATAGAGTTGGAGGGTTGGGTGAGCGTCACGTGGGACGGTTAGGCCAGGTCAGGGTGAGAAGGGCCGATTGGTAGAGACGGAGTGCGACGAGGTGTGGAGCCAGGTAGAGGTTAAAAGAGGGAGCGGGAGGCAGAGTTCGGGGCGTTACGTGAGAAGAGTGAGAACGAAGGAAGGTGTGGACCAGTGCCTTGGTATCCATCCCTTGTGGATAAAGAAAAGGGCCAGAGCCTTCATTCACATACATACATACAAATGTCGAAAATTACTACCACTTCATGAAAAATCAGTAGTGTTTGTCTTCATAAGATACAGCTTGTGAATGTGGGACTTTGCATCTTTGTTTGCACTTCCCAATAATTAAAATCTGTAAACATTCAGCCGTGTAATCTGGGTACTTCTGTTTCGCTTTTCCAAGGTGCTCTACAGCGATTTATGATATTGTTATTATTTTGATTATTTTTTCTATCTACGTGGTTCTACCGAAAAAAACAAAGAATATAAATTCCTGCAGTCACGAAAACTTTGTCGATATTTTATGTTTCCTTTCGGATTTTTCGAATGCATGTTTTGCCGACAAGACCTGTTCACAACGTGTTTCTTTCTTTTTCACAGCGGCAGTCATTCTCGATTTCAGAGAGCAAAGCGAGCTTTGTTGCTCACTCAAAGCTCTCTTCATGGGTGCATGTGTAACAACCGCCTGCTGTGATTCAGTATTTTAATTAACGAGCATTTCGCTCGTAAATCGTAGTGCTTTTTCATAGTTTGCATTTGCTTTACTAATTTGCCATCTCAAGGCATATTCACGTGAAACAACGTTGTGGCCTTTGCCACTGACACTGTTTAAAATTTCTTGAAGGGCATTCATGTCTTCCGCGACAGCTGGCTGCACTACTTTTGCTTGTCTTGAACAGTCGTTCCCCTTCGGTGATAATGCCATCGTGATGCCCAATCAGTGGACAATATTTCATATCCTGAAATGATAAATTCAATGAAATAGTATTTATGTTAAATATTTTTCATAGTAAAGCCGCTTCATCGCATTCTGGGATAGGCATCTTATTGACAGTTATACATCGGCAATATAAGCAAATAAAAGCAGTGGTGCATTCATCATTATCATCAATCCAAGTCTCCAACATCACTCGCGGTCCCGTGATGCAAAATCACTTGTACCCGAGCTAAAATTAATTGCGGGAGATATATTTTTCAGTGTATTTCCTTCATTCTCTGCCACTAATTACATTATTCCTGCCTACGGAAGGAGACCAGAAAAAGAGGAAGACCTAACAGAGAATGGCTTAAAAAATAAGAATAGGCTTTACACTTTCTGGCAATAAAACAGGAGATGTGTTAAGATGTTCAGGCACCGAATAGATAACTTTTGCAAGGAATCAGGTCTGCATTCATAGCTCGGGGTGAGCAGCTATAGCATGGTAACTGTTTGTCAGTATATGTATCAGAGCTATAAATTATCTGATACGTGCATTGTATTTGTAATGTTCGCCTTTTGGCGTTTTCTGGTCTGACACTGGTGAGACTAGGCCATTAAGAAAGCTGTCCCTGGTGTAGACCAATCCATTTCAAAGAATGCATATATTAGCAGAGCATGTTTGTTTGCATGTTAACCAGAAATACGTGTGCTTAATGCAGACCTGATTCCTTGTAAAAGGTATCCGTTTGGTGTTTGAACATCTTAACATCTGTATTATTGCCAGAAAGGAAAAAACATATTCTTGTTTTTCATACTTTGATGCTTGCAAAAAGGTCCCATGATAGAGAATGGAATAAACGACATAAGAGATTGGTGCCAGCAAGATGTGTACTACTTGATCACATTGGCACAATAAGTGGAAACAAATGACGAAATGTGCATTGGACACCCACTCTGGGCTATCTGTCCATGGATCATGATGATTATTATGACTGACCATCAGCTGGTATCCGTATCCAACACAAAGGGCAGAGAGAAATTCGGGTATTTAAGGGGAGGTGTGTAGCGCGACAAACACGGCCTCCTCCTTCTCCCCCATCGAAATCTCTGGCCCTGAGCCGTGAGCGTGTGGAGCGGCTTAGCGATCGTCGCAAACTTGGGGATGAACCAGCGATAGTATGATGCAAACCCGACTAAACTGTGGACTTCATTCACCGACGTGGGGGTTGGCCATGTGCGCATGCACGCAGATTTGTCGGGATCCGTGGTTATCCCAAACTCGCTAAAAATGTGGCCCAAATACCGCACCAACGTTTTCAAGAGATGACACTTCTGCGGTTTGAATTCATGGTTGGCCACCCGCACCTTAACGAACACCGACCACAACCGCTGCAGGTGCTCCTGGAACGTGCACCCGAACACAATCACATTGTCCAAATAAATGAGGCACGTGTCCCATTGAAGACCTGCCAAGACCAATTTCATAAGCCGCTGAAACGTGGGCGGAGCGGAGTGAAGACCCATCGGGAGACAGTTAAATTGGAACAACCCCTGTGGTGTCCATAACCCGGTTTTAGGTTTGGACCCATCATCCAAGGGCAACTGCCAAAACCTCGACAGCAAGTCGAGGGTGGAGAAAAAACGTGCACCTGACAAGTCGTCCAAGGAGTCATCCATCCGGGGGAGCAGGTACGCGTCCACTACGGAAACTTTATTTAATTAATGAAAATCGCCGCAAAAACACAAACTCCCATCTCACTTTTAACCAGGAAAATAGGAGCCCTCTATGGACTGGTGGAAGGGGAGATAATGTAGGTGGCCAACATTTGGTCGACTGCCTGGTGAACATGGTCATTTTCCTTGGGACTGAGCCTATACGAATTTTGACATATTGGGGCAGCATCACCCATTTCAATACGGTGTTGGAATAGTGACGTGCAGCTAATATTATATTTCCCTTGACGAGAATTTTCCACACACAACGCGTCCATCCAAGCCCCATCTGATATGCCTCCCCGCTCCACCACGGCAACAACCTCTGCATCCCCTTTGCAGGCCTCCTCACAGCGCACGACTTTCGCGTGGGGCAAAACTGTACCCACTTGGACCACCGCGGCTCCCAGCCCGATGTTCAGCACTTGCAAAATGGGCTCCTGGTCCCCCCTTACTATAGCTTGAGCCCCCACAAACGTGAGACCCCGAATCGCCCTGTTAGAAGGGGTTAAAAGGACCCCTTTAATGGTATCTGCACAGTCAAGGTGCTTCCGCAACCGCAAGAGCACCAACATCTGAGCACCTGGAGGAACCGTAACAGTTTCATTCCCCAGGGCCTGAACCGTGGTGTCAAACCTGTTTAACCAAGTTGGGGACTTCAAAAAGGCCAACCACCATCCCGACAGCAATTCAATACAACCTTGATTGACCATAATCTTAAGGGGCATTCTCCCGAGAAAATCGGTGCTCAAAAAACAGGTCACAGCCAATGTCTTAGAAACTAACACTAGTCTTGTCAACTCAATGTCCCCAACGCAGACTTTCACCAATATTTGGCCTATAATACCCAAACCCAATATTTGGCCTATAATACCCAAACTCGCGGTGGCACATGCACTATTTACCGGGTTAAGACAACAGGACCTCGGTGGCAAGGACTTAAAAATAAGCTCAAAAATCATACTTGCTGACGCTCCTGCATCGATCAGCACCCTCAGTTCTACCCCCTGTTTGAATACTGTTTGGTTCTTTCGGTAAAGTCACATAGGTATAAAATAAAATAAATCACGACGTTTCTGGTGCAACCCAAGCGTCCGTCATCAGGTGCTGATGCAGACTGTTTAAAAAGGTTTGAAATGGGTGTAGTCCAAGGGTCATAAATAAGTGGCTGGGTCTAGTGATGTTAATGTAAAAAATTAGCATGTAACTGGGAACGGAAGTGGCTATGTTAATGTGAGAGATTAGCATGAAATAACAGCTGACATAGGCAGGTAGGATGGAAACATCACAGTCAGTTACCTGGTTAATAATGTCCTTCCAATGATTGCTCAGATTGTACCCATCATCTCGGTTGAAGTTGTGTCTGTGTTTATATATCTGGATGGTTTCATGAACAAATCTCTGAAGGTAGCCGGTAGGTTTGCGGAGTACCTCCGTCGTGGAAAAATCAATTTCGCGTGAGCCCACAGCGTTAAAACAATGATTGGCAATGGCCGATATATTGGTCCTACCGTGTTTCAGATCTGCTTGTGTTCACGAATGCGGTCCGAGGTATATGTCGTTTCGTTTCCCCAATGTAACTGCTTCCACAACCACAAATCAGTTTGTAGATATCAGGGTACTGCATGGCAGGAATCACATCCTTTACAGATGGGATTAAATCACGGATTTTGTGTACTGTGTTGAAACGAACCTGGATCCTGTATTTGTTCAAGATTTTGGAAATATTTTTGGTAACGCCTGCTATGTATAGCAAAGTGATGGTTTTGGTTGGCTCCTCAGAAGGTTGTCTCCCCATGGCTGGGGAGGCAGCTTTGCGGATTGTACGGTCCGAGTATCCGTTCATCCTGAGGGCTTGGTGTACGTGCTCCAACTCACTAGCTAGGTGGTGCTGGTCGGAGATGCAACGGGCCTTATGTTGTAGTGTTTTGATGAGGGAATTCTTCTAGGCTGAATGGTGGTGAGAGTCAGGCTTTAAATAGGCATACGTGTGGGCGACTTTCCTGTCGACCGAATGTCCCAACGAGCCATCAGGTCTCTTCTCGATCAAAACATCCAGGAATGGTAGCTTACCATCCTTTTCCACTTCCATGGTGAATTTGATAGACGGGTGTACGGAATTTATGTGGTTGAGTAAATTAGTTCAGTGCTGGCAGGCCATGTGGCCAGATGACGAATGTGTCATCTACGTATCTCTTCCACAAGGAAGGACGCAGGGTGGATGTCTGGATGGCATCTGTTTCAAATTTCTCCATGAAAACATTCGCCACCATTGGTGATAAGGGAGAACCCATTGGGGTACCCTCATTTTGTTTGTAGAATGTACAATCCCAGGTGAAATATCTGTTAGTAAGACAGTGCCTTACCAGAGTTGGTACATCTGGATTCAGTTCTTGTTGGACCAAGTCTTCAGTGATTGCAATGGTGTCAAGTACAGGTACATTGGTGAACAGAGAGACTACATCGAAACTGACCAGCAAATCATCCAGAGACAGTGAGATGTATTTGATTAGAGAAAGCAAGTGAGCTGAGTTAAGTACAGCTGAGGTGGACTTGCCCGTGAAAGAAAGCAGGGTCTCAGACAGAAATTGGGCCAGTTTGTAAGTGGGTGAGTTAATTGTGGAGACGATAGGACGGAGCGGGGTACCTACTTCGTGGATTTTTGGAAGGCCATAAAGTCTGGGTGGTCTAGCAGCCGAAAGTTTTAGAGAGCGCTGCTTAGTCTGATCGATTAGAGAAGTCGATTTAGTGATGATATTGTTGGTTTTCGTGGCTAGGCAGTTAGTGGGATCTCTGTTGATTTTAGTATAGCTGCTATCATTAAGAAGGTCCTGAATGTTGTTGTTGTAAGTGGTTTTATCCATGATGACAGTGGCATTGCCCTTGTCGGCTGAGAGGATGACAATGTCATCTCTGTTTTTTTTAATTTAGAGCGTTCAAAACGTTCGTCCTTGCTGATGTTGCTAATGGGTTTCTTAGCGTTTTTGAGGATAGCAGCAATTTCAGATCTAGCAACGTCTGCCGGGATGTGTCCCAAGCCTTTGAGGGCTATGATGACCTGGGCGATTATATCATACACTGGGGATATGTTTGGGGGTGACTGCGAAATGCAACCCTTTAGCTAGTACCGATTTTAGGCTGTCGAAAATTGGGATGTTACTCTGATTGATGACAATCTTGTTAACATCTAACTTTCATTGTGTGGCTCTGGCTTCTTTTTTGACAGGAGGTTGAATTTAGTGATCAAGTTAACTTTACATTTGGTTGACATTCAAGTAGCAGAAGAGACTGTCATGTTATCTACATGGTCCCAATCAGAAGTGGACATTTTATCCGCTAATTTTAAGTGTGATTGTAAGCGTCTTGTCTAAACAATCGTATTCTCTCTGAGATTAGCGATAGGCTAGCTTTGAACAAGATCCGTTTAGCGTTAGAAGAAGTGACAGCAGCAGATGGAGGTACTCTGCAAACCTAACGGCTACCTTCAGAGATTTGTTCATGAAGCCATCCAGATATATAAACACAGACACAACTTCAAACAAGATGATGGGTACAATCTACGCAACCATTGGAAGGATGTTATTAACCAGGTAAAGTCTTAACTGACTATGATGTTTCCATCCTACCTGTCTATGTCAGCTGTTATATCATGCTAATCTCTCACATTAACATAGCCACTTCCGTGTCCAGTTACATGCTAATTCCTCACATTAACATCATGCTAATCTCTCACATTATCATAGCTACTTCCGTGTCCAGTTACATGCTAATTTCTCACATTAACATCACTAGACCCAGCCACTTATTTATGACCCTTGGGCTACAACCATTTCAAACCTTTTAAAACAGTCTACATCAGCAGCAGACCATGCTTTCCCACCTGATGACGGACGCTTGTGTTGCGCCCGAAACGTCGTGATCTATTTTATTTTATACCTACGTGACTTTACCGAAAGAACCAAAGAGTATGGATTCCTGCAGTCACGAAAGCTTCAAATAAAGATTGAACCCCTGTATGAACCCGACCATAAAAGATGATCCCGCCGCCACGACATGGTGCGCCAACGCGTTCCACTGCCCCGCGCCCCACTGCCACCCATTCCCCGCCGAAGTCCGCTGCTTGCGAGCCGTGACACGATAAGGGATGACAGTGTGCAGACCTGATGTGCTCGATAAGGGAGATTCATGAAGTGACATTAGGCGGCTGAGTGTCTGATGCATCGCGACTTGCCTGCGGTCCCGAGGAAGGTGGACCTGCAGCGCCAGCTCCTCCGTGTTGTCCGAGAATCCCATGCAGGCAGCCATCCTGGGCCACCACTGCAAGCTGACGTGGGCCTGGATGCAGCGGGCCACCTTCAGGGACAACAGGTCGTCCTCTTTTGTGATGGGGAGAAAGATGCCCAGCTCCTGGGCCAGTGACAGCAGTCTCTCCAGCGCCAAGGAATCCAGCAATGTCTGCTCCATCCGTGGGAATGCTGCATGGCCAAAGGCCAGTAATGCACTGCGGAAGGCGAGAGGTGTCTTCACAGCACAAATCTTCGACGCGCGTTGGATGGCGGGTCAAAAATAGCGGCCATCTGAGCACATGCCCAAGGCAGTATTACTCAGTCTGCTGCGGGGATGACCTCGAATGCCGCCAGGGAGCCATCATCCAGCGCCATAGGGCAAAGCTTGCAAGTTCCTCTTAATTCGACCACCCAACCAGGGCGCAAGATACATTGAAGCAACGCTGGAAAGCCGTCCATTCGCCCCCGCGGCCACGAACTCCTTGATGATAGGCAGCCGCTTCTGTAGACATGGCACCTCCACAAGAGACGCTGATGGTGACTCAAATTTGGCTGGATACATTTCCCGCTCGGGCGGCAAAATGGCGGCCGCCCGCGCGGGCAGGAGCTCCGTCGTTTCTTACGGTGGCATTGTGGCGACGGTCGAGCTGCCCGCCCGCTGCCCCCATGCTGCAGCATCTCTGACAGGCGTCGCGGATCCGAGCTGGATCACTAGCTCCACTGCAATAGAGAGCAGGCCCGCGAGACTTCTGGTGTGGTCGCACCACCCCTCTCCGACCGGCGGTAGCAAGGGGTTGACGTCCCTCTTCTGCTGCTCTGCCGGGATCATCGCCTCGGGATGTATCACCGGAGTCCCCGATTCTGGGGATGTCAAGAGGGATCACATCCCTGTCGTCCTCGTCTCCCGAGGATACTATCGGCGGGTTCTTCCTCTTGGCCCACTTTGACATGACGAATATATTTATTTTCTTGATTTTCTTTTAAACTTCTGACGCCAAAAGTAGTGACTGAATCGGAGGCACTAAGAGTTGGAGGCACTGTTTATTAACACGCACCAACTACGTTTCCCAGCACGACTGGAATCCCACTCAAAACCCCTCTTATACTGTCAGCGTGGCCTCGCTCCGCCCCCGGCCAGAACCTACCCGCGGGTTCCTGGTGTGTCCCTTCCGTGACCTTTCCCCTAATTCTCCCTCGAGTGTATCACCTGGCCTGCTGCTGTCACGGCTGCTGTAAGCTGCAAATCCCTTTCCCCACCCGCAGCCAGCGCTATGCTGCTACATAGCTAATTCTACGTCACTACACATGTATTTTTTTAGTTGTTATGTTTGCCGTTTTCGCTTAGGAAATCGGCCTCGTGGTTAGTTATTTCATTATATTTTCGAGTGTTAATAACTTGTTTATTGTTTTCGGCGTCTGTTCTGATTAGCCTATGTAGATCTCAAGCCTGCTTTCGACTCTGTCGACCGCAGAGCTATTTGGCTGCTCCTCACAAGTATTAGATTACCGCAGAAGATCGTGGAGTAAGACAAGGCTGCACAATTGCCCCGAACCTGTTCTTTGCCCCACTGGACTGGATACTACAACGCACGGTCCACAAAGGCACGCTGTGAGTAACCCTAGGCAACGAGGCATTCACCGACCTGCACTATGCAAATGATGGTGCTTTACCAACTGAAATGATTGAAGTTTTACTCCTAGCCCTGGAGATGATGCATAGTGAAACCCTCTTATTTGGCCTGGAAATAAACTGGTCTAAAACAAAAATACAGACCACCGATGAGCACCCCCACAACTTGGCTGAAGTGCAATTCAACAATGTTGAATTGGTAAAATCGTTCAACTATCTCGGCTGCACTATGCAAGCAGTGAGGTTGAAATTAAAATACAAATCTCAATTGCGCGCAAGCGTATGAAACAGCTCGACTGACACATCTGGCATTCCAGTATTACAACAGCAACAAAAAATCGCCTATATAATACATACATCATTCCCATACTACTGTATGGCTCAGAGACATGGTCAATGACGGCGTCCCTGAGCAGGAAGCTGGATGCCTTCCACCAGTGGTCCCTGCGACGGATACTCCCACATTAACTTCAGTGAACACGACGAATGCCGAGGTCCGCCTTCGCACGAGATGCCCTGCAGTGCATGAAATGGTCAGAGCCAAAAGACTTATGCTCTTCTGACACGTTGCCCGGCCAGACGCATCAACAGGTGTTGTTTGAGATGCGTGTGGAATGCGGTTTTGCAGTTAGGTGACGAAGCAGAGTGCTGGACTGCCTATTGTGGGTGAGTGTTCGTGAAGATGGCTGTAGTATCATCACTGACGATTGTGTTCCCAATAGGAACAGCAATATTCGGAATTAACATGAGACAAATACACTACAACACTAAACCTGAAGTGCAATTGATTTATTTCATCACTAAAACTGAATTTACACGATACACATTTCACATTTAGTAGCTCATTTGTATTTAAACTTTTATATTTTTTTTAAATAAAGAATGTTCACATTTAAGGTTCGAAGAAATGCATGGAAGAAGGTACCTGCTTGGAATTACACAATAAATTATTTCCCACCAATCACAACACTAAACCGCCGCCTTTCGATTTCCCGTGGCAGGTACCTCCGTCTGGAACGCAGCCAGCATCACGCTGAAAGACTCACAGCAGTGTTTAATCTGCACCTTCTCTTAAGAGACACTTAAGATAAAGTGACACTCCTTAGGCTTGTTTTCGAGTGACATTGAGCTCATGACTCCGTGCATGTCGTGTCACTGGTCATGTATGGCTATGAAATATCGTACGCATTATAAATTGCATAATTATTATTATGAAATTTTACTTAAAACTTTCGTGACTGCAGGAATTAATATTATTTTTGTTCTTTCGGTAAAGTCACGTAGATAGAAACATAATGATAAGAAAATAAAGTGACTAAAAATACAATAAAAAGAATAATAAAGCAAAAAGCACTAATGTAGACTGTAACCTGGTTCTTAATCCGAGTGAATGTACTGGCCGTCTATAATGTAGACTGTAGCCTGGTTCTTAATCGGAGTGAGTGTGCTGGCAGTCTATAATGTAGATTGTAACCTGGTTATTAAGTTTCGTGAGTGTACTGGCAGTCAATACTGTAGACACTACATTATAGCTTAAAAACCATGAATACAGCCTACATTATAGACTGCCAGTACACACACCAAACTTAATAACCAGGCTACAGTCTACATTATAGACGGCCAGTACATTCACTCGGATTTAGAACCAGGTTACAGTCTACATTAGTGTTTTTTGTTTTATTATTATTTTTATTTTATTTTTAGTCACTTTATTTTTTTATTATTATTTTTCTATCTACGTGACTTTACCGAAATAACCAAATAATATGATTATGAAAACACCTGAACCGTTTTGATTCAACAAATCTTGCAACCAAACACACGCCATGTTTTCAACAGCTTTATCAATGACTCGTGATTGATTTTATTGAAGTAGATTACCTAATGATCTGACCAAATCTGTGTCATTATGAACCCTCCACCACCCAACACAGCCATAGAAGTAAAGCTTTGCACAAACATGGTTGTGCCTGGCCCCCTATCCTAGTTCCGCACGAGATTCGTCATGGCCGCCAGCAGGGCTAGAATCAATCCTGTGAAAAGGAGGCGAGGAGCTGCGGTGTCTCCACCGTTGCACAGGTTTCCCTTGCAGCAGTAGCTCGTGTAGAATTCAGAGGACACCTCGCGGCACGTACTGAGGCAGCCCTGCGTGATATGAACACCAATAACTAAGGGGAGGTTGAGGGGGAAATGAGAAAGCAGTGGTATATTTGTCATAGAGGCAGCAATAGAACCATTACTCTTCAAATATCGAAAAACATCAGGTAATGTAAATGTTTTCTTCTGATAGATCGATGTTTTAATTCTGATTCATCGATGTTTTAATAATAATCTGTATTTATAGAGTGCCATTATATCACAAGGTTCAAGGCTCGCACGGTTGTCTATGTATGGTGCAAAATAATTTCAAAATAGATACTGTGCATACGAAGCATTTCACACATGGCAAGATCCAAATTTACAAATACAAATATGTTTAAAACACAAAATAAAATGAAAGAGAAGGGAAAATTAATAAAACAGTAAAATAGCTATGAGATGCCAGAATAAAATCATAAGGTTAAAATATAGAAAGAGGTCTTAATCCTGAACACAAACATCAACCTTGTCAATCTATATTTGAACTTTTCGTGACTTCATGGATCCATACTCTTTGGTTCTATCGGTAAAGTCACGTCGGTATAAAATAAAATAAATGTAATCACGACGTTTCGGGCCGGACGCTTGTGTTGCGCCAAAAACGTCGTGATTTAATTTATTTTATTTTATACCTACGTGACTTTACCGAAAGAACCAAAGAGTATGTATCAAACTTGTCACCGATGTTTTGACATCGGTGATCCTTCCGGTAACATCAGATCATCGACGTTTTTCGTATGTTTTTGTTTTTAACGTAACAAAATGCAACACTTTTAAACCCTGATCACTAACTCAATAAGAGGAACGATTCATCAGAGGATGATATCTAGGAGTTGGAGGTTGTGCACAGAAGTGATAGCGGCTAATATCTTTCTGGGTCATCAATTTGCCCGGTTTGAGTGTAACAATGACTATCACCTCTTGCCTTGCTTTTGGAGTGCATTCGCATTTCCCAGCTTTTGGGGTACACATTTTTTAACCATTGGCTAAACCCTTCTTGACTTAATCTATGCTGATTTGAAACTTTCGTGACTGCAGGAATCCATACTCTTTGGTTATTTCGGTAAAGTCACGTAGGTAAAAATAACATAAAATTAAACAAATCACCACGTTTCATTATTCGCAAAGCTGTTTCTCCAACCATGGAGAAACAATCTCCTGAGAATCCAATCAAAACCATCACTTTACCATACATAGCAGGTGTTACCAAAACGATTTCCAAAATCTTAAACAAACACAAGATCCAGGTCCGATTCAATACAGTACACAAAATCGGTGATCTAATCCCATCTGTGGAGGGCATTCCTGAAATGCAATACCCTGGAGTCTACAAACTAAGTTGTACCTGCGGTAGCAGTTGCATTAGGGAAACGAAACGAAATGTCTCGGACCGTGTTCGCGAACACAAGGCACATCTGAAACACGGCAAAACCAATACCTTAGCCGTAGCTGAACATTGTTATAACGCTGTGGGCTCGCATGATATTGTGTTTTCCGAGACCAAGGTACTCTGTAAACCTTTGGGCTACTATCAAAGGTTTGTTCATGAAGCCAACCAGATATATAAACATAGACAAAACTTCAACCGAGAAGATGGATACAAATTGAACAATCATTGGAAGGATGTTATCAACCAGGTCATGCCTTAACTTGTTGTTGTTGTTGTTTCCATCATTACCTGCTGGTTTACTGTTACCCCCCCCCAGCCTCGCGTCCTCTATCTGTTCTTCCACCACCTTCCCACTTCTAGCCCCGCCCACTCCCCCCCCAGCATCACGTCCTCTTCCCCGAGTGCTCACGCGGCCCCCCTCCCCTTACCCCACACCCCCCTCTTTCTCTCTCCCCCCTTGCCTCCTCCCCCCTCTCTTAACCAAAACCTCTTGTCACGGCAGCTCTCCAGTAGACTTCAGCATTTTCTTGCTGTGGTTGTCCCACCTGATGAAGATCGCTTGTGTTGCGATCGAAACGTCGTAATTTGTTTTATTTTATTTCTATCTATGTGACTTTACCGAATGAACCAAAGAGTATGTATTCATCTGTGCTGATGGCAGTGGGGTGTTGTCGAGGAAATTAGGAAATTGTCTGGTGTAGTTTATGGTGTTTCTCTCCTTTGGTGCTTTTGTCAAGTGGACCTTTAGTGGATCCAAGATCTATCTACCGATGTCGTAGAAGAGCCCAGGCATGGCAACTGAAGTGTGTAAAGTCCAATCCTTTAACACACTCAATCTACTGCTGGCGTCTGGCTGAGTCTGGAGACTAGAGCAGGGCCTTAACAACCTGGTTGTGCATGTCGGAGCAGATACTGCATCTCCTTTGCCCTGTATGTAGTTACTTATTATTGGAAGCCACGGGGGATACTCCTCTAAGTGGTCGAGGCAAGGAGGCCAACGAATTGGCAACAGCTTTTCGGTGTTGCAAGGATTCAGATCGCTATGTTTTCAACAGCTTCCCAATAGCAGTCTCAGTTGGCTTTGGCCAGGTTCCAACATGGGATTTGTTTCCATACAATCAGAGGCATGTCAATGTCGACATGTGTGTTGATGGGCCAAGGTTGGCTGTTGGGAAAGTTGAAGAGTATTTTGCAGGATGCATGAAACCTGTTTTCACTTTTATCTTTCAAAAATATGGTATGTATGTTGAACTTCCTTCACACTGTACGCAGCCAGCTGTGTGTGGTGCCACGACCACGGAGCAACTCCGCAAGCACCGTGATTGTCCACTACCCCCCACCCTGAGCACACGCACACACGCAGCACATGCACCCACATAGTGTCCTGGCAGGGGATTGCCTGGCACATCGGGTTTTAATCTGAAGGGCCCCTAGAGGGAAAGTCCCACGGTTTCCCGGTGCCAGGAGATTGGCTGACCCTCGCAGGAAAGGTTACATTGTGATGCCCCAAAAATTGGTTTAAAATTGTATGGGCACAGAAATAAAGGTTCCCTGGGCCAACCGCAATGAGTTACTCATAGCATTGGGGGGGGACGGAGGGCAGAATATTAAGCAAGAAAAGCGCAAGCGCCCTTCCAGACAATGAAAAATGAGGGACAATGGGTGGCCGGCGACTGCCGCTGTGGACTATAGGAAGGACGCTGTAACAGGAGGGCAGTAACCACAGGTAAGTGCACGATTGGCTACACAGTACAATGGCACCCCGGGCCTTTGAAGTTAAGGAAATAAAAAGAAGAGCCCGGGACGATTTTGGACTCTTGTCTTCAACCTCTGGGCCGTCAAGACTCACTGCCGTCCTGCCTCCTTGAGTCGCTCGCAGCATCCGTGTGATGCCAGTGAGTGCTGCTACGAGGCAGTGATAGGAAAGGTTTTCTCTCGTCCTTTTCCCTCCGACTCTCAGAGCGTCTGTGTGACGCCACGAGTACAGCTCCGAGGTATGTGGTAGGAAGTTTGAGTGACTGGGTTTGTAGGCTGAATTCGGCTAAGTTCTTCTAACGAAATATTCCCCCCAGGTAGTGTGTATTTGCGCCGTTAATAAACTTTAGTACAGAGTATCAGTGCAGTGTGATTTCTGTGTGTGGGTGAAACCTCGGCGTGGTGTTGGTAATTTGAGTGTGTGTGTGAGGCACCCGTGTATTAAAAACATAAACGGCCGCCGACGCTCGCGCACCCGTGCAGCCGTGCCGTGTAAGTATTAGGGCAGGGGCGGGGTGAGTTAAAACCTGCTCGCCAATCCTCGCGCGTGTTTACGCGTGCGTGGGTGTAAAATAAGCGCCTGCAAGGGCGCGCATGGTTATGCGCGTGTGTTGGAAATAAGCGCCTGCAGGGGCGTGTGCGTTCACGCCACCGCATTCGCTTTTGAGGCGGTGTATGCAGGAGTGTGCAGGATAACCCCGGGTGGTGGTGAGCCACCCAGTTAGCTATGTCCCTCAGAGAGGGCGCTGGCGCAGGGGGGGCGATCACCCGATCGACGGGGGCCCGGCAAGAGGCGGCCGACAAGGGGGAGGAGGGAGTGGAGGGGGTGGACGTCATACCCCACTCGCCCAGCGGGGGCAGGGGGGCAGGCATCGGCACCCACACGTGCTCATCGGGGGTGTGGGGGAAGGAACAGTTGCACGTTTTGTATATTAAGCTGATCTGAGTCGAAAACGCCGTAATGACATATGTGTGAAGATATTTCAAGTTGGGTCCCTCAAAAAAAGGCAGTGCGAGACAACGTGTATTGCTGCAACAATGGTAAGGTCCAGGTTGTAGTCACATTTCCCGTGAACAAAGTGGAAAGTTGCTCACCGTATGGGATCAAAGCCAAGTTTTAGATCTTCTGAGGACATCCAGTCTGTGAGGTCTTTGCAGTCGGTTTAATTTACTTCATAGCCTCACATAGTCTGGTGGATATTAAAGTCACCATTTTAACACGTAGGCTATCGCGACCAATATCATCCATAAGAGGTTTTTAGGTTAGATCGTGTAAATATATAAATGTGTCGTTAAAACCTGCCACCACCCGATACAGCCCACTAGTAAAGGTTGTCACGTAAACAGAACATGCCAATTCGTCACTAGGACAGCACACCAGTGTGTTGGAGAGCCAATCCACAACATTTACAAACTGAGTACGACGTTTCGCCAGTAATTACAACTAGCTTCATCAGGCGACAGCCAGATTTACTTCCTGTTTCGTTCCTTATATAGAGGCGTAGATGTGTTTCTAACTTTACTATATTTGTTTTTATCATTAATTCTTACCTGATGATGATTGCTTGTGTTGCAATCGAAATGTGGTATTCTATTACTATTTGATTTGATTTTCTAAGTGACTTTACCGAAAGAACCAAAGAGTAATACATGCAGTCACGAAAGCTTCGAATCTAGTTTGAAACAAATACAGCCCTACATTGGTAGGACCTCTTCGTTCATTAAAAACTCTGAACATATCGTAAATATAATTAAAGATATTAAGCTTAATCCTAATAATATTCTCGTAAGTTTTAATGTGACCTCTCTGTTCATGAGGGTTCCGGTCAATGAGTCAATTAAATTGCTCGACACTCTGGTAATGAACAACGGTTTAGCCAAATATACTTCAAGACTAGCTGAACAGTGTCTAAAGAACACTTACTTCTTGTGGCAAGATGACTTCTATAAATAAAAGGAAGGAGCAGCAATGGGCTCTCCTTTGTCTCCTGTGATAGCGAATTTGTACATGGAAGATTTTGAAACAAAAGCAATAGCTTCAAGTACACTAAAACCATCTGCTTCGTTTAGATATGTGGATGACACATTGTTGGTCTGGCCACACGGCAAAGATACAGTGAATGCATTTCTAAATCATCTCAACTCGCAAAACCCATCCATCCATGGAAGTGGAAGCTGACAGAACTCTACTATTTCTGGCCTATCTGAATGCAGAGTCACACCATCACCCCGCACATAAATCTGCTCTTACCAAGACGCTCATTCATAGAGCAAAGAAAGTGTCAGATGGTGACAGTCTGAGAAGTGAAATTCAACATGTTAAAGAAGCGCTGCAAATGAACGGTTGCAATTATGCACAAATCAACAGGGCATTGAATACCAAAACCAAATCCAAAAACAAGACCATTAAAGCTGACCAATTAATTAAAACGATAAAAATACCGTACATTGAGGGAGTAACTGATCAAATAGCCAGATGTTTGTAAAACAAAACATCCAAGTCAGATTTTGAACGGTAAATAAAATACAGAATTTAATATCTGGTACAAAAGATGTATTTCCGAAGCTATCAACAGAAGGTGTGTACAGGATTAACTGCACGTGTGGTAAATGTTATGTTAGGCAAACAAGACGAATGATCAGCACGAGACTAACAGAACATCTGAAAAATATTAAATTCTCCCAAATGCAACTGCCAGCAGTAGCAGAACACGCGTGCCAACAAGGACACTCAATTAATTTTGTTGACGTTTGATGCAAAACTAGCTACTATTGGCCAATACTAATTAGAGAATCTATAGAAATTGAAATCAAAATAACTTTAACCGTTAAAATAGCTACCGTCTCAGTGCTGCGTGGAAGCGCATAATCAAATAATACATTATTTAAATGCATGCCTACAAAGGGCAGCATACTTCAATAGGGATTACCGTTGATAGGGCTATTTTAATAAACACAATAGACAGGAAGGACAAGTTCAAAGGGCTCGCATAATGTGCATGCATAATGTACGTTGCCTCAGTAATCCCCACCCCCCCATCATTGTGCAAGAACAAAACGGTAAAACTTCTCCAGAAATCTGGCTGTCGCCTGATGAAGCTAGTTGTAATTATTGCCAAAACGTCGTACTCAGTTTCCAAATGTTGTTGCTTGGCTCTCCAACACACCGGTGTGCTGTACTAGTGAAGAATTGGCATGTTCTGTTCACGTGACAACCCTAACTAGTTGGCTGTGTAGGGTGGTGGCGGGTTTTAACGACACATTTATTAATGTACGCGATATAAGTCAAAAACCTCTATTATTAAAGTCACTATTGCATACGGCTGGGATTGGTGCATTTGGTAGCATTGGATGTGACCATTTTGAAGCAGGCCCTTTGTACCTGTTGGTAATGTGCAACTCCCCCTATCTTGATGGAGGTGGCTTCTTTAATGGGGGGAAAATACATCAGAATCCGTGACGGTGTTTTTCACACGTGTGGCCAGACCACATTTCAGGTGGTAGTGGCTCGTCGTGAAGTTGTTTCCATGGATACAATAGGATCAGTATATATGTACCTGGCAATGACGTTTGGAGAGGGACCAGTTTCTTTTAGTTTTTTTTTCATATCAAACAGATTAAAGATAGGAGGACAATGGTTATTTCGGTTAAGTCACGTAGAAATAAAATAAAATAAATAATCGAATACACGACGTTTCGATTGCAACACAAGCAACCGTCATCAGGTGTGAAAGAATCCAAACTCGGAGAGAGACACATACACAGAGAGAGAGACACAGAGAGAGAGACAAACACACAGAGACAGACACACACAGAGAAAGAGACACATGGGTGAGAGGCACATAGAGAAACACACGCAGAGAGAGACACACACAGAGACACACAGAGAAACAACGCCTTTGTAACGAGACATTATATAGAGAGGGGGGGGGCAGAGAAATAAGCAAGTCAATGAGAGTGGCAGGGGGAGAGAAATTGTAAGTTTGAATAAATAGTAAACGGCAGGGGGAGAGAAATGTTAAGTTTGAGAAAATAAACCTAGTAAACTTAGAAATGTAATGCAATGCAACACAGAGATTCGGCTAACACAACAGTTAACACATTACCTGGTTGATTACGTTCTTCCCAAAATTGCTAAATTTGAAGTTAAATCTGAGTTGTGTGGAAATCCTCCCCGTCGAGGGGGTTCAAAATTGATTTGAAGCTTTCGGGACTGCAGGAATTACTCTTTGGTTCTTTCAGTAAAGTCACGTAGAAATAAAATACAATAAATAATATAATACACGACGTTTAGATTGCAAGACAAGCAACCGCCATCCGGTGTGAAAGAATGCAAGCTCGGATAGAGACATATATAGAGAGAGAGCCAAACACAGACAGAGAGAGACGCACACACAGAGAGAGAGAGAGACACAGAAAGAGAGAGACAAACACAGACACGGAGAGAGAAACACAGAGAGAGAGAGACACAGAGAGAGAGACATCAAGGGGTTGGCATGGGAAACTATTACTTTTGATTACAGCATTACATGTTGGACGACAGGGCGGTGGCACAGTGGTCACACTTGTGCCTCACAGTAAAGAGGACCTGGGTTAGATTTCCCCAATGTAACTGGTATTAAGCAAGCATGCCAATGCAGAAATATTACACGCAGATGACTCAATTGAGATTACACACAGTGTCCTGGCTCCCCACTGTAATGCACTTGGCAGGACACTCCTAAATAAGAGTATTGAGACTCAATGAGGTCTTTCTGGGTAAACAAGTGCAATAATAAATACATGTATAGATATACCCACTGCAACTCCATGGCAAATTACTCACTCCTTAATTATCTGAACTACAGATTTGGACAAATAATGGAATAAATGAGCGAGGAAATAGTTGCATGGGCAAATACCTGAAAAAGCAAACCCCAGTGGCAGCTGTCCCTGTGAGGCACAAGATGACTCAACACCTGGCCTGCAATTGGGCAATAGGGCAGCGATGATTGCTGATGGTGTGTAATTTCCATTGAGTAATCTGCAGTTTAATGTATCAAAGAGGGTAGGTAAATCTGGACTAAGGCGCTAGCAGGCAATGGACTACTTATTTATAATCACGTCAGGGGAGAATTGTAACATCCACTGTGAAACAGACGGCACGAATTTCATATTTAATGAAGTGACAGCATTAACATAAACTGGCTGCCAGATTAGAATCCTGAACCTTTGAGACAAGAGGTGAACGTCACACGAACGGGCTTACCAGCTTTCTGCACAACCTTGTAGCAAAACGGGTCGTTGTAGTCGCAATAGGTCTCGATCGGTGTCTTGCACAACTCATATATGTTTGCACATGCGTAGCACTTGAGTGAAGGGGCCTTTTCATTGCAGCCGTCCTCAGTGCAGCAGGCATTGGTGATCCCGTTTTCTCCTCCTCCTCCGTGACAGTAGTTTCGGCAGCCTCTCGCTAACACCAAGCCTGAGTGCGGTCACGGGAACTCATTACGCATGCCGGTTGGCTTGTGTAGAAATCATCATTGTTAATTAAATTAAGACTTTTTCTACTTCGTTGTTATGATCCTTATATGTCCAGAAGAGCCTCATTGACTCTCGTGATTGTTGTTCAGGAGGGCCTTGCCAAGTTTTCTTGTTAAGGTGGCACTGTATTGTATTTTTTCAAATTTGGCAAATTTGCACCATGACGCCGGCACAACATGGCCCACTGGCTGTGCTAACAACATCACGGGTTCTTTAATGTACACTGTCAGTGATATGGTGGGTTTTTTCAGGATGTTGCTTTTATCGTGAACGCACACCGCAGTATTAACCAGGGTTGCCTGCTGTGTCGGTCCGCGAACCTCTACAACAACGCTGGGCAATGTCAGCACCAATTCTTATTCAAAAGTAATATTTTGACAATAGACCACATCAACCCTCCACCACCCGACACGTCCTCAAGCGTTCAACGTGGCAATTATCACAGTCACTGCATCGCGCACTTTCAGATGCGGTTGTGTGGCCGTCTGGAACGCTTTTAACTCCGATATTAGGAAGCCACTGGATCTTATGAACTGCTTTTTGTGTTTAGTTTGTTGTCCTTTCCCCGTACCTACGATTAGTAAGTTGAAATAAATACAAACATCCAAGATAATAATTAAATGAGACTACGGCAAACATCATCAGGACAACGATCTCTAAAGTCGGAGTGAAAACAATAAAAGGCAGGATCAGTGTGTCACACAAGCTTTAAGTAGGTTAAGTGTTAATTTAAAATCACTATCGTTGCTTGGATGACGGTTCATTCCTGATTCAGCCTTCTCTGGCAAAGCGCTGTGCATTTACCCTCGGTTGAGGGTGGAGCAACTCTGACAGACTCTGCTCTCTCCCCACAGCACTACCCTGGCTATTGATTGGCTACACCAATTCCATACAACAATTGGACCAAGAAGACTTATACAGCTACGATAGTTTTTTTGCAGAAGTTTCAGTACGCGGCACTATTCCACAACATTGTGAAACCACGAATGAACCCCATACATTAGGATGGACACCGATCGAGACTTAGCACAATTAAATACATGTTTTTTAATTATTACTATTATTATCACGGCATATAATATGTCGTGGTACTGTTCCGTGCACTAGTTGGCACGTTATGGCCAACACCAGTTACATACTAATCTGTCTATAGTTTTCTAGTTAGATTTTTGTTGCTATTTCTTTTATACCTGATGATGATTGCTTGTGTTGCAATCGAAACGTCGTAATATGTTATTTTAATTTATTATTTTATTTTTAGACGTGACTTAACCGAAAAGAACCAAAGAATAATTCCTGCAGTCACGAAAGCTCCTAAATTAAGATAGTTACATACTAACCCACACAGATAGGTGCAAATCGGGAATCAAACCTCGGAGCTTCTTGCTTTGAGACAAATGTTACCATGGCACCACCCATCTACCCATAGTCTAGACTCTGGAAGATATCAGTATATGAGCAGATTGTACTTGGTGAGACAGACCCTTGATTAATATTGTTTCCACGTGTACTGTACTTACTGTTATTTGTGATTGTCATGTAGCACGCATTCAACCCAATGCGACAGTCGATAGGAGTTGTTATTTTCTTGCACGTCTCAGGTGTGGTACAAGTGTGGCACTTCAAAGCTAGGCCTAAAGAAACCAAATATTGTTACATTCACCACGAGCTCTTATTATTGCAGTTGACATTTTTTTTTATTAAAGCAATATTTTATTAAACATGTAAATACACAGCCCACTTCACCGGCACAATCAAAAAAGACGCAAACACAATTTAAATGTAAGATTACGACAAATATGGCAAGTATATGTGTGGTTGGTGTTTGTTTGAGAATGTAAATGGTACGAATAAAATGGAGCACATCGATAAAATTAAATATCTCAGGCTGCTCATTTAATCTATTATTACATTTTTACACATTTAACTAATTATTAACTAAGTCGAGGAAGGGGGGTAGAGGGGGTAGAGGGGAGTAGAGGGGGGGAGGTGCTAGCCAACCACCCAAGGAACTAAGTCTGTGATCCCTATCGGAGGCGATCCAAGGTAAGACTCCCATACCTTAACAAAATGTATTTCCCTATTATTTTAGCACTCAGGTGCGCGAAGGTGGCCTGCTTGACCAACACATTGGTCCATGACTGTAAACTGGAAACGAGAGCGGTCACAGATTTATTGGCAATTGCATTAAAATGAAAATAAACTATTTGCGTCTTTGGGCAGGTCGGGGGTTGGAGTCATATTAGAGACATAGCAGTTTTGTTTACCAGTTTGTGGTTAAAATGTCACGCGATAATTTGGTAGAAGCAGTGAATGCCCAGACAATAAGTGAACACGTGTTTGTATGATTGCGGTGTGTCGGTAGGGCATCTCTGACAGTTAAATGTTATAAACACATTTATTTCAGTCCATGAACTGTTAGACAATATCCGTGAAGGAATTTGTACTGCGTCTCTCTTAACGGGGCTGTATGAAGAGTTTTGAGGAGATTTTTCCACATCTCTTCTGTCTTTTCATCTGCTGCAGAATGCTTTAAAGAGAACCAGATGTGTTCTGTCTTCTTCTGAGGGGTAACGGTTAATGCCAAACGATGTTGATAACTATCAGGTGATGTATTATAAAAGGGAGACAGAGTAGCCTCTTCATAATAATGTCAGGATGAGGGGATATAGAAGGCTTTTTGGTTAGGATGCCTCGAAGCTAGGAAAATATCATAAATTTGGAGGTAGAGAGCCAAAATCTGGGTTTAAGTTTGCATAAGGAAAGCAGGCATCTATTGTGGCCAAGCAGGTCGGTAATAATATGAATATTTTTTTCTGTCCCACTGAGCTATATTGCTCTTTTTCAGAAGCGACCTGGCCACAAATGATAGCTCAACGAAGTGGCTTATCACGTGGAAATGTATAGAAGCCAAATACTATAAATGCTTATTTGTAAATGTGGTAGGGAAAAAGCGAAGATCTGGAGAAAAATCCATGCGACCACGGGGAGAGAGAACATGTAAACTCGAAATATAAAACCCACGACCTCCTGTATACCAAGTGAGATAGTTAACATCTCGCAACCGAAATCAACACCACATTTCATATGATCAGCGGCACCCTGGAATCCTGTGGCTTCCTGTGGTGATGAACGTTACACCAGACAACATCCGATGGGACGCCACGATGGCTCGGAATTACCACAATATTATGCACAAAATCACTGTGCCGCTCTAACAAGACATAACAGAACCCACATGCCATAGATTTAAATCCAGGAAACACTTTTCAATACGTGCCGCCGCTCTAGCAGATGAAATTAAAATATTTACACTCGCTGAATGGAGTCGTGGGTGGCTATGGGTGTGGCAATAAACCTCATTGAGAATCCAACTGTGGAAGCACCGGGCTTCTCTATCCCACGCAACAACCATGGACCTCGCTAAACCACGCTCGAAAGCAACATGGGAGATGCTCGGGCACCTTACATAAATGGAAGACTAAATAATCGCCCAGCTACAACTTTAGTAAAGTCCAAACCATCAAACCCATGACCAACGAATGCGCCATCCATGCACATCCTGGGGGTGTCGCTGCAATCCACACATAATCTACTGCCTTCTTAGATTGGTTGAACAAAGTCAGCATTCAACTCTTTGCCTCTCCGAGGTGAACTCTGAAACGTCTATTGCTCAATTGTGTAGTTATGATTTTGGTTACCCAGTCGGAAAAGAACCTTGACAGCTTCAGCAGGAGGCCAGTGCACGAGACGGTGTCATTAGCAGCTATGAGGTCAAGAAAGACAGCTCCTGTTTTCAGGTTTTTTTGGAAGCCATTTTGGATGTAAGTGGTGAGGGCCAGAACCTGTTCTGCTGTGCTGCAGGCCCTTGCAGAAATCTGCCTGTTCCACGCTGAGGACTTCTTCAGCGGCAGGGGATATGCGATGGAGAATTAGGCATTTGATGATTTTTTAGGGGAATGATAGGAGAGAGATTGAGCGGTAGCTGTCTGCAAGTGTGGGGTCTTTTCGTGGTTTTGGTATGGTGATTTTGCTGTTCGCCATTTCTTTGGGATCGTGTTGAAATTTACAACGTTTTTGTAAAACCGTGTTAGCCAGGTCAGAGATCGAGGCCCCAGGTGTTTAATGAATTCTGGCAAGATGTTGTCATATCCTGCTCCAATTTGGGTACAGAGTCCATGACACAAATTATGCGATATCGATTTGATGACAAGCTAGTTCATAGAACAAAAGAGCTGTCCTTCTCTCAGGTCGATCAAAAGCAACCATGTCAAGTAGTGTCCGGACATTCAAAGTAGCAATCTTTAAATTTCAGAATTTCTTACCAGGCGTTTGAAGGCCTGTTGGCTACGGCTTGCCAACCAGGTTTTGAAATGAGCGAGCTTTCCTTACCAAACTTTTTCTAGGGGCTCCCCCTTGAGTACAGACAGTGCTCTCCCTGAATAGGGTTATCTGGACGCCCAGACTGCTGCCTCTTACTGTTGTCGCTCAATCAACGAGTCTGTGACCATCATGTCTGCGCCCTCTCTGTGCAGAGCTTTTGTTAACAGCTCCCAGCTCCCCAAGCCTGTCACTACCTCATCCACTCCATCACCACAGCACTTTCTTTGCTTTCCACACCTTGCACAGTGATTAAGAGAAGCTGCTGTCGTGCCTCCAGCTTCCATCTCTCTGGTCTCATGTATTCTGGTCCAGTGACACACAGAATATAAGGATCCATGAGTTGCCACTAACTGGCCTTGGTGCTGCCATCCGTTAACTCAGTCAGTGGTGTTTTCTGCATGCCAGCCAGATGCCACTCCATTGATCTCGAAGGTTCATCTGCCAGCGTCATCAACCAGCGTCCTGCTGCCAACACCGACGCCTTTGCCGTCCGTGACACTAGCACGGGGCTAAGCAGGTGCTGGGCTTTGCCCAAGAGCTGCATGCGAGCTAGTCGAAGGAAGGGGTGCTTTAAGGTCCCGTTCATAAGCCACCACCTACACCGCTGCCTACCGTGCCTTTAATATTGTAAGGGTCGTATTGGGACATGCTGTGGTTAGGTTAGCGGACACTATACCATACCCAATGTGATGTAAGGGTCAGACGAGGAACGCAATACCATACACAAGAGATATAAATAAAAGTGGCATATCAAAGCCGCGAATATGAGATAGGGAATTGGAGGAATCCTGAAGGAGGGATATTTAGCAGGAAAGAAAAGGAAGTGGGTATCTGTCTGAGGGGGGCGAGAGGAACTTCTTGGGAGTCTGTGAGAGTTTGCGGAGATAAGGCTTGCCATGGGAGTGCCCGTGTTGTGGTTTACTTTGATGTGAAGAAAAAAATAAAAACTTTGCCAGAGGCCTTCCGTCGTGTTGGCTCCCTCTCACTACGACTTTCAACTAACCTCCTCACTCACCTCCTCACCCACATACTCACCTAGGTTCCCCTCCTCCTCTTCTTATCTGCGTCTATGCGATACTCTGACTCTTATGTCCATTGACTGTGATCCACGACTCAACTGCGTCGAGCAACCGGAAAATACTTAAGTGTTGTATTCCATCTAAAGTCATGGTGGCTTCAGCTTAACAGGTAAACGATTACAACCAGGAATGACCTTCACCCTCATTATTGCTTATTACGAGATGTTGAGCATGTGTGTTAAACAGCATCTGTTAAATACTACATCTGGAATTGAATATCTTCTCAAAATAAAACTCTGTTCTCGGTAAAAGTAAATTCCCGCGTTGGATTTGTGGACAACAGTTCAGTAAACAAAATGTGTACACAGCTTTAGAGGTTTGGTTTTTACTGTTGCGGGACACAGAATTTTCGAAACAAGTCACCTATGTAACTGAGCTGAAATCCGGAAAAAAACGGAGGACCCCGAGAAAGATCCACAATACCACGGGAAGAACATGCAAACTCCACATATACAGCAGTCTTCAGGGACGAGATCGAACCCACAACCTCCTGTATACCAGGCCAGGTAGTTAACATCTCGCCGCCGCCGCGCCAAATTTAGAGATGCAGATGGGGTAGTGTTCTCTGACTAAATTGTCATTTAAAGCATCTGCCACGGACAATATTGATCATCCAACTTGCAACAACAAAACCCGCATCATTTCATGGCACTAGATAAGATATTAATGGCGAGATATTATTTCCCTCGCCTGGTATGCAGAAGGTCGTGTGTTCAATCCCGACCCTGACGCTTGTATATTTGGAATTTGGATGTTCTCTCCGGGTCTCTCCACATTTAGAAACACGCGTTTAGATATGGTTGCAATAAATTACCACATGATAAGCCACTACTTTGAGCTATCATTTGTGGCCAGGTCGCTTCTGAAAAAAGCTAATAGCTCAGTGGGCCTAACCTGGTAAAATACAATATTTTGATTAGTTTATTTCCATCATCCAAGCACAGACAATGAAGGTGAGATGCGTGAACCACTTAAAATCACAGAAGGAAAGGTGAAAACAGTTCCAGAGCTTCCAGACTCTCCGGCAAACATTCAACCAGCTTATGTCACGAAAAAGAATCCAAATCCGCCTCGATCCCAAACCTCAATTTTGTCCATACAATGTACTAGGTTATGAAGAGCACATCGTACGATGGCGTATTAATGGTTTGAGAAGGTGCACAACAATGATAATGTGGATGATGCTCTAAGTATATCGTGGTCAGCTAACGATGCATATTAAAGATATGCCAGAAATGTTGTCAGCAATCGTAACAATATTGCCATTCTTCTAAAATAAGGCAAGTCCTCTTGTCACCATAAAGCACGTTATGGATAAACTCAGAGACACGGCGGAATTTCTGAATCCAGGATGAACACCTCCATTTTTTTGCGGACCAGCCAATCTATGCACAAGCCAAGTATATCCAGTGGCATTGGCCTCAATGCTATGGTGATGACAAGTTTGTCCTCATGTGTGGAAGATTACATATGGAGATGGCTGCACTGCAGTCAATTGGAACTCTGATTCAAGACAGTGTATGGACAAGTGTCATTTTTGAGACAGTAGGAGCCTCATCTGGTACTGAAAAATACTTCGTGACAGCTTCGAGCATCACAGGAACACGCCAATCTCATCAAATAACAGGATGCGGTCTCCCGTGGTGTTGGCCATTCACCCCCTTATGTACCGTGCTGACCTTCATAGGTGCTTGCTAACAACACTTGCCTCCACAGTCTGTTACAGGCTATATGCAATATATTTGTCCGTGTATATGTGTGATTTGTGTGTCCGTTTGTCTCTCTACGAAGTAAATACACATCACACTCACCTTTAGTGACAAAGGATGCCACCAGACAGGTGAGGATGAGCAGGTGAGCTGTGACCTCCATTACAGAGATGGTGAGAGGTAATGATGTAAAGGAGAAGGGAGAAGATGAGTGAGGAAGAGCGACGAGGAGGGGATGTAGACCAGAGTCTCAGAAAATTCGTTGGTGTCTGTAAATCTAGGGAGACCATATATATAGTGTCTCCTAGAACAAAGGTCTGCTCGGTATCGGGATTAATAAATCTCCTCGGTGTAACCTGATATCGGTGCTTATCTACTCGACCTTTACCACTTAGAGTGAGTTACGTGCAAAATATATTTTCAAGGTTTACTTTCGTTCAGACTGTACAGGAAATGTCAGAGGTATCAGTAATGTATTATTGAATGTGACCAATTCATCAAGCTCCTGGCGAGTTTGGTGGTAGCACCTGCTGGACTGGTCATTTTTGCTGCTTTTGACATTTTTGCTGCATTGATCATCATGTCCGCTGTCGACATATTTGAACTGGGTGGTGGGGAAACCGAATGTGACTGATAGCTGTGCCGATATTAGCATAACGAGGCGAATTGGGAATTAAGTTGGACATAACACAATGATTACACTGTGTAACAATGTTTATTTTTGTTCCCGGGTAGTAAGTGTTATTTCCTAATTGCTTATGCCGTAAAAGTACAGAAAATCGTTATTATTCTCCATAAACTTTGCTTTTGTGACCAGAACAATGATATTTTGAAATTTACCTATTGTCCAGAACATTCCATATAGATTCAGTGCTGAATAAACCTGGAGTAACTTCTAGAACATTCTAAAACTTTCCAGTGATATAAATAGTAGTATAATTACAGGGGCCTTCAGCCCACCAGTTCAGTTTAGTTCCAGCTGCCTAAGTGGATACAAATCTGCATTTACCTGAGATGGTATCAAGAGGCTGCAAGCATCCGGCAGACGCATTTTGCTATGTCTGCGGCCAATTTATCAAAACAAGAGCGAAAAAGTACTTTGTGGAAGCATCTGCTAAGATGTGTGAGGCCTACAAGGCATATTTCGGCATGCCTGTCGGGGATCAAGACAAACCCTGGGCACCTAATTTCACCTGCAAACAATGCAAAAAAACTCTGGAAGGTAAGATGGACAATTGTTCCTCGGAATTTTATGTTATCAAATTTGTTACAATGTTTTTAATTGTAAAAGTTTATAATTTTTAAATGTTTTACAATTTTCAATGTTATTGAAAAAATATATAATCTTTGAAAAATGTTGCGAGAATCTCTTACACATTATTCATGGGTAAAATAAATGTATTTTTGCAGGATGGTACAGAGGGGGAAAGAGAGCCATGATGTTCGCTATCCGAAGAATTTGGCGGGAACCCTGACCACTCAAGCAACCGCTACTTCTGCATGGTGGACCTTTCTAAACGTCGGACTGGCAACAATGCACCTGCTATCACGTATCCGGACCTTCATTCATCCATCGCCATGGTGCCACACTGCCATGAGCTCCCCATACCCACTCCTCCGGAGAAAGAGCAGCCCTCTTTATAAGAGAGCAGCAAGTCAGAGAGCGAGGAAGACGTTGTAGATCCAGATGACAATTTGAGAGGTGAAGCTGAGGAGAGAAACCCATACTAGACTCTTAGGTTTTTTCGGTAAAGTCACGTAGGGGGAAAAATAAGTAAATAATAAAATAATAGAAATAATAATATAAATAAAATAATAAATCACGACGTTTCAGAGGTAACACAAGTCTCCGTCATCAGGTGGGACCATCACAGCTAAATTTACTGTATCAAGTGTTGCAAAATTCCAAGAGACAAGCTCTTAAATACAAGTTAAGGGGGAGGGGGGAAGGGCTTATCTGAATGTGGTAGCCAGTGAATGGAACGTGTTGGGGGGAATGGCGGGGCTAAGAGAAAACCAATCGGTGTCCTCGACTTGGGGTTGTAACCGGTGTTGGCTGACAATCCAAATACAAAAAAAGCAGTACTGTTGAACGCTGGGGATGTCAGCACTCGGTAAAGTAGAATAGTACCTGTCAAATCAGATGGTACAAATATGTGTAGTTAAATATTTTTTACATGGTCAATAACATCTTTCCAATGATTATGTTATTAACCATGTAAAAAAGATTTAACTACACATATTTGTACAATCTGATTTGACAGGTACTATTCTACTTTACCGAGTGTTGACATCTCCAGCGTTTAACAGTACTGCTTTTTTGTATTTGGATTGTCAACCAACACCGGTTACAACCCCAAGTCGAGGACACCGATTGGTTTTATTTTAGCCCTGCCCCCCCCCCAACACGTTCCATTCACTGACTACCACATTCAGATAAGTCCCTCCCCCCCTCCCCCTTAACTTGTATTTATTTAAGAGCTTGTCTCTTGGAATTTTGCCTCACTTGATACAGTAAATTTAGCTGTGACGGTCCCACCTGATGACGGAGACTTGTGTTGCCTCCGAAACGTCGTGATTTATTATTTTATTTCTATTATTATTTCTATTATTTTATTATTTACTTACTTTTTTACATGACTTTACCGAAAAAACCCTAAGAGTATAAATCCTTGCAGTCACGAATGCTTCAAATCTAAAACCCATACTACCCCAACCAAAAAGACCTCAACGACTTGATCAGAGATCTTGGTCTCACCAAGTCCAATGCCGAGCTTTTGACGTATAGGCTCAAGCAATGGTACTTGTTGGATGTAATTGTGCAAGTCGCAGATCAGAGGAAGCATCACCAACCTTTTGCAACTTCTTCACCCGTCAAGATGGGATCTGCTTCTGCCACAATGTGACCAGTCTGTTCGAGGCAATCGGAATCGCCTGTAACCAGAATTAGTGGCACCTCTTCATTGACAACTTATCCAGGAGCCTCAAAGCCGTGCTGCTCCATCATGGTAACAAGTACCCGTCTTTTCCCCTGGCTCACTCGGTGCACCTCAAAGAGGATTACAACAACATCAAGACCTTGCTGGACGCCTTGAAGTATGATGAGTACGGCTGGGAGGTCATCGGAGACCTCAAAATGGTGGCATTCCTGATGGGTTTCCAAGGCGGTTTTACCCAGTTTTCCTGCTATCTTTGCCTTTGGGACAGCAGGGACACCAAGGCGCACTACCACATGCGGGTCTGGCCACAACGGACCGAGTTCTCTGTGGGGAGGAACAGCGTCAAGTGGGAGCCACTGGTGGACCCCTGGAAGGTGCTGATGCCACTACTGTACATCAAATTGGGCCTTACGAAACAATTTGTCTGAGCTGTAGATAAGGAGTCGGCAGCCTTTAAGTACCTTAAATACTTATTTCCTAAGCTGTGTGAGGCAAGAGTCAAAGCCGGTGTCTTCGTCGGACCAGAGATTAAGAAGGCGAGCCCTTACACCAGGATATACTGGACTTTGAACACCACTACCAAGGACAGTATGAGGATAAAATGATGGGAGACTAGATTTGGAGGCTGATGTATGAAAGCTATTTACAGTATCATCATAAATCTCGAAAAACTACTCACTTCTAAATCTTTCGTAGTAAATGTTGTATTACTTTAGTATAAATACATGTTAATTTTGATTCATATGTTGTTGTTTTTTTAAATCTTTTATATTAAGTTTGCTTGCTTGCACGCTTGCGCGCTTGCGCGCTTACGACCGTGCAAATCTTTCGGTCGTTTTTTAACCCACTTCCCGTGATCCAATCGAGCTGACATTTTCCACACAGACTCGTTGTGCGTGACAATTAATTTTCGTGAAAACATTTTTGCAAAATTTTACACTTTTTAGGAAAAGAATATATATATATTTAATTACCAATTGCTTAATGCTGCCAGGCAATCATCTGACCCATAGGTGGCAGCCATCTCAAGCCAGAGGACGAGAGGACTCTAGCCGCCACGCATATAAAGGATTTATAGTGAAAAACTTTGTTTTTACGGGTTAATTTTTTACTTTATGTGAACGAAAAGACACAAATTCGCCCGTTTTCTCATTGAAATAGGTAAATTTCAAATATCCTGGTCACAAAAGCAAAGTTTGTGGGGAATAATACGCATTTTCTATACTTTTAGGCATAAGCAATTAGGAAATAACACTTACTACCCAAGAACAATAATTGTGTTACATAGTGTGATCACACGTAGATACCTCTAGACACAATGAGATAACAAATAATTACACACATTAATCGTAATTTTTTAACACATCATTAATTACACTTAACACACGCATTTTTGTTTGATCACATTTAATTACATACATTAAAATAGATTTTACAATTTTATCATATTTCATTCATAATTATTTTTTAAACAATATTTACAACAATGTTTACTCATTTAATAAATGACAAGCGTGTCTCACTTAACGAGCGTTCTGTTTATGGGAATTCGCTATATATGAGACATTTTTATTTCGCACAGTTTGTTTGCAAAACGAGTAAATGTTCGCGTGATGAGCAGTTACCGATCGATCAAATGAGTCCCAAGGCGGCAGAGGGCGCGCCATTGGTCGTAGCTTTTTGCTTAGCAACTGTTGCTGTGCTGCGTGAACCGCGCACGTGTTTAGGGTGGGTGCGGGGAGAGGGGGCACTGTAGTGGGTGGGTGTGGGGAGCAACGGTGAGCGTGTGGCGCTGCTAACCCAGCGACCCGAGTTTGATTCCCGCTTACGGCCAACACCAGTGGCAATGATCTGATCCAGTCCTGGGCCTCCCCTTGGACGACTCAGACTCAAATGAGTAGCATATGAAAGCCGTAAAATGCTCGCTAGCAGCACTTGGCCCAACAGTCTGTTAAGGGGACCTTTCCGTGTGATTCTTCATTTGTGATAAATGTTCTATATGATGTACTAGCAGTCGCCGCCCGCTTCGCAGGCGGTGTGTATATGCTTGGTTGGTGGGGAGTTGAAAGTGGCTGGACACAATAGACATGTTTTGGTGATTGTTTTATGTTTATTTTAGTGAGGTTATATGCATTTTTATGAGACGCTCAATCGACAATATTAAAGAATGCAACTTATTCAAATATAGAATGCAACTTATTGAAATATCTGGCGATACACGATATTCTTCGTGTACACTCCGTCTTCCTCCTCGTCGTCAGGTCCCTCAATAAGCGCCTTGATGTTGGATCTTGCCGTGACTCGCGATAGTGCCACGTACAGTTGGCCGTGCGAGAAGCATGGCGTTGGTAGATATAATCCCAGGTTGTGAACAGTTTGCCCTTGCGCCTTGTTGATGGTCATCGCGAAGGCTGGGACAATGGGGAACTGTTTGCGCCGAAGTCGAAATGGGAAGTCCTTCGTGTCCAATTCGCGGCGGATATGGTTGTTCTCAAGCAGCGAGTCCAAGACCAAGTGTGGGTACTCGGAAAGCTGCGGGAGGTCGTCAAAGTCCGACAGAGCCATCCCACCTGCCGTGAGGAACTCGTGGAGGCTGTGAAGGGTCTTGAACTTTACCATTTCTTTTATTTTCTTTGATGCTGCTAATCCTGCATAATGCACGGGTATAAGTAGTACTAATCACATACCTGCATTTCCCATATCCCCTCCCTTTGTTGCTGCTAATCCTGCATAATGCACGGGCATAAGTAGTACTAATCACATACCTGCATTTCCCATATCCCCTCCCTTTGATGCTGCTAATCCTGCATAATGCACGGGTATAAGTAGTACTAATCACATACCTGCATTTGCCATATCCCCTCCCTTTGATGCTGCTAATCCTGCATAATGCACGGGCATAAGTAGTACTAATCACATACCTGCATTTCCCATAAATATGCTAAATTCCTCTTGACATGCAAATTTTTTTGTCAAGGCGCCCTTTCCCCCCCTTCCAACCCAGCTTATGCTCCAAGCACGTGTGCTGTTTCATTCAGACGCTGTCGCCTCGACAGACCTGTTTTTCACCTGAGGACGGCTGCTTGCTTTGTGGCCAAAACGTCGTGAGAATAATTTTATTATGTTTTCTTTTTATTATTTTATTACTTCCCTTCTACGTGACTTTACCGAAAGAACCAAGAAGATTTACCATTTCTTCTTTGTTGGTCAGCTGGCGGTACTGGTACTCGTAATCGCGAGCCAATTCGTCGTAGAATTTATCCCAGAGAGCCTTCGTATCTGCTGGCATGGAATACAGCAGAATCTTAGCGAAGAGTTGACGAAGCTGGTACGGCATCTGAAAGAGCGAGGCTTCTTCCAGACACGCAACCCATTCGCGATCGCTTTCAAGGTAGCCTGCTCGCATGGCTGCTTCCAGCGGTTTGTTTTGTTTTATTTTATTCGTAACGCACCATCCATATGCGCTCCATCATCCACCATGCCCTTGCATCGCAGAGACACAGCTCCGGTGTGCGTCAGCGTGTGCGCCATCCACAGTGACATTGCTCAGCAATTGCACCGTTCCGATCGCACACAGGTTGGCCCCTGCATCCTCCGTCTGTATGTACACACACAGACAGATGCGCTATGGGGCCACCTATTTTTTTTCTTATATTAAAATGTATTTTGTTGGTGTGTTTACGTTTACGTATTCCCATTGTGGGTGTTTTACGCATGCATCAGATTTTGGGTTCCTCACATATGGTATCAGAGGTGTGGGTCACTCCATTTCTCAATCGAACAATAACGGGGATCGTTTCAGTTATGACAGCTTGCAGATAGAAACATTGCATGATCGTATACTAATAATGACAGAATTTGTACCCCAGTGGAGGGCATCCCCCACCCGGCGCTTCTTACCGGTACTGTGACCTCTCCTCCTCCTGAACCGTTCACAATACCCTGTGGTAGTACCATAATCATCTCAATTAAGCGATCACTTTCCAATGCCCATTTTGATCCCGGGAGTTACCCGGGTGGTGTCACACTGTACTCATTGTTTTAGCATGTCGCAAATTCCGATATGGCTTGCGCAACGGCCAGAGAGTGACAGCGGCTGGGGCCGGGCTGCAACCTTTTTAGACAGTTTATAACATTTCAAAGTGCATGGGATTGGCACTCCAAAACATCATAAATGTACAGTAACGCCAACTGCATCCGTGCCAAACATGATACGCGGACACATGCTGCATGTTATGCAACACATGCCCTTACCAGCAGCAGCATGCACAACATCTCAATAACACAACCGAAGTAGATAGGAAGCCGTCCATGGAGACGTGATCAACGTCAATACATAATAATGGTAATAAGCCGGATAAACCAAAAAGTACCCATTGTACCCATCAAACAGTCAGCTGGGTTGCCCCATGGGGGTATTGACCCATGGGCGAAACTGTAGGGGGCGCTACGCAACTGGCCGTGGTCCCGGCAGGTGAAGCTGCCAGCTCAGTCCGCTAAGACTCACTGTATAGCGACCCCTGCCTACTCGTAAGGTAAATTTGTTTGGGGATTTCACTAATCGCAGCACGCAGCTCCCATTTTTTACATAAATATACGTAAGATTAGCGTAACTACCATTCGCACACTTGCATACACACCACACTCACACAGCGCAGGGTCTGCGGCCACAGTGCACTGCACCACTGCGGCGCAGACCTTGCCAGACCTATGCTTTCGCTCTCTGGCGGCTGTTTTATTTATTTATTTTTATCGAATCAAAGTGAGCTTTCGCTCTCTTCCGGCTGTTGTATTTTTATCGAATCAGAGTGAGCTGTCTGGACGGGCCCGTAAATAAATAAATAAACGTCCAGACACGCACGCAGAGAACCAAACCAGCATAGTTGTTTAAGATTATCATTTAGGTTTTTAATTATACAGTAATTTGTATTTCTCATATTAAAAAGATTGTTCAAGAGTGGAACATTTTGGGGTGAAACGTATCTCAGCTTTTAACAATGGAGTCAATGGGAAAGCGATAATCGTTTAACGAGTGTTCGCCTGCCAAGCAATTTAGCGGAACGTATCTTGCTCGTTAAGCGAGACATGCCCGTCGTACCAAAGCGGGGAATGGGGGAGGCGTAGAGAGGGGTGTGCCAGAAAACTCTCTCTGAATTTGTCACGGTTGGTGTAAAAGTAATCTGGCTAAATATATACTTTTAATTTCTTCATATTGACAGGTCGCTCAGGACCCCATTATCGTCTTCTCTGCGTATATGCCTTTACTATTGTAGAGAAGTGGGAGGAAGTGAGGGCATCGGCAGGAAAGAACTGGATTACGTCATAGGGTGACGTCATGTTACCCAGAGGGGAGGGGTACTTAAGGGGGACCCCGGGCCGAGGGACGGGGTCGTTGTGGGGAGCCGAGGGAACGGAGGTCTCGAAGGAATGGAAGACGCCGAACGGAAGACACGCCGCTCGGCACCGAGACCCTAGGTCGAGGAAAGAGTAGGATTAGTGGGGAGCTTAGATGAGGATAGGCTGAGGAGTTAAGCGGGTACCGCGACGGTCCATGGGAAGGACCAAGTGTAGAAGTGTCTACTTCGGGTGTGATCCGGTGATACTGTACGTGAGTGTAGTAGTTAATAAACTGGCAATAGCACTTACAGAGAATCTCGTCTCCCTGTGAGTTTACACCACAACATTATCATAAGGGTTGCGTGTGCACACGCCAAGGTTAGGTTGGGGGACATGGGACTACACCCAATGTGATCCAAGGGTCATGCGAAGAACGCTGGACCACACACGAATAGTGATTAAACGTGGTGGAAAGAAAGCAGCGAATAAGGGAATAGGGGATTTGGGGAAACCTTAAGGGGGAATATTCGGCAGGACAGAAGAAGAAGTTGGTCGGGGGGGAAAGGAAGTTCTGGAGAGTTCGAGAGAGTTCGCGGAGAGATGGCTTGCCGTAGGAATACACGTGTCGTGGTTTATGTGGATGTGAAGAAGAGAATAAAAGTGAGAATAGGTTTCCCCCCTCGTTTTCTGGCAACAAAACAGGTATTAAGTTGTTAAAACACCAAACTGAAACCTTTTGCAAGGAATCATGTCAGCATTAACCACAATACTTGTGGTCAAAATGCCAAAAGCATACTCTGATAATACAGACCAGTGGACGAGGCTCAAAAGAAAGCTGTCTCTGGTGTGGAACAATCAGTTTCAAAGACAATGTATATATTATCAGCGTGTTTTTTTGCATTTTGACCACAAGTATTGTGGTTAATGTTGACATGATTCTTTGTAAAGGTTTCAGTTTGGTGCTTTAACAACTTAACACCTGCTTTGTTGCCAGATAAAAGGGGAAAACCCTATTCTCATATTTTGGTACTGGCGAAGGAGGTCCCATGATGAAAGAGAATAAAAGCCTGACCAGAGGCGTGCTGTCGTGTGGACTCCCTCTCATCATTACTCTGTGTGTAAAGACTGCTGTTGCATTTCCCAACTCCGTTGATCAACCGAAAATATCGAGGGATTCTCTCTCAACGAACCTCACTCACCTCCTCACCTACTCACAGCACATATTGAAATACTCATAGTGCTACACTTTACCTGCTCACCTACCTCACCGACCTACCCACGCATTCACCCACTCACCTACCCACGCATTCACATACCTACCTCGCTCACCTACCCACGCCTTCATCTACCTGTGATTAATCACATGTGTAGAGGTGTTACGGAGGGCAAACAAACACACTGGGCGTGGTTATGCCTGTACGCCGAGAGGTGCTTACGTCCACGTCCGCACCGTTTAGCCTGGGGGGCTAACACGGCGCTGGGATCCCCCATGGCCCCACCCCGCAGTGGGGGAGTTGCTATATAAGGCGGTGAGCCGGAGGGCTCAGGGTTCAGTGTTCAGCCTTAACCAGCGAAGCAAGAAGACCGGCTAGATAGGCCCTGGGACTCCCCTGGACCGCTGTCCTTCTCAGGACCGACCAGGGCAAGCCAGTGGCGTGGCCCCAAGAGCCCAAAGCCGATGCGCTTGTAAGAGCCGGTCTGGGGACTCAGGGTGCCGTAATCCCAGCTTAACCAGAGCTGGGTTAGCTAGCCTCCCCTAGCCCTGTAGAGGAGGACCTAGGAGTAGGCTAGCGTGACATAGATTGTGTGATCTCCCTGTTAGACGGGTGAAGGGGCCGATACCCCTTCGAGTGTTATACATCTCGGCCTGTTATGTACATTGTGGTTAATAAATAAGTGTGCCTCCAACTACGTCGTCCAAGTCTCCTGGAACCTACTACAACTGGCGTCAGAAGTGGTCTTCTAAGGATGGATACAAGATGGACGGCTCGTACCAGGGAACCGGGGGAGGAGGAAACCTCGGTCAACTCAGAGCCCAAGATTGCTGAGGGCGAGTCCGAGCAACCGGGGCCGAGTCCACCCGCACCGCAACGGCAGGACGGGTGGAGACCGTCGGCTGACGGACTACGGCTGGCTCACTCCTGCCTGGCAGAGCTACTCTACGCAGCAGTCGCCACGTTGGAGGAAATCACTCGCCTGGGGGCCAGAGGAGCTGTACGGGGCGACGACGGACGACACGCGACGCCGGTTCCCGCCATTTCTACGGGCCTGGAAGTCGGATTTGCCACCATCAGTACAGTGGGTGCTGAGGGCGGGGCCGGGCTACGTCAGGTGACCGACATTCGCCAACCAGAAGCCGCCACATCGTCAATAGCGGCCGGCGCGTCACCAGAAGAGCGACCGCCGATGGCACCCGCCCTTCCCGCCGAAACTGTGCGGAGTGGCAGGAGCGACGGGGCGCGATCTACGGCTGCGGACGCCGCATTACAGCGGCGATTACCACCCCTCAAAGAGTTCGTGGGGGAAGACGGTGACTGGGAGCCTTCCGAAGACGCTTCCTCGCTCACCAAGAAATGGCACAATGGACGGATTATGAAGCACTATGCGCGCTACCGGCGATGCTCGACAGTGACGCCCTCGCTACCCTCACCTCGGCGCCAAGAGCGAAGCGCGCCACGCTGCAAATGGCGCTTCAACTCCTGTCTGCAGTCTATGGACCACCTTCGGACTGCAGGCAGCTGTTCTACGATCGCCAGCGGGGCGCCAAGGAATCGCCTCTGGCATACCGCACAGCTCTCCTGGCCCTAGCGAAGGCGGCTTTCCCTCGGATGGACGAGGAAGGGGTGGACGCCATGGTGGCGGAGAAGATACTGCTGTTGGCGGACGATTTGGACATTGTCGTCTTGGCGCAAGACGACACGGAGATGTGTTCCCTGCGGGCCGCGCGGCACATCCACGCTAACTTGCTGTCCCAGCGTCGCAAGGCCAGCAAGGCGGCGGCCAGGCATGCCGTGGCTGCAACCACCCTCCCATCGGAAGAGGTCTGCACTGTGGATCGCCCGATGGAGTGGAGATCCGGGGGACGACCAGCTTGGGATGGACCGACCCGCCAGGATCAGCCCAAGCCGTCTGGGGCGCTAATGCGCTGCTACAACTGTGGCCTCCGGGGCCATGTGGCTTCGGGATGCCGAGCTCCTCGACAGCGCGGTGCGACGCCTCGGCCGGACGTCGCGCCTCTACCCAAGCTTCGCCAGAAAACTCCGGTGAGTCTTGGCACTCCACATATTTGGCCTACACACACACCTGTGACACACTCACGCACTGCAACAAACGGGGGTCAAAAATTGCCTGTCGTCGCGCCGAAACGTGCCACGGTGGGGAGTGCGTTCCAACCGGGCCAGTGGTCCGAGTTGGCTCATCGCGTTGTTGCCGCGTCCTCGGGGTCGTCGGTCGTTGTGGGGCATATTGGTGGGGTTGAGGTGCGGGTCTTAGTTGATACGGGAGCATCGGCAACTATTGTGTCCGATTTAGTTCATAACATTAATTCTAGATTTGAAGCTTTCGTGACTGCAAGGAATCATCTTCTTAGGTTTTTTCGGTAAAGTCACGTAGGTCAAAATTAATGAAAATAAAATAAAATAAAAAACAAAAATCACGACGTTTCGGAGGCAACACAAGTCTCCGTCATCAGGTGGGACCGTCACAGCCAGATTAGCTGCATCAAGTGAGGCAATGATTCAAGATGTAATCCCTTAAAAGCGAGTTGAGGGGGAGAGGAGAGGGAGGGGGGAGCTCATCAGACGATGGTAGCCAATGAATGGAACGTTTCGGGAGGGAGGGGGGGGTGAGCGACGGCGTGGAAGCGATTGTGCGCAAGCGGCCAATTACTGCCAATTACTGCACAATGGAGCGGTTGTGCGCAAGCGGCCAACTACAGCACACGCCAACACAATGGACAGAGAGGGGGAGGGGAGGTCTGATAATTCCTCCCCGTAGAGGGAGTTGAGGGGGGAGGAGAGGGAGGGGGAGCTCATGAGACTATGGTAGCCAATGAATGGAACGTATCGGGAGGGAGGGGGGGGTGAGCGACGGCGTGGAAGCGATTGTGCGCAAGCGGCCAATTACTGCACACGTCAACACAATGGAGCGATTGTGCGCAAGCGGCCAACTACAGCACACGCCAACACAATGGACAGAGAGGGGGAGGGGAGGTCTGATATACATGATAGAACGAAGATGCCCATGTTTAACCAATGCTGGCTGAACAATGAAGAGAGTACTGTTAAAAAATAAAAATAACTGGGGATATTAACACTCGGTAAAGTAAAGTAAAATAGTGCCTGTCAGATAAGATGGTCCAAAAAATTTGTAATTAAGTCTTTTTTGCGTGGTTGATAACATCTTTCCAATGATTACTAAGTTTGTACCCATCATCGCGGTTGAAATTATGTCTGTGTTTGTATATTTGTATGGCTTCGTGTACAAACCTTTGATGGTAGCCGGGAGGTTTGCAGAGAACCTTGGTCTCGGAAAAGACAATTTCATGAGAGCCCACCGAGTTGTAGCAATGATCGGCAACGGCAGAAGAATCAGTTCTGCCGTGTTTCAGATCTGACTTGTGCTCGCGGACACGATCAGAAACATGACGTTTCGTTTCTCCAATGTAGCAATCACCACAAATGCAACTCAATTTGTAGACTCCAGGATACTGTAAGTCAGGAACGACATCCTTCACAGATGGAATCAGATCACGGATTTTATGCACTGTACTGAATCGGACTTGGATCTTATGTTTGTTTAGAATTTTGGAGATCTTTTTGGTCACGCCAGCTATGTATGGTAACGTGATGGTTTTGGTCGGAGTTTCATGGGGCTGTTTCTGTGTGGTGGGAGAAACAGCTTGGCGGATAGTACGGTCAGAGTATCCGTTCATCCTGAGGGCCCGGTGTACATGTCTTAATTCACCGGTCAGGTGGTGTTTGTCAGAAATGCCATGGGCTCTGTGGTATAGCGTTTTGATAAGAGAATTCTTTTGAGATGGGTGGTGGTGGGAATCCGGTTTCAAGTAGGAATCTGTGTGGGTGGCTTTTCTGTAGACAGAATGTCCCAAGGATCCGTCAGGCCTCCTCTCAAACAGAATATCCAAGAATTGTAGTTTACCGTCTTTCTCCACTTCCATGGTGAATCTGATGGATGGGTGTCTGGAATTGATGTGGTCCAAGAAGTGGTTCAAAGCTGGGAGGCCATGTGGCCAGATGACGAAAGTGTCATCCACATATTTCTTCCACAGGGAAGGACGCAGGGTGGATGTTTGGATGGCGTCTGATTCAAACTTTTCCATGAACATGTTGGCTATGACTGGTGACAAAGGGGAGCCCATAGGGGTACCCTCATTCTGTTTGTAGAAGGTGCCATTCCAGGTAAAATAGGTGTTGGTGAGGCAATGTCTAACCAGCGCAGGTGCATCAGAATTCAATCCATGTTGGACTAAGTCCTCAATTATTGTTAGGGTGTCCGGTACTGGGACTTTGGTAAACAAAGATACTACATCAAAGCTGACGAGGATGTCATCAGGAGATAGTACCATGTCCTTAACCATAGAGACTAATTGGGTTGAGTTGAGTACTGCCGAAGAGGTCTTGCCTGTGAAAGGGAGCAGAGTATCTGATAGAAAACGGGCTAGTTTGTACGCAGGAGAGTTTATCGTCGACACAATGGGTCGTAGCGGGGTGCCTTCCTTATGGATTTTGGGAAGACCATAAAGTCTGGGAGGTCTTGCCGCCGATGGTTTTAGAGAGGGACGTTTGCTTGGTTCGATTAGGGAAGTCGAACTCGTGATGATGCTGTTGGTTTTCGTCGTTAGGCTTTTAGTGGGATCGTTTTTAATTTTGGAGTAATCATTAAGAAGGTCCAGGATTTTGTTGTTGTATGAATCTTTATCCATGATGACCGTGGCTAGTTCATAACATTCTCTCCGTTCAAAGCCGTCCTTTGCTCCCCGTTGATGTTCCATGCTTTGCTGCTAACGGGGGCTCGCTGGGCATTATCGGACAGATCCGCGCGCAAATTTGTATTGGGGACATCAAATTATCCGGCCGGATATTGGTCTCCTCGTCGCTGGCGGTTCCGTGCCTGTTGGGGACGGATTTCTTGGCCAAAATGCCGATTCGTATCTTGGTCGACCAGGGTTGCATCGAACTCCCGTCGGGCCGACGTATGATGTTTTTGTCCTCCCCCGCTACTGTCCGTACGGCATTTGCGACGGTACAAGCGCTGGTTGCGAGGACGGTACGCGTACCGCCGGGAGCTCAGATGCTCGTGCCTCTTAGGCTGCGGCGACCATTTGCTAAGGGCGTTGGTGATTGGGGGGTTCTGTTGGGACCATCTAGGGCCGGGGTCAACGGACCCGATTTGATAGCGGCCCAGACCATTGTGAAAGGGGACGGGGACCCCTTCATCGCGGTCCTCAATGTGGGATCACGAACGGCTGTGGTTCCTCACGTGACCGTGCTTGCACACGCGACGCCGGTACCCTGTGAGGAACCGGTCATTGGTCAGGTGAACGCCGCTCCTCCGTCATGACCGCATTCGGACCGTGATGAGGGGTGGCTGAATGCACTTTGTGCGGGATCATCGGACCTGTCCGACTCACAGCGTGAGAGGCTTTGAATCCTCCTGCGTGAGTTTTCCGACGTTTTTAGTCAAAACAAATACGATATTGGGTGTACTAAACTGCTGCGATACCATATTGACACGGGTGACAGCGCGCCAATCCGCCAAAATTTTTTTCGGTTGAGTCCCGCCGAAAAGGATCATGTAAAATCGGCCGTAGACGACATGCTAGCTGCGGATATTATATCCCCTTCTACCAGCCCTTGGGGTGCGCCGATCGTCTTAGTTAAGAAACACGACGGCTCATTGCAGTTTTGTGTCGATTTTCGTTGGCTGAACAAGATTTCTGTAGCCGACGCATACCCGCTTCCTCGGATGGATGAATCGCTTGATGCCCTGGCGGGGGCGCGGTTCTTCTCCACATTAAACCGAAAACTGCTTTCCGTACGCCGCACGGCCTTTTCCAATTTAACCGCTTGCCGATGGGGCTACATTCAGCGCCGGCAACTTTTCAGCGATTAATGGAATTGGTCCTGGCTGGGTTGCAATGGGATTCATGTTTGATTTACTTAGACGATGTCATCGTCTTTAGTAAAACATTCGATGAACACCTCCAGAGGTTGCGTGCCGTTTTTCTCAAAATGCGGGCTGCTAATTTGAAATTCAAGCCCCAGAAGTGTCATTTGCTCCGCGAATCGGCGCGGTATTTGGGTCACATTGTCGGATGCTCAGGTATTGCCACAGATCCCGCCAAAACGCAATGTGTCAGCTCCTGGCCGACTCCCACCTCGGTGGGGGAGGTCAGGAGTTTCATTGGATTTGCGTCATATTACCGACGGTTTGTCGCTGATTTCGCTACAATTGTGAAACCCTTACATGCCTTGACATCAAAGGGGGTCAAGTTTCATTGGGGTCAGGAGGAGGAGGCTGCTTTTCGCTTCCTCCGGGACGCCCTAGTGGGGGCTCCGCCATAGAGTTATCCTGACTTTACAAAACTCTTCTTGCTCGATACAGACGCAAGCAACACGGGCATTGGGGGCGTGCTTTCGCAGGTTGTTGGGGGTGTAGAGCATGTGGTTGCGTACAGCAGTCGGGTGTTGTCTCCGGCGGAACAAAGGTACTGTGTTACCCGTCGGGAACTATTGGCAATCGTTTACTTCATTCAGCAATATCGCCCATATCTGTACGGTCAACATTTCACCGTCCGCACAGATCATGCGGCGCTGCAGTACGCCTTGCGGGTTCAACAGCCATCAGGACAATTGTCTCGATGGTTGGAGATTCTCCAAGATTTCGATTTTGAAACTACTTATCGTAAGGGCGTTCGCCGCATGAACGCAGACGCTCTGTCACGGTTGCCGCCCACCTCCGAGTGCGCTTGCCTCCTGGGTTCGGGGCGTTGCAGACCTCCGAATGTGATCTCTGATTCGGTCCTTGCGGCCGCCGCTGATGCGCCTTCGATTGCGGGCCCTATTGAGCAAGAAGGGAGGGATTCTTTGCTGGGGTTGTCTGTTGCGGAATGGGGGCGCCTCCAAATGGAGGACACCTCCCTCCACGCTTTGTGCCGTCGCATCGGGGGAGTTGGTCCGGGGGCGGAAAATGTCGACTCGTGGGGGTTATTTCAGGGTCTTTTGATGCATTGGGACGGGAGATCCTGCCGCCACCGGCTGGTGGTGCCTTCCGCATTGAGGGGTAGAGTGGTGTGGGCTGCGCAGGAGCGACTCCTTCACCTGGGGACTCACAAAACCCTTGCCATGCTCCAGCTGGATTTTTCTTGGCCGGGCATGGCAAGGGACGTGGATGATCATTTAGGGTCGTGTACTCAGTGCACGCAACAGAAGCCACCAGCACGGGGGTCCAACCCACCATTGCAGTCTATAAAAGTTTCCCGGGTTAACGAGCTCGTTGCGCTTGATATTTTGGGCCTATTCCCCCCTACACCTAGGGGAAATAGATACCTATTGACTGGGGTAGAATATTTTAGGCGATGGCCTATGGCCTGGCCCCTCGCCAACCAGTCGGCAGCAGCCATCACGGAGGCCTTTGTCCAGGGCTACGTCCTCGACAAAGGTGCTCCGGAGCGGCTGCTGACCGACCAGGGTAAAACATTTTCTGGTAAACTTCTACACGAAGTATGCGAGCTCCTGGGAACGAAAAAAATTTGTACCTCCCCATATCATCCGCAAACTGACGGGATGGTGGAGCATCTGCATCGGACTATCACGTCCATGCTGTCTCAACAGGTCTCTGAATCCCAGACCGATTGGGACCTTCATATTCCGGGGGTTTTGGCGGCATACAGAATGGCTCCTCATACGGCGACCGGATTTTCACCCTTCTTCCTAATGTACGGCCGCGAGGCTAACCCACCTGTCGTGACTCAGCTGCAGATCTCCACGCCGCATGCTAAATCAAAATTGACCGACCATGTCAAATTCAATATCGCTAAATTGACAGAGGCGCGGGAGGCGGCCATCCAGAATTCAGAACTCCGCCAAAGGGCGAATGAGAGGCTCAGGCTGGGTCGGGCACATGTGCTCCAGTGGAAACCGGGTGACAAGGCGTGGTTGCACTGTCCCCAAATACCACTGGCGACCTCGTCTAAGCTGGTGCGGCCGTGGCGGGGGCCCGTGGAAGTGGTGCAGGTCTTGCGGCCACAATGTGTGCGTATCCGATGGGGGAAGCGTCGGTGGTTCGTGCACCCCTCCAGGTTGAAACCGTTCGTTGCGCCCCATGTTCCTACCACACACACGCGTGGCCAAACATGTGAGGGGTCCACCGACTCCCGGAGTCCGACTTCGCTGCTTTTGCCTAACTTGCCACCAACTATTCCACCTCCAGGTGCACCATGATTGACGTGCTCACGACCGCCAACCCCTCCCGGGGGGGTCGTGGGTCGCTCAGCAGCGAAGCCAGACACTCTCGCACCCGGACTGTTGACTTCCACCACTGGGCCAACCGGGGTTGCCCCTTGTGACGGCCCCGCTGCAAGAACGCGCGCCAAAATGCGCAGACTTTTGTGAGATCGGCCGCTTGTGCGGCCCTTGCGGGGGTTGCGGGGTGGGGTGGGGGTCCTGGAAATTGTATATATGGGGGTTTTTTTTTACGGGATGGGATATTTATTTGGGGGGGGTGCGTCGGTTTATTTTTCTCCTTCTTGTTGTTGTTGTTGTTGATTGTCATTGTTGTTCTTGTCAATTACACGAGGCACACACGGTTTTGGGGGGACGCATCTTTATTGTGATTTTGATACAGCCGGGACGGCTGTGGGCTGTATAGGGGGGGGGGTGATGTAGAGGTGTTACGGAGGGCAAACAAACACACTGGGCGTGGTTATGCCCGTACGCCGAGAGGTGCTTACATCCACGTCCGCACCGTTTAGCCTGGGGGGCTAACACGGCGCTGGGATCCCCCACGGCCCCACCCCTCAGTGGGGGAGTTGCTATATAAGGCGGTGAGCCGGAGGGCTCGGGGTTCAGTGTTCAGCCTTACCCAGCGAAGCAAGAAGACCGGCTAGATAGGCCCTGGGACTCCCCTGGATCGCTGTCCTTCTCAGGACCGACCAGGGCAAGCCAGTGGCGTGGCCCCAAGAGCCCAGACCCGATGCTCTTGTAAGAGCCGGTCTGGGGACTCAGGGTGCCGTAATCCCAGCTTAACCAGAGCTGGGTTAGCTAGCCTCCCCTAGCCCTGTAGTGGAGGACCTAGGAGTAGGCTAGCGTGACATAGATTGTGTGATCTCCCTGTTAGACGGGTGAAGGGGCCGATACGCCTTCGAGTGTTGTACATCTCGGCCTGTTATGTACATTGTGGTTAATAAATAAGTGTGCCTCCAACTACGTCGTCCAAGTCTCCTGGAACCTACTACACATGTATAATTCTGCACTCTGCAGTATATGGGAACCGATGAAATTAGTGTACAGCTACGGGTAGCCAGAAGCATTATATTTAATTGCAAGTGAATGCAATGGTGATCGGATGGTTATCATGGATTGGACATCCAACAGGCACAGCAGAGGACGGGGCACCCTCCTAATTTAGATGTGGGCTGACCCCGTCCTGAGGAATTCAGCTGCGGTGTTGTGACGTGGAGGGTGTTTCTGATTGCTATTGAAGATATGCAATGGCCCTTCTGAGGCAAACTCTGAGATAAAGTTTTGCCAGGGCAGACCGGCTACACATACCTCACTCACCTACCCACTCATTCTTCTGCTAACCTACTTCACCCATCTACTCAATTAAGCTACCCACTGTACATATTGAGGGATTCTTTATAAACTCTCGCAGGGCGTTCCTTTATCTAATCACCTAACCACTCATTCAACTACTCGCCTATCCCACTTGCGTCACTCATTTACCTACGTCACTCACCTCTGTTCTCAGTAAATTTGAACTCCGATTCTGGTTATGTGGACGCAACAGTTTAGTTGTTAAAATGTTTACACGGCTAAAACTACAGTGTCATATATGCCAGACATAGAATCGAACCAAACAGGAAGCGATGTATTCCTTGTTTTCAGGAATATATGTTGGTTTGGTTTTCTAACGAACTTCTGAGTATAGTGAAGCTATCCTCCTTGCAATGGCTACTAAAATAATGCGAAGAAATGATAATTGGTTTTTTACCCTTTTATCTGGCAACAAAACTGACACCTTTTTTACGAGGAGTCATGTTTGCATAGACCACAATACCTGCAGTCATAATGCAAAAAAAAACATAACTCTGATAATGTATGCACTGTCCTTGAAGTTGATTGGTCCACACCCGAGACAGCTTTCCTTGACTCCTCGTAAAAAAAGGTGTCAGTTTTGTTGCCAGATAAAAGGGTAAAAAACCAATTATCATATTTTTTACTGGCAAATGAGGTACCAATGGTGTGAATGCGAAGACATGTTTGAACTCTCAGGATTGCCATTGATCAGGCTCATGAGCAGGCCAATGCAGTCGTAAAAAGGTGATGAAGGAGCCATTCGAGTGACTGAGAATCCGTTGGTATGTTTAAAGGTGAATGGTAGCTTGTCCTTTGGTGACCAAACTCGTCGTTGAATATGAGGAACTAGAGATACAACCGACAGAAGCGGCCATAATGATCAACCAAAAATAACTCAAAGATTGTTCTTCAAGAGTGTAAGTAATTTTACTGTCGTAATCCTAGTGTATGAAACACAATATATGTGGAAATACTATTGATATGTATTTCAAAATAAAATGTATTGTGGCATAAAATGGATTTAATCGTGGATTTTATTTATATTCATCAAGCTTATATATTTAAGAATAGCATTTTTCATGTATAAATAAAGAATAAAAATTGATTATATACACTAAGATCAAACAGACTTAACATCCTTGCTTAAAGGGAATCAAAAAACAATATTTTGTAAAAAAAAATGTATGATGGTCATTTTGTAAAAATGTTGGCAATCTTTGATTTTTAGGTGGCAAGCATTTGTTTCTTATTAAGTGACCCAAGGGATTACAAGTGCCGAATTTAGTGCTTTTATCGCCGTTTGAACTAGTATTCCTGTTATCTGCTCCACGAGTGGTTCTGGCCACCTACCACGCGTTTGCTATGCCGGCCTTCATAGTTGCTCGTTAACAGCACTTGCCCCAGCAGTCTTAAGGCTATGAGTGGGGTCTTTGTGTGTAGAGGGAGCAGTTGTGTTGTGGGTAGCACACTACGCTCCGAACTCGGTAACCTGAGATTGATTCTCGATCATGTCCAACACCAATGCTGATTATCTTAACTTTTCGTAAGCCTCCCCTAAGTCAACTCACCCTAAAACCAGTTCCTGGTGTAATGTGTAAACATTGCCACGAGGGAGACAAAGGCAGCCGGAAGTGGTGGTGGCCACTGACCCCCTCATGTGCCCTGCCGACCTTCATAGGTGCCCACTAACAACACTCTTCCACAGTCTATTCGAGGGTAAAGGGGAGATCTTTGTTTATATGTGATTGTCTATGTGTCTGTTTTTCTCCGTATGTAGTAAATATACATTAAACGCACCTGCAGTGATGAAGGATAACACCATACATGTGTAGTGGTGATACGCGCTGGGGTAGCGATCGGGTGCCAGCGCGTCGTGATTGGATGGGTGTGTGGTGACGCGCGCTGACGGTGAGGGATCAGGGGTCAGCGCGGGATCGTGGGTTGTGTGGTGCTGATTGGCTGGGTGCCGGTGACGCGCTGGTGAGGGAGTGATCGGGTGGCAGCGCGGCGTGATTGGTTGGTGAGTGGAAACACGCGCTGGGGGAAAGCGGATCGTAGAGATAGCGCGTCGTGATTGGTTGACTAAGGAGCGATGCTCACGTCGAGGTCCGCATCCGCTCCGTCTCCCGGGAGGAGGGACTATATAAGGTGATGCACACAGGCGTAAGGGGAGAGTGTAACCAGCGAAGACTGAAGACGGAGAGGAAGAGATAGGGCCCTGCGGTACCCAGTCCCGCTGTCCTGTGGGGACCGGGACTCTGTGTAACCCAGAGGCGGAGTGTAGGGTGAGCATGCAGTGTCAGCATGCAGAGTGTGTAGCCAGAGGCATAGGGTCTACACGAGACGAGTGATGTGTGTGTAGCCAGAGGCATAGGGTCTACACGAGACGAGTGATGTGTGTGTAGCCAGAGGCCTAGAGTCTACACGAGACGAGTGAAGAGTGTAGCCAGAGGCAGAGGGTCTACACGAGCTAAGTGAAGAGTGTAGCCAGAGGCAGAGGGTCTACACGAGCTAAGTGAAGAGTGTAGCCAGAGGCAGAGGGTCTACACGAGCTAAGTGAAGAGTGTAGCCAGAGGCAGAGAGTCTACACGAGCTAAGTGAAGAGTGTAGCCAGAGGCAGAGGGTCTACACGAGCTAAGTGAAGAGTGTAGCCAGAGGCAGAGAGCCTACACGAGTTAAGTAAAGTGTGCCGTCGGAAGAATAGAGACCACACGTTGTATTGTGACAAGTCAAGATTTAATAAAAAGTGTGTTACCCGTCAAGGAGTTTCCTGCCGTCATTTCCAATACTTCAACTGGCGTCAGAAGTGAAACTGTCTTCCAAGCATGGATACAAGGAAGACCAATCGGACTCACGGGATTGACCGCGAGGACAACCTTGACGACCCGGGCCAGCTGCCGTCGGGGGGTGAGGACGAAGAATGGCCCACGCTGCAAGATCCGCCGACGGCGCCGGAGGAGCGACGGGGGACCGAGGCCGTGCTCCGTGAGGCGCATTCTCGTCTGGCGGAGCTGCTGCTCGCCGCCGCGTCCATCCTGGCGGAAATCAGCTCGTCGGCTGGAGCAGAGACGGCGGCGGACATTCTACAGGGTCGCCCCGCAGATTCCCGCCAAAATGACTTGGCGATTCCCGCCATTTCATCGGCCTCGACTTTTGGCGGGAACGGCGACTGCCACGTGGCGGCGGTTCTCCAAGCGCGCCCTCTTACGTCATCAACGCGCGCTGCGGACCGCCATCAGTCATCCGCCATTGGGGCCGCCATCTTACACACCGACGGGGCGGCGGGAAGGAACCACGACGCGGAGGACGACTTCATTTTTCAACAGCGCCTTCCCGCATTGTCAGCCTTCAAGGCGGAAGGCGGGGACTGGGGCCAATTTCAGCGCAGGTTTTTGGCGCATCAGGAGATGTCTGCCTGGTCCGATGCTATGGCGCTGCGGGCACTGCCTGCCATGTTGGACGACAACGCGCTCGCGGCCTTCATGTCAGCTCGGAGGTCGGACCGCTCCACGCTTAAGGCACCGCTGGGTCTCATGGCCAAGGTCTACGGACCTCCCTCGGCGTGCCGCCATCATTTTTATGCAAGGCGGAAGGCGGACACGGAGACCGCGCTCGCCTATCGCACGGCGTTGCTGGCTCTCGCCGATGCTGCATTCCCTCGTATGGACGAGGAGGGCCAGGATGCGATGGTTTTGGAGCAGCTGCTTAAGTTGGCGCAGGACCTGGGGGTCCCCATCAACACGACCGACGAGATCGACATTTCTTCCTTACGGGTCGCTACGAGTATACAAGCGCACGAGGTCCTTCAACGCAAACAGGGGATCATCTGCAACGCTGCCGTGGCCTCAGCTCCGGGTCCGGTGATCACTGAACCCCAAGTCGTCAGTCCACGAGAGGAGGCGTTCACCGCGGGACGACCAGGGGACTGGAGGTCGGGGGGTCGGTCGCCTCTGCGATCGGCCCGCAAGCTGGAGCAACCGAGATCACCGACGGCCCTCATCACGTGCTATAACTGCGGCCTCCGGGGCCACGTGGCGTCCGGTTGCCGCGCTCCACGTCAGCGCACCATGGGATCTCGGCTGGACGACGACCAAGGCCCCAAGTCATCCCTACAAACCCCGGCAAGTCGCGGCACCTCACATGCTCGGCCCACACACTCGACACGCATGGGCCGTCGCGGGGCGACGGAGGAGGGCCGGTTAGGGTTCGGGGATTCGGTTCGGCGAGGGGGTTTCGGCCGAGACCGGGGAGACATTAAATGGTCGGAGTTGGGGCACAGAATTGTGGCTGCTTCAGCGGGTTCATCCGTCGTTGCGGGATCTATTGATGGGGTCGAGGTCAGGGTATTGGTGGACACGGGGGCGTCGGCGACTATTATATCGGACCTCATTTATAACATTCTCCCCGTCCAATGCCGTCCGCTGCTCCCAGTGGATGTGCCATTTTACGCCGCTAATGGAGGATCGTTGGGCATTATCGGTCAGAATAGGGCGTCCATTTGCATTGGAGATATCAAATTGTCGGGACCCGTTTTCGTTTCGTCTTCTTTGGCGGTTCCTTGTCTACTGGGCACTGATTTTTTGGCTAAGATGCCCATTAAAATTCTAATCGATCAGCGTTGCATTGAACTACCATCGGGTCGCCGTATTTCATTTTTGACGAACCCTACTGAGATTCGGACGGCGTGCGCTACGATACAAGCGTTGGCGACACAGACCGTGCACGTGCCCCCGGGTTCACAGATGTTAATTCCCCTCCGGTTGCGGAAACCATGGGTGGAGGGGACTTCGGAACAAGGCATGCTTTTGGGTCCTTCTAACAGGGCTGTCGGGGGGGTCGATTTGTCGGTGGTTCACACTTTGGTTCGGGCTGACAAGGATCCGTTTGTGATGGTTTTAAAGGCTGGGTCGCGGCCAGCCGTCATTCAGCAGGGTACCGTGCTGGCTCACGCGTCGCGGGTCCCTGCGGAAGAGCGGCTGGTTGCGCACGTTGATCCGAGCCCCACGCAGAACATTGAACCGAGGGAGGACCTTGAATGGGTCCATTCGCTGTGCGCGGGCTCGGACGATTTGTCAGGGGTGCAGTTGGGTGCGCTGCGCGAGTTACTAATGGAATTTTCTGATGTGTTCAGTAAACATAAATATGACATTGGGTGTACGGATTTGTTACGCCACCACATTGACACGGGCGATGCGGCACCGGTCAGGCTAAATCCCTTCCGACTGAGTCCTGCTGAGAAGGAACATGTTCAGTCGGCCGTTAACGATATGCTTGAAGCCGACATTATTTCGCCTTCCTCCAGTCCTTGGGGAGCACCTATTGTGCTGGTTAAGAAGCAGGACGGGTCCTTGCGATTTTGCGTAGATTTCCGTCGCCTGAATAAGATCTCTGTGGCTGACGCGTATCCGCTCCCCAGGATGGACGAGTCCCTCGATGCATTGTCTGGTGCGCAATATTTTTCGACTCTTGATTTATTATCGGGATTCTGGCAGTTGCCACTCGACGAAGATTCTAAACCTAAGACAGCATTTCGGACTCCAGGGGGCCTGTTCCAGTTTAACCGGTTACCCATGGGACTTCACTCCTCTCCAGCGACGTTTCAGCGCCTTATGGAGTTGGTTTTGTCGGGCTTGCAATGGGATACGTGCTTGATTTACCTTGACGATGTCATTGTTTTCAGTAAAACATTTGAGGAACACCTCCAGCGATTGAGAGGGGTGTTCTTGCGAATGCGATCGGCTAAATTGAAATTTAAACCGGCCAAATGCCACCTTTTTCGTAAGTCCGTTAGATACTTGGGTCACATTGTCGACTCTTCGGGGATCTCTACCGATCCCGCGAAGACGGACTGCGTCAGTTCATGGCCGACACCCACGTCAGTTGCAGACGTGCGCAGTTTCATCGGTTTTGCTTCGTATTACCGCCGATTCGTTGAGCACTTCGCCACTATTGCAAAACCCTTGCACGCTCTAACGGCGAAAGGTGTGAAGTTCCGATGGGGACCGGAGGAGGAGGCCGCGTTCTGCTCCCTCCGGGACGCCTTGGTGGGTGCCCCACCCTTGCGTTATCCGGATTTTGCGAGTCCCTTCTTGCTAGATACGGATGCTAGCAACACGGGCATTGGGGGGGTACTGTCCCAGGTCGTTGGGGGAGTCGAAAGGGTGGTCGCTTATGGTAGCAGGGTGTTGTCTCCGGCGGAGCAGCGCTACTGCATCACCCGTCGTGAACTGCTCGCCATTGTTTTTTTTGTACAACAGTTCAGACCGTATCTCTATGGTCGTCACTTTACGGTCCGGACGGACCACGCGGCGCTACAGTATTCATTGAGGGTCGCCCAACCCTCGGGCCAATTGTCACGGTGGTTGGAAGTCCTCCAAGACTATCAGTTCACGACCACATACCGTAAGGGGTTGCGACACACAAATGCCGATGCCCTGTCGCGATTGTTGCCTTGTCAGAAATGTGCGTGTCTATCGGGATCGGCACGCTGTAAACCGCCGGTTGTGGAAGATAGGGGAGCATTGGCTGCGACCGCGGGCGCACCATGTCCCCGCTACCTCTCAGGATCGGGACTCGCTGCTCTCACTGTCGCTGAGTGAGTGGGGCCGCCTCCAAATGGCGGACAGCTCCCTGCTAGCATTGCGCCGCAGGGTGGGAGGTCCTAAAGAGGACCAGGAGCGAACTGGCTCCTATGTACTTAAACAGGGCATGTTGATGAGATGGGACAGTTTGTCCCGGCGGCATGCACTGGTGGTGCCTTCTGCTGTAAGGGGGAAAGTTGTTTTGGCCGCACACGAACGCCTCTTGCATTTGGGAGTAAACAAAACGCTTGCCCTGCTTCAGCGTGATTATTATTGGCCGGGAATGGGGGGCGACGTGGTAAATATTCTGAAGGGATGCGTTGAGTGCGCCAGGCGAAAACCACCGCCCGTGGCAGCTAATCCACCGCTGCAATCTATTCAAGTCTCGCGCACTAACGAGCTCGTTGCGCTCGATATTCTGGGGCCCTTTCCAGTCACGCCTAGGGGTAATAAGTACCTGTTGGTGGGGGTCGAATATTTTACCCGGTGGCCTATGGCGTGGCCACTCGCCAACCAGTCGGCGGCGGCTGTGACGGACGCCTTTGTCCAGGGCTACGTCCTGGACAAGGGGGCTCCCGAACGCCTGCTGACCGACCAAGGGAAACATTTTTCAAGTAAATTGCTGCAGGAGGTGTGCGATCTGTTGGGTACTAAGAAGGTGCGTACCTCCCCGTACCACCCGCAGACGGACGGGATGGTGGAGAGACTCCACAAGACCTTGACTTCTATGCTGTGCCAGCGGGTGTGTGAGGCACATGTTGATTGGGACCTGCAGGTCCCGGGGGTCCTCGCCGCGTATAGAATGGCCCCCCATGCAGCGACGGGGTTTTCCCCATTCTATCTGATGTACGGTCAGGAAGCCGACCCGCCAATGGAAATGCAGCTTGGCCTGTCTGCACCACGAACTAATTCTAAATTGGCAGAACATATTAAATTTAATATTCATAAGCTGACAGAGACAAGGGAGGCCGCACGGCTTAATTCGCGGGCTCGCCAAATTGCTAACGAGCGGTTGCGTGCACGAAAGGTGTCCGTGCACGACTGGAGACCGGGTGACAGGGCCTGGCTGCATTGCCCTCAGGCGCCTTTGGCTACGTCGCCTAAATTGTTGAAGCCATGGCGGGGACCCGTGGAGGTCGTGCGTGTTGCACGCCCCCAGTGCGTTCAGATAAAATGGGGAAAACGACGGTGGTACGTCCACCCCTCCCGACTGAAACCGTTCTCGCCTCCATATGGCCTCCTCTTGTGTCGTGAGGGCCGAGCATGTGACGTGACCGACGACCCAAAGGGGAAAATGTCTTTGCCTGATCCTCACATGCTTCCGCCTGATCTCCTCCCAGGTGTCTCGGAACTGACAGCTGCCGACCACCGGCGGCCGGATCTTCGCGGCGGGGCCAGTCCTTTCAGGCCCGACCCGCGCCGTCTAGAGCAACCGGAACCACCGGACGGTCGTCAGCGTCCCGTCCCATATGACGGACCGGCCAGACGGACTCGCGCCAGGTCGCGCTACTTTTCATGACCTACCATGTGAGGAGTCGAGGAAATTGGAGCGCCTCGTCGCTGCGTTAGTCACGGGGAAGCTGGACACGTTCATTTTCTGGAAATCGCTTTTATTATGTTGTTCGTCGGGCTGTATATAGCTTCTTATAAGGTGTTGTGTGTGGTATTGTTGACTTTTCTTGTGTTAATTGTCAAATTGTACATAGGTTGCTGTTGTGTTGTTGTTGTTGTGTTACGGGGCACACTGGGGGGGTGGGGGTTTTGTTGTGTTAACGTTGTGTGAGGTTGTTGGTTAGCAGCCGGGACGGCTGCGAGCTATGTGGGGGGGGGGGTGATGTAGTGGTGATACGCGCTGGGGTAGCGATCGGGTGCCAGCGCGTCGTGATTGGATGGGTGTGTGGTGACGCGCGCTGACGGTGAGGGATCAGGGGTCAGCGCGGGATCGTGGGTTGTGTGGTGCTGATTGGCTGGGTGCCGGTGACGCGCTGGTGAGGGAGTGATCGGGTGGCAGCGCGGCGTGATTGGTTGGTGAGTGGAAACACGCGCTGGGGGAAAGCGGATCGTAGAGATAGCGCGTCGTGATTGGTTCACTAAGGAGCGATGCTCACGTCGAGGTCCGCATCCGCTCCGTCTCCCGGGAGGAGGGACTATATAAGGTGATGCACACAGGCGTAAGGGGAGAGTGTAACCAGCGAAGACTGAAGACGGAGAGGAAGAGATAGGGCCCTGCGGTACCCAGTCCCGCTGTCCTGTGGGGACCGGGACTCTGTGTAACCCAGAGGCGGAGTGTAGGGTGAGCATGCAGTGTCAGCATGCAGAGTGTGTAGCCAGAGGCATAGGGTCTACACGAGACGAGTGATGTGTGTGTAGCCAGAGGCATAGGGTCTACACGAGACGAGTGATGTGTGTGTAGCCAGAGGCCTAGAGTCTACACGAGACGAGTGAAGAGTGTAGCCAGAGGCAGAGGGTCTACACGAGCTAAGTGAAGAGTGTAGCCAGAGGCAGAGGGTCTACACGAGCTAAGTGAAGAGTGTAGCCAGAGGCAGAGGGTCTACACGAGCTAAGTGAAGAGTGTAGCCAGAGGCAGAGAGTCTACACGAGCTAAGTGAAGAGTGTAGCCAGAGGCAGAGGGTCTACACGAGCTAAGTGAAGAGTGTAGCCAGAGGCAGAGAGCCTACACGAGTTAAGTAAAGTGTGCCGTCGGAAGAATAGAGACCACACGTTGTATTGTGACAAGTCAAGATTTAATAAAAAGTGTGTTACCCGTCAAGGAGTTTCCTGCCGTCATTTCCAATACTTCACATGTGAGGATGAGCAGGTGAGCTATGACCTCCATTACAGAGACTGGAAGAAGTAATGATGTGAAGGAGAAGCAGAGGGGTAAGAAACGATGAACAGGGGAGATGTAGACTGGGAGACTAGGGTCCCGGGAAAAGCCAGTAGCGTCTCATGAGTCCAGGGAGACTAAATATATAGGTGTCTCCTGGAACAAAGGTCTGCTCAATATCAGTTTTCATAAAAATGCCCCTGTGTTACCGGATAGCGGCACTTATCTACCCCACCAAAACCACCTATAATGAGTTATGTGGCCATAACTTTATTTTTGTCGAAGATCTGTACAGGGGCTGTTTTCCCTGAGACTGAAGGGGAAATTTGTCAGTAACATTTTACTGTCTAAAACTCTTTGCCCGTGCAACACTGTAAATGCCTCATAGCCACACATCCTCTTTTACTCCACGACTACGCAGCCACCTTTGGAGATGCACCCCTGACCTTATAAAACCTTAGGCCACGACATTCACTCACAAGACGCTATCTTTTCAAAAGCTGAGTTGAGTGTCTCACATATTCCATGCCTGATATCGTATATTTATAAAATAAACAGTTGGCTGATGTCAAACCGCCTGAAACTGAACTTTGAAAAGACTTGACTTCATCACACTCAAAACCCACCATCAATCTGTTAGTCACCTGTAAGTCCATCATTCATCGGAATGGTTGTTACAACGCGTCTCTGAGTCCATGTCTACAGTGACCTGACATTTTCCGATAATATAAGGCATTTCACTGGAAAGTGTTTCTATCAGCTTTGACAATTGTGCACCGTCCATTGTGCCCTGACCATCGAATCAGCTATAATGCTTGTCCATGCATTTCACGTCAGTCGCGTGGAATATTACAACAGCATCTTCAGCTGTGCCAGCGCAGTGCATCTGCATCAGGCGGCAGTCAGTGTTAAATTATACGCCTCACCTGATAGTACGGAAGCAGAAATTTGATCTGACCACGACCTCGGTACGAGACGAATTACATTGGATACCTATCAAACATAGGCTTATTTACAAACTATGCATACCCATCTACCAGGGTCTTCACAATCTGCTCCATCCTACGAGCCTCATTGGACCCCAATCGATGCTGTGTATGAACTACAAACCTTGTACAGCGATTCAGGAAGCATAGCTCCACCGGAGTCTCAGGCCCGAAGACCTGGAAAGAATTACTGGCAGGTGTTTGGGATCCATGCACGAGTTTGAGCCTTTTGTACCAGCATTAAAGCAGTGTGATGAGTGTGCATTCGCAATGGACTGGGCAAATAAGAGTGAGTGATAATAAGTGTTCAGACCTACTTACTGCCCCTGCTTTCTTACCTCTCCACTCTCATCTTACTCGATCATATGACTCCCCCATTCCCGCCCCATATTATCCAACCTCTCAACTCCCTCTAGCTCCCTCCCCGTGCTCTCCTACCTCTCCCCTTTCATTCAAGTCGGGAATTGATGAGAAACCCCATCAGAAGAAAAACATTAACGTAGGCTGCTGGTAATAAAGAGATGTAATGAGAGAAACATAAGCTGTGCAGCATTGGATGTACAATAGCACTGGCCAGCTTTATCCGAACAACGAGCTAAAAATAACTGAATGTATGTATGTTGAATATCTTTCACGCTGTTGTATATATAGGCCTTTTTCCAAAATTGATATTAAGAATAATTCTGCCAATTTTTTTTTACAATAATCAATCTGGGTGTAGCATGGGGCATGAAAGGTTGAGGCACACCCCCACCCCTCACACCCAGCTGCCTTTCCACAGTAAAGCAACTAGAGGCAGCAGGTCATAAAAGCCATGAAATGTAATAAAACCCCGGTGCAGGGGAGGGGGGGCATAAAACACAGACAACAGAACGGGACAAACAGACATTACAACTGGAGTTTTTTAACAATGGTAAAAGTTCGAAGCTGGCTATAAGAATAAGTCGACGTTATAGACTGCACTCAAATTAAGAACAAGACTGCAGTCTACATTCGTGGCTTTTATTATTACTTATTTTATTTAACCCTTAATTCACCTCATATATTGTTTGTTATTGTATCTTTCTATCTACGGGACTTTACTGAAAGAACCAAAGGATATGAATCCCAGCAGTCACGAAAGCTTAAGTCAAAACTTAGTTATATCTCCAACCTCAGGATATCAAAATATAACTCGAGAATAAGAAGCACGGATCCCTGGCGACACAGACGGAGAACAAGTTATTAAAACCCTCGGAATACCTGTAGTAACAACTATGTTAGATCACAAATCTTGGTTTAACATAAATCAAATAATAATTATGAAGTATTAGACCGAGGGCCATCCAGAAGAAATACAATGCAAAACAGGTCAATCACGCACGACCAAGATAATATGTATTCCATAGAATCAGAGCCTCCCAACCGCCTTTGTCTTCCAAACCACGACGGCCGTACTGTAAACACTGCTCAAAACATACCTTTGAGTCACTCAAAGAGTCAACACCACGAAAAGGGATTCACACTAAGATAAGGGGTGGAAAATAATATTTATTTTTCTCTCAACTCACAACCCATAAGAGTGAACGGAAAACATGGTAACGAGGGGTCACACTTCAAGAGACGGCACCCCTCTTTGTGAGAGACAAGAAAATGTAACACCTCCAACCGAGGGGGAAGAGGGGGGAGAACGCAACCGGGCAAAAGGAACCCCTCCCTCCTTCCAGATTGATCATTGCAGAAGTTGAAAAACTAGGAAAACACACTCAGGAGCAATTGGGAACATCTGTTTCCATTGATGGCGGGGTGGTTTGAGGAGGGGGACAGGAACCAGGCCTTGATGAGACTTAACAGATTGCTTAATAAATCAGAACATGCACACACACACGTACACCGGACAAACAACTGCCCCAACAAGCTAAGAGCGAAATCAAAGGAATTCCGGTCCTTTCTGAGAAGGCGAGCCGAGGGGAGAGAATTTAATATATAAGCAGAGACACAACACACGCAATTCAGTTCTGCAAGTGGCATGCTCCGTGAATCTGCCCCCGTGACAGGCACATCGATAGGGAGCTGCATCGGCAGAAGCCACGAGTCTACAAAGTCAACATAAACTGAGTCTTGCTGCGGAAAACTCCGGGGGTGGGCGCCGCAATCGACCAAGGATGGCTAGGCTTGCAGAGTAGCGATGTGTCACCGAGTACGAGTTCGGCGCTGACAGACGAAGTATCGCTAAAGGTTGTATTCTACATTGAGTGCCAGCTCCCACCAGCAGCTGCAGCAAGAGAGAAAGAGAGAGAAAGAGTAACGAGCAACGACAAGCAATCAACCTGGAGAAAGGGCGGAAAAGCGCCAAGCATCGACCAAGCGAGCATCGCACAGGACCACCAGCAGAAAGAGCTAACAACTACCCACGAGCGTGCGGACTCGGAAGCCGAGCACACTCCTGCAAAGGTCAAGTCTACAAGGACCAACCGTGTCTGGTGCAAGGGAGAGAACATGACCGAGAAAGAGTGTCGGCAATCGGCAACAATCGGAAGAGCTGCGAGCGCAATCGTGCATCACCAGAGCACCAAGCAAGAGAGCCAGTCTCAGCGACCTGCGGACGAGCTGCAAGTGTGATCGAGCACATTCAAAGACAAGCGGTCGTGCTGACACAGCTCATGCAGCAAGCGAAGGGGCCTGCAGCTGCCGCCAAAAGAGAGAGAGAGCCGTGTGTATGACACGCCCACACACACCCACACACGACTCATCGCTCATCAGGGAACCAACACAATTTTGGTACAAGAAACGCCCCACCTAAGCGTCTGCTTAACGCAAAGAGTTAAGCAAGGAGACACTACACCAACACACACATAACGCACATATCGGGACTAATTAGATTACTGCAAAGTTCTCTTTGTGTTTCAAAAAGCGTGGCCATCCTAAGGTGGTGCGTTAACTATTAGCTGATCGTGAAAAGCATTGCTGCCCATTGAGTTACGTGGATACGGTCGTTTAGAAGTATTTTAGTCATTCTGTTTGTTAATTGCCTAACTGTACCAATGAATTAATTGATGAAACTAAACATTTATAAACATCTACATTACGAATCTACACACTCGCAGGGATACTATCGTGTAAAAAACTTTATTTTGATCACAGAATCTTGCCCGCGAATTTATTAAAGCCGTAGCCAATTGAAAAGCGTTTGCGAGACAAGCAGGCACACTGCCGCACACCATTGTTCCAAGACAATTCGTTAATTGCATAATCTTACCAATACATTTATTGAGGTCTACTTTTGTTTTCGGGACATGTTTCTTTATTACTGTTCATATGAATATTGTCACATTCATTTTTAAGGACTTTTTCCTGTCGCCGTGTATGGTCACTTTACTATGAGGAATTAGCCGATGGTTCTGTTACCCAGTTTAACAAACGCAATCATTGAGGGTTAAATGGATCAATGAGTAGGACATCTCGAGGAGTACCGTGTTGACAATTCCGAACATAAGTGGTCGCATGTTAGAATGTTTTAGATATTAAAGTTGCTTAACACAGAAGAGTCTGAGTGGTGCCTTCCTAGGTTCAGGCATAATAATCTAATTATAAGAACTGTATCTTGCAGTGATATCTGAATCTTGAGATCTGAAGTAAACACTAAAACATAATCTGTAAAAGTTAAAGCAAGAATCATTGTATTATCCCAACCCTAGACAACGAAGCCGAGCTTAATCAGCATATTCTTGGTTCTTTCGGTAAAGTCACGTAGAATGAAAATAAAAAAATAATATAACATAATACAATAATTCTCACGTTTCGGCCACAACGCAAGCAGCCGTCCTCAGGTGAAGAACAGGTTTGTCAGAAAGACAGCGTCTGAATGAACACCACCAGGCTTGGCATCGTATATGTAAGCTGGGTTGGAGGGGAAAGAGCGCCTTGACAAAGGAATTTGCATATCAAGAAGAATTTAGCATATTTATGGCAAATGCAGGTATGTGATTAGTACTACTTATGCCCGTGCATTATACAGGATTAGCAGCATCAAAGGGAGGGGATATGGGAAATGCAGGTATGTGATTAGTACTACTTATGCCCGTGCATTATGCAGGATTAGCAGCATCAAAGGGAGGGGATATGGGTAGCCTTAATAAAGGGAAGGAGTGTTAATAGTATGTAGCTGCAGTAACTAAAACAACCACGTAAACAACTAAAGTATAAACTACATAGTATCATCAGTATACTAAATATACTCTACAATAAGCTGAGTTACTAACAGTAAGTAATACATTACAATTATACGTCGTAAAAATATAATATGCTTCCATCGAAACTTTATTCTCTTACATCACACGAGTCTACACCATACTATATACTGCCATAGACAAACCCAACATTAAATTATATACTGTATTATTATAATACACCATTATTACATATTACATTGTAATATTACACTATGTATTATTCTACCTACCCTACTGTATATCACACTGCTGTATATTCACTATACAATTACGATACTATATATTACTTTATACATTGTATAAAACATTACAATTGTATACTATATATTAAGTTAATGATGAAGCAATCAGATTGTTAAAACAATTAAAATACCATACATCTCAGGAGTAACTGACATATTAGCCCGTGTTTTGCAAAACATTAAAGTAAGATTTGGTACAGTACACACAATTCAAAAACTAGTATCTTGCACTGAAGGACGAATTGCCTAAATTACTAACAGAAGGTGTATATCGGATTAATTGTTTATGTGGCAGATGCTATATTGGTCAGACGGGACGTAACATCAGCGTAAGACTAAAATAACACCAACGAAATATTATATTATCTGAAACACAACTGTCGGCAGTGGTAGAGCATGCTTTTCAACAAGGACACTCAATTGATTTTGATAACGTTGAAGTGCTGTGTAAAACGAATTATTACTGGCCAAGATTAATTAGAGAATCCATTGAAATTGAGAAAAATACAAAAAATTGTATTTGCTCTGACAGCTACAGTCTTAGTGCAGCCTGGAGGCGTATTATTAAATAAAACATATATTAAATTTCTTATAGGGGAAACAAATACCAATGAATAACAATTGAATGATTACCAATCTATTATATCATTACAATACCCTTCCTCTCTCCACCTCAAATCACTGCACCAGATTAAGTTAACAGATGACGTCACCGTGCTGCTCTATTTAAGACTGGGAGCAAGTGGGAGGGCCTCACCATTCTGGAAAATTGCCCGATGATGCTGGATGTAATTACCAGCGAAACGTCGTACTACAAATTTTAAATCATGTTGATTCACTCTTCAACACACCGGTGGGCTAAAGTAGTGAACTATTTGTCTTTGTAAACGTGACACATTTTTTACTGTTTGGCCGTGTCGTATGGTGAAGGGTTACGACACATTTATAAATAACACAATCTAACCCAAAAACCTTTATTATGAATAATATTGTTCTCGAAAGCCTACGTGTTAAACGGACAAATGTATTAGTTAATGACTGGCCAACATCTCTCCCAGGTCTGACCCACGATGTCTGGCAATTGCCGAAGTCTTGTGCCCTGCTGGTACAATCTATATCTATATATATATGAAAGTCATTGTGTGTGGCTTTGTGGGTTTGTGTGTAGGTTTGTATTTGGTCGCGCACTTGGCTCTCCAACAGTGGGGTTCACGTTAAAAAAATAGCCAGGCACCACGCCATATGCCCCGCAGTCGGCAAGCGCTATTCCTTTTTCACATCCGTCAACTTTAAATTCGTATAATTAGCGATTTACTGCGATTTTTGGGCGCTTCGCTTTTATTTATTTGCACGACCATACCAACTCACGCGCCTTTGGTGGGGAGGATGGCCCATGCCAAGCCACACGCCTCCGGTGGGAGTGAGGGTCGCGTTAAAAATCCTATGAAAATACACTAAATGCTCAGGTAAATTCTTCACTGTCTCATGTCCCCCCTACCACGATGCATGCAGTTATTACTACTAAACAGTCGGTAGATGCTACCACTATAGGCCGTAGATATTACTGCAGAGCGGCCGGGGACATCGTGCTTGGGGGGGGGGTCAAAGGTAGCAGCCCAGCCCCAGCCTGCCAAGGTGCCACCTCGGCCGGCTGGACAATCTAGGCGAGGCTGGAGGCTCTGCGTGGGACTAGACCTCACCACGCCACTCTGTCAGGTGAGTACTATGTGCTATAGAGTCGATAAATACTGCTATAGAGGCAGCATGTACTACTGTAGTGATAGCATGTAGCCACCACAGTCGGTATTCACTGCTGTAATCATAGCAGGTACCACCACAGTCAGTATGCACTTCTGTAATCATAGCAGGCACCACCACAGCCGATATGCACTGCTGTAATCATAGCAGCTACCAACACAGTATGCAATGCTGCAGTGAAAGCAGGTATCCACAATAGTATGTACTATTGTAATCATAGCAGGTACTACCACAGTATGCACTGCTGTAATCATAGAAGGTACCACCACATGCAGTATGCGCTACTGTAATCATATCAGGTACCACTGCACGGGGCTAGGCCTCACCACGCCACTCTGTCACGTGAGTACTTTGTGCTATAGAGTCGATAAATACTGATATATGGTCAGCATGAACTACTGTAGTGATAGCTGTTACCACCACAGTCGGTATACACTGCTGTAATCATAGCAGGTACCACCACAGTCAGTATGCACTGCTGTAATCATAGCAGGTACCACCACAGTATGCACTGCTGTAATCATAGCAAGTACCACCACAGTATGCACTGATGCAGTGGAAGCAGGCACCACCACAGTATGCACTGCTGTATCTATAGGAGTGTTGTATCTATGCCCTGTTTTCCGTTATTAATATTAAGAATAATTGAGAAAAAAAAAATGTATTATATCTATATATATAAATATATATTTTAAATTAAATAATGAAAACAACCCACTACAAGCACACCAGGAATCTGTGAAACGGCCATTAAACTGGTAAGAAGTCGGTCACAGAGAGGTCAGAGACATCCAGATGGACAAAGATCGATGACCTGACCTCCCAAGACATCTTGAGATGCACGGAGGGGGTGCAGAGCAGTATTGCCCATTGACTTTCAAAAATCTGCTCCGAGTAGATGTTGATCATATGACTACCCCATTCCCGCCCCATATTATCCAACCTCTCAACTCCCTCTAGCCCCCTCCCCGTGCTCTCCTACCTCTCCCCTTTCATTCAAGTCGGAAATTGATGAGAAACCCCATCAGAAGAAAAACATTAACGTAGGCTGCTGGAAATAAAGAGATGTAATGAGAGAAAAATAAGCTGTACAGCATTGCATGTACAATAGCACTGACCAGCTTTATCCGAACAACGAGCTAAAAACAACTGAATGTATGTATGTTGAACATCTTTCACACTGTTGTATATATAGGCCTTTTTCCAAAATTGATATTAAGAATAATTCTGCCAATTTTTTTTTTATTTTACAATAATCAATCGGGGTGTAGCATTGGGCGTGAAAGGTTTAGGCACACCCCCACCCCTCACACCCAGCTGCCTTTCCACAGTAAAGCAACTAGAGGCAGCAGGTCATAAAAGCCATAAAATGTAATAAAACCCCGGTGCAGGGGAGGGGGGCATAAAACACAGACACAGAACGGGACAAACAGACATTACAACTGGAGTTTTTTAACAATGGTAAAAGTTCGAAGCTGGCTATAAGAATAAGTCGATGTTATAGACTGCACTCAAATTAAGAACAAGACTGCAGTCTACATTCGTGGCTTTTATTATTACTTATTTTATTTAACCCTTATTCACCTCATATATTTTTGTTATTGTATCTTTCAATCTACGGGACTTTACTGAAAGAACCAAAGGTTATGAATTCCAGCAGTCACGAAAGCTTAAGTCAAAACTTAGTTATATCTCCAACCTCAGGATATCAAAATATAACTCGAGAATAAGAAGCACGGATCCCTGGCGACACAGACGGAGAACAAGTTATTAAAACCCTCGGAATACCTGTAGTAACAACTATGTTAGATCACAAATCTTGGTTTAACATAAATCAAATATCGATTTAAAGCTTTCGTGACTGCAGGGATTCATCTTCTTGGTTCTTTCGGTAAAGTCACGTAGAAGGGAAGTAATAAAATAATAAAAAGAAAACATAATAAAATAAAATAATTCTCACGACGTTTCGGCTACAACGCAAGCAGCCGTCTTCAGGTGAAGAATGAGACACTGCCAAGCTAGGAGCTTATATATGAGCTGGGTTGGAGGTGGAAGAAGAGCGCCTTAACAAAAAGAATGTGCATATCAAGATGAATTTAGCATATTCATGGGAAATGCGTAGGAGGTGGGCGGGGGGGGTTTCAATGTCATATTATGCCGATGTTTTATGCAGGATCAGCAGCACCAAGGGAGGGTGCAGGGAGTAGCATTAACAAAGGAAAGGAATGTTAATAGTATGTAGCTGCAGTTACTAAACAACCACGTAGAAAACTAAAGTATAAACTACATAAAAAACTAAAGTATAAACTGCATAGCATCATCAGTATACTTACTATACTCTACAATAAGCTGAGTTACTAACAGCAAGTAATACATTACAATTCTACGTCGTAAAATTATATAATATGCTTCCATCTAAACTTTATTCTCTTACATCACCGTATATCTAAGCTGGGTTGGAGGGGAAAGAGCGCCTTGACAAATGAATTTGCATATCAAGAAGAATTTAGCATATTTATGGCAAATGCAGGTATGTGATTAGTACTACTTATGCCCGTGCATTATACAGGATTAGCAGCATCAAAGGGAGGGGATATGGGAAATGCAGGTATGTGATTAGTACTACTTATGCCCGTGCATTATGCAGGATTAGCAGCATCAAAGGGAGGGGATATGGGTAGCCTTAATAAAGGGAAGGAGTGTTAATAGTATGTAGCTGCAGTAACTAAAACAACCACGTAAACAACTAAAGTATAAACTACATAGTATCATCAGTATACTAAATATACTCTACAATAAGCTGAGTTACTAACAGTAAGTAATACATTACAATTATACGTCGTAAAAATATAATATGCTTCCATCGAAACTTTATTCTCTTACATCACACGAGTCTACACCATACTATATACTGCCATAGACAACCCCAACATTAAATTATATACTGTATTATTATAATACACCATTATTACATATTACATTGTAATATTACACTATGTATTATTCTACCTACCCTACTGTATATCATACTGCTGTATATTCACTATACAATTACGATACTATATATTACTTTATACATTGTATAAAACATTACAATTGTATACTATTTATTAAGTTAATGATGAAGCAATCAGATTGTTAAAACAATTAAAATACCATATATCTCAGGAGTAACTGACATATTAGCCCGTGTTTTGCAAAACATTAAAGTAAGATTTGGTACAGTACACACAATTCAAAAACTAGTATCTTGCACTAAAGGACGAATTGCCTAAATTACTAACAGAAGGTGTATATCGGATTAATTGTTTATGTGGCAGATGCTATATTGGTCAGACGGGACGTAACATCAGCGTAAGACTAAAATAACACCAACGAAATATTATATCATCTCAAACACAACTGTCGGCAGTGGTAGAGCATGCTTTTCAACAAGGACACTCAATTGATTTTGATAACGTTGAAGTGCTGTGTAAAACTAATTATTACTGGCCAAGATTAATTAGAGAATCCATTGAAATTGAGAGAAATACATAAAACTGTAATCGCTCTGACAGCTACAGTCTTAGTGCAGCCTGGAGGCGTATTATTAAATAAAACATATATTAAAATTTCTTATAGGGGAAACAAATACCAATGAATAACAATTGAATGATTACCAATCTATTATATCATTACAATACCCTTCCTCTCTCCACCTCAAATCACTGCACCAGATTAAGTTAACAGATGACGTCACCGTGCTGCTCTATTTAAGACTGGGAGCAAGTGGGAGGGCCTCACCATTCTGGCAAATTGCCCGATGATGCTGGATGTAATTACCAGCGAAACGTCGTACTACAAATTTTAAATCATGTTGATTCACTCTTCAACACACCGGTGGGCTAAAGTAGTGAACTATTTGTCTTTGTAAACGTGACACATTTTTTACTGTTTGGCCGTGTCGTATGGTGAAGGGTTACGACACATTTATAAATAACACAATCTAACCCAAAAACCTTTATTATGAATAATATTGTTCTCGAAAGCCTACGTGTTAAACGGACAAATGTATTAGTTAATGACTGGCCAACATCTCTCCCAGGTCTGACCCACGATGTCTGGCAATTGCCGAAGTCTTGTGCCCTGCTGGTACAATCTATATCTATATATATATGAAAGTCATTGTGTGTGGCTTTGTGGGTTTGTGTGTAGGTTTGTATTTGGTCGCGCACTTGGCTCTCCAACAGTGGGGTTCACGTTAAAAAAAATAGCCAGGCACCACGCCATATGCCCCGCAGTCAGCAAGCGCTATTCCTTTTTCACATCCGTCAACTTTAAATTCGTATAATTAGCGATTTACTGCGATTTTTGGGCGCTTTGCTTTTATTTATTTGCACGACCATACCAACTCACGCGCCTTTGGTGGGGAGGATGGCCCATGCCAAGCCACACGCCTCCGGTGGGAGTGAGGGTCGCGTTAAAAATCCTATGAAAATACACTAAATGCTCAGGTAAATTCTTCACTGTCTCATGTCCCCCCTACCACGATGCATGCAGTTATTACTACTAAACAGTCGGTAGATGCTACCACTATAGGCCGTAGATATTACTGCAGAGCGGCTGGGGACATCGTGCTTGGGGGGGGTCAGAGGTAGCAGCCCAGCCCCAGCCTGCCAAGGTGCCACCTCGGCCGGCTGGACAATCTAGGCGAGGCTGGAGGCTCTGCGTGGGACTAGACCTCACCACGCCACTCTGTCAGGTGAGTACTATGTGCTATAGAGTCGATAAATACTGCTATAGAG